>NC_140669.1:2949166-3567500 GCF_054131305.1 Coturnix japonica | reverse complement strand
AGACGAGGATGGTTACAGAAAACATTGTGTGACATATTGCTCGCATGGTACAGATTAGATAAAACTCATCGTGGTGGTTACTCCCCTTCGGGGGCACCAGCACTGATCGCTTCTGGGCCAGGAGGGGCTGCTCACCCTCAGCACTGTTAGCACAGCAGGGGAATGGCCTTGTTGGGAGGGGAAACTGAAACATAAAATAATATACAGGGATTGTACCATCTGTGTAAAGAGTGGTAACAGTTTTGCTGACTGACCGAACATTTATCAGCACGTGGCAACCTGGGGCGAACCCGCCAGGTGAAACGATCCAAATAGATTTGAGAAATCTTTTCCATTCATTTCTATTGATTCCAGCCGGGATGAAATCCATCGGTGTGCAGAGCAGTGCTCAACCCAGGTCTCAGTGCAGACAAACAGCCGGCAGGACAGCAGTGCTGTGCCAAGCCACGCCGTGCTATACCAGGCTGCCACAGCACCTCTCTGAGCCCTCACCTTCACACCCACACACAGCACTGAGTTCTGGGCTCAAGGGGGAGAACACAGGCACGGCAATGTCCCATTTGCTGCCCAATGCCCTGTGTGCATTCTACTGCTAAGGAAGTTTGGCAGGGTTGGCTGGAGTTGTTTCTGTAGCCGCCGTAACAAAGTGCCTGGGAACGAAGTGCCTTTCATCGCTTTTATTGATTCATGCGTTTGGTTCTTCCCCAGTCAAAAAACAAGGCACATTAAATACATCCTCTTATTGCTCTATAAATGCATGCGGCTCATTCCGGATATCAAAAGTAATAAATAACGGCAATAAAACACCAGGACAGTTATAAAAACGACAACCCAGCCTCAAACACAGCACCGCACAGCTCAGCACGGAGCAACCCCCAGCACAGCGCAGTAGGTGCTGGGCTAAGACATGTGTGTACATACACACACGTGTGCACGCTCCCCAGCCGGGCATGCAGCTTTTTGCTTCCCCACCTGGGATCAGAACAAAGCAGGACAACAACATGAGTACAATCACATGAAGAAAAGCAGAAGAGCAAAGAGAAGAACCCAAGCGGGCCAAAGCCACCCAACCAACCCCCTCACAACGTTCCTGAAAGCAGAGATTTAAAGCCTCCCCTACACATGGGGCAGCTGTGCAAGACCCTGCAGTGCCACACAGGAGCACAGATCCACGACAGTGAAGCACCCACGCTGCAAAGCAAACTGCAATGGAGGGACACGTGTGTAGCCAAGGAAACCCCGAAGTCGCATCCTGTGGGCAGCATTACCAAAGTGAAGGACACGCTCCGAGCACAAAGCAGAACATCCCAGCTTTACAGGGAAACTCACAGCTTAACAGTTCCATTTACAGAGGAGCGGAGGAGAATTTTTCTTCAAACCGTACAGAAGTTATTAAATATTTCAGCTATTTTTCTTTACGTGGCCTGGAAAAGGTCTCACTACTCTAACAGATACGTCTGTTTAAATAATACAGCGAATCATGGGCTCCTACCCTGCCTCCGAGCCCAAAGACACCCATTCCCCCCCCTCCATGCTGTGCCATGTGTGACGTAAACTCTCTTACCGTGCTCTTATTTGAGAAGGGTTTTAGAACAGCAAAGCTGCACTGCGTATTCACATACTTCACCTGAATTTCCTGGAACACACTCAAAAAAGCTGACAGACCCACAGCAGCCATTCATAAAACATGCTGTCAAACGTTCGCTCACTGCTCTCATGGGCTGTGCCCAATGGTACAAAACTCAGAGCAGCACGGTCAGAACCCACAGCAGCACAGTTCTGGTACAAAGCAGCTCTATGACAATCAGTTCAACATGCAAAAACCATTTGGAAAGCATCTGAGATGGGATTTCTGGAGAGAACCTGGAGACGTTTCAGCAGTTGTTCAGACTGACAGGAATCCAGGTGAGGTTCAGCCCCACTTCTGGGTTGTGTTCATTTTCAAGATCTGCTTTCCAAAGCCTTGTGTTTTACTTACTCCTAAAAGCACTTTCCCTCTCCAGCCCCCCACACTCAACACACTCAGCTGTACACCAACGCTCCTCAGCCCCTCCATTTCACACGTGCAATCATTTTCCCTTAAGATACAGAAGTAATCTTTGCTGGCTGTTACTGCACTGATGTTTCTATTAGTGAAAACAATGACATCAGATAAAAGATCAGATCTTACGTAAGGAGAAATCCTGAGCCCTTGGTACAGAGGGTCCTGTTTTGTCAGCCAGTATTTATACTCAAGAAATCTACACAATCTAATTTGAGTTTTTAAATAAATTAAGACTTACATTATCCAAAACTGTCCTATTTTACATATTTGTCCCAAACTGGAAACAGTACAGAGCACTTCACAGCATCAAACACCACCCGCTAAAGAATGCTGCCGACTGAAGGAAGCCTGTGGTTATTAATGTGGAGAAAGGACAGCTGTCCCCTGGCTGCCCGCTGGGTTATTGGTTTGGGTGACGGTTCTGCGCTGTTTTCCAGCTTGGTACTGCTGATAACTCGTGTCTGGCCAAGAACTGCTGAAATAACTACGCACCCCATGAGAGCAAAAGCCCAGCACCTGTTAGGGCAGGCACTAACCAGCCAGCTCCTTACCATACCTGGTACCTTCAGAAGGTGAAGCTTTGCTCCTCTTATGAAGCTCTCTCAAACCCCAGGTACCAGCCCTCCCTCTGCTGCCCTTTGTTGAAGCAGACAGATCAGCAGCTTTTAAATACTAAATGCCTATTTGCAAATCTCAATGCAGTGCTCTCTTTCAAGGCAGGAATCACTTTTTTTTTTTTTTTTTTTAAGGTAAAGGTGATCTAGAAGTTAATGAGCAAGGCAGTACATGCCCGAGTGCTTGTGTGTGCACCAGTGTTTCCAGACCATATTCCAGAACCCGTTAATAAACTCCTATGTTTGAAGCATACCCAATCCAAAAGGCCACATACTGAGTATTAAGAGCCGTACAGAAAACCATTAGTACAGGAAACAAACGCACCCATGTGTTTTTACAGACATCAGTCACCTTGACCGAGTAAGGACATTCGGGAGCACTGGAATGTTTGTCAGCAGATGCAGCACAGCCGTGCTGAGCTACAGCCCTCCACCGCTGCGGTCCACCGGGATCACCACGCGCTGCCGCAGGTTCTCCTCCGCCCTCTTCATCAGCACGGCCAGCCTGCTGCCAGAGACATGGCCCTTCTGAATGGCACTCATCAGCTGAAACAAACAGAGAGAGCAGCCCTCAGCTTCACGTCCACACTGAGAACAAAGGTGGATGGTACAGCCCCAACTGCATGGGCTCAGCTCCATGCAGCCGGTCAGTTTGTCCAAGGGCACATGGTACTTGGAAGTTTTTCCCCCAGAGGGTGGTGACGCACTGTTCACAGGTTGCCCAAGGAGGCTGTGGATGCCCCATCCCTGCAGGCATTCAAGGCCAGGCTGGATGAGGTTCTGGGCAGCCTGGGCTGCTGGTTGGTGACCCTGCACACAGCAGGGGGTTGGAGCTGGATGAGCACTGTGGGCCTTTGCAACCCAGGCCATTCTGTGATACCAACAAAGCAACACTGCTGCATGCTTTGAAAAAAAATAAATAAAACTTCATGTCAAAGCCCATTTGTATTTTCCAGAAATACCAACAAATGTGACCCATCCAGAAGTAGCAGTGCAGCATCCATTAACAGCAGTGCTTTTTCGGTGCCATTTAACCACGTGGGATAGCCCAGCTGCTCCACAGGTTCTCCCCCACCCACACCTTTTTTCTATTCCCCTCTCAGTCTGGAAGTAACAAACAGAACATCACTGCTGATCCAGCACTGACCCCAGGACACATCCCTCCCATTCACAAGCCCTTCTTTGCAGAGATAGCGTACTTGACTTCCACAACTCTTCCAAATCCAAATTATTTTATAGACTTTTAAAACTAATTTGCCTTTAAGTCCTTGAAACCGGACTCAGCTCTACCTTAAGGAACACACGCTACTGCTAAGGTTTTAGTTAATTCTTCTTTATCCCATGGATAAAGTGAGCATTAGATTTGAAATTACATACAGTCAGCTTGCCAATGACTGCTACGCAAAACAATCAGCACTTAAATGCAGTTTCTGACTCTCAGGGAGTGCTGGGAATCCTTCAGATTCCTTCCCTTCTATAGGTAAGGCTATTTTTTCTGCAGCCGGACCTCTGTAGGCTGGTACTGCATTTGAGAAACAGGAATGACTCCTGAAGGAGGGAAGGGGACAGACCCAGCTGAATCTGAAGGACCTCCACGGCTGCTGGGGGTATTCTGGTCACCCTGTGAGCCCTGAGTAAAGGCAGATGCTGCAGTGAGGGAGGAGAGGCCCACAGCATCCTTCCAGCTGCTCCCCTCCCCCAGTGACCCACACCAACAACAAGGCCCCGAGTGGAGCAGCTCTTCCATCACACCCATTAATTCTGCCCTACCACACACTCCACAACCAATTTGTTGTGGCTTTTCCCACTGTACTCTATGGAGGAGCCGGCTGACCCTTCAGCACCACCTCAAAAACAGAACTTTCATGTGCAGTCACTGCCATCAGACAGCTCCCCGTGCCAGTGGGACCAGCTGAGGAAACACGGGCGGTAACAGTAAAAAAGCAGGTGTGAATGAAAGCAAAAAATGGCTCAAGTTTTCAATGGGAACCACCTGTTTGCATAAAACGCTGATCATTTCGGTCTGCATTCCATCTGTGAAACACCTGCAGGCACTGCTGAGCAGCTCTCCCAAGGAACTGAGGCAGGCTGGCAGGCTGCAGGGGTCAAACGCAGCCACCTGGCATTGCTCCGCTCCCACCTGGATAGCGAGGCAGCCAGTCTGATACAATGTGTTCCTATATTCTAACATAAACGTCCACAAATATTTGCACACAGCTTTCCACAAGCGTTCTGGCAGTACAATGTAATTACTTGAAAGTTTTCAGAGAGCAAACACAAAAGTATTGAGAACGGGCTTAACAGATCCATTAAAAAACTAAACAAACACCACGTGTATTTTGTTCCTTCCATGGCAACCTGCTGTTCCTCCTATTACCAGGCTTCCCACCGCGCTCTGTGCTGCACAGCAGCTCCCTGTGTGCAGCTCTGGCTCTGCACAAAGCAAGTGCAAAGTGCAATGCATCCTCACTGCAGTGCTGGGAAACATGCAGGATAGGCCTGTAACCAAAGAGTCATTCAAGTTAAAGTAACTTTGAAATGATATCAAGGTACTGACCTGTCACTTGTAGTTTAGATATAGCCTGACTTTGGGCAGCCTAATGAGACCATTCACCACAGCAAAGCAATATAAATATATTATATATATATATATATATATATTATATATAAATATAAAAGCAATAAATCCACAGCAGCCACGTTAGCTGCTTTGACTTCTTACCCACAAGGTATCCAAGCAAACCAGGCCATTACAGTAGAAGCTTTGGGCTTTTTTCCCCCCTCATCTGAAGCTTTCACATGTAGAAGGACACAAGAGGGAGACCCTTCCCAGCAGTCAGAAAGCCACCTGTGATTTTCTCCTCCAGTTATTTCAGTGAGATGGCACCGGGGAGCTTTTATTTCATCTCAAAACTAACGCACATTTCAGCTACCCAGCTAAATCACTGCGTTTTAGGTAAATAAATAGTCCTTTCTTCTAATGCTGGACACAACCTGTGAAAATTTTCTGCATTTAGATTCAACAATGCTCCTCTTATCTACAGCTCATCTCAAGAGAGACAATTACCATTTCCTCTGCCTTGATCTTGTTTGTTTAACTTGACACAGTGAAGAAAGGGCTGACATTGACCAAAATCCCCAGCATTAATTTATCTCATGTTCAGCATTCATCATTGCCACCACGCAGGACAGACGTGGCACTCACTTGAAATACCACACCAAGAAAGACTCCAGGAAAACAAAGCTGGTTAGCAAGCTGCATATGCAAGAGGAGCAGGACAAACATTCAGTAGTGCCTTCAATTGTCTCATTGTAAAGCCCTGCAAAAAGCAGGCACACAGACTGCCAATGCAATGTTCTTCATGCAAACGGAGCTACCATTTCTCAACCCAGGAGTTACAGTGGGGTAACACGGGCTGCATATGTTCCAACCATAAGCTCTTCCTTTACAGTTTTCTAGATTATTTTGAACACCGCAATCACTTTTAACCGGGTCAGATATGTGTCAGCATGCATAACTACAACATATCTTCCAAACAACCAACCGTCTTACTTGGAATAGAATTAAACATAATTTCTGTATAAAAAAGCCAAGTTCAGAAATGCACTGTGGCATACTTTGAAAATTTGACCTGTTTGTTGGGTTATTTGCTTCTGCACAGAAAATATCCTTGAATTTGGAAGGTGCTTAAAACTAGCTCTGTGTGTCACCTCTGTCTGCTCTGACAAACTGCACTGACACAACTGTGGTACCCAACAGCATTCACCTCCTCCACAGCACAGCTCTTCTGCATGGGAGGAGGAGGGGGACAAACACCTGAGCCTACAGTTATAATAGTTACAGTTTCTTTGGAACAGAGAAATACTTACCTGCAAAAACTCAATTAACTCCACCTGCCCATTCTTGTTCAGATCTACTTCATTCAGAATGTCGTGGAGTGTTTTCTCATCAATCTGCACACTGATGCTCTGGACAAAAAATAACCACACCATTTTTATCAGGGTCAGGTAAGTGTCAATGTACATAACTACCATAAGCCTTCCAAAAAAAACCCAACTGTCTTATTTTCAATATAACTAAACATAATTTCTGTATTAAAAAGCCAAACTCAGACCTGCACTGTGGTACACTTTGTAATCTGGACCTGTCTGATAGACACTGAAGTACATCAATTGCATTGCTCAGCACTATTTACGCCACCCTGCAATTAACAGAAAAGCAAAAGGAAACTTTACCTCCAAGACCCGCTTCACATCCAACATAGTAATAAACCCTTTCTTGTCCTTGTCAAACATGTGAAATCGCTTCTTGTACCTGCAAGATAAGGATTATCAGTGGAGAAAAACGACACTCATTGTTAACTCCCAGCAACTCTGGAATCTCTTATTTCACTTACCTTTCAATATCCGAAGGTGCAAGAGAGATTTCAGAGTTGCCTGTTAACTGGTCAGATTTTACTTTGTAGCCCATTTCATAATACAGAAATTTCCTTGCAGCTTCCAGTTGTTCCTACAACCAAAAAGAAAAGCCTCCTTGTATCTGAGAAAGAACAAGTTCCTTACACAATTTATTTGCTCCTTCCACTTGGCAAGAATTTACCTAAGGTCCAAAAAACTGAGCAGATGGTAACTAAAAAGTATTAAAAAGTTCAACTTGGGCACCTTTTAATCTTGAGAAGGGATATCAAGCCTAGTAAAGACCTCTAATTACTGTGTAAATGCTTCTAGGATTACACTGTATGTATGAGCACTGAGCCACTGGGGCAAAGGAAGTAAATTGGGACCTTTAAAATAATTTAGAAAATTAAAAAAAAAAAAAATTAACAAGCTCTGTATCAGCATTTTTCAGAACTGGAACAGGCTGCCCAGAAAGGCTGTGGATGTTCCCTCCCTGGAAGCACTCAAGACCAGGCTGGATGCAGCTGTGAGCAACCTGGTTCAGTGGGAGGTGTCCCTGCCTATAGCAGGGGGTTGGAATGAGATGATCTTACAGGTCCCTTCCAACCCAAACCATTCTGTGATTGTATGGGCAAAAAAAGGCAATACAGACTGCAAAATCCTTCTCTCCTGAGACAGACCTGTAAGAAATGTCACTGAACTGAATACCTGCTAGAAGTGGGATAGTAATGCCAAGTGTGCCTCATTTTTAAAGCTATGGAATGCTTTCAGTGTTCCCCCCACCCTGGCCAATACCAATTCATTTCACAGCTATTTTGATGAAGACTTCAAAATGAACTGCACCAAACACAGCCATTCCTCTCAGGAAGCAAACATCACTGAAGTTTTCCATTCAATTAATTTCATTCGTTAACATGGAAACTACTAAAGAAAAACAAAACAATTCCAGATGAAAAAGGCCCTTTGTACCTTTTTTTTCTGCTCGTTCCAGTTAAGTTCTTTCCCCATTAAGTCTACAATCCTTGGCAGAGCTTCCTCAGCAGCCTGAACATTCAGGAAGGCCAAGCGAGTCCGCCGGGAAATGATGTCCACAGCAGTGCGGGCATACTCCTTCACACCATAGATAACCTAGAGGAGTAAGACAAGGAAAAAATGGAGATGAGTCCACATTAGATACATTTCATGTTACGTTATATATTTGTAATAAAACATTTATTTCACACTGGATGTTAGGAAAAAATTCTTCTCTGAAAGAGTGTTCAGGCACTGGAATGGGCTGCTCAGGGAGGCAGTTCAAGAGATGTCTGGATGTTGTACAAAGGGACGTGGTTTAGTGAGAAAGACTGGTAGTAGGTGGGCAGTTGGACTGGATGATCTTGGAGGTCTTTTCACTTTGGTAATTCTATGGTTCTATATAAAAACATTAAGTATGAGCAGGTGAAGTTGAAAAATGCAAACAAAAAGCATCTGAATCTCAAAGGAAAGGGCTTCTGAAGGTATTTTTCAGAGCAAGATGGACCTGCTTTAGAATCTGCTTCATTCCCAAGAAGCTCTCAAGTGCGATGTAGTTTTTCCACATACCTCTGCTTCAATATAAGGGAATTCAGACACAAGACGTTTTCCAACAATAGGCCATCTCTTCCCTGTAACTTGGGCTATTTTGGCCACCTCGAAAGCCTTGTCACCATACGTAGAAGCCAGATGTTGAGCCACCTATGGAGTTGAAAACAAGTTGGTTATTCTTTCAAAAGCACATCAAATATATGAATGTTTTATAGTCAGTTCTCTCATCACTAGTAACAAAGAGGCTGAAGAGGGTTTCAGGTTCTGACAGTGCAAGAGGAAACTGCTAGCCCTATGTATGAGTTAGACCTATGCTAATGCTACTATGTATGTGTCCAAATAAATAACTGTGGTGCTTCAACTCTTCTATGTCAGATGTGATCAGAGAGTAGCACAGGTTTGCCATGCCCAAGGAAAGGGACGCTCTAGCATCTCATAACATTTTAAAGCAGAAAATAATTAAAACATTAAGAAAATATTGTCTTTATGGAAAGAACAAAACCCTCCAACATGGAAATATCAGCATATGAACGGTAACAGTGGCTCACCTCGCTTTCAAGTCCATAGTCCTGGACCAACCTAATGTAGAGCGTGGGGCTCCAGTCCTCAGCCCCTTGGAGCAGCAGCCCAATTGTCTTACTGGAACCTGCAGGCAGATTGTGTTCCTGAATAGCAGCATCAATGGTATCCTGAGCCATGGCACGGTACGTTGTCCACTTCCCACCTATAAGAACACATTTACTTCTTTACTTGTGGAAAGCAAGGGAAACGTGAAGTTGGTACATACCAAGTGTTTTATCATATTACTCTTAATAGAGTTCTTCTAACAAGCCACTCACACTGCTACTACCTAATGCAAAGCATCACCCTGCAAGAAGAAAGACGCTTGCACAAAATGCACTAGGGAAGCTCAACAAAAGCAACACCTGAAATGAACTTCTCCTACCTGCTATGGTGACAAGGCCACTGTCACTAACAGCAACAAGGTGGTTCCGGCATATCGACTGCGTGTCTTTGGAGTTGGGGTCAGTGACCAGAGGACGAATGCCACTCCATGCTGCCAACACGTCTCCTCTTCTCACTGTCCAGAAGAAAAAGTCAACCAAAATCAGTCAGGAACTTTGTATTCATTTCCTATCCATCTTATGGTCTCTGTGGTGTTGCCTCCAAGTAGCACAAAAAATGGCACTGCACTTCTGTGTCAATACTGCTGTCTGACTCAAAACAAAGCCAAAGACAGAAAGACCTTTCTGTCACAATGGTTAAGAATTCAACAGAAGAGAGAGATTCTGGAAACTGATCTGCCACGAGACAGCTATCAGTCACCGATCAGCTCAGAAAACCCTCAATCCAAAACAGAAATTCCACCAAGAACAGCACCCAGCGCAGCAGCAAGTCTTATCCTCCTTGCTTCTGTGGACGGGGCAGACCCTACATGGCACTTCAGAAACCAAAACAAAGTCTATTCCTACTACCCTTGCTTTTAGGACTTGGAAGCTTTTAGTATAGTGTGGAATTTGTCAAGAGGAAAATCTGGAAAAAGTAAGTGACCTTTATTCACAGCCTGATGGCACACCTGCATCTGCCAGTCCATAGCACATCTCCTAGGCCTGTGACTCCCCAAAACCCCCAGCACTTGCACAGCAACCCCAGAGAGCCCAGGTGATCCACCACAAACCATCCAGGAGCCCACACTGTTCTTAGCCACCTCTTCCAGCCCTGCCTTCCCAACCATACCTGTTTCAGGAGCATCTTCCCACTTCATGAGAAGCCCAGCTCCATGGCCATTTCCATGCCCCCATGCTACTCCTCTGCCCCCTAGCAGTTACTACATCCCAACAGCCAATCTTGATTTTCCAGTGAACATGAAAGAATAAAATCTGAAGGCAACAAGTAGTTAAGAGGTCCTTAACAGTTGTAGGAAATTACCCTACCCTCCGTAAGGGACTTTCTTCAGGAATATATGAAACACGGAACCAATAATCTCATGAAATTAATGTTGTTGCTTGTTAAATTTACAACAGTAAAAACTGACCAATTTACACTGAAGCCCTGAAACAATTTATGATGTAGCTTTCAAACAACTGATAACTTAAAAAAATCGGTAACAGGGTGTAAAAATATCCCCAAAGAACACAAAATAGATTTCAGAAATCAATGGTGCTCTGCCAGCATGTTTAACCTGCCAAAATGAAGTGTTAATCACAGAAATAAGATACCATATTACATTTATAAACTAATGAAACTAGAAAAAGCAGCATGCGTGACACCATAATTAAACAGTTGGAACACATCCAAGCCTGTGTAAGTTGATAACCCTGGCACTGTCTCTGGCAGCAAAAAGGCAGGTCTGCAGTGAGTTGATACGGCCAGCACAGTTGTTAATTCAATAACAGGCAATCTATAAACACTGCTAATTGCAATGTGGAAAAACAGCGTGCACACCTAGGTAGGTTTCATCCAAAAGAACTGAACACCTCATAACATGCTCCTGTGAAATACCTCGCAAGATTTCTGCCTTATTCAGTCTGAATACCGCCAGCTACGTCCCTGCCCCACCATGCTGACTTATATTGGCTTCTGCACCCAAAAAGTAAGGGTACGCTTCCTCAGGGCTGTCTATCCCAAAGCTGTACAGCAGAGAGCCACCAAACTGCTCATGGCAGGAATCTGGTAATCAATCCAGTGTTTCCAACTGCCAGATAGCAGGTTTCCTAAACCCCAGAGATTGCAGTGCTCCTGACAAACAGCGGCTCACAGATTCCTTTTAGCACTAATACAACAGCAGCACAGATGCTTTCACATAACTGTTAAAACAAAAACAGCAAAAAAAACCACCCCAACAAAACAGTAAATCTCACTACAAAGTAAGGAGACCTAACACAGGTGTCCTCAGCTCAGGTACTGAGGTCAACAGTCACCAAGTGATTTTGATGAATTCCCCTTTCTGCCCATTATACTTCCCTCTTCAACCAAGAGCTGAACTTTTATGTACTTACCACACCAATGAACGTGATTAAGAAAGGATCTAGAAAAATGGCACAGAGGAAAAGTCAGAAGAACTCTTCCTACAGTCAAAGCAGAGCAATTCTACAATGCACCTGTATGGATGTATGACCGAACCGACCCACTTCAGCCAAACTTTGCATCTGCCACCCAAAAAGCCAGAATGAGTCAATCTGCCAGCTGCTGCCTGTTAGATGAGAGCTGCATGAAATCTGCACATTCAGATATCAACTGATTTCCATTTAAATAGTCCAAGTAGACAGAGTGTATCAGGAAAAGCATCAGTGATAGCTCTGAAACAGACTGAGATGACACTTGGATCCCACAAGTATGAGAGGGGCAAGAACTCAGCTATCAGTCACTGGAGAAACTTGAGACATACAGCATGTACTTAGGCTGAAATATTATAGAAACCCCTCCCAGCCAAAAGTGACTCTCCTACCTTCAACATCTACACTAAGGTAGTTGCGCACTTCGTTCAGAATGAAGTTTATATCTTCTTCCGTTGGTATCGGATGGGAGGTGACATCGGTGGGGCTGTCTGTGGTCCCTGCAATTGTCATCTTCTCCCAAGGCAGGAAGAAAATCACTCTGCCATCGCTGGTGGCTGGGTCAAGCAGACCCATGTTATCAGGACTGAAAAAGAAGGGACATGATTCAGAGCAGGTGAGACATCACACCAGGGATCTGTTCTTGCACATGTTCAACTACTACATCATCACCCTTGATCCCGTGCCAAAAGAGATCACCACGACCCAACTTTGAAACGTATTTCTCAGAACTTCTGGGCCTAAGCCCTTAAACGTGATTTCCAGAAAGGGACTTCCTATGCCAGACAGCAGGACACGTCCTTAGTGAGAGCAACCAGGCCCTTGGCACATCCCTCCTCCAGACACAGGAATTTCAAACATTACACCTTATATTTACAACAGCATTTAGTGGAAACCCCTACTGTGCATTGAACACCTACTTCTAGCAACTGAAACATCAAAATCATGAGCTTACATTGAAACAGGAAACTTCCAAGGATCCTACAGCCTGAACTCAGTAAGTACCTGCCATGAGAACAGGAACCGAAGCCCAGGCTGCCAAGGGATTCAGACCAGAAATACATTCCAAATGCTTCCAGCAGCATTCCTGAACTGCCTTTGGAGGGGAAACGGCAGAAGATACCATCTCCATAATGACTAACGAGACACCAGCACCTTCATTCATTTGTGCCAGTGCCACAGAATGACTCAGGAAAGAGAAAGAGAATAGCTTTTTGTATGAGGAATTTTAACTTATTTTTCAAGGTTTTCTGGTAAATAATACTAAAAAAGTAATAGTAAAAATATCCATGTGTACAAAAGGAAAAGTTACCTTCATCACCCACTGAATAGCACTGCTTCTATTTCAGGAAACAAGGCACTTAGAAGGCCTTCAACATAAGTACTTGTTATATGGGAGAATATTGAAGCTGCCCCTTTTCCTATTACCTTCTATTGAATGGAAAGACACTGACTTTGCTATGAGGCACTGAAGTCCTTGTACAATCACCTGCAGGCAGTTTAGCAGCCTCCAGGCTTTGCACCCATTGCTGGTACTGGAAGGATACAGGAAGGATCAGCAGACTCAGATAACTCAACAGACTCAGGTAACTACTAACACACCAAGCTGAAGGGAGACAAAGACTGGAGGTGGGATAGAATTACCTATTTAAGAAAGCTACAAGCTGAATCACTGAATATTTCATTTTTAGGAAGTCCAAACTGATTACTGAGGGCAAGTCTGCAATATCTGGAAAGGCTGGGAGCAGCTGAAAATTTCATATATAGCATGTATATTAGAACATTTTTTAGATGATATTTATAGACAGCTTAAGCATACAGTTGGAAAAGTACAATTTAATAGGGGAAGTCAACACAGATTTGTGAAAGGTAAATCACGTCAGCCAAATGATTACTTTTTAAAATGAAAAAGCTATTGATTTAGAGACAGGAAACGAGAGATTTAATATACAGTATCAGAATATTCAGATAACTCCAGACATTCTCAGAAGAATAATATATTCTTTTAAACACGACTTAAGTATAAACTGTGAAAGAGAAATGAGTAAAGAATTAAAAATCAGCTTCACTGTAACACTTACAGACTGCAGCACGTACCAGAGGGCGACAGCAAGCAATGGGAAAAGATGAAGAAGCCTTCTGTACATCAATTAAGTTATGGGTTTAATGGCCACCAGCTACTCTGGGAAGTTCTTCGCAGCCTCCCTTTGCTCTCTGTATTCTGTCTTATAGAAGTAAGTGCAGAGCAACCGAAAACAAACATCTACCACCAAGCAGCACGCTGCCAGCAGAACACGGCAGCCCTGCTCAAAGGATGAGCTTTTACAACATGGATTCTGATGGCTGTGGGACTGGTGTGACCATGCAGCACAGTGCTATCACCCACTGGCACGTTTCTCTGGTGATCCCTCCAGATCACTATAACGGGTAAGATTAGGATTTGTAAACTCTAATAGGAGACAGAAATAAAGTGGCAAATAGACAGAGCCTAGGAGCATACAGATGGATCAGAAGTGCCTGCTGGCAGAACAAACACCAGGATACCCACCCCTCTGTGAGCTAATGACACAGCAACAGCTGACTGAACCGAGTGCTTGGAGCACGTCTGCTCCGCAATATGCTTCTGTCTCAGCAACAGCAGCACGGCTATACTGAACAATGCATAGAGCATGTACAAGCAAGGAATGAACCCTGAACGCTGCTTACTGAAGTATAAATAAGATGTGAGAATATGAGCTACAGACTACTACGTTAAACAAAACTCTATTTGAAGAACAGATCTCAACCCATGAGCTTGAAGTCAGTAAGTTATTCATGCTGGATGTCAGACCAGAAATACGGAAGATTCCTATTGGAAACCCAGCTCAAACCATTCTATAATTCCAATTTAACTGGAACCAGGAACATGGGGCGGATAGGAAAATTTCAGAGGGCTGTAAATACCTGGAATCTGTTGAGTGGAAGTTAGTATTGCACACATAGGTTTCCTGCCTGGGATGCACTAATCTGAACAAAGGTGGCCAGAATCCCCTCTCTTTTTGCAGATATTATGCTTAAACAATAGGGAGTGAAAGAGTTATTGCAGCTACTAGAACAGATATGTATACTAAAAATAGAATTAATGAGAGGAGGAATACTGGGACTATTAATGAAGAACATAAACAAGCAAGAATCTCACGGAAGTGAACGCATTCCATTAACATTAGTTTTACAAAATCTTAACTGTGTCTGGATATAAACTTCTCTTTTATACTATTTTGGCCTAAACTCACACAAATTTTACAAATTATTTAACCACAAAGGCAAGCAGATGCAATCAAATAAGTCTTAATTGTTAAGGAACATCCATCCACTTGGAACCAGGAACAAAGACTCCACACAACTGAGGTTAAACACCATGAGTACTTCTATGCATCCCTTGGATCAGGCTTCCCCACTGAAAGGAAATTGGCTTTATTGCATCAGCTGCACTGCGGAGGCAGCATGTGGGCAGACACCGCTTAACAAGAACAGCAATGCCCACACACTGACACACACAGGGGAACAAGCAGGAGGATTTTCCTCCACGTTAGCAGTTACATGTGTTAGGTGTTTACAAAACACGTAATTAAAGCCCTTGTGTATCAAGCCATCTTCAAGTTGGAAACTACAAGGTGATTCCAAGCTGAATAGCTGACTTGGTAGCCCTACACCAAAACCATGCAGTTGTGCACCTGCTCAATGCTGTACATGAACAACATAGGATTAGGAACTTCCTGGTCGTTGGGGGGAAGACACACAAAAAAAGAGAGATCACAGGTGTGATATTCCAGTAGGCCAAAGACACCTCAATTTTATAGTCTCTGGTCATGTCCTACTGGGACAGCCCAGGCAACAGCAACACTTTGTGCACTGAAGTCTAGATTTATATTCACAGAGGATGGTAACACTCACATAGAAGGTGCTATTGTAAGTGCACTGCATCAACAGAACCAGAATAAATCTATAAATGTGAATTTCCATCAGGATGCTAATGACTTCAGGATCCAAAGGTAATATTTGAGCTTCAACTGAAACGGCTTACGTGTGTTAGAAGGGGATTTGGTTTGGCAGCAACAAATAAGGAGAGAAGCAGGAACGAGCCATGGAACTCATGGGCGAGCTCAGTGCAGGCAGAGCGGTCCCCTTCACCTGAACCAGCCAGGGTGGGCACCTGCCCATAAGCACCCATCAGCTTTTAATGGTATTTTGAACTACATGCAACACTGTGTACATGCTGCATTCTGAACACTAGTGGCTTCCATCCAGACTAATACTTGAGGCAGAATGTAACGGCAGATGACTGCCTAGACAGAATGGTATTTTATAAGACAGAAAGCTTTCTAGGAAGGCAGGAACCTCTCAGGAAGGCTTTCTACACTTCTTGTTCTCCTAACGGGGTAAAGAGGCAGCCAACATGCCCAAATCACCCCTTATAAGGGCCACTTTACAGCAGTCACTGCCTTAAGGCCCTTCTGCTTCAGCAGGAGTTCTGCCCTGCTAAGCTTCACCTACAAGCTGTGAGGCTTCCCTCCTCTCCACGTAGATAAGCTGGTGTTTGAACACGCACAATACCAGAACCCACTAAATAAAGAATAATAATTACAAAATCTTCAAGCGTGCACTCAAAGCTACCATAAAAACCACAACTGTGTCCCTACAACCTTATTTATTACAGCCACCAGCAGGGATTGTTACAAATGGTCTGGGTTTGGAATATCGTTACCTGTAATAACCCGGCATCACGATGTGCACACCCGCACTGGGCTGACAGATGTTGGGCACTTCCTGATCATCCATTTTGCGCACTGAGTCTGTGAAAGGTCCTGTAGCATTGATAACACATTTGGCTCTGACATCAAATTCCTGCCCTGTGAAAGAAAACAGCATCAATCACAGGCCCCATTTGTTTCCCTGCTCGCTGACACTCCGTTATTAATCTGTGAACCTAACCTACTGTAACCACGTGCATTCTGCCCATCTGAAGGGAACAGCCAGAACTGCTCTCAAAAATTAACCAAGTCTGCATTTAAAGCCAGACTTCAGAGGAAGTGCTTTGCAGAAAGTTCTGTGCTGTCTGCAGAGGCAGGGCAGGAGGTAGGGCAGGAGGTAGGGGAGGAGCGGGCTGGGCTGCACCTCTCGAAGAGGAGGATTAGGCTGTGAGTGGTATTACCATATGGCACACAGCATTTTACAACAGTGCCTCTGCTTGATAGGAGGGTTTGGATGTAAAGCTCGGCCCACCCTGCCAGAACACCAGGATATGAGTGAAAAACCTGACACAAGTTCAAGATGATTGATGCTAACGCTGTGCTACCGCACTCTGGGAAGATGGCTCCTTTTGTCAGCGCATCAACATTTAGTGTTAGCACTTCCTGCTCCCACCTCCACCTCCCAGCACAGCTCCCAGCCGTGGCACACACCTGTGAGGACGTCCCTGCAGCGTGCCCCGTACACGCGCTGCTTGCCGCTGCACGGATCTGTCCTCTTCAGCAGGCGCAGCACTTCAGTGTAATTGGCGGTGGCAGCGCCGTACCTGGCAGCGGTGAGAGCGATGGCGAGGTTCATCCGTGCGTCGTTGTGCTGTCCTGCAGCGGGAAGGGACCGGGAAGGATGTGAGTCACCTCCAGCCACGGACATGCAGTATGGAAGCGTGTCAGAACCGATCTGTCACAGCTGTCCCTGTCACATCCAATAGCCGTGATGGCTGCTCGTACCCGACATCCTTATTTAAAAGACACATCCTCTGCACAGCCCCCACCACGCTCCCACCCTGTGCCCCTCGCTGGTGTGGGGCCGAGGGCGATGGGTCCATCCGCCCCACGGAGCGCTCCTCCTCCCACATGCAACCCTACTGCAACCACGCTGCTCTACCAAAGCATACACCCACAGTGCCACTGCAACACAGCACCGATGCCTGGTCCAGGTTGTGCCATGCTGCATGCAAAACCCAAGCAATCTGAGGGCTGCGCTAAATTCAAAGTTTCCCGTAACTTTCTTTTGTGTTATAATTTCATAGGTATTTTAGCTTTCCGACATACAGCATAAAATCATCAGAAAAGAAATAAGCAGACAAGAATTAATGAAGGATTCTTAACACATATCATTAAAGATTTATTACTGAAATTCCCTCGTTAAAGAAAACCAAGAGAGAGGCGGAGGGAGCATGAGGGGAAGATGATTAATTACTTTAAAACACGGGCTTCACCTGAGACTTTTCCTATTTATTATCGCCACTGAAGTTAAAGTCCAGGATGCTGGCTGGAAAGAATTACTATACATTGAAGGGGCCAGGCTCTGTGTGTCCTGAATAATTAATGTACAGCAGGGCTAAACTTCCTCAGATGTGGTTTGCTTCCCCACGTGCCTGGACCAGTTCTATCAAAGATAATACAGGTAAAGTGATGAATTTGTAATAGATATTGTTGTTGATTTATGTTACCAGCATTCCAAACATTCGGTACAAATGGTTTATGCAAAGTTTGGTCCTTCTGATTCTGCCCGCGCATCTCAAACCGCCACGCACATAATCTGTTCCCAGCTAAAAGGGCAAAGTTATAAAGATGGGATCAATGGCCTGGAGGTGCCACCTCCCCTCTCCTCATCCTCATTCTAACCCAGCTGAGGCGATACGGTGCCATCAGTCTTCAAGCACGAGGCAAGTTATGTGAAGTGAACAGAAACAGTGATATGATGAAGCACCGATGAAGAAACAAACAGTAACTCCGATTCAACTGCGCAAACAATGCCCAGAATAAACTGCAGAAAAGAACAGCAAAACAACCTCGCAAGATGTCAAGAAAAGTTGCAGATGCTCCAACACAGCAGATGCATGAGACTAAACAGCCATCTGTCAGAAGTGGCAGGCAAATCATTAAACAAATGCATCAACATTTCCTGCTACAGCAGTGTCAGGGAAGGGATGAAGTGACCTTACAAAGTCTATCTCAAAACTGAGCATTTTAACCAAGGGCTGAGAGCATTCAACACCTCGTGCACACAGCGAGCAGTGAAGAGTGGCAAAAAAAGACAGAATAGCAGCAAGCTGCATTACAGCAGCTACTTAACGTACAGCACATCCACAACACTCTTCTAGCCCAGGGCCAAAGGCATGCAGAAGCAGGGCAGTCTGCAGCCGTCCCTCTTTGCTCTGGTGCTTTGTTTGCAGCTCATGGGGTGCTGCAGGGCTTTGTTGTACAGGGCAGGAAACCCAGCACAACAGAACCCTGAAGGTGTTCAAGGCCAGGCTGGATGGGGCCCTGTGCAGCCTGGTGCAGAATTAGATATGGAGGTTGGCAGCCCTGCCTGTGGTGGTTGGGTTCCCTTCCAACCCAACCATGCTGCAATTCTATGATTAATTGCTACCCAAGAGGAACTGCCATCTCCACATGAAAGAAAGTTTGATGCAGCAGCTCTGCACGGCAGCCCTTCAAGGTAGCCTTGTTCTCCTCATCCATATCCCCCACACTGGTACTCTGCTGTGAGAAAACCCTTGCTATTGCTCAGTTCTCAGCTGTCCAAGGGAACCCTGAATTCCTAGGCAGTGCACTTGCAGGAAGAGGGCTGGGAAATAACCAGTTGCTGATTAACTACACATCAAGAAAAAACAACACTGGCTTCAGATTAATGGAATCCACAGTGCAGAGTGCTGGAGTATTTCACAGTGCAAACAGCAGAGATCTGTGGAGGTCTAGATTGGAAAGCAATGAGGAGTGACTTACTGGCTCATAAATTTATCACCTATGGAGAATAACACCTCAACAGTTTGGTAGGGTTGGGTCATGGTCCAATGGCCCTTCCACTCGGGAACAGATTTCCTTGTTGGGAGGTGTGTCTGTGTGGTTTTAACTTTAACTCATATGTGCACATTTCCCCACAAACAACGATATTAAACCCTGCACTTTGTGCATTCACCTTCTGCCTTGACACCAGAAGAAGCTGTTGCTGCTCCTCCATGCAGAGCAGCTACTGCAAAGGTACTGCAGAATAGCTCTCATTACAGCACCATTCACAGCTGAGAAAACATTCTTGCCCGTGAAATAAACCTAGTCACAGTCACGTTAGTATGAAACAACAATAATTCCCAATTCCAAACAGGTTGGAATGCATTGTGGCACTTCAACAATCCTCACCACTCGAGAGGAGCAGGAGAGAGAAGAACAAGAATGCTGCCTCCCAGTCCTCTTTTTTCAGTGAAATACTGTCCTCCTTTTGCCACATTCAGGTTCTCCAAAACCAAGACAAATGCCCCCAAGCTTAACTTGATCCAAACAGAGATGTAAAGCTTTCTTGACACTAGCACTATTAGCACGCTCAGAAAATGCCTAAGAAACCCAAGGCATGGGCGTGTGCTAAGGACAAGGTGACCAAAGACCTCTGTGGGAGGCTCTGCAGAAAAAAAAAACAAAGAGCCACCCATCTCATTACTGCTGTTGTCATCTGCTCGTTGTATAGTAATAATTGCGGTAAGCTCACTTTCACTAAGGGCAGCCAGCAGTGCTAACGAGACACTGGCCAAACTGCTTTCAACAAGCGACACTTAATCCTCTCAGAAGAACCCAACGCTATTCTTGGAAGGCACGTTGTCAAAGGCAGGTGGGGCAAGACGCCATTTTGTCAGCATGTTCCACATGATTTTAAGACCAACAGTGATGCCATTTGGTTTAGAATTTTTTTTTTCTTTTCCGTAATTTAGGAAAATTCTATTTTCATTCCTCAGTAGCAAATGCTGTCCTTCTGCAAATAAGAACAGACAATGCTTCCGTTGGCACTACAAGGATCCTCCTACAGAGCGCGCAGCCGACTTTATTTTTATCAGTGCTGAACCACAGCCAGCAGTGCTAACCAAACCCACAGACTGCACTAGTTGGTGGCCCATTTGATGAGCTGCATGAAAGCCACCACGCCAATGAGGCACACCTTTAGTTCCACCATCTTCTGCACTGCATCCCCCTTGACACCCGCTGCTTTTCTACCCACCCCTGCCCTCCCCTCTGCGACTCCCTGCAGCCAAAAATCACTACTCAGCAGACAGTGACTGCAGAGGGCAGAACTTCTTTTAATCCCCAGAGTGACGTGTGATCCACCCAACTTTCTTATGCTAAGAACTAATGCTTTGTTACATGACTGTCATGCTGCAGCTGTATTCAACAATGGTGCCCCCAGACACAGCAGCCATTGCCCCCCAAATTGCTCCACGACACTTTGCAAAACCACACGACACATCCACGCTGTTGTAGTACTAAGCCAAACTTCTTGCTTTAAAGAGCAGGTTGGTGGTCCCTGCAACAGACATGAAAGCTTTCTCACCTTGTGTCAATTTACAGCCTTTTTCTATTAGGCTTATCTAATTATTGCTGTCGAGGTCAAACTAAATGGAGAGCTGGAAATTAGCCATGCAAGAAGCCATATGACAGCCTTAATGCACTTTGTCAAGAGGGCAGATCTTTCTACAGAAGTACAAACCAGGCTTCTTTTGGAAGGAAAAAAAAAAAAATCATAGAAGAAATATCTGGACAAGAAACTAGGCCACAATTTCAAAGTGCTGCATAACATAACCATACCAATAGTTAGGGTGTGCTTGGTTTCTTTTAAAAAGCTCACGGGATAACAGTTAACTAACAGCTTGGGCACTGAGCTCCACTTGGTTAACTGGAACACAGCCTGCAACTCGCCAGGCAGCCCCTTGGATCTGGAACACTCCCCAAAGCCTATCCAGATGGGATATTACTAGGTTGTCACAGCATCGATGCCCATTGTCCCCAAAAGCACTGATAATTTGAAGTCATCTTAAAATGATACACATTATATTCCTACATCGGTATTGCACAGCTGCAGTCATGTTGTAAAAAACCCAACAGCACGAGGAATCAAACACATTTCACATGCACATACAAAGCTCACCAAATTTAAGGCTGATGATCTGTAGTTACACACAGTTATCAGCCTGAACCCACCAATTTTTAAATCCAAAGTGCTTAATTACAGGAACAGTTTTATTACAAGCATTAAAACAGGAACTCAACATCTGTTGCAGATGTTGGAACCAGTCTGCATCCAAATTGAGTCACTCCAGCTGATTCATAATGCCTAAAAGTTGCTCCAGACTTCTTTCAGGAGGAATGCAGGAAGCCCTTCTCCCCATTCCTACACAGAACAAACCAAGATATTAACTTCAGTTTTGACTCATACACCAAGTCATTAGAAATGCACTGAGACTTGGACCATTTCTCAGCTCTCTGAATCACGTGAAACTGAAGCCAGGTCAAAAAATCACTCAAAACTAGCATGCTTTCTAGGACATGCAGCATACATGTATTTGTTCTTGGGCTGCTTCAGAGGGAAGCGCGCTCTGACCCAGCCCCATCAGTACCATCACACCCACAGCAACACAGCAGAACCTCACCAGACTGCTAATGCTGCTAATACAGACCATGTAAGATCCACCTTTTGCTCTGCGTGTGGATGAAGACACCCATCCAGGCACAGGGTCAAAAACCAAACAGGCTTACAAGAAAGATGAGGAAACTAAAATGCAACACACTCCAACTTGGGCATATCTATAAAGAAATGAATACATAAAAATATCCTGCTGTAACACCGTGGTAGGGTACCACAAGCTGGAACTAACTGAAACTAAGGTACTGGCATGTAAAAATCAGCTGTGCTACCCAGACATGTTAGGAAAGAGAATGTGGAATTACTGTTTAGCACTGCTGCTTTGTAATTATGTTGTTTCCCACTTCTTTCTATCAGCCTTCAACTTGTCACCACAATCATATTGCGGTGTCAGTGCAAGTAAAAGCACAGTGTTAAAACGAGACCAAACACTGTCACTGTCAGTTTGTGGCAGCCACGCTGAGATGTCACAGCACACAAGCATCAGGGCTGGCCTGCTGCAGCCGGGGCATGGGGACACAGCATGACCTGTGGGACGGACAAACAACTCTGAAGAGAGACCTGGGGGAACCCTGCCAGGGCTGGAGGCTGATGGACAGAACCACGAGGGCAGGGGCTGCTGCCAGCCAGGAGCACATGCATTGGCCCACGGACACCGGCACCAGGCCCAGCACGCTGCCCTGCTTGACCAGGGCAACCCCAGCCCAGCCCCACTGCTCTGCACCCACAGCACACAGGGAACACATTGCTGACAGCCCCTACCATCCTTACAGCCTGCTGTGCAGAACCACTGTCAATTAATTAACGACCCACTACTACGTTCACAGAAAACACAGATGTAAATTACAGCAGGGTTACATGCTCTGATGGAGCCTTCCCTCCGAAAGCCACAGCACACTGGGCACACCGAGGTGTTGGTGCACAATGTTCAGCTAGCATCAGTTTTGCTTGGGAATAATCTTAAATCTTGTAAGTAAGATGATCTGAAAAATTATTTTCCCCCATTCACTTCTTAAGGGACATGAAAATCATCCTTTGCTTATAGGAGTGCTAAAGAGCAAAGAAAGAATAACAAAAAACAACAGCAACCAGAGGCATGGAATTCACTCGAATATTCATCACTCCCAACCCTAAACCCAGAGCGTACAAACAGATGAATCCAGCAAGTCAGAGAGCAAAGCCAATTTAATCTGTGGCTCCCCTGAGGTAAATGTAGTTCACAGTCCTGCCCCCACCCCAACCTCAGCCATAATCCCCAGCTCCTGGAGGTAAGAAAGCACTGGAGTGAGGAAAATTCTGCAGCGGGATATAATGATCCAAAATGACAGGGACAATAATGACAATGAATTTCATGTCTCCCAGTCATGAGCCAGGGATGCTTGACTGGGCTGACTTACACAATTAAATTGTTACAGGTACAGCAGGAGATGCAGTTATCATCCGCGCGCTATTGGGAACGACGCCTCCAGCAAAGAAAGAACGAGTGCTCTGGAATGCACAGCCTTTTGTTGTGGAACTGCTGCTCCCGCAGGTACCCAAACCCTTCCTTTGACAGAGGGAAAACTGGGTTAAAGACACAAGCCATTTTCAGCCATTGATTTTATCCCTTTTGAAAACGACAGCGAGAGCCGCGGCCGATAAAGCACCACTTGATTCCAGTCACCTTGCAGGAGAAACAGAGCCGTCTGATTTGATCAGAATTGGGAAGTGCTGCTTAGAACAGAATTCTCCGCTAATACTGACAGGAGCAGCAGCACAGAGAAGCACCAGCTCAGCTCCAGGCTCAGCCGTGCGCTCCGCTTTGCACGTATTCCACTAGAGGCAGCCCAGATCACCTTACGAGGCTGCAGGCTGCCGCTTCTCTTCAGCATTTCACATACAACTCTATTACATAAAACACAGGACAAAACGTACTTGGAAACAACTGGATACGGAGAATACGTATAGACTTTTCCAGGCTGTCCCTACACTTAGCGTGCCTGCAAGGCTTCTTTCACTTACCTCCTTTCAATCTCGAAATACCAAGAAATATGGTCAGCGGTGTATTTCACCTGTGGAAAAATCTTTTCAGTGACAAACCGTCAAAGAGTTTTCATACCCAGGGAAGGAGAAAAGTCATACGGTTGTCTGCATCTGTAATGGGGTAATACCCCCGTTATGGCTCGCCGCATTCGCTAAATATTAGTTTGTCAAATATGAATGATAAAGCCGCACCGTTTCATAATTCAGGACACACTCAGAAACCAGGAAAAATAGCTACAAGAGCCCAAATAAAAAAAAGCATTTGTTCCATTTTTGACAGCTTAATGAATGCCCTACTCTTTTGCATTGATTTTTGCGTGTGTCGGTGTGTGTGCCTGCGTGCCCAGGAAGGATTTCTCATGGGGTTTGCTGTACACAAGGAAAGCTAAATCCTCTGCCAATGCTTTTTTCCTTCCCCTTTATGTTTAAGTAACCTTCATATTAAAACATTTCAGGAGGGAATAAATACCAAGAATACAAGAACGACTACTTACATCCCAGTAAGCATACTGGAAAGTCGCAGAACAAGACATTAAGCAAGCAGCTCCCTCAAAGCCACCCAGTGACAGGAGTAAAGGCTGCTAACTCCTATTTGCAGAAAGTAACAGCAAATTCCAAGAGCAAGGTCAACAAAAAAAAACCCTAATATCTTAAATTCATGACCGACTCAACAACAAACATTTCCCTTACACACCTAAAGGCTCATCTTGAAAGGCAAGACATGTAAGCAGAGAAGCCTGCAGGCATCTAAAGATAGAAAGCAATGCATCTTAAGGAGATCTTAGAATTTCTAAATAAATATTCTGGCCACTTGCATCTCTTCTTTAATGTTCTCCCCGGTCTTTAACATAATGCGCCACGTATGATTTAAATGGAGATTAATTCTTCCATTTAAAATGCTTTAAAATAATTCTGCATATGATCTTGAGATCTCAGGCCAGCTCTCTGTGCTGCCTCTCTTCCACTTTTCCTTGAGCTACATAAATGGAACTGACAGATCACTGCTCAGATAGCAGCCACGTTCTACCCCCAAAATGTTGCCTTTTTGCTATTCGGGAGTATCCTAATACCAACAAATGCTAAATGAAGTCTGACATGTACCCCTAAGAAACAAACTTGTAAGTTGTGGCTTCAAAGAAAACCTTGAATAAATAGGACACATTGTGTACACCCAGGCTAACATCCAACATATGCTTTAGTTTCCCGATGCTGAGACAGAGCAAGAATAGCCTCTGGTAAAGCCTCTGATTTGCTATTGCTGGTACTTCCAACATTTATAATGTACCATCTTTTTTTTTCTTTTATTTTGCCTGTATAAACAATGTTTAAAATGCAATTAAGACGACTGTGGCAACATCTCAGAATGCAAAGGATTTGTGAATAATGGATCACTCGACACGCCACCGCTCCCATCAACTATCACAGCAAAAAGCAAAGAGCATTTCTGCCTATTTTCTTTGCAAGGCAGCATTGCCACCAAGGCAAATATCACTGGAGAGGTGTTTTTATCAAATTAAAAAGTAACCCACAGAACAAGCATTTTGAATTCTTTTCTCTGGTGGTGGCGATCAACATGCCCAACAGCAAGATGCTGGGGCTATTTACAGCTCCAGATACAAAGACACTACAGCAGAACCAGGAATGATGATAGAGACAGGAACAGAGAACACAAGAATATGAGATAAGAATTGTGTTTAATTCTTACACAGGGAAAACATAGAAAGAGAGGGAAGATACGAAAGATTTGGGTATTCTGAGGGTTGTTTTGTTTTGCTTTTCTTATTGCCATTGCTTAATGCTCTTATTCATGACTAATTCTGGTGAAAGAATCAAAGTGAGCGTAATTCAACCACATTTTTCCCTTCTCCACTTTAAATTCCATTCCCATCCCCTTTTGTGCTCCATTCCTTTGGACTTGTTAGAATTCAAATTAATAGATTTACACTGTAGAGTGCTGGCTGACTCGTGTTGACAGAGCACAAATTAATTGATCAAGATAAACAAATTAACACTTTGTAGAGTACTGTGAGCCCACACAGACCATGGACCACAGGCTGACCACAGCAGAAATACTGCCAGTGATGGACCACATGGCATTTGGCACTGGATTTTTATATCTACTGCAACACCGTTTAAAACAATTACTCAAAGAAACTTAAAGATTACCTTTAAGGTTACCCTGCAACTGTATACTTCTGGAATGCTGGAGTAGTACAGAGCCATGATATGTCCAAACTATCTATTTCATCAGGAAAGGCTTCAATAGATTATAGATTCCCAAGCTATAGCGCTCTTTCAAGAAGCATAATTACAGTATAATTCATTGCTCTTCTGAACCCCTGGGATTTCTTAACAGTCTAAGAGAAGGAAGAGCTTATAATAATGAAAAAATAAGCCTGAATTATTTCTGTGTATGTTATTTACAGCAGCTCTCGTTATGGTACATGATAGTTTTCATTTCTTTCATTTGACACAGCTAAAATGACACAAAATCCCATTTAAAAAAAATCTTGTTTTTAAATAACCACTTATTTCCTCTGTATCTTAAACAGAAAGAAGTAAACTTTTACATCTCTCTGAGGAATCTAAGTCTATCTTTTAAATCTCACTCCATTCCCAAATAATATCCTATGCACACAAGCGTCCAGGTCTATTTTTCACTGTACTGGACTCTATAAGACAGCTTACAATCACCAGCAGGCACTTGTGCCAGAGGCCCTGCTAATATTACCCCAACCAGCATGTTTCAAGAGGCCCTCCTACTTCTTCCCTGTACAAAAGCCCCTATTGATAAGCTGATGAATAGTATAAATGAAGTTCTAAATAGAGAAAAGTACAGCCTCTGTCATCAATTTTGTGTGAAGACATTCCTGGTTCCCAAAAGGTCAAAAAGCAACATCTCCAGGTAAAATCTAAGTTGAACTGTACCACTACTGAAGCATGTCAGCATTTAAGCTATTTATTCACTGGAGGGCTCCTCCAGGCCTGCAAGGAATCTGGGGCCTTCTTGTCTTCCTATGCTTAACACGCTTATGTTTTGCTATTACCAAAATGGCCTCATTATTGAGAAAGTTTTAGGAGAACTTTCTCCTTTGGAAGCAAAATAAAAGAGAAATGAAAAATGGGGAATAAACAATCCAACTAAACATGCTACAAAACAGCATACAAGTCTGCTGCAAAACAAAAGTGCTCTATCTTCTATACGCTATCAGATCAAAGTGCATCAAGAAAGCAGTTATGACAGTACACTCTACTCCAACTCATGAAGTGCTTTCCAGCATTTAGAATTCATACAGAATTCAGTATGTAAGAACACTGAAGTTCTGACAGTTCAGGGATACAACTTGCATAACAGCAGAAAGCACTGAGATGTCACAGTGTGGACAGAGCCCAGGACACCCGTGACTCAACACAAGCACTAGTATTCTGGACAAGCAAGACTTCCAGGTAGCTCTATGCCAAGGAAACCAAGTCATCCTTTACCAGTTTTGTTTTCAGGCTGCCTGCAATTTCTGTAGATGCTGCTGAGACAAAGACAGGGAGTCCCTGCTCAGAAGACCCACTGTGGCACCTATTGCTGTGACACTCTGCTAGGGACTTACCATCACTCATTTCACACAACAAAGTAAGACTTACCAGCATTCTTGCATCACAAACATGAATGATGATCTTGTGTAAGCATGAAGGCTTCTGAACACAAAAACTGCTATTTCAAGACAAATGCAGCATTGGAAAACTTGCAGAAAGCATCCTCTGTCTCCCTAAGGCTGACTGTGCATGCATGTTGCACAAAACCAGATCAGAATCTATCAGAACCAAGTCTTAGTAACAACTCCAGCTGGAGACACTTTCTCCTCCCATGATTTTGTAACTCTTTAAGTAAAGGTCTTTTGGCAGAAATCTTAGGTTTGAAATTCTTTTCAAACCAGTCGTACCACAGTACACTATTTGTCATTACCAGAATGACCACAATTATATACCTTATATCACTGTAGTAAGCACCATAAGCATCAATTTGACAGATATAAATTAAGATGCAAACTGAATCCTTCAAGTCATTCATCCCTTTGGAGAGTAGCTGATGTACATGTGTTCCTCCATTCTCCCCCCAAAATGCAGAACAATGTAATAAGAGCCACATAAAAGGAACATACCATCATAATAGACAATAGCTCCAACAAGCTTGTCTTTGCGCAGCATAGGAAAGTGCTCCAAGGCTCTTGACTTGCTGAGTACATAACTACTTTTCAGACAGTGACTTCCTGCCACGAGGTCGTACAGTTTTATTCCAAACCAGTAATACGGCAACTGCCACCATCTGCAAGAAAAAAAAACAACAATCTAACTTTATGGGAAGTTAGAAATGAAAGCTCACACTTCTAGTAATACTTCTGGTAACCCAGCCTGCTGTACTGTGCTGGTTTTACTTTTGTACTATAGAACAAATTCAGAACACCACGTAAGTAAATGTGCAGGAAGCTACGAACTGTTTGCTGCTCTCAGCTGATCTCCTCACTGCTGGAAGTCTGCTAAATTCAGCACCTGTTTTTTTCTAGAACATTTTGAAGAAAACGATAGTAGCGTGCACTGAAGACAAGGATGTACTGGAAAGAACAGTAAATTATATCCTGCGTATTATGAGTTCATTCCAGCTGCAAACTCCCCTCCCCTACACCAATTCTAATGGTTAAAATGCACCAAGAAGTCGGAGTCTGGCAGCAGCGATACCAGGCTCATGACATGAGGGCACATCATGATTCTGCAACACTGCAACATCTCACCTC
Organism: Coturnix japonica; assembly: GCF_054131305.1. Taxonomy (NCBI): domain Eukaryota; kingdom Metazoa; phylum Chordata; class Aves; order Galliformes; family Phasianidae; genus Coturnix; species Coturnix japonica. The sequence goes on along the minus strand of NC_140669.1, from coordinate 3,538,603 downwards.
TGGGAAGAGGAGAGGGTTCTGACAGGTCTAAAGACAGCTGGGAAAAGGCATCTGGAAACCTCTCCAGGGAAATACCTTGCTTGTCAAAGGACATGCTAAAGGAGAGGTACGATAGCAGAGCTTACTTGTAAACAGGCAGCATGATAGGCAAAGGAGCTGATAGGTGAGGAGCTATTTCAAGTAGGTTTGCACGCTCCTGAAGTGCTTCTTTCACCATCTTGTACTGAAAAAAAAATAATATATATATATATGAATTTCAAGTGACCCATTTTTGCCCCAAAATGCAACATTTAATGAGAAAACTGATAATCAATGCATATATCTCACATAAACCTTCCTGGAAAAAAATTAAAATCAGAAATTAAGGAAAATACTTTCATAGCAGGTTAAGCTTAAGTGGATTCCCTTTGGAATCTTGGCTGGTAGGTTGACCAATTTTCCACTTGAAGTAAATGCCCAGCAAGCTGCAGCACTGCTAACTAGGAGCAGAAGGCCATAGAGGAGGTTCAGAGCACATCCCAAGGTATTGCTGCGGTGCAGATTCCCACACTTTAATCCCACAGAACTCTGAGCTGCAAATGCAGAAATGTTCCTCTCCAAACCAGTGATATCAATCGATACCGAGTGGTTCTTGGGCAAAAAAACATGGTGATTTCTACAGGTGGGTAACCATGGTTTTGGTTTTATTGATCCTGGGAGGTCCCTGTTTCTCTGGCACCATTATCATCACTAAAATGTATTTTAAATTAGAGAAGTCTCAGACAAATCGGTTTCTGAAAGTAAGAACAGCAACTTCCACCAAACTGAGGCAACACAGAAGTACATAAAATGTTAATCACACACATGATCATCATATGGACATAATCACTTCTTTATCATATTTTCCTTACCCAGTTCAAAATCATCAGGGCAGCCCCTCACTCACCCAAATTGGATCCTTACAGCTAAGAAGCTCCTTGTATTTTCAAGTCAGTGTTTCTGCCCTCCCTCCCCAGCACATCCACAGTCTAAAAGGTACAGCTGTTAGATTGCCTGCAAGTGAATTTAGCGAGAAAGGGCACCACTAATTTCCCTATTCTGGAAAGCTCAACTGGAGAAGACATTTTCTGTGTTGCAATCCACAGCCACCATGTGCTGTCAAGTATTAGAGAAATAAAGAACTCTGATATAATTGGGATAGGGAAAGTGTCTACTAGCAATTTTTGCTTAACAACCTGCATAAACAATTACCTGTTCAAAATCCAGCTTCATGATGGCCTTCTGAAGATACCTCACTCCACCATGGATCAATTTAGTACTCCTGCTGCTGGTCCCTGATGAGAAATCATCTCTTTCTAGAAGGGCTGTTTTTAGTCCTGTGTTACCAGAAAACCAAATTAACTTCTTAAATTACACAATTTGTATGTAATTCATTAAAGACACTTCTCTAGGGTAGAGACAATCACAAGAAAAATTACTCTGTACATGGATAAATTTGTATTCAAAGTGTAGTGCACTGTCTATATTGTAATGAAAAATTTTAGCCTTCTTCCTGAGGGAAAAGTCAAAACAGAACTTAAACAGAAGCACATTAAAACCTGGATATTTCACAATAGAAAGGCATTACAGTACATTATAGGGGCCACGCTCCCTCAAGCAAATTATAGTTTGTATTCATGGCAGGAACAGAATATTTTCATGAATACCCTTAACTCTTTGCAGCAGAGAGCTCAAACTAGCACACTAATTATTTCAACAGCGCAGCAGCCAGATAAATACCTGGCAACCCTGCCTTCTCTCCAAAGTTTGCTCCAGAGGCTCCCAGTGCCAGAAGAAGGCCCATCTGCAATGGGTGCACGCTCAAGGGAGAGCTTATGGGATTGATGCTTCAAAGTCATCCCTGTGATGTCTTGTGAACAAGGGCACTGCCATCATTTGCTCCCCAGAAGGCTTCCCAAGAAGACTACTAACACCCCAACCAATCAACCAAACCTTAAGGCTATCCCATTGAAAGGGGTGATGAAGTGGTTGGAGGAAGACTTCAAAGGAAAAGCACGGTGAACCCCAGTGACAGTGGCAGAGCTCCAGCACAGTCCTACTTGTTCTAGAGACTAAATGAACTAAGGAAGGAGGGAGGCAGATTTTCCTCCATGTAGGAGGAGGACACCTAAGGTGCAGCACAAGGCTACATAAACACAGCAGAGTGCCAGACAATATATACAATACTGCAGGCTGAAAACTTGCAGCCCTTTCCAGGGTGCCTAAAAACAGGCACAGGATTAAGATGGAGCATGCAGAGTTCCAGAGTCTTCTGAATCCGAGTCTGAACAGCCTTTTAGGATTAGGAACTGAACATTTCACCTCTGCCTACCAGCCCATCCAAACCCTTGCAGTTGATCTGCAGCTTACCATGCACACACTGCAGCACTCATGCAACACAGACATCCTTCTTTTACACCTTGCACAGGCAAAGGGCACACACACAATGTCAGCTACTGGACAGCACAAAGCCTCGCAGGCACTCAGACAGGTGTGAGGCTGCCAGATGCTGTGTTTTGCTAGCACAGAGCAGGGTTGTATTTGGCATACAGCTGCAAGACAGCCAGTGGTACTCCAGTATAAGGAAACCTAAGGAAGGAAAGCAACACAGGACAGCTTGGTGGCCATCTCTTCCTTACAGTGCAGACAAACACATGGAACTGGCAATCAGTTACAGAAGTTACTGGAGCAGATCCCTCCAACTGGAGGAATCTGAATATCAGGAAGACAAGGCAAAAAAGAAACTCAGTGGTTGGGCTTTGGGACCACCAGCAGCACAGTGACATGTGAGCCTGGGAGCCTCTGCATGAGCAGACAGCCCTTGGGTCCTTCCATGTTTCAGGGCTGCTGTGTGCCATTTTAACATCTGCTGGTCTCCCAAAACTTCTGTCCTTAAACTAATTATTACTGGTAACTTCCAAAGATCAGAGTAATTTATTTTTGTCAAATGTGACTGAAGATTAATGGATACAATCAGAAATAATTTGCTGAAAATATATCAAACTCATGAAAAGCAAAATTTGTTGTTAAGCGAAGCAAGCATAATAGAAGAGCAAGTTCCATGAATGAACAGCAACAACACACAATTCATTAACCAAATGTCTAGGAATATTTCACACTTCAGAAACCCACTGATCTAATCAGAACATCTACTAAAAGGAACTATTACCTACAGTCATTTCCCTCTGCTTTACAACTGTATTTCCTACCACAGTACGGCAAAGGGTGAAATGAAAAGATCCAAAGTTACTTTTAATTATAAATGAATAAGAATCAGTAAGTTGACTCGCAGGTAGCCAACAGCGATGCACACCTTGCTGCTCAACCTGGTTCCAAATCAAACTCCATAGAACACTCCTGGAGTCGGGTTTTGCCTCTTACTTTTGACACGTACCTGCATGCTAAACAACCTGAACAACTTTGTGGCTATTTTATATTTGCCCTGCACTCCCCCCATAACCAGAGCTCTGCACAGGACAGACGAGCTGCCACACATCTGCCAGGTGGGAGCCCACTGCCATACATACATTCTCAGCCCCTTGAAGAAGTCAGATAGGAAGCATCATCTTGAACTTACTTTTATCTCAAGCTTTCTGACAGAAGGTTAACAATCAGTTCATCCACATAAGTAGCTTCTTAAACCAGCTACACAGCTAATCTCACAACAGAGGAGCCAGGAGAGCACAAACCTACCGTATGCAGCTGCAGACTGAACACTGAGAGCAGGCTCTCCCTGGTACATCCAAACAGCCTGCCCTAAACCTGCAATGCAACAAGCAGCTACAAAGCATTAGCAGAGGTTGTATATCTCACATTACAGAAAACGCAAGCTTGAGAGCCATATGCCTCATTGTGAATTCATACTTGCTCCATTCAGAAACACCATGTGCTAGAAGTGTTATGCAGCTGTTGTCTTCTCTCTCCTGCAGGCATGCAAGCGTGACCACAGGTAAAACCTCTAAGCAAGAAGCAGAGGACACATTCTTTACCTTCAAGCGGCTTTTGAAAGCCAATGTAATTAATTATTATAAACCATGTAATCCAAGAATGAAGTCTTACCTCTAGTGACTGCATCTAAGGCACAGCCACATCCTGTTGCTCCTCCACCTATGATAAGAACATCAAACTCAGGTGTGTTTTTTAGTGTCAAAATCTGCTCTTCTCTTGTAGGAAAATCGTTCTTTATGGGAACAGTCACTGCTTCTGCAGCTTGAACGTTCACCAAGGCGCCCTACAATGATTAAAAACAAAACAAGATTTGCATTTAAAGTGTATCCAAAAGCCACACACACACTTAAATATACACGCAACAAGGCACAACAATTTCTATTACCCAGAAGGTAAACTGAAATATTTCAAGTCACTTTACCTTTATTTAATGACAATACTGTATTAAAGCATTATGGAACAAATACTATTAAAAACACTCAAGATCACAAGAGCCACGTTGGCTGTTTGTTTGCTTGCAGCTCCAGCTTTGCATTCCAGCTCTCTTCCACCCAGGTTTCCCTCACACACCACTGCCTCCACTCTGCACACAGCCAGGCAGCGAGTTCCTCTCACTTCTAGTTAGTTTGTTTATTCCAAAGACCAAAGGACTCAAGTTTCCCACCTGCACTTCCAGAAGATGCTTTTAAATCACTGCAATCTTAAAACATGCACTACAGAGACTGGGGTCAGAGTAACTAACCAGGAGATGCAGAATGGACCGAAATGAACAGGAAATTAAGGCCAATCTTTTTTTTTCCTTCCAGAGAGTTTCCTGGAATTTACACTTCCTTTACAAGCAGAAAACAAAAATCCAAGTGTTTAAGCCCTATGCCCCAAGTCCTCATCCGTGGGAGGTGTTCCAGAGCCGTGGGGATGTGGCACAAAGGGACAGTCAGTGGGTATGGTGGGGGGGGGCTGCGTTTGGGCATCCTAGAGGTCTTCTCCAATCCTAATGATTCTATGAATGTAGCTTCTGTTCTTTCTAGGAGCCGTGGGCACAGGCTGTCTTACATCAATTAAATCTGCTGCTTGGACTAAAGATGCATTACATTCAAGTGACAAAGCCCACCTACAACCCCCCCCCCCCCAGCAGCATGCCCTGCCTCACTGCTCTCCTCACCATCCAGCAGTCCCACAGTGGCCTGAAGCTGCAGAGAGCTATCTGCATGTACAAGCCACCTTCAGATTTTAAGAACTCCAAGTGCTTCCCTGGCATTTGCAGAGGGAAGGGAACGCACACCTGCCATTGTGAAACAGCTTGACTGACAAAAGGTAGCTCTGTCACTTGCAGCCATCTGCTCCTATCTGCAGCTGAAGAGGTTTCCAGCAGCTATCGGCCAAATGGCGCAGCTCCTCCTCAGCTATAGCAATTCTGTGCTTGCTGGAGCTCTGGTAGCAGATCTGGGGAGCCTAAGGCAGAAGGGATTCTTGCAATACCCACTGGAAATTATTGGTAAACTCAGCCACACTCTGAAGCTTCAACTTGGCTTGAACTGTGAAATGTGTTATTTCTGTGTTGCTATAACCTTATCACTGCAGCTGACAATGCAATCCAGTAACCTCTAGCCCCGTCTAAAGAAAGTGTACATTCAGAACACACAACGAATGACCAAGCTCATCTCCATCACAGATTACACAGACTGTAATACAAAGACTTTCTTTCCACTTCCATACTGGAAAACTGCTACAGTGCTGCACAGGCGAGGTAACAGCCAGAGCTACCACTGCCCTCTGTGGCAATACAGACTATTTCCTAAGTGCTTACTTTAACTTCAGGAAAAGGAATACAATAAAAAGTCAGAGTTTGTGAAGCACTGACACCATTTAGTTTCCTTAAAATGCATTATCTACAACAAATACAATAAAAGAGAGCTCCAAGCAAACAGTCCCTGGTGCAGCAAAAGACCAGAGATCAGTACACGAGTAACTGAAAGTAAGTACAGTGATTAGCAGCCTAGGAATTGATATAGATATGATTCATCTTGCTGTCAATTAAATGTGAGACTGAAGAAAAGCTGCATACAGGGATTCCATCTGCAATAATGTGATTAGTTTGGCAGTGAACAAGTATGTTTACTGAAATAAGCAATTGCTGTTTATATCTACAATTTCTCAGGCAAGAGTTCCTTGAATGGTTTTGATTACGCTCTTAGTGAGAAGAAATGTAGTTTGGCAGTCTGAATTCAATCATCAAGTTATAAAGTGATCTAGTAATCCATAAGCAAGCATTCTTGTTAATTTGGCTAATGTAAATCTCCAGGTAGGTTCGCGGAGGCAAATTCATCATCCCTATTCATTAAAAAAGAAAATGAAAGTAATTAAAAGCCCCAAAGCAAGCTCCGATGCATTATCATGTCGTCGCTGTCTGCACTGGACTCCCTGCAATGAGCGATTCCTTCGCCCCACAAAGCCCAGAATCAGTAGTGAACGTAGTGTGCCCAAGCTGGAGAACTGTCTGCACTGCTCAAGATGTATTTAATTTAACGGAAGGGAACTAAGCCTTCATATTAATTCAGTAAATACCCCAGTGATCAGGTCACCATCAGAAGAGCCGTATTCATCTATCAGCTTCCGAGTTAAATTCAACAACTCCGTCATGTCAACACATGCTCCCATCCTCTCTCTGCTCAGCTCAAAAAACAACACACAGTCAGGAGAACTGACTCAACTGCTTCATGCCTGTATATGCCGCACACAATCAGGGAACATACATCTCTATTGCCTCAGTTGCTGTTGCAGAAACTGTCTCCCAGGCTTCAGCATTTTTATCTCTGTGTTACATGAAAATAAGTTGGGATAAACAACCTGACAACAGGACAGATCAGAATCCACTGTGTTGTATTTCCAGGGTGTAAACACCTTCCCATTCCTTACACCCATGCAAGGCTAACGGCACTAACAACACCATTCTCATCCAGGCTTAAGCCTAGCAAGAACAACTTCAGTTCCAACATCAGAAAATAGCAAAACTCACCACTTTCAGAAGGCAAACCACACACTAATTACACAGCTAACAGACCCAAGGGATCTCCCACCCATTCTCCAGAGCCAGCAGCTCACCACCCCTCTGCTTTTCCCCTGGGGCAGCCGAGTTTCACTGAAGAACCCAGCATCAGCTGAGCAAACACAGAACAAAGACAGGAAAGTCAACCACACCACACTTGGGATTACTGACCCACGGAGTCTATTCAGCACATGGGTGCTCTAATTCTGGGATGCTAAGCACTGCACAGATACCCCCAGAGCCACCTTCAAACCAAGCATGCTGCTTTATGTGCACTTCATTTCTGTCTTATTACGTGACGGATTCTGATCTTGAAATAACAAACAGACTTCCTACAGTGTGTAGCCAATTAGTGCACATCTTGGGGCAATATCCTTCCCTGGCACAGGAAGACAAGATCTTTGCCCTAGCACACATTTGATTGGCAGGCATTATTAAAAAGAGGACACTTGGGCTGGGGGACATGCCCACAGCTTAGATATGTCAACACTACAAATGGACTGTCCTCCTTTGTGTCAATCCCCGCAGTCATGTTCCACCTGCTGCCCTATATTAGGTGTTTAAGGCAGAAGCTTTGAGGGACATCACGTGGGAAATGTGCAAGTTAGTACAACATGAAAACAACATGCTGTTCACTTGACAGATCCATTTGCTTACACATATGCTGGAAATTTTTCAGATCCTCTGTAGACAGACACTACACAATAGGTCCAGAAATCAAAGGACAAGTGGTTTTTCTCATATTAGCACCCCTGTTTCTTTAATTTGCCTTTGGAAATTTAGAATGACCATCCAGTAATGGCAGAAAACTGGAAATTCATGAATTCTGCAATATTGCATATATGACAAATTATCTATCCAGATCAGTTGTGCCTTCCAACTCCTTTTATTTAGCAGTCCTAAGATTTGAAGCTGCAGTCTCCAACAGTAATGAAGCCAGATTGTAACATCCTATGATAACGGCTCCAGAGAGAGTTGGATTAGCAGCCAGGCTCAAAACAGGCAGTCCAATGGGAAGCTCACTTAAAATGCTAGGCTTTATTTCTTGCAACAGTATCTGAAGCTATAAGGATCCTGGCTTATTCACTTTCCAGCTAGGTTCCCTGGAAATGACTCATCTCATTTGCTTCACCAATATCTCAACTGTACTCCCCTGCACATGGAAACAGCCAGAAGCCTCCAATAATCATCTATTCAGACCCATCCTGCACACCTTCATGAAGTTAACATCTACCTGTATCCCTGGATTTCAGCTCTTGGGGTATGAATGGGATCCCACGGTAAATACAAGGTAGCTAAGCTGCTCACGGTAACTTGCTGTTGATGTTGATAAGGAGCTGACCAATTGCATTTCTAAGGTGAGAAGCAGAAAGGACCCTGAAAAATGAGCACCTGCTCACCTAGCTGCTAAACTGGTATCATCTGAAAGGCCACTTAAGGCTTAAGCCCTTTCCAGAACTGGATGGAAGTAAATCAGGCCAGAGCTCTGACTGCACCTACCTGAAACTGTATGGAACACCATGCCTTGAACATATCTCTGTCAAGGTTGTGCCGACCCAGAGAGACACCAAGGCCAGCAGACACAGAAGCCTTCCTACAGATCCCCCCCTAAAACAATTATCAGTTTTCTGAACTGCCCAAGAGTTGCCACAGTCATTGTATGAAGCTGAGACTCTCAGGTAATGCTGGCGTTTTTATGTACGTTGAGCAGCTGGTACTTGAGCTGGTATTTCTCACTCCTCCAGCAACTAAGTCACATCCCTAGGGGTACCCAAAGGACACTTTTTAAACAATGAATCATACTCTTCCACTTGTTAAGGACCTGCAACGGTGAAACATCATTTAATGGCATCCTCCAGATAGCACAGAGCAAATCAAGCTGAGAGCTCTTGGCATCCCTTCCCAAACAAAGCTATTCGTATAAGCCTAACATACGCTCAAACAGATTTTAAGCTTCATATTTTATCAGAAGTCATAATTAATACTTACGTGTTTGTTTCTATACTGAGAAAATTGAGAGAGGCCAAAAACTGTTGCTATGGCACCTCCTCCAATGAGAACAGTTCCTTTCACTGCCTTCTGAAATGCCATTTTTTACTGTAAGAAAAGAAGATAAAAATTAATAGGCAGTTATACCACGTCAGAATCTAGGCAATACAGAATAGACCATTTCTAGAAGATGAAGACAACGTTGTGACAAGTTGAAACTTAGGAGTAGTAATAGATTAATTAACGATTTTCATCGCAATAGCAGTGATTTCTAAACAAATGCAGACAGAGGCAAACCAGAATGCTCTGCTATTTGCAACTCAAGCAGAATGACAAGAGACTTTAAGCATACGGGGAGATGCGTGGGTACACACACGCATGGTGCTGTACACACCTGCATACATGGCAAGTGCTTACAATACCGTGGCAATAGCAGAGCAAGAACATTGCCATCAGTCAGACGGCCCCCACATCCTTCTTGCAGCAGAACAGCTGACCTGCTTGCAAGATCACCTTCAGCTACCCTCCATCCCACCAAAACCATTCTTACAACCTATTATCCCAACAGCACTCCATGTCTCCACCAGGAATTATAGCCCTGCTCCCACAGCTCCCCAGCGCAGCTCATCCTACCCAGGCACAGCACAGAAGCAATGTGCTGTCGGCCAGGAACGGCTCCTTCGGCAATGAGAGGCAGCAGAGGCAGGGGACAAGAGCAAGTGGTTTAAAACAAGCACAGAACTCTATAATCTAGCTTCAGAGGTATTAAAGCCAGGCCTATGTAGGTCAGGAACATTCTTAAAAGGCCCAGTGTTTGGGGGCTGAATGAAAAATTTGCATGGAACTGACCTGAATCTTAAGTAGGTACAACCCAACCCATCCTCCCAGGACCAAGGCAGCCCGCATCCCATAGAAACAACATGTGTCAAGTCAGAACAGCTCAGATGGTGCTCAGAGTCCTGAGGTGACAAGGGCAGCTTTGTGCCCCAGCTCTGCACAGCAGCCCCAGCACAAAAGACTTAGCACTGGCAGCACACGCAGCCCTGAGAGCCCCTGTGCATATGCAGCATTGCAGGGGAGGCTCCGGGCATCATTCCACCTTTCAGTTGGCATTACAAGTGGCACCAGAGATGTTTAAAAACAAGATAAATAGGAAAACTTTGTTTTAAAGATTGATACCATCCTCACTCCTGGGCACTGTGCTTGCAGCACGCTCAGGGGAGAAAGCACAAGTGATGTAGGAATGATGTTGTACGTACTGACACAGAGACTTGTGCAGGAAGACAGGACTTGTACCTTCCCCAGCGTTTTTGGGTAGAGCAGCACACACGCTCTGAAGGGTTCCCAGCACAAAGACGACCCTTATTGGACTGTAAGCGGAGTCTCAAGTTTTCCACTCACTTTATACTTCAGTCTCAAAAAGGACCAACTTCATCTTTCCTCTGTGCTGTGACTGGAGGAGGGTCATGTACCACCCATGGCTGCATGTGGCAGTGGCAAACACAGATACACAGCCGAGCACTCTGTGTACTTCACACTGCCACCATACGGCCTCTCCAAGTCGTTAGAATAATAACTCAACTTCTAAGTGCAAACTGGAGGCAGCCTTCAAGGAGTTTCACACACCTTATGCAGCAGCACAGAGCCACTTCAAATAAGGCTGCAAGACCCGGCTCAGAAATGCCTGCTCTGGGAACATAATATGCTCTAGAATCCAAGCAAGTTTCAAAAGAACAAATTAGCATCTTCCAACAAGCCAACTTACATGACAGAAAAAACACTGGCTTTCAAGAAAACAAATGGAAGTTTGTCCTAGCGCTTGTTTCTCCTTAAATCATTGTGTTTAGCTGTGAAGCCCGGGTATGAGCTAGCAGAGCCAAAGCCCCACATCTCTGCTCAGCAGGGCCAAAGCAAAGAGCTGGAGGTGCATCCAACCGCCATCCCAACACCCCAGAGACCTGCTCTGCTTCATATAACCATGCGAACCCCTGACAATTATGGCAGTTTTTTGTTTTTAAAGCAAGGGAATCGTGATACCAGGACTGTGTGTCCTGCTGGGTCGCAATAACAGCTTTCCTTTCCATCAGCCCAGAGCCACAAAGATGGTGAAGGGAATGGAGCAGCTCCCTTACAAGGAAAGGCTGAGGGAGCAGGGTCTGTTTAGCTTGGAGGAGACTGAGGGGTGACCTCATTCATGTTTATAAATATGTGAAGAGTGAGCAGGATGAGGATGGAGCCAGGCTCTTCTCATGACATCCAATGATAAGACACGGGGCAGTGGGGGCAAGCTGGAACATAGAAGGTTCTGCATAAATATTAGAAAAAGCTTCTTCATGGGGAGGGTAAGAGAACTCTGGAATGGGCTGCACAGAGGTGGTGGGGTCTCCTTCTTTGGAGACATTCAAAACTCATCTGTGTGACCTGATCCCGGTGCTCCTGCTTCAGCAGGGGGGATTGCACTGCATGGTGCTTTGAGGTCCCTTCTAACCAACATTCTGTGTTTGCTGAACAACTCCAGCTCTTTAAGAAGGAAGGAATTCCATCACATCTTGTCATCCATTGACCATGGCACCTTTAGTTACGTGTTAACAGAACTCCTGCTGCACCAACCAAAACCGAATTTCCTCTGCCTGTGATCCAAACCTGAACTATCACTGCATGTATGAAGAAGCACAAAATCTGCGTGCTCCATTTCCAAGCTGTTTGCACACGTTTATGAATATAATAAAAGAAAAACTTGGCACTCGCTGAGTTACATAAATAACTACCCAATGCTTTTTTCAGTAGCTTGAAGTACTGCTTTCTTCCGACTACATTTTGCTATTGAAATCCTCAAGCCACATAAAGAATAAAAGCCGTTCTGGGTCACAGCTGGGAATTTAGCTACTAGCAAATATTACACCTATTCTTCATACTCAGAGACACACCTCACCTGTTTCCTGCTCCAGACCCAGCAGGCACCGACCCCAAGTCTCCCACTCACCGCTGCATCAGTTCAGGAGCTCCCACTGCCACATCTCCCAGATGGGGGAATCGCTCTGAGCAGCCCCAGGCACCACAAGAAACACCCCACAACCCAGAAAGCCTTGAAGCACCTCCATCACCGGCACTAACACAGCACAACGTGCTCCTTCACATGCATGAACAGCTTCTGAAGACCAACAGATTATCAGAATCACACAAAAGCTCAGCTCAGAATTGGTTTCCTGGAAGTTCTGGATGAGGCAAACAAACCCCCTCAGAACGGTGTCTTTTACACCACTGTCTTTTGGCAAACTAACCCTTCCCACCTTCAGATTTCTCCCACTGAAGCATTACACCCTATGAGAGCACAGCCTCCAGCAGAGCACAAAGGCACTGCCGCCAGACCCCATTTCACCCTAACTACACCACAATGCCATTCCACGTGCCACATCACAGCTCTGCCCCAGTGTGACACCAGGAACGGTGTGGTACCTTGATTCCCTTGTTATGGCCAACTTCCAGCCCAACTGTCAGTACGGCACTGGGTCCCTCAGCCCTTGAGACAGGACAGCAGCTCTTGGAATCACTCTTGGAAACAGTGACAGACACCTCCTGTATGGTCAGCTGTCACATTTTAGGGTGCATTGCACAGAGCGTGGCCAGCAGGGCAGGGAGATGCTCCTCACATCTGCTCTGCCTTGGGGCAGGGGCACAGCTGGAGCACTGTGTGCAGTGCTGGGCTCCCCAGTACAGGGACAGATGGGCTGGGGGAGCTCCAAAGGCCCCTTCCAGCCCCTGTGATTCTGTGCCCCCACAGGACCCAGCACCATAGTTTCCTGCAGCCCTCACAGTAGCTCCTAACCCACACAGCCCTGATCAGGGCAGGAGGATGGCAGGAGCACGGCTGAGCCCACACACAGCCCAGGAAGCCCTGTGGCCCAATGCCAGCACACACAGAGAAATGCCAGGCTCGCTAAGCACGCACCTGTGGAGGTGTTCCCTGTGTCCCAGAACTGCTTCTAAGGGCTACTGCAAGCGCCAAACAGGATGAACCAGAGAGCAGAAGAGGAAATAGGAAAGAATGCAGGCCACGTAATGATGGCAAAGATCGTACGTGGAGTGCCACAGATACAGACAAGAGCCTAAACTCAAAAACCCTCATCTATTCCAAGTAGATAATAAAACTTGACTCTCTTCCAAGCTGCGATCAACAACTTGTGATGGGATCTCAGGATGTTATATTAAGACATACCGTAACAGCATGCAGCACAAGAAGCAGCGCCGTCAGAAATAAACCTTCCTTCCAGAACACAAATATTCTCAGCGGTCTTTAAAAATGGCTCACACAGCACACAGTGTTAATGCTGTAAGCGCAGTTCAACGCTGTATATCTCCAGGTAAAGCAAGCCTCACCCCTTGATTCAAGGCATGTTTTGATGTGCAGCACCCGTGGGTCCATGTCCTACAGGGCTGGTGGCACCCTTGGTGGGCCAGGGAGCCCTGTGCTGCCATAAGGCACAGCACCAACACCAGGCACCATGAGCACTGTGAGCTGCCCAGACGTGGTGAGCAACCCACAGGGGACACTTCCAGCAAGGCAGCAGAGCACCAACACACAGGGATTCACAGCGGCACCAGCTCAAGTTGGTAGCTATGTCAAGACTGTCTATCAGAAGCGTGCTACAGACTACAGAAGGGAGCACAAAGGAGAAGAAAGAGCCAGCCTACAGGAAATGGGAACCACACAAGGGGTTTTATCAGGACAAACTCAAGCTTTCGGTTTCTAAGCACTCACTACCAACAGCCTTCACAGCAGGAACCACTCCCTCCTGCACTGAACTCCTACCCAACTCAGTGCACACCCCAGGCAGCTGAGAGGTGTGTGGTTTCTCAGCCAGCAGTTCACCATAGGAAGCACACAGCCCAGAGCTGCAGGACCCTCAGCCCAGCCCAGCCCTTCTCCCCAGTAACCCTGCCAAAGATGGGGCTCTCCTGCTTTGCCTTCAGCCCCATGCTTAAATCCAGAAAGCAGACAGAGCACAACTTACATCCTGTTTCTAAATAAACTATCTCAACACCCGTCCTCGAGGGCAGCTTCTGAGCAGGGTGTCCCTTGTGACAGGTCTCTGCCTCCCCACCACTCACATCAGGCCACTGTGATGCCCAGGAGGAGCACAGCCCAGGCATGGAGCTAGCAGCCTGCTGTTGGCTGGGATTCTGTAATTACAGCCTGCCAGCACACATACCTGTGATGCTCCCAGCCCTCTCCGGATAGCCCCGCTTCTAGGCTCCCTTCTAATTAGCGAGGTATGGGGTTAGAGCTGCAGAGGGCACCGGGAAAGGAATGGGGGAGGAGGGAGCGAAGGAAGATTCAGACGCAGTACCGCAAGCTGGAGATCAAAGGAAGATGACTACTTTAGCAAAAATGCAGAGACAGATGGATACAAACTGTAAAGCTTTGCAATAAGTGTGACGCCCTGTATGCTGCCATCAGACATGGTGTATGAGACGCAAAACCTGTTAAATTAAGAGAAGAAATCCAATCTGTTATGTTGTATATCTGAGCGCTTTATGAGGCCATTACCATGGAATCTGGGTGCTTCACATTCCATTTTAAATGAACACATCTAATAAAGTGAGTCATTCAATGGAAGACTCAAAAATAGAAAACTTATAATCATCCCCACTAGGGTTAGAACAACCCGCCACTTGCGCGGTAGCACTGGCTAATCCAGCACCTTCCAGTTGTGCCAAAGCTTCTCAGGTGAACACTGGGGGACACAAGCCCCAAACCAAAGATCCCGCAGGAAGAGCTGGGCACCCTGCGCTGCCTCCACTTCTCCAGCCGCTGCTATCCTTGTAACGAAGCTTTGGATCCTTCTAGTTGGGCTGCTTAAAAGGTAGATGCACTGCTGGTGCCCAGGACTGCGATGAACCAGGCCACAATCAGGACTTACTGCAGGCAGTGCCTCTCAAGAGCAGATACCGACAGCTTGCAGAATGCATCCATGTAGGAAATGCTCAAAGAACGTGGAAAAAAAAGAAAAAGGATGTTATGGGATCACATTAACACCCCACACACAACACAGTCATCCACCATGCCCTGTGTAGCTGTTCTTGTCTGCTTCTTAAGTGACTAAAGCGGTTAACACTTTACATAGCATGTCAGACCACGCTAACTAAAGTAAGCAACTTAGAAGGCAGTAATTAAAGCTTCAGTCAGCCAGCTCTGGAGAAGCTTGCCCTGCAGCACTACCACAACCACCTCTGTGCTCAGCCTGTGCAGCTCCCACCTCCTGGGCTGCCCTCTGCTCTGCCCAGCAGTGAGAACAAAGCGACACACTGAGAGGCCACCAAAGCTGGTTATCTCACAATCTGGGCTCTGACACACGCCCTCGTGACTTCTGAATCTCATTCCTGCAAGCCACAGCTGTAAGTGAGGCCACACACCAAGACAAGCATCCAGCGGATGCAGAACTCAGCTGTCACCGAAACGCTGCTGAAGATGACACTCCAGATCCTCTCCTAAAGCTTCTAATGGTTACTTCAGGTTCTTAAACACGAGTTACAGCACTTTTAATTAAAGTAATTATCCCAGAACAACCTCACCAAGCAAGCACAGAAACACAGCCCATAATATCTCAACAGCTGGCAGGGTTAGAGTCCCTTGAAGCCATAGACCGCGCTACAAATTTTAAAGTTCCTACACCCTAAATTTAAAGTTCCCAAATCCCACAGGGCAGCTTCCACTAATTAGTGGAAGCAAAGCAGCAGTTTGCCATATGGGGAGAATCCTGCCCACGCGGTGAGCGGGCCCAAAAGGAGCTGCACGGCACATGAGAACCACGGGGAAACAAAGAACAGTCCCTCCATTCTCGCCCTTCCCTTGCTTCCCATTTCCTTGCTCTTTGTGCTTAGGTGACCAAGATCTTCCCACCAGCGTTAGACGGCAGCCCAACTGCTTTAACCCTACAAGGGTTTCACTTGGACTTCTCTCTGTCCTATTTGTATTTTTCAGTTTCCTTTCCCATCTCACATACTGCCATCAATCACCAAAAAAACCCCAAAAACAACAACCCACGAACCCAAAATAAAATTCAAACATACAAACCAACAACTTGTATTACAGATGAGGCAAGGAGGAGTTAGAAGAAGTTACTGTATAGGTGTTACCCTTCTCCGGCATTCCTCATTCACTTTGTGTTTAGCACAGATACTTGACAGGCAGCCCAGCAGCTCAGCTTCATCCTCATACCTCTACCTACAGCTCCTTCCCTCTCTCCTCCCACTCCAAGGCAAATATCAAAGGAGAAGAGTAAAACCCTGTACGTTAAACACACTATGGGATTGGACACAGATCTGCATATACAGGCAGGTACTCGCCCAAAGGAAGAAAAACACATACAAACTAGGTTAATTACGTAGGCGTGTCAAGGAAGTAGCCTACTTTAACACACAGCGTTGAACTCAGCTCCCAGCCAACAGCAGGGGCACGCAGTCGGTATCATTGTGAAAGAAGAACTAACACTTGGTTTGAGAAACACTTTGAGAAGCAACTGAGTCTCCATCCAAGGCTCGGTACCCAGCCAGCAGAGGAACGCCAACCCAATCTCCATTTGCACTTTACATTTATAACTCTGGGCGAGTTCATCTGGCATTTGGAATCCTCTGAGGCAGTTACACGTTTGCTTGGGAACTTGGATCAAATGCAGTTATTTAGAGATAGAAAATGCTTCTCCCACTGCACTGCTAGAAAAAGGAAATAAAAATCAACGCTATGATAACGTAGAAGAGTTTTGATTGCAAATTGTTTGCTCGTGATGCAATAAAGTTTTCTAAAGCAGTGCTATTTGGAAGGAGCAGAATACACCTACAGTAGCAAGAGCTGCAGCTGTAGCTCCAATCCTGCCCCACAAACACCCACGGAGCAGCTGAGGTACACAAGGTCTTCTTCAATTCAATGAAGACCTTCCCACTTCCATCTGCAACTGCAATATCGGGGACCCCTGGTTTAAATGAAGTGGAACAAAGGCCCATAAAGCTTTAGAAAAGATAAATTAATTCTTGAAATCCCATTTGCCAGCACGTAAACTCACCAAAATGAGGCAGCAGATAGATGCAAGCTGTTGCCCAACAGGGTTGCCTGCAAATGGGAAGGCCTGTTATGAAAGCAGTAAGATACGTACACGTGGAAGTAAAGTAATAATTGCAGGCTGAACATCGTGGGGGGGGACAGCACATTTATCTTATGTATTTGCTAAAGCATGCAGAGCACTATGAACAGGAAGCACACAGCAGAAGGGAACCTGTATGAGCTTTCACTTGGAAAGCTGGTGTGCACTTGAAGGCCTTTGAACCCATCCAGTTTCCTGCGCTTCTATTAGCAACAGATTACCAGGCAGTAATGGGTCTCCAGATATAGCAGTTCATTATACAGAAGGGCACAGCCTAGGACATCGCTGTCACTGTGCTCCTGTGTACACACATATGCACACACAGCTAAGTAAAACAAAACACTCAGCCATAGACTGTTACACACAAAGTAACGCTGTCAATCAGTCATAACGTCTGCATAATTTTTCACATTCACATGTCCTCACTGAAAGCTTTCATCCTGCATGGTAAGAGACTGACATAAATAACACCACACTTGTTGCTATTACAGAAGAGCCACCTCAACTATCAACAGTCGGATCTCCAAATACCACACTGAGTCATTACTACTCATCACTCACTGCTCCCATCACTGCGTGCTGCTGAGGAACTGCACCTACACCAACTGAGGAAAGGGGAAGGCGTGATCAACTACAGTTAAAAATACACCGTGCTGCCAACAGCTGCCTCCTGAGCCCGCTCCTCAGCCACGGCTGGGGATTATCTTACAGAGGGACCCGGCTGTCTTCAAAGCTGATGGTGTAACAACTCTTGAGCAAGCTTCACACGCGAGTAACTCTCTGGCTGGAAACATGGAATAGAGAGAGTAGTTCAGAGAAACTGCAGCAGGGAGAACGAAAATAAGACTCAAAAAGCACAGCTGTAACCTGACCACCACCAGATGATAAACACAAGAGTCTGCAGTGCTAACAGCTCCGGGCACAGCACTCCAAACCCTTCAGTCCTTCCCTCTGCAGTGCTTCTAGCTACGTGTCAGCACAGTAAGGATGAGTTCCTGTGCCACTCCTCCCATCAATGCAATACTTTGCCCCTTGAGAGCTCATGGCAGCACAGCACGCAGACAGGGCCTGCTCAGCTCATGGCACACAGCAGGTCCGGCTGGTCCCCACTCAAGGTGTCCCACGTGCAACTCCCACCCTCCTGCAGTAATGGGTGTACAAACATCCACTGCAGTGATCACAGAATCATGACCCGGGTTGGAAGGGACCTCAAGGATCATGTAGTTCCGACCCCCCTGCCTGGCAGGGCCACCAAACATACACATTTACTAGAACAGGTTGCCCAGGGCCCCATCCAACCTGGTCTTCCCGAAGCAGCTCAGGAGTTCCTTATTCCACCCACACACTCTCACCCAGCAGCAATACCGTCTCTAAGCGCTCAACACAAGCCCCAAGTGCCCCCGCCCTGCCGTTCAGAGTTCAGCATCCCCGCACCGCGCTCACGCCCTGCCGGCACCTCCAGCCGCACAACGGGGCCGAGGGGAGGCGGGGCAGCTGCGGAGTCCAGCGGGGACACCTGCGGGCCGTACCCCGCCCGACTGCGGCTCCGAGCGGGCACCGAGCGGGCACGGAGCCGCCGCGGTCTCCTCGCTTTCCCCCCGTTCCTCCCAGCTCCCCCCCGCACAACACTTACATAAAAGAGCCGGGAAGCGCCGGAGCCCCCTGCAGCCCGGGCCCGCAGCAGCCGCCCCGCACGCGATGGAGGCGAGCACACGGGGATGCCCCGCGAGCGAACGGCCGCTAACCGCCACCCCGCACCTGTGGGACGCAGCGGCCGGGCCGTACCCGGGCCGTACCTGGGCAGCCCCGTCCGTCCGCCCGTCCCACCCCGCGGACCCGCTCCCCGTTCCCGGCTCGGGCAGGGCCTGGCGGCGCGCAGCAGCCGTGCCGGCATTAGGGCGCGTTAGGCCCCGCGCTCCCGGCCCTTTTTACCCCGTTTACCCCGTGCCGCCGGTCGGCTGCTCCCGGAGGCGGGCGCTGAGAAGAAGCGGCGCGGTCACGAAGCGGCCCCGCGGCCTCCCCGCCCCGGGCTATATTTGGGCGCGCCCCGGGGCCGGGCCGCGCGGGGCTGGAGCGGCGCCATCCGGGCAGTCGCGGCCCGGCCCCTCCTCGGCCCTCCCACGGCACGGCCTGCTGCCGTCCCACAAGCAGCGGCCCGGCCCGCCCCGCCGCAGGGAGCTGCTGCAAGGCCGCGCTGCGGGGCTGTACAGTACGAACACTGCTGGGAGAGCACCGGGCAGGGCCAGAGCATCTACTGATGGGGACGGGCTGAGAGCTGTGCGCCCAAAGGACTCTGAACAGGGCCACGAAGATGATCAGGGGGCTGGAGCACCTCCACTGTGACGACAGGCTGAGGGAGTTGGGTTCGTTCAGCCTGGAGAAGAGAAGGTTGCGGGGTGACCTCATTGCAGCCTTTCAATACCTGAAGGGAACTTACTGCCAGGAGGGGAGTAAACTCTTGGAAAGGGCTGATAATAGCAGGACACGGGGAAATGGTTTTAAGTTAAAAGAGGGAAGATTTAGGTTGGATGTTAGGGGCAAGTTCTTCACTAGGAGAGTGGTTAGGAACTGGAACAGGCTGCCCAGGGAGGTTGTGGATGCCCCGACCTTGGAGGTGTTCAAGGCCAGGTTGGACGGGGCCCTGGGCAACCTGATCTAGTAAAGGTGTATGTTTGGTGGCCCTGCCAGGCAGGGGGGTTGGAACTACATGATCCTTGAGGTCCCTTCCAACCCAGGTCATTCTGTGATTCTGTGAACAGCACTAACCCACACCTGAAGGGTGGAGGCAGGGGGATGGGGCCAGACCCACCTGGACACTGTCAGGCTGGGAGAGATCCAGAGGCCCCTTCCACAGCCACGGTGTGGGATTCTGGTGCCTTGAGTGGTACCTGTGCAGTTCTGGGCCCCTCTGTGCAGAAAAGACAGGGAGGCCATGGAGTGTGTGTCCAGAGACAGACAACAGAGCTGGGCAGAGTCTGGAGCGCAGTCCTGTTGGGAATGACTGAGGGAACTGGCATGGTTCAGTCTGAAGGAAGCTTTGAGGAGGCCTCATAGCTCCCTATGGCTCCTGAAAGGAGGTTGGAGTGAGGAGAGGTCAGCGTCAGCCTCTGGAGATTGTGCTTGGGCTTTGCAGTGCAGGGCATGCAGGCTTGGTTTTCTCTACTGAGCATTTCCATCTCGAAAGTTATCCAATTCTGGAGACACTTTGTGCATCTTCCATCTGATTCCCCCTGTTGATTAGCCCCTTGTTCTGTGATAGCCAGGGACAGCCCTGGCGAAGCACCTGCTGCAGTCTGTAAGGGCTCCATTTCTCATCCCGTTTGCCACATGCTGGGCTTCCATGGACACAGCTGGCTGCCACAGCTGCCCAGTGTTGTTTTGCAGTGAGGGGACGCACAGCAGTGATACACCACGGTCCTTTCCAAACCTCCTGGCTGAGTCCTTGGCTGCTCTGTACATTGCAGTGTACTGATGTCATGGTTCCACCAGCGCTCAGGATCTCCTTTTCCATGCTAGAACAAAGCACGAGCAGACCTATGGCTGTGTCCAAACCACCTCCCCACAGGGCTGTCTGTGCCGAGCCCATATCCTCAAGCAGCTGATGCCATGGATGCGGAATCCTGCTGACTGCAAGTCTCTGCTTTCTAGGCATCAGCCTCCAGCCATGCTTCTTGGCTGCCTCCCACAAACTGCTTTTATTGCCGTTCCTCGTGCTCTCTGCTTAGCCAATGTGCTTTACGGGCAGCAAGAGACGTGCTATCGGGCACAGAAAAACAACCTGCCGTGGGCATGAGCAATAGGCACAGCTCCCCCCAGCCCTGTTTCTGGGTTGTGCTCTGCCATCCTGTTGGCAGCTAAATGTCTGCAGCGGGTCCTTTCTGAGGGGCCGTGGGAACCCAATCCCTCCCCGTGGGTCAGATGTAACCGCGGGAGCTAAATTGGAAGCTGCAATAGGTATGTATGGCTATCAGCTCTCGAGGTGGCATTTAAAGGCCGTAAACAACTGCATGGGTTGGTTTTCAGAAGTTTTGCAAAGTCAGGGATATTTGGGCTGGAAGTAGTTTTAATCCCAGACAAGTAAGGGGATGCGGTACGGCCTTTTCCTTTGAAAAGGAAACATGATCCCAAGGGATAGCTGGAATTAGTGCTCCATAGTACTCCCACATCACTCCCAAACCTGTGTGCGTGTGGCTTGGTTGCTGGGATGCCTGTCATCCAGGAACTGGGGATGTCTGGAATCATGTGCCCAGCAGGTGTGAACTGCATGCAGGCAGATCTCACCTTCTGTCCTTAGCCCCAGAGGCAGTTCCTCTTCATTAGCGAGGGAAGATAGAGAAAAAGATTATCTTTGCAACCTGACTGCATGCCAAAGTTATGTATCATAAGAAGAAAATCTGTTCGTACATTCACAAATATGTTTTCTCCTGATCCGTCTATAGGAAAATGTCTTCGTGTGGGGAGAGAGGCAGGAATAGCAGAGAAGCTGAAAGGAAGTGACAGAGGCAGAAGCAGAACCTCTGCTGAGGGTTCTTGGAGCAGGATGCATGGTAGGTCCCACTGCTGGGAGATAAAAACACTGAGTCACAGTTATGGTTGAACATAGAGCAGTGCTCCTGGCATTGGCTGTGGGTGTCAGGTCGCACTCAGAAGTACAAGTGTATTTCCTCTTACCATACCTGCCATTTACCACCTGAACCGGGGCTGTGCTGCTCTACTGCTAGTGTTTAAATGTTTCTCCCCTTGCACCCAGCAGATAAAAGCTCTGCTGTGTTTGTGTATCTGTGTGTGTGTGTCTGAGAAGAGAAAGAGGCTCATTTTTTTCTGTTAAAACGGAAGTAATGTGGCATCGTCGTAATTATGTCTTATTGTTTGCTGTTATGTAAAGATAACAAATCAGGGCTGAGTCACGGGAGCAAATGCAAAAGTTGCATTTTGAAAAGCAGAAGGTCACAGGCCACATGTTTTGTTGCAGAACAAACACATTAATTAATTGGCCTCTCCCTGCAATGGCAGAACAGGCATCTCAACTATAGGAGAACCGGGAAATGGCAAACAGCAGCGTGCAGGAGGAGCGCTGGTATTATTGTGGGGCTTACAGTGAGCTCTAATAAGAAATAAAAATGTCATTGGGAGAGAGAGAAGGAAGGCAATATCTTTGGAATTGCTGCCTCGATAATGTAAGTGAATGTTTTCTGTTGTTTGAAGATTTTTATTGTGGGAAATGTGAAAATATATATTTTCAATGATTATTTCATTTTTAATTTACATATTCCACAGGGGGATTACACGCAGAGTATGGAACAGAGGGAGCTGGTTGGAATCTGTGCTATTTGTTTTATTTCTCTGAGACAGCGATAGACCAGAACCAGCCCATTGAATGCACACATGTGCCTTTTGTGCTGACATTTTCTCCTCTGCGTTGATCCTAGAATCCTAGAAAACCCATCCAAGGGCACGTGCAATCACTTTCAAAGCCTTACCCTGATATTCCTGTCATCAATGAAGAAATGCAGGACTGGACTCTCCTGTCTGCACCTCGTGTCTGCTTCACCAGTTGATAGTTGGTTGATAGTTGGGGCTCATTGCCGTGTGAATCCTGGCTGGGACAGACATTTTTAGGGCGTCCACAGAATTGTAAGGGATTTATGTAGTTCACTAGCAATAGAAATCAATAGTTATACTGGAAAAAATAAGTTATTTTAAATATCCACATATATCTTGTCTATTTGGGTTTGGTGACCTTTCGTAATGCAGCACTGCTGAGCTGAAAACAAAGGGAGGAAAATCCAGGAGTTCCCCTTTCTCTGGTATTTGAAGCAGAGAAACATGACTGGATGTAAATGACTTCTGCTTGTGTCTGAAGCTCGTAGGCTGGATATCATGGCTCAGCTGCTTTTCTGCACTGCTTCTGACCACGCTGCCATCCTCCAGCTTCCCCACAATTTAAGGCTGTACCTTTTTATCTACAGCCATATTTTCCCCGCAGATTTTAATAATTAATTGGGACAAGCCTGGTGGGTCTGGAGATGAGCACAAAAGAGGCAGCAGATCCGTGTGACCAAGTGACCTTTTGCTGTCCTGCCAGTCCCTGCGCTCTCCTGTGCTCAAAGGGACACTGTCAAAATTGCTAGCCCTTAAAGCTGTAACTTGCTCTGACAACTTGTTCTACATTATAAGTCTTACCTTAAAGATTACCACAATTGTTTTGTTTGTTTTCTTTCAACAGTCTTTGCTGAAGGCTCCGTAATGTGGATTCGTTTTTAGGTAGGTAGGTATTTTAAGCACCCAGCTTCCTCTCTGGCCTGTTAAAATCAAGCTGGTGTGTGTGTTACTGTGCACTGTGGAAGCAGAGGTGATGGAACACTTTGGAAGCCTTTATTGAACTGGTTTTTAGAAGCCATTTTGAAAGGCCTGCAGTTATTTGTCATTGTTTTGGGGCAGCAGTAAACGTTGTCTGGATTTTCCTGGCAGTACATAGAATTAGATACTCTGTTATATGTAAGGAAGGGATGGGCAGGCAGCTTGTTATGTTTCAGGTCAGTTTGGGTTATTCCCTAGGAATTAGCCCTACAAGAACTCCATTTAATACTGTTCAGCGTGGAAATGCGAACAAGGAATGCAGTGCCCACCTACCAAGCTCCAGGTAACTCACCTCTAGTTTTAAGCCTGATTTGAGCGATTTTACCACTTGCTGTCTGCAACTCCTTACCTTGTTCTGGTTGAGATGCTCTCAGTGCCCCTGAGCTGGAGCTGGATCCCTGCTGTAACCCTTTGAACAGCACACGTGGATGTTCTGAGCTGATGCACGTGGGAAACGCTTCTCTTAGCTGCACACCGAGTGCACAGGGGCTGGTTTCGCTTTCACTCTGGATGCTGTTCAATGTAAGGGATGAGAAGCTGGTTACAGAAAGTCGCAGTGTCTGTAATGTGGAATCGCACACAAATAAATATCGCCAGCTTCCTCAGAGCGTCTGCTGGGAAAATAACAGCGAGATGCTGGTGGGCGCCGATGGGGGAAAAAGAGGCATAACCCGACTGGGGGCGTGTTGTGGGGCGGATTGTGAGCACGATATTCATGTAGCGCATTGGTGGTTCAGTGGTAGAATTCTCGCCTGCCACGCGGGAGGCCCGGGTTCGATTCCCGGCCAATGCAGCTTTAGATTTTCCTTTTCTCCATATAATTTTTTTCCCCTCCTTCTCGTGGCCGTATTTATTGCTGCACTCGCCTCTCCAGTCGGCAAAAGGCGTTTCGCTTTTTAAGGCCGAAAGGAACCGCAGCGCCGCGTTGTTTTCCCGGCCCCCGCGAGGACTCGCCTGAACGGCTCCGCGGGACAATCGGGACAAACGGAGCGTCCCGCAGCTGGGAGGAGAAAAAGGGGAGTGAGTGTGCGGCAAAAAGCAGCGCCTGGAGATGCCGGGGATTGAACCCGGGACCTCACACATGCGAAGCGCGCGCTCTACCACTGAGCTACATCCCCGGCTGGGAGAACCCTTCTGCGGGGCGCTATGTGAGGGCGGGACCCATGCTGAACAGCCCCTGGTCTCAGCCCTTCCTCATAGGGAAGCTGCTCCAGGCTTTCTATCATTTTTGTGGTCCTCCTAGGACATCCCTGTCTTTTTTTCTCACGTTACACATAGAAGATCTCACGTGCAGTTTGTCTTAAAGCAAAGCGACGTCTCTACATCTAAATATCCCCCGGAGCACCACCACCGAATGCAACATCAATCGAATTACTCAAGAAAGGCTCAACGTGGGCATCCCATAGGAATGAAGGAGGAAATAAGACGCCTTACACTGAGCTATAAAGCAGAACAGAAGGAGTCCTTTAAGGACGTGAATCTCCTCAAGCCAATCGACACCGCCTGCTTGTACCACTGCACACAGCAGCCACAGGGCCAGCAGTGCCCCCCGCACACAGCCCTGCCTGCACACAGCTGCCTGCAGCCCCTGCTTCCAGGAAACACTTGCTCATCCCATGCAGTTTCTAATTCTGCTGGGTGCCCGGCACAGGCCCAGCATTCAGCTCTCTCAAGGGCCCTCTCATAGCACTACATTCACCTCTTTGTGTTTGGGTTTCTGGGTTGACATCAGGGAAAAACAATGTCGCCGTTCTCAGCCGTCCCTCAGTGGCATTAACTCCTTTTGTACCGCAGTGGCAGTGCCCCTGTGCTGCTCCCAGCATCAAATGTTTGCACTCAGAAGTCCTCTTTAAAATAGACAAGTTGGTACAATGAAAGTCAGCTAAAACAGCATAAAACAAACATACAAAGAGTGCTCAGCGCTGTTTGCCATCCCCATCCATTACCCCACACAACTGCAGACCAGCAGGGCCCAAACAAGCTCCCTGCTCTGGGGATGTTCCTCCTCCTGTGTTACTGGGCACCAAAGCACTGTGTGCACTGTCTCCTTGAGCTTTGCACGATGCTGTGCTAATGGCACCAGGCACTGATAAATATGCAGCTAACGTTATTTTTCTTCTACCATATGATCACACTGTCCACTCGTTTTCAAGCACTCGGGTGATTATTCACGGATCTCTTGCATTATTGATGCCTTCTTTAGCATTCCTGTCCTCCCGCAGCAAACACTCCATCAGACACCACAACGATGGAACCCAAGTGACAAATTTCAAGGCTCAGGACCAACTGTGCCCGTTTCCTCCTGGCACTCACCAAACCACCTTTCAATAGTCAGTGTGTCGGGGCAAAAAAAAAATGAGGACAGATCTGTGATCTGCTGTTAAACAGCTACAAAAAATGTCCAACTTTTGTGCTTAGCAAATAGTTCCTACATGGCGAGAGAACGCGGTGCTCACAGCTGCCCTCGCAGAGCTGTGTTATGCTGGTTCCGAGTGCAGCCACGCTCATAATTCCTCCAAACATAAACCACCCTTTCTCCTTTATTCTTATAGCTTTTCTTTTTGTTAAGTCCCTTATCATTGCAGTGAACAGCCTGGGATGGGTGAGTTCCATTCCAGCAGCTCTGCTGTTGCTCTCCAGCCATTCAATATATGCCACGGAATCTGTGTGCTCACCTGGCTTTGGTTACTCCCACTGAATAGTAAGAACTATGAAAGTTAGAGTGAAAAAATGAGATTAAAAGGCAGAAAAGGGGATTAAAGCTGCGAGCTGGGAGATTCATTGGGGTTGCAGACAGAGAAGTAAACGATAACCTGCAGTTAAAATTTTCTGCAGTAAAAATAACTGCAGAAAAGCATCATCCACTGACAGACAAGGAGTTGTTGACTGAACTGAGCAAAGCAGTGGATGTGAGGAGCAGAGATAGCTGGGAACTGCTGGGACGGAGCTGATGGCTGCTGCCAAGTGAGCACATCGCCATTGGGAATGGGGGATAGATATTGGGTCTGCTGTTAACCCCACGGCAGAGCAGAGTGTGTCAATGCAGTTTCCTGAAGTTCCACTCCCCGTCCTGGTATGATGCTAAAATTACACAGAAACAGAAAGCTGTAGTGGAAAAAAATGGTAACTGAGGCCTTGAAGGCAGAGAAGGAGCATTTTTCACTTCAGAGCTCCAATTAGTTAAAGTAATAATAATACCAATGCCTGAAAGAAGTGGGATCCCCACCCACAGCATCTCACCTTATAGCTCTGAAATTCAGGCACCCACTAAAATAGGGGCTTTGGAAGGATTTAGTGCACAAACCAACTCTGCTCAGGAGACTGGAGCTGTGCACTGCAAATGTTCTAACCCAGCACATGGCCCAGGCTTGGCTCTTGTGTCTCCCTGCAACAAAGGGAAGGAGTTATCACAGAGACACCCAACCCTGCACCAGGGCACCCAAAAAGCTGCCACATATCATGCAAACCACTATGGGATGGAGACCCACGGGACACACAGCCCAGGCTGCAGGTGGTGGTCATCAGGTGTGGCTTTGCTGCTCTTTGAGAACAGCTAATTGTGTTTTACTCAGTAATCAGAGGCTCTTACGGCAATTTTCCCCCTTCATCTTACCTTCCCAGACTCACCTGATTTAGATGCCACTCGTAATTAAGCGCGCTATTAATAACAGCACTTGACTCAGGCCTCGAGCTGAAGGTATTTTCCAATTTTCCTCTGATTCCTTCATCAGAGTGACTCCCAGGAGCTGCTGGGTGCGCGGATAACAGAGGAGGGCAGAGCTGTATATGCCAAACACTGACAAGGGCTCAACAGAAACGCTCTCCCTCCCACCCACAGTCACTCCCTGTGCCTTTTCCCTTTTACCATTCCACACCCCGTGTCTCTCCCCTCCACAATCCACGTCTCTGGCTGTGCTGCTTGCAGAGCTCTGTAGCATTCCCCATCCCTGGAGTGATGCTGTATGACGGGGGCAGATGCTTTGCTCTGTGTGTGTTTTTTAGATACCAGCATATCCAGCCTTCACCATCAACACATCGATAGGAACCCACTTCATGGATTTGCTCACTGGGAAGCATGGAGAATTTAACAGGAATTTGGCTGATGGAAGAATTGACTTGGATTTTTCAATGCTACCTGGTGCTGGAATGCTGTGCTCTGCAAACTAAGACATTTCTTCCTGCTTATCCCATCAATACGGGCTGGTTTTGCTGGCTGTTGTATGGACCAAATGAGTAAATATGCAATCTAGGTTGTTTACAATACTTCTTATAATTAAAGTTCTGCCATCCAAAAAACAAAAACAAAAAAACAACCCCCAACCTCCCCTACCCCCCCCCCAAAAAAAACCCCAAACCAAACAAACTTCTTTTTACCCCCTATTAACATTCACGGCATTCCATTCACTTCCATTTTAATCTGTGGTTTTCATATTGAAGAACCAGACCCCATTCAGTTAGACCTGCAAAAAGACAAACCCCAACAGCCTTCCTCTGTCCCATATGCAGGCTGCCATTGTGGGCTCCATCCATCACTGGGGTGGGCTGGGGCTGCACAGAGCAGGATCAGTGCAAACCAGCTCTCTATGGCAGCTTCTTAAAGTGATAAAGAAGCTTCATTTGTAGCTCAGATTTCCCCCCTTTATTTTTTTCCCGAAGCATTGGAAATAATTAACTTCTTCAAATATAGCACCTTCATACCCCATGCTACAATCAGGCGGTCTAAAAAGCTAAAATGATATTTTAATAGCAACGTCCAGGATTACAAACACCATTCTGTACACCAGCGCTGTTTTCAATTAGCGTGGATGGCTCCGTTCCCCCTGCCCTGTGCCTCCAATGGATGCTGCAGCAGCACAGATGAGGAGCTGCACTGTGTCTGTGCCACCATCCATGGTGACTGTATGGCTCAGTGCTGACACTGCCCTGGGGAGCAGGTCACAGGGGCCTTGTGAAAAGCACCCCCACACAATGGGAAGGGTCTCGCTATAAGAAGTTCATTACGCCAGATTTCTGTGGGTGTTGGCAGTTAATACTCATAATGCAGGGAATATAAAAAAAAGAAAAAAAAACAGTGTGTAACTGTGCTATTTCAGAGCATCTGTGACATAAACACGTCCCCCAAGTGCTGTTATTCTTGGTTTCCCAGGGCTGTGGAACAGCCAGGCTGTGGAACCAGGCCTGAGGGATGGACAGGCAGGGCAGCAGGCAGCTGGGCTGGGACACGAGGTTCTCGTTGGCTGCTGGCTTTGACCCCAGGCTGGCAGAGAACCCGGCTTGGTGGCCAAATGCACCGAGCAACCCCATGGGCAGCTCGGACAGGGTCCGCTACAGCTCCATATCCTGCACGCATCAGTGTGGGGAGAGAAGAGCCATTGCACTCCTATGTCCTACTGGAAGTAAAGTCACTTGTGGAGCTGAGCACTGCAAGTTGTCACTTAGGTGTCTCCTGACCGGCTGCACGGCTGTGCAGGCATTCAGAGCCAGCAGCGATGTGGGAGCCGGGATGTCCGCTCTCATCTCCGCTCCCCCCGGCTGTGCCGCTCCCTCCGCCTGGAAGCAGCGCCGTGGTTCGGGCGGAGCGTCCCGCACAGCTGCATTTCTGGGAGTGCAGATGTTACTAATGGCAGCTTAAGCACGGATGGGCAGAGAGCAGATGGGCTGCGGCGGTGCCATATGGGCCGTTTAGCCTCTCGACCCGACTGGTATCAATCACTCGCGTCCCGGGGACGGCGGAGCGGCTCCGAGAGAGGAGAGACGGGGATCACCTCCAACACCCGGGTGGGGGATGCGGACACACCGCGCTGCGAGGGCACAGCCGGCAGAACGACCCAACAGCTCGTACGACGGCCGGGCACCGACAGCCCGAGGCTTCTTGTCCTGAAATAAGGGAAACTGCGTTACGGAGCCCGGATAACCGGAGAACAGAGAGAACAACGAGAGTGGATGTGGGAAACACTGCGCGTGGTGTGGGGGGAGGGCTGGGGCAGGAAAGGACAAATGATGCTCATTGAGAAATACAGGGAGATCTGAGGGCGGGGCTCCTCGTGAGAATCAGTGCAGAATGAGGCACACGAGCCTTTGGGTTCCCCACCCTCAGTGTTGTGCCACACACTAGTGCCCTGCTGCAACCAGCACCGCTGGGCTCCTGAGCTCCTACAGCGCCCCTTTGGGCCTGGGGAGTTCATGGAATCACAGACGACCTGGGGTTGAAAAGGACAACAGTGACCACCCCTGGGTCACCAACCAGCAGCCCAGGCTGCACAGAGCCACATCCAGCCTGGCCTTGGATGCCTGCAGGGATGGGGAAAGTTTGCCCCTTGTTGTATCACACACAGCAATCTGGTACATCCCTGTGCTTTGATCACACACACAGCTACATGGCCAGGCCTTTACAGGGGCAATCTCCAGTTCCCAGCCCTGGTACTGCCATGCTGCACTCCTGCTGGGCTGCACACCAAAGCAGCTCACAGCAGGTGACCCTTTAGGGTGGCAGCAGTTTGGCTTCGCAGCGTGTGCTGGTTCGGCCCTTCTGTCTCCTTTGTGCTCCCGTATTTAGGTATCAAAATACACCATTTTGCCACCCGTAGGAAATTGTGTTTGCATTTCTTTAATTTGGAGCTCTTTTTGAAAGGCATGGAGTCTCAAATGTTTGTTCTCCTTTTTTTTTTCTCACATCATTACTCTGATACTGCTTGATTAGCTCCCTCCCCAGTCATGATTGGTAATTAAAATAGGCATTAAAATTAGTCACTTAGCAATTTTGCTGTTCAATTGGCAATTAAATTACTTAATTGCAATTAAAGTCCTAATTTTAATTGGCAAAATGATAGATGTAGATTTAAGATAATATGTATAAATACTTTAATAAGTGTCTATATAAGGATTACTTAATTACTCAACTTCAAGTTTATGCTGTTAACTTCAGAACTTTTAAGTGAGGAATGAAATTTATCTCACATCTATTCTAAGGATATGGTAATGAAGTGCATCTCTGGGCCCTGAGCGGGGTTTGCTCCGTGTGCTGTGCTGTTGTGGGGCCTCTTTCATCATCTTCATCAGCTAAAAGAACAGAATTGTGGAGTCATAGGGATTGGAAAAGCCCTTTAGGATCACCAACACCCCCCCCCTCCCATGCCCACTGCCCACGTCCCTCAGTGCCACATCCCCACAGCTCTGGGACAGCCCAGACACGGTGACTCCCCACTCCCTGTGCAGCTGTGCAATGCCTGGCTGCTCTTTGGAGAAGGAATAGCTCCTCACACCCAACCTGACCCTCCCCAGCACAACGTGAGGCCGTTCCCTCCCGTCCTGTCGCTGTTACCTGGAGCAGATAAAGGACAACCTACAACCTCCTTTAGGGGAGCTGCAGAGCGCTCCTTCTCCCAGCTTTTGGGCTGCAGACCCGGGATGGGCCGCTCAGGAACCTACAGGAGAGCAGCCGCCAGCCGTACGGCATCGCTGCGTATCTGCCTTCGTTTTGCCGCACAAAGTGATCGCATCTCTGGGGTTTGTGATACGTTTATTTCCCCCAATCCCGTTCATTTCGAGCCGAAGCCGCTCCCCGCCTGCAGCCGGGCTGCCTCGTACCTCGTACGTCGTGCCGGGCCGTTCCGCGGTTCCCCCCGGCCATCCCGTGCCGCGGTTCGGTCCCGTCGGGGACGCGGGGCTATTTCGGGCACTTTTGGCTCTCCGTGCCGTTGCGTCAATGGCGGCTCCCGCTGCGTCACACCGCCCCGCCCCGCCATCACTTTTTCCCTTTCTCCCGATGCTCCTCCCCGCCCCGCCCCGCATTGAGGCGCCGTCCCCGACGGGGCGGGCAGGGAACCCCCCGAGCGCGCCCCCGCGATCCGCCCCGCCCAGCACCTCGGGGGGGAGCTGGGCAGCGGGCACGCGGAGCGCCGGGCACGGAGATGGGGGACGCGCAACCCGAGCGAAACGCGGCGCGATCCGCGCGGAACCACCGACGGCGGCGGAGGGGAGAGGGGCGGGGAGCGGGGGGCGGCCCGGAGCCACCTTCAGCCGTGACTCGCGGTGATGTCACGTCGGAAATTTACCAAAGCGAGAACCGGCCAACGGCGCGGGGCGGCCGGCCCCGGCGGGCTGATTGGGCGGGCGGCGCTGACGCGCGGTGACGCTCGAAGCCTTTAGGTGCACGTTGGTTGGGAACGCGGAGCGCACATAAACAAAGGCACATTGCGGGCAGGGCACTCCGAGCGCTCCGCTCGCACGGCGCTGCGCTGCCGCCGCCGCTCCAGCGCGGAGTTCCGCCGTGCCCGGCCGTGCCGAGCCGTGCCGAGCCGTGCCGGCCCCGCGCCCACCGCCCACCGCCACTTGGATGACCGCTCCGCTCTCCGCTCTCCGGTGAGTCCCGCACACCCGGTGCTGCCCGCGGGTTCCGCGCGTGGGGCGCGGCCGCCGTCGGGGGGACGCGCGGGGCGGCGGCGACGGAGCCGTTCTTGGAGTCCCGGGGTCCCGGTCTCGGGGTCTCGGCCGGGCTCGGGCCGGGGGCTGCTCGCCCAGTTTGAGGCTGCACTTTTTGTCCTCTTCGAATGAATCCCAGCTCGCCGTCGGCCGAGCCCCCTCGGGCCGGGCTCCAAATGTCACCGCGGTGCCGGGACCTCGGGGAGGTGCAGCCGCCCCCGCTCGTCGCCTCTCCCGGCGGGGCGGCTCTGACGTGAGCGGCGGGGAGGAAAAACCGAAGCGGTTCCCTCTGCCAGAAAAGCGAGGGCAGAGCCGCCCGCGTGCGCCGAGCGGAGCGGAGTTTCCCCCCCGGCCCCCGGCCCCGCCGCGCCCACGCGCGACGCCCGCAGCCGCCGGAGCCGTTCCCGCAGCCGGGGCCGGGCGGGGAGACGGGGGGGTCGGCGCTTCTCTCGTTCGGTGACCGAACGTGTGTTGCAGCGGGCGCACCGGGCAGGCTGGAGTCCCCCTCCGAGCGCTGACACCGCGGAAACTTCGCTCCCCGCCGCGTCCCGACGCTGTCCGCCTTTAGTTCCTTCGAAAACGTCTCCGACTCGCCTGAAGGTTTGTGAGCTCCGCGAGCCCGAGCGGCGGTCGCGGGGCGGGGGTCGCGGTGCGGGGCCGGGATCCCGCAGCCGGGCTGGGGGTCCCGCAGCCCCCCGCGCCGTCCCGGGCGTTGCCGGCGCTGGGAGCGGGGCGGGGGAGCGGCGCGGGGCCGGCGGAGCCGCCCGGGCTGAGTGTGTGTCCCCGTTTCGTTTCCAGCCATGCCCTGTGTTCAGGCTCAGTATGGGTCCTCGCCTCAAGGAGCCAGCCCGGCCTCCCAGAGCTACAGTTACCACTCTTCAGGAGAATACAGCTCCGATTTCTTAACTCCGGAGTTTGTCAAGTTTAGCATGGACCTCACCAACACCGAAATCACTGCCACCACTTCTCTCCCCAGTTTCAGTACCTTTATGGACAACTACAACAGCAGCTACGACGTGAAGCCTCCTTGCTTGTACCAAATGCCCCTGTCCGGACAGCAGTCCTCCATTAAGGTGGAAGACATTCAGATGCACGGCTACCAGCAGCACGGCCACCTCCCCCCCCAGCCGGACGACGTGATGGCCCATTCGGGCTCCGTCTACTACAAGCCCTCGTCGCCCCCGACCCCTTCCACTCCCGGCTTCCAGGTGCAGCACGGCCCCGTGTGGGACGACGCCGGCTCCCTGCACAACTTCCACCCCAACTACGTGGCCACCACGCACATGATCGAGCAGCGCAAAGCTCCCGTCTCCCGCCTCTCGCTCTTTTCCTTCAAGCAATCCCCCCCGGGCACTCCCGTCTCCAGCTGTCAGATGCGCTTCGACGGGCCCCTCCACGTGCCCATGAACGCGGAGCCGGCCGGTCCCCACCACGGCGTGGACGGGCAGCCCTTCGCCGTGCCCAGCCCCATCCGCAAGCAGCCGGCCATGGCCTTCCCCGGGCTGCCGCTGGGCCACGCTCCGCAGCTGCTGGACAGCCAGGTGCCCTCGCCGCCCTCGCGGGGGTCCCCGTCCAACGAGGGGCTGTGCGCCGTCTGCGGGGACAACGCTGCCTGCCAGCACTACGGCGTGCGCACCTGCGAGGGCTGCAAGGGCTTCTTCAAGGTGAGCGGGGTTGGGGGGGTATGAGGGGGGCGAGAGGGAGGGGAGTCGGGGCAGAGCGGAGCAGAATTCCCCGCGGCGGAGCGAAAGGATCTCTTTATTTCGGCGTCCTGATTGAATAATCGGATCGTTTGGAATGGAGGAGGTCTCCAAGGGATGTGAATAGTATGAGTGCCCACGGATGTGTATTTGCTGAGCGCCTCCGTCCCTTCTCTCGGCATATAAAGCGCTGTGGGGTTAGCTCAGATGTGAACGCTGTCAATATTCTGCTGTTAAATGCCCTGGGAAAAAAAAGGAGAAGTGTGTGTGTGGGGGGGGAGGTAGAGGGGAAAAAAAGGGGGAGGGAAAGAGAGAAAAATAGAAAAAGGAAAAAAAAAAAAAAAAGGAGGAAAAAAAATGGGGGAAAAAAAAGAAGAGTCGAAAGAAAAAGGAAATGGGAGAAGGAAAGGAATAGGGGAGAAAAGCGGCGGTGGGGAGCGGGGATGGCGGCTCCTGCGGACCCCCCCGCTGACACCGCGATCTCCCCGTCCCGTCCCGCAGCGCACGGTGCAGAAGAACGCCAAGTACGTGTGCCTGGCCAACAAGAACTGCCCGGTGGACAAACGCCGCCGGAACCGCTGCCAGTACTGCCGCTTCCAGAAGTGCCTGGCCGTCGGCATGGTGAAGGAGGGTGAGTGAGGGGCTCGGCGCCGGGCCGGGCCGCACCGAACCGAGCCCCGTGGGGGCGGCTGAGCCGCGCTTCTCTTGCAGTGGTTCGCACAGACAGCCTCAAAGGCCGGAGGGGTCGTTTGCCATCCAAACCGAAGAGCCCCCAGGAGCCCTCTCCCCCCTCTCCCCCGGTGAGTCTGATCAGTGCGCTGGTGAGAGCCCATGTCGACTCCAACCCGGCTATGACCAGCCTGGACTATTCCAGGGTAAGCTGGACCGAGCTCGCGTTGGGACTTTGCCGCACCCTCCGCGCCCGGCACGCAGCGGCCGCCCGCAGCCCGGAGCGGCTCAGCCCCATCGCGTTGCTGCGGGCGGGCGGACGCTCCCCGGCCGCGTTCCGGGCTGCCCCGGCTCCGGCTGTGCCGCTGTACCCGCGGGCTGTGCTCTCATCCCCGCGGGGCCGAGCTGCGCGGAAACGGCGATTTGCATAGCGCAAACGGCGACCTCGTCCTGCCGTTCCTAATGGAATTAATTGCCCCGGAACATCTAATTTCCTTAGTGGTCAGAGAGAGATTTAATTGTTAGAAAAACCCGGCTCCCCTCTTAGAAACGGGGTTAGCAATTTCACGGGTTATATACTTCGGAGAACCTCATTAAGTGCTTTTGAAAATGAATTTCCAGTTCCAGGCTAACCCCGACTACCAGATGAGCGGGGACGACACTCAGCACATCCAGCAGTTCTACGACCTGCTCACCGGCTCCATGGAGATCATCCGCGGCTGGGCGGAGAAGATCCCCGGCTTCACCGACCTGCCCAAAACCGACCAGGATCTGCTCTTCGAGTCCGCCTTCCTCGAGCTCTTCGTGCTGCGCCTGGCGTACAGGTGAGGGGCCGCCAGCCAGGATGCGGGCGGGGGGAAGCCGAGCCTTTCGGGGCCGGTTAATGAAGCTGTGCTTTATTAACTCCATGGTAATTAGGTGCCTCTTAAATCCTTCATTTATTGCTCCTCGACTAATTAGTTGTTTAGCTTTTCTCCCCTTACCTCCTCTTTCTTTCCCTTTTCCTTTCCCTTTCTCTTTTCTCCTTTCCCTTTCTCTTTTCTCCTTTCCCTTTCTCTTTCCTCCTTTTCCTTTCTCTTTCCTCCTTTCCCTTTCTCTTTCCTCCTTTCCCTTTCTCTTTCCTCCTTTCCCTTTCTCTTTCCTCCTTTCCCTTTCTCTTTCCTCCTTTCCCTTTCTCTTTCCTCCTTTCCCTTTCTCTTTCCTCCTTTCCCTTTCTCTTTCCTCCTTTCCCTTTCTCTTTCCTCCTTTCCCTTTCTCTTTCCTCCTTTCCCTTTCTCTTTCCTCCTTTCCCTTTCTCTTTCCTCCTTTCCCTTTCTCTTTCCTCCTTTCCCTTTCTCTTTCCTCCTTTCCCTTTCTCTTTCCTCCTTTCCCTTTCTCTTTCCTCCTTTCCCTTTCTCTTTCCTCCTTTCCCTTTCTCTTTCCTCCTTTCCCTTTCTCTTTCCTCCTTTCCCTTTCTCTTTCCTCCTTTCCCTTTCTCTTTCCTCCTTTCCCTTTCCTCCTTTCCCTTTCCCTTTCCTCCTTTCCCTTTCCCTTTCCTCCTTTCCCTTTCTCTTTCCTCCTTTCCCTTTCCCTTTCCTCCTTTCCCTTTCTCTTTCCTCCTTTCCCTTTCTCTTTCCTCCTTTCCCTTTCTCTTTCCTCCTTTCCCTTTCTCTTTCCTCCTTTCCCTTTCTCTTTCCTCCTTTCCCTTTCTCTTTCCTCCTTTCCCTTTCTCTTTCCTCCTTTCCCTTTCTCTTTCCTCCTTTCCCTTTCTCTTTCCTCCTTTCCCTTTCTCTTTCCTCCTTTCCCTTTCTCTTTCCTCCTTTCCCTTTCTCTTTCCTCCTTTCCCTTTCTCTTTCCTCCTTTCCCTTTCTCTTTCCTCCTTTCCCTTTCTCTTTCCTCCTTTCCCTTTCTCTTTCCTCCTTTCTCTTTCCTCCTTTCCCTTTCCTCCTTTCTATTTCTCTTTGTCTTTCATGTTTTTTTTCTCACTTTCTCCCCTTTTCTGTCCTCTCTCTTTATCTCTCCTTGTCATTTTCCTTTTCTCATCTAACTTTCCTTTCTCACACGCTCATGCTGTTGCTGTCGTGCTCCCCGCAGGTCCAACCCCGTGGAGGGGAAGCTCATCTTCTGCAATGGGGTTGTCCTGCACCGACTGCAGTGCGTCCGCGGCTTTGGGGAATGGATCGATTCCATCGTTGAGTTTTCCTCCAACTTGCAGAACATGAACATCGACATCTCGGCGTTCTCCTGCATTGCCGCCCTGGCCATGGTGACAGGTCAGTGCCCCCCACCCACCCATCTCCTGCCCCCCGCTGCCATCCCGCAGTGTCACCCCGTAACATCCCGCGCCTTCCCGTGTGTTTTGCAGAGAGGCACGGGCTCAAAGAACCCAAGCGGGTGGAAGAGCTGCAGAACAAGATAGTGAATTGTCTCAAGGACCATGTGACTTTCAACAACGGGGGCCTGAATCGCCCCAACTATTTGTCCAAACTCTTGGGGAAGCTCCCCGAACTCCGCACGCTTTGCACACAGGGGCTGCAGCGCATTTTCTACCTGAAACTGGAGGATTTGGTGCCACCGCCAGCAATAATTGACAAACTCTTCCTGGACACTTTACCTTTCTAAGACTCTTCCCGTGCACTGACGCTGAACTCGAGGAACCTTCGCCCGTCGGAAGGGGACTTCACCTGGGCACGGGGCAGCGCGTGGGGCAGCATGGCCCCCTCCCAGCCAGCGCTGAGCCTCCTGCGGGCGGAGCGCGACGGGGCGTTTGGCTCTGGGGCACCATGGATGCGGCTCTCGGACTTCACGAATCCCATGGTATAAACTTTTTATTCTCGGCTTATAGATGAGTTTATTATTGAGGACTTCTGGTTAAACAGACGAAGCGATCTGGCGACGCCGGGCGCGCGGCTCAGAGCGAGAGGGGCAGCCCACGCACTGAGGGACCCGCGGGCATCGCCTCCTAAAGACTTAAAGTTTTCTGCTGTAAAAGAAAGCTGTAATATACACAGATCCTAAATGTTCCGTGGGTGGCATGCCAGGAAGGAAGGGAAAGGCTTGTACAGTTATCAGACGCGGTTTGGCTTTTCTACAAATGAACCCGTGCCTAGTTACCAATCTATATGGGAACCAATCCTAAAGAATTCAGAAATAAAAGCTCAACGTGTCTGGGGGGGGGAAAACGCATTAAAAAGGAGAAGGAAAAGCGAATCGCTCCGTGCGAGGGAAGCGTGACGATCCCAAGGCGGCAATGTTATAGGCACTTGCTATTCAGTAATGTCTATATTCTATAAATAGTATTTCAGACACTATGTAGTCTGTTAGCTTTTATAAGGACCGGTAGTTCTCTGAGCTTCAAACGTTTTCTCAGTTGTAAAATAGGTGGGCACAAAAAGCATTCCCGACCCCGAGCTCCTCGCAGAGGGACACATAGTGTTTGTAAGCACCGTCCACATCCCTTGTTTGTAGGTGTTGTATGTACTGTTGATGTCGATTAAAAAGAAAAGAAGTTTATATCTTGATTATTTTGTCGTCTAAAGCGAAACGAACTTTGCATGCAGCAGCTTCTGGCCGTTTCCAGAGCGCTTATAATTAATATACATCGCTCCCTGGAAATTACTGAGCACTTTGAATTTTGGTTCTGTTTGGTTGGTTCTTTTCTTTTTTTTACTGTCTAAAACCGGTCGGTTAATATATTCCTTTCTGTTGGATTAAGATTTTTACTATTGCCATAGACTGTAGTATTTTTTTCTTTGTATATTTCCAGTCCGGCACACAATACAGATCACTGCCTTTTTTTCTATGGTGTACGACAGTTAGAAACGCGGGTTTGTTTCATTTTCCCCCTATAACTCTTTCTTTGAGAAAGACAATTTTAATGTTTACAACAATAAAACGTGTAAACGAACAGAATCTCGTCTTCTTTCTGTCCAAGCGAGAAGCGGCAGCTCCGGCACCCATTGCAAATAAAGGACAATAGACTGACAGTGTAGTAATAAACTGCACAGCAGAATGGATGGGGCGGTTTCGTTTCAGTAACGCGCGGCGCAACGCAGCGGCTCCCCAAGAGGAGGAAAAGCCCCGCACGGAGAGGTTGGTCCTTCCGTCGCTTTTTAGCCTCGTTCGGCGACGTTTGGGTCCTTCGGCCGCTTTTCGTTGCGGTCCCTTTGGGGAGCGGCTCTCGGGACGGGGCGGCCCGGAGGGGTTCGCTTCGGTTCCGCACCGCATTGCCCGCGGATCCCGGGGAAGGCGAACCACAACGCGGCTTTGTGGGAATCAATTGCGGTCAGCGTCGCGCTTAGGAAGGAACTTCCCGGTCAGTTCGGGGACTGCAGAGGGAGGCAGCGATAGCGGCCGTGCCCACCCCCTCCGTCGGCTTCAGCCCGGAGTGGAGCCGGGAGCCGCTACACGCGGGCAGGGAGCAGCGGTCCGTTCCTGGATCGGAGCTGGAGGGGGAAGTTGGGGAATTTGGGGAACTTCCGCCTCCTGCATCGGGAACAAACGAAATCCCCGGCGCAGCGCAGCGCTGCTCCGCCATGTGCTCTCACCGACTCTTTGCGATGCTCCCCGCGGCCGCGTGCCCGACCCCGAACAGCCCCGGTAAGAGGCAGCCGGAGGGCAGAGCCGGCCCTCAATGTGCCCTCAGCACGGAGCTGCCCCTGTCCCCCCCGCTTCTGTAGCCCTCGGGCGCTGCGGTGGAGCGGGGGCGGCCGCGCCGTCGGGGAGAGGCAGCTCGGCGGCAGCTCCGTGGGCCCGAGCCGTAAGCGTTGTCCCGTCGGGGCGGTGGGTTTACGGGGACCACGGCCGTTAGCACCGGCGGGGCTATTTCGAAGCCTATTTTGGAACACTCCGGGCCGATTCCTCCTTCTTCGAAGGACCGGGGCACTGCGGGGACACAGACGCTCGGGAAGGAGACGGCGGGGAGAGCGGGAAGGGAGCGCTGGGAGAGATCGGTATCGACCGCAGCCCCCTCTGGGAGCGAGGAAACACTCGGGGGCCGGGTTAGGGGCCGGGGCCGGGCGGGCGGTGCGGGTACAGGTGCGGGGCGGCCCCAGGTGCTGAGCCAGGTGGGGTTCAATACGCGGGGCAGAGCCCGGGCGGGCTCAGAGCGGTTCTAGCCGCGGCCGCTCCTCCGGCAGAGCGAACTCCGTGCCCCTCCGGGTCTGCTCCGCCCGCGGCCGGACCCCGCTGCTGGGGTTGCCCTTGTCTCTCCCCCCATCATCCCGTGTCGCTCCGGGGCCGCCCGCGCCGCTCAGCGCCGACGCAAAGGCTGGAACGGAGCCGTCGGGTTTGTCGGGTGCGGACGTTTTACGGCTCGGATAGACGAGGAGGAACGGATTCCCGGTAAGCGCCGAAAGCAACGAGTGCGGGTATCGGCCTGGGTGCGGGTGCTGCGTGCTGCCCGGGGTCTGCTGCTTGGTATTGCCGACGGCGTGGAGACTTTAACCCTTACCCCCAGATGCCACTCGGTTTAGCTTCCTGTTGGGCCTCGGGCTGCTTTCACTCGATGCTTACTTTCTTTTGGCCGTGTATTTGAAAGAACTTTTCTGCCTCTCGGAGCGCCCCGGGGCAGGGAGAGCCGTCCATCCTTCGACCTCAGCCACGCACGACGGCATTCCGTGCCGTGCTGTGGGGGGCCGGCACAGAACGGCACAGCCCCTGCTCGGCCGAGCCCCGGGCTGATCGGAGGGCGTTACTTTCAGATGTGCGGTATCCCCTATTAGTAACGGTGTTAATTGTTTCAGCCGCACACCGACATTTGGGGCTGCCTTTTGTGCTTGGCCTGCGTGAGAAGGCAGACAAAGCCG
The DNA here is from genome assembly GCF_054131305.1 of Coturnix japonica. Classification (NCBI taxonomy): domain Eukaryota; kingdom Metazoa; phylum Chordata; class Aves; order Galliformes; family Phasianidae; genus Coturnix; species Coturnix japonica. The sequence goes on along the minus strand of NC_140669.1, from coordinate 3,498,528 downwards.
TTGTGCTTCGTTCCCTCGGGGTTTCCTTTCTTTCTGGTTTGTTATCAGTTTGTTACCTGACTTCTTTGCTTTAGGAGTCATTCCTTCAGTGTCTGATGCATCGGAACTGAGCCAGTTTGCTGCAGTTAGATAAAACCATGTTCCTCTTTCCACCCGGTTATATCATGGGCCAGCCCAGTGCTGGGCACATATCTCCCCGTGGTTTGGAGAGGTGAGAGGATGGAACTGGTGTGTGATCCCCCAAAACACGTTGGAGTTTGCAATGTGACAAACAAACCAGGGTGAGCTCAGGTCAGGTGCTGGCTCGCTCAATGCATTGTAGTCGTCTCCTGACATTTGAAGGAAGCTGCATTTCTCTGCAGCCCAGTTGGTGCAATTCATGTCTCATGTGTGCGGGGCTCTGCAGCCCACAGAACCGCACGGCTGTGGCTGTGATGGGATCCAAGGGTACAGCTCAGGGCCGAGGCAGTGTCACGACATTCCGGGGCTGCCTTTCCTGAACGCCGTATGGGAAAGATGAATTACAGCAGGCGTGACACCCTCGCAGGAGCTTTATTAGTTTTGGAATGCAATCAGCAACACTTGCTTTTTTAGCCCTTTACCTAATTATCCTCATCGCATATGTCACAGGCGGAGGGAACAGCCAGCAGGAATTTATGTCTGGGGAAGTCAGAGCTGGGGAGCTGCTCCATGTGATTTTAGCCCCCTGACTTCTCTTTGGTAGCAGAAGTGCCCACTCTGGCTGCTTGCGTCGCGCACCTCGGATGCACCTGGAGGTGATTTCTGCTGTATTAGTGAACCCACTGCTGCATAATCTGCATTTGCTGAAACGTTAGCCCTAAGTAACCTTTATGGCTGGCTGTGGTGCAGAGGGAGATGTTGGTATTCATGAATGTTTTGACATGTTTGACATTTTCTATACGGTGTGCTCTTTCTCTGTTCTTCTGATCTCCTCCTGCCTCCCCCTCCCCAGCTGCAGTGGTAAATGCCCCCCCCCCCCCCCCCCCAGGCTGGGGTTGTGCTGGGCAGCACAGCTTTGGGTTTCGGTTTCAAAGTGGGCGCCTGGGCAAATAATGTGATTATTGTATTTTAATGGGAGGCAACTCTACCCAGAAGAGCTCGTTCTGATGAAACAGGTGATTTGTGTTCCCTTTCAAAAGGGATACATCTGGCGTACAGAGCTGTGAAATGGGAAGGCAGGGATTTCTGCAGGGCTGGGGCTTCGTGTGGTTGTGCTGTAAATACCTTGGGTCGGCTACAGCGGCAGCAAGGCGGCGGTGCTCACTTCAGTGCCTGACTTCAGTGCTGTGTTTTCTGCAGGACAGTGAATGTGCCAAACTCTGCAGCGGCTGACGTTAAAACAAATGTAAACGGCACAGTAGTTGGGTAGGCCTCGTGCTTGGGTTATTTCTGGGTTTCATCAGCATCTGTATACGTGTAGTGTTCTGAAAGCCACTTGTGTTGGTAGACATGGGCCCTTCTCCATGCTGAAAGGACACAGAGAGCCAGTCGGGTGGTTTGGGCACTAAGCATTGTGCCCCTCTGCCCCCTCTCTGAGGATGAAGTGGCTCTCGGAACATCAGGGCAGTGTCCCCCTGTTCAGCAGGAGCGATGCTGGGATGCTCCCATCGCCTTTGGGTGCAGCTGTGCTGTGGGGCAAAGCACTGCAGCCCTTCTCTGCAGGCTGATGGGTGCGTGCTGTGCTGATGCCCCAGACTGCAGCGCTGCACATCTGGGGAGGGAACAGCTTCCACAGAGCAGCTCTGTTTGCAGTGCTGGCCGAGGTGCTGCCTTGTGCTTGCAGTGTGTCTCACTGGTGTCATGTGGGTCTGTTAAAAAAAAAACTCCAAATCATGTTAGCTAATTTTTCTTAGTTTAGTTGGTTGGTCCTTCACGAGCACCAAGAGGCCCGTCAGCATGTTCTGCCTTTGGGCCGTGCTGGTGCACCATTGGGGAGGTCCGAGTGCACCTCTTGGGTCAGAGCTGGGATCCCAACTACAGCTGTGCTGTGCTTGGCGTGGAGCTGGGAGGCAGGGAGCAGCTGTGACATTTATCAAACAAAACATGGATGTGTTGGTCCCTCGGCTGAGCCGCAGTGCTGTGCAGGCTGTGTGCATGCAGCAGGCACTGCATAGCTCTGCAATGCTGTACCTTCAGCAGCATTTTGAAAGGGAAGATGCAAACTCGATTCCTTTGCTGTACAGCATCTCCTGGGTGGATGCAAGGGAGGTTTGCTGAACTTCCACAGTAGCTCAGCGCCTGTAGCGCAGTGATAGCTCAGTTTTAATGCTGCCGTGGTTAATTCTTTAGGATCCCTTCTAAATGTTATTCTCCTGCAGCCTATTCCGAGTCTGCCAGGGCTGACATTTTTTGTCCCAGATATTTCCCCCTTTGTCTCCGCTCTGTGCTGTCAGGGGGTGACAGCCGTGGCCCCGCAGGTGCAGGGCAGGTGAGCGGCCCCGCGGGCAGCGGTGTCACGGCCGCTCTGCTTCACGGTGCTCTGCTCCGCGGTGCTGCCTGCAGGGCGCTGCCATTTGGCCCAGCCTGGCTGCTTTGTGCCCCCCTCTGGGCTGAGCGCTGGCTTTGTGGGCAGGGAGCAGTGCTCCTCTGAACGTGTTCTATGGGGTTTTGTACCTGCTGTTGTTACTCTGGATTTGAGACCATCGTTTTCAAATCACGGCACTTCCCTACACCCACAATTAGGTGTGTTGTTAACGCAAGGCCCGGGCCTTTGCTTCCACATCTGTGTGAGTCAATGTGAAATGGGACAGTCCCTGCACAGCACACCCAGTGATGGGGATGCGATCCCCACACCTGCTCACCGCTCTCCAGCACCACCCCGTGTGCTTTGCTTTCCTTTGCTTTGCAGCATGCAGGCACACAGCGGTACTGGCGAGCACAGCATCCTAACATCATCCTTGTAGGCAGAGGATCCTGAGAAATAGGAACCACAACCCACATATTTATGACATTTTTGGCAAGGGTAATTGACTGCACAGCTGAGGGTGTAAGCGGGGATCAGAAAGCACGGCTATGTCTATTGCAAATTAATTTTGAGTCCTATACTGATGTCTCTGCTCCTTTACACGTCCCGTTTTTGTGGTAATTTCAAATGGAGCTTATGGAACTCCAGGAACTAAATGTTTTACCTCACTTCCAACAACAACAAATCAATTTCATGTGCTCGCATTACTTCCATAATCGTTTGCAAGCGAGCAACATGGCTGTGAATGAGAAATACGTCTTTTCTGCAGTAGCTTTATTTCAGGGCTGTATTATAGCAGAACCACAAAGACATGTGAGGCAGTGGCATGCAATTAGTTGGTATTGGAGGCAGTAGGGAGATGTGGAATTGGGATAGGGACTGTTGGTTCTTCCTGCTGTAGGAGCAACAGTGCTGTCAGATTCAATTGCCGTTGTAGATGGAATCGCGAGAGCAGCACATGGGAATGCAGGAGGTGATGGATGTGTTTGGATGTGGAATCCTGCTGGGTACCAGCAGCTCCTCCTTGGCCATCTACTGCAGGAATCATAGGAAAATTGGAAAGGGGATTGGAAGTGGAGGGGAATGGAACAGCCAAGCAAGGGCTTCTCCTGTGTGCATCAGGTCCTGCTCTGTGCAATGGAGCAACCTGCTGGCACGTGGTGGTTGTGTTTGGGCTGCAGTCGGTGCTGCTGCTCTCTACCCCTCTGGCAGCTCATTGGGGCTGGGCTGGCCCTACAGCAGCACACTGCAGCCAGGGGGGGACGGAAGCTGCCATAAGCAGGTGCTGGAGATGTGTTTGTCCTTAACCCAATGGGCTCTACCTCCAGGGCTGTGTTTTTCCCCATGGATTCTGTTCAGCCATCAGAGTCTTTGCTCGGATCCAGGTGTTTCCTGGGATCTGATTTTATTGAGAACTAATGCAGGTGGGGCTAACCACTGCTAATCACAACCCCCTTGCAAAGCAGAGTTCTTAAATGCATGTGTTTGGACAGCTACAGTATGGTGCCTTCTCTGTGCTTTACTGAGGGCTTTTCCTGATTTTAATCAAGGGAGGTAACACTTGGATAAAGGCAAGGCTTTACTTTCAATTGTCGGTCCATGTTTTAATTTCGTTGTCTTCCCCCGTGCCACAGCAGCAGTTAGTCTCGTGTGTCAAAGGCTGTTTCCACAATTATGGTTTGCCTAATGGTCCTTTTGTTATAACTCATAGGCTAATAGAAGTCAGAGCTGGAAAAGACCTATTAGATTATTGAGTCAATGCCCTGCAAATGTGGGATATCATCTCCCAGATAGAGGAGGTATCGGGTATTATTAAACAGATTTTACACTTGATCTTAGTTAAATTGTGGTTAGTAGCCATCCAGTTCCTTGAACAGTGCAATGTCAATAGCTTAATTTTGGATTTTGAGGGAGTGTCTGTACTGATGTTTACCGTGTGACATCTCCCCATGTTGCCTGAAGATGTGCTTGCTCTGAAGGAACGGAGGTAGATTCCTAGCAGACAGCAGCGTGGGAATAATCCATCAGGTATCCCCAAGGCCTTTTTATTCCTGGGTTAAAGCTGTGCAAAACATCACTTCTGTAGAGACAAGTAACCTGGAGCAGCACACAATGCTTCTCAGCACCCGCTGTAGGTCCTTGGGTAGCCCAGCTGGTTTTGCTTCAGTGCTGATATGACCTGTTGGGCTGGCAGCAGAAGTGAAAGCAGTTTCTCTCAGCTCTTCCTGCAGTGCTGGGCTGGGCTGGGAGAGGAGGGCCAGAAGGGCTCAGGATATAGATAGAGATACATACATATATATATATATATATATATATATATATATGTATAATTAGGATATAGATATGGTGTACAGCAGAGATCACACCTCAGAATTATTTCCATCATCTTCTCCTGTAATGAATTTCCCCTTCTTGGTAAATCCTGACTTCTGCTGTTAGAGAATGCTTGCTATCAAATACATGGGGGAAAAAATTGGAGCATATGCACAGGCACTGCAGAGAGCGAGCAGAAGGCTGTGGGGCTGTCAGGCAGCATCGCAGAAGTAGAAATTACAAAGTACTCGAGGCTATAGCTCTAACTCTCTCACTTGGCTAAAAGAGATGCACTGCTTTGTAGCACGTTTTCCTTCCTGCAGCAGCTGCAGGAGTTTGCTGGCCCAAAAACCCTTGTCCTGGAGAGAGCAGCAGTGAATTTTGTTGAGGACTGTTAATTTTGCACGTGGGGCTGTGAGCTTTCATTTTGGCTGCAGAGCTGAACAAGGAGGGCTCTTAGAAATGTTTGGTGCTTCTCTGGGCTTTCCTGGGGCTGCAGTGAGCTGTGCTGATCTCGTGTGGCTTTTTAAAACACAAAAGGATTTATTTCAGATCTGAAGAGGATGTTGCAGGGTTGCTTTGAGGTTTGTGGTTTCCACAGCTGGCCTGCGTGGCACCGAGGTGACAGTGAGGAACAGAAGGAGTAAAGAAATGCTCATCACTTCGCTCATTTTATGTATCATTTTCCTTGTCGGTGGGAAGAAATGCTTGTAAAAGGCTTGCATTCGAGGCGTCCTTCTGCATGGCATGGAAAGGGTTTTCTGCACCGTGAGCACATTCCCCCTGTAGCAGGTATGCTTACGGAGTCTTCAGAATGCCCTTTACCTGTCAAACTGTATTGGATCTAAGTTTCCCTCCCCAGGGTCTATAATAAGCTTTAAAAACAATATATGAAGTGTGCCCCGAGGACCCTAAAACATTGGAAGCCAGGGCTTCGGAAGCATTTAGAGGGGAAAAATGGATGCGTCTCCAGCAGTCAGTTGTGTTTACCCACTGCTGCAGTGTGTCAGAGCTGTGTCCGGTCGTTCCCAGCAGCAGCCTGCCTGGCTGAGCAGCCTGCAGGAGCACAGCGTGTTCCTTCTGCCCACTGCCAGCATGGGTCAGCTCCAGGGTTTGGGGGTTTTTTGGCCTGAGAAGGAATGGCTGCACAGGTACAGCTGTGGCACAGGCAGAGCCTTGCGTGGTGTTTGTGTTAGAATGATGGAAGCAGTGAAATGAAGTTCTTTGGCTGGCAAATCCATGGCCTGCCCACCTCCTTAACCTCACCAAACAACGCAGGTAACAAAAGAAGGCCGTTATATTCACGGTCTTTAATTTCCAGTCACGCAGAATCACAGCATGGTTGGGTTGGAAGGGACCTCAAGGATCATGAAGCTCCAACCCCCCACCACATGCAGGGCCACCAACCTCCACATTGATACCAGCCCAGGCTGCCCAAGGCCCCATCCAACCTGGCCTTGAACACCTCCAGGGATGGACGGGGCATCACAGCCTCTCTGGGCAGCTGTGCCAGCACCTCACCACTCTCAGAGTAAAGAACTTCACACTGTCATCCAACCTACATCTTCCCTCCTTGGTGGGGCAGCCCTCTCTCTGCACTCTGGGTCTCCCTTTGTCCTTCATTGACCACGTGTGGATTTGTTGTTAACAACTTATGTCCTATGGTAATCCTTATCCAGATTAATGCTGTTTGCAAATACAAATGGACCCATCTAATTTAGGTAGAGAGAACATCCTGCAGGAAAGATGCATATAATGTGTGAGAGTAGCCTTTAAATAATGAGCACGGCTGTATGTATGGCTCTGTCTTAGAAAGCGAGCAAGACTTGTCCATATCCTTGCAACCCTTTATCAGGCAGATAGTATGGCTCAATGCAACCTCTTGAAGGCAGTTGTGGTTCTTAATTATCTCTCTTTAAGCACAAATTAGGTGCACATTTTTTACCTGGGCATTTTACCTGGGCTGATGCAGGCTGTCTGTCACTCTGTCCCAGCAAACATGCAGACTGTTCTCTGCTTCACCACTGAGTGTTGGGTTGATGCTCGTGGAACCTGCAGTGCTTTCAGTGCCTGGTCACACTGCTCAGAGCACAACCAGAATGCTTGTAAGCCTGCAGGCAGGGCTCTGTGGCAGAGAACCTCTGTGAGCCGCTGCTTCCTGCTTGCCAGAACACATCTAATGCTTCTGCTCCATAAAAGATCATTTCTTTCTAGGGAGAATTAAAGCAAACGGGATGAGAAGGGTCCATATGTATGAACCACGTACAGTTATTCTTACAATTACAAGAAAGATGGTGATAATTACCATGGCAATTTGCTTCTTTATGGATGAGATTTCTTCAAATAGATGCAGAAATATCTCCTCTCTGTCTCTGTACTCCTGTGTTTGGCTTTTCTCTGAGATAATGGTTTCATAGCAAACATTTTAAGGAAATTGATGGTGCTTACAGGAAAGCCTCACTTTTAGAAACGTTAACATTTTTCACTAGTCATGTAACTCTCTGTAAATACAAATTTGGCCTCGGTAGTTCCCAGTTTGTATTTAGTACCCGGGGAGGATGTTGGTAACTAACACAACCGGGGGAAATAGACATGTGCATCATCATCCATATTGCTGCTTTAAATGAGTGCAGGTTGCCGGAGGGTGGAAGCAGCAGGGCTGCTCTGGGGTGCTGTGGGAAGGGGCTGCTCCTTCTGGGCCTGGGAGCTGCCGTTACTACTGAGAGAACTGCTTTTGCTCGTGCAGATGTCAGTGTGGTGCTGGGTTGGGTAGTTACCAGAAGCATGGATTCATCAAGGAGATTATTGAGTAAAGAAGGAAAAAATTAATTGAATAACATGTTTTAACAAATATAATCTGACTGGCCTTATTGTGCATATCCATGAGCCTGGCAGTAGCTGCCTTTTAATTTAGGTTCCTGTGCTGCTTGTCAATATGCCTTTGGATTTCTGCATCCACTTTTGCTCACTTTGCTGTTATTTTTCAAGAATCTTTTGCGTGTTCTTTGAATCATGGAATCGTTAAGGTCAGAAAGGACCTCTAGGAAGACCAGTGGAATTGCCAGGTCACAGCCTGAACCAATGAGCACCAAATGAGAAGCTGTAGCTAACCCAGGGAGCTCAGTTGCAAGCAGTGCACCTGAGGGACCAGAAGGGGTGGAGCCAGGATGTGCCCCTCCTCACCCTCACATAAGGGTTAGCAGATGAGGGAGCAGCATCTCTCCAGATAGAGATTGCACTCTTCTTGAGCTATCACTGGTTGTTGGAAGGAGTGAACTGATTTATCTCTTTGCCATCTTCTATTGCTCCTTAGCACTTGTATCCCAGTAGAAGGCGCTGTCATTGCCTTCTTTTGCTGCACAGTGTCCAACCTTTGGGTTTGCCTGGGCCACGCTGAGTAAAGAGGAATTGTCTTGGGCTGCATATATGTTGCTCCAAAAGTAATGCCTCCTATTTGGAAACTACAACAGATACAATGAGCATGGCAACACTATTTGATAGAGCAAATTCTCGACTGAAAAACACCACCTGGAGGCGGGTGCTTAAGGCTCAGCAGTGAGTCCCTCAGGTGCCGCATCAGGGGGTGCTTTTGGTTCTGCAGGCCCATGTGCACACTCTGGGCTGTGACTCTTGCAGATGTGTTGTGCTGTGCTCGTCAGCCCTGGGCCTGCAGTGCTGACAGGTCCTGGGTTCCTTGTGGGCCACGAGCAGGAGAGCTGCTGGCTTCCCGAGGTGGCTTTCATTGCAGTGCCTGTAACTGGTAGGAACTGCTTTCTTTTAAGAAGTGATTTTTCTCTCTGTCACTGGAATCTGGTTCTGATTTCCTTACAGTAAAGATTTCTGGTGGGTTGTACGGCCAGAAAGACAAATCTGTTAGGTCAGCTTTGATTACATCGGGGAGACGCATTCCATTATACAACTCGCCGGGGTCTGTGCCGTTCCCAAGCAAAACATGCAGCTCCCTCAAATGTCAGGGCTTGATGGATTCCGAGCGCGTCCCCCCAAACTCCATCAGGCCTTCCAATCTGCAGGGCTCCCCAGCTCCTCCTACCCCACCTTCCTGGATCTGATGCCCTGTCACAGGCTCTGCTTCCACTAAATGCTCCTGACAATTTAATCTCGCTTCCCCCGTGTGCTGCCATGGATGTGACGTTCAGCACAGGGGAGGGGGGATGCAGTGGGTGTCCAAGTGGCCCCGTTTGGTGATCTGAACGTATTGATATGTTTGGAGGCTGTAATCCGAAGCACAGAACTGCAGAGCTGTGTGTGTGGAATGGCACAGAATGAAAGCAAATGTGGCTCATCAGGAAGGTGCTGAGCGGTGTCTGCACATGGAGCTGTTGCAGTTTGAGCCGCTCAGCAGAACAGTGCAGCTCAGGTGGAAGCACAGGAGTGAGCGCTGAGAGTGGGTGCAAAGTTACAGCTGTTCTTTTGGTCGGGACAGCAGTCTGGATAGTGAAGCGAGTGGAAAATGTGCACTGAAAGAGCATATTAAATAGAAAAGTGGGGAATTCCTTGAGAGCCGTCATGAAAACTTTCATCTGTGTTTCTGCTGAAATGGGATCCAGTTGAACTGTTTGAATCCCCCACCCGTGTGTGCTGTTAGAATGCAGAAATGAGAGCTCGTGGTGGCTGGAAGGGTTTGTTCCCAGCTTTAAATGTTTGTTGTCTACTTCATCAAACTCTTTGATTGCTGCGTAATTTATCTTATTATTCCATAGAAAATGGTCCTTTTTTTCCACTGTTGTTAAAGGTGATGGAAAGGTTTGCATTTGCTGAGGCAAAATCTCGTTGTGACCATTTGGATTTTGCCAGCCTGCAGAATAGATGGCTTTGGAAAATCAGGTGCGTGATGGCTGAAATGGCACAGCTCTGAGTAACTGAGCTTCTGACTGGATGACATTGGCATTTCTGCTGGGCACTGTCTAATTGAGAAGCAATTAATGCACGTAGGATTCAGACATCCACAGAGACTGAGGCTGCAGGGCCTTTGTTATTCCTGCATGCTTAGCACAGGTTAGCAAGTAACTGTCTTCTGCAAGAGCATCCATGGAGCTGTCTGATTCAGTCGTGGTTTCTATGGTATAAAAGATAGAGATGCTGTAAAAGCGTGTCATAGGATAAACATTCCTTGCACTGGATGTAAAAATATTGGCTTTTGTTGGTTTTCATGGTAAAGAGTGGTGTAGAATAGCAGTGTTCTCCTATATTAACATCTGTCTTCTGAGGCTGGAGTACTGAGAGCAACAATTGCACTAAATACATCACCTTAAAGGTAGGTTGTTTTGCTCAGCTTGGTAATCTTTTTAATCTCTAATCTTAGAGTTGAACACTGAGATGTATTAATTATGCAGAATCTTGTTGGACGAACACAGCAAGAGGACTCATGTGAGCAAACTCCCTCACCCAAACTCAGCTCTATGTCTCCCATACTCCCAGCAGCAGCTCAGCGTGTGGTCAGTGGGAACGTCTTGTTGTGTTGCTGGGATATCTGCTGAGATATCAGTCTCACTGCTCAGCTTCAGGACCTCTAGAACAGCAATCTGCTGGTAAGAGAACAGCCTTCTCTTAAAGGCATCTGCCCCTTTGTGTGTCATACCTCCAACACCCTTTCCTCACCCCATAGCCTTCCTCCCAGGCCAAAAAGGAAATAAAATGAAGCAGCAGTTTGGTGAGGTAAGCTCTGAAAATACTTCTTTTCCTCTCAGTTCTGAAATCTGTCATAATACAGAGGTTATGCAAAGGTGCCTCGCTGTGCAAACTCCACGTGGAGGCTTCCAGGTGGGCTGGAAACCTTGTTTGCGTTCTGTGCCCAGGAGTGAATTTCATCGCCGGTATTATTAAAAGTGCCTCTACTTAACTGTGGCATGGCTAACAGCAAACCATCACTTAAATCTCTAAAGTAATAAAGACGGATGAATTACAGTAATAGGAAAATCTGTGCTTCTGCAAAAGAAATCCCCCCCGTGGGCTGTGGGTTGCGTCTGACCCACAGACACTTGGATTGGAGTCTTTGCAAAGTGAACTGAAACTTAGCGTGAATTCTGCTGTTCCAGGCTATTCGAGCTGAGTCACTGTGCTCGCATCAAAACACGCAACAATTGAAGTATGGCAGCAATGGGGACACGTGGCCCTTGTTCTGTCTGAAGCCGTGATGGGCAGCAGGAAGCGCCCATTACCGTGGCCTTGTTATGGGCGCTGCCCTTTGCGCTGTTCTGCTCCATGGGGTACTGCTTCTCCTCCAGCTCTGAGAGGTTGATAAATCACCAAAAAGACTTACTTTTATGTGGGGGAAAAAACCGCATTCAGCATTTTTTTTTTTTTTTCCCGAGTAAAGTATGCAGAAAACCTGCTTAAATGGGGCATATAATTTTTAATGAATCAGGCCCTTTCTCTTAGGAAATGAAGCAAGTATGATAGATATGATGGAAACCAGTGAACGTGTAGGGTCTAGTAATCATATAATCATATTTGGAACCCACCTGAGGGTTTGCATGAAAGGCAGTAGCTCAGAAGGGTTATTCTTTACACTAGCAGACTTTGAGGAATGGGGAATAAATTGAAGAAATTTGATTGTAATCTGTTAACAAAAACGGTGCTACCGAGGCAGATATGGAAGGAGCAATTAGAAAGACACGAGGCACCTGCTTTTCAGTACAGGAGCTTGGTTGCTTCAACAGTTGTTTTGAAGGAATCCAGGCATGATCTGCTTGTGGGCACTTACTTCCTTACCTGATTCCTCTACTTGACCAGAACTCTTATGCTGCTTGTATTCAGTGAACATATGTTTTAAAATCCCTGTGAGAGGAATGTGTCCTGTTTTGGGGCTGGGCCAGGGCTCAGTTAGTGCTTCACTTCCTCCTGCACGGGAAATAGAAGAGACAGAAGGCAGCTACTGCAGGTAATGCAGGCAGATCTGAAATCAGTGATGGGTGAATTGGGAGACCCTCAGCTCCTGAACCTGGATGTCAGTTTTGAATTCTCCGCCTTTGTAAATTGCTCCAGCCAGGAGTTCTGGTCATTTGCTGCTAACTGCAGTAATGATGAAGCAATGGGTGTTTGGGAGGATGGCTCCCTTTGTTCAGCCATGTACTGGCATGCTTCACAGTGTCTGTTTGTCATTGAGCCCTCAGGAATAGTCTTTGCCATGGACACCAGCAGCTTGTTGGAGCTAAGTCTGTGCTTAGCTGCTGCTGAAAGATGTGGGGGTGACTCCAGAATTCCAAGACAGGGGGTCTTGGATCGAGTCATGCCAGTAACTGGCAAAGGAAGTGATGTTCACATGAGGATTAAAGGGAGATTCTGATGGATGATCTTTCAAATGTTCCTAACTCCAGATTTCCAAGTGTTTCTGTGTGTACCTCAGCTTCCCACGATGCTTTAATTCAGTGCTGATTCAAAATGAGGTGGAAGCAGAGTCACTGCTGTAGATATTTCTTTAAGTATGCAGTTTGATGGGGGATAGATTTCCGTGAGCTGACAGATATTGGAAGTTTACAGGAGTTTCAACATACAGAAACATTTTTTTTTCAGACTAGCTTACATTATTTCTCTTCTTTTAGGTACATACCAAAGTTGTGAGATCTGTTCGGTAGCTTCCTATAAAACTTTCTAAAAAAGAAAGGTAACGTGAGCAAAAATCCACTGGGTTTTTGAGTGGAAAAGTAGTTTCTAAAGTGGTGTCTCAACTAAACATACATTTATTCCTCTCCTATGCATAGTGACAATTGTCGCTATGGATAAATCAGTGCGTTTCTACCAGTAGGTGATAAATTTGTAATAGAAATTTTCCATAGTTTCACACGTCCTCGATTGGCAACGTTTCCATGTGGACCCACTGCCAGCAAACACAGAAGGGTAGCGGTGCTGACGGAGCACAGCAACGCTAATGCTGGCACAGCAGACTGATGAGTCACTCTCTCCCAGCAGTTTCTCCCAGCTAATGAATCTTTAAGTGTTCCTGTGATGCTGTCTTCATAGTATTAAAAGAAATACGTTGGTGAAAAAGATGCTTCTGTCTGGCAAACCAGTTATGAAGTGTGGAACCACACAGTGTTCCATCAGTTCCAGTGGGAGCACTGGTCTGGGGATACATGGCTCTGTGTATGTAGGTTAATATTTGTGAAGAGCTGTTCAGTAGTAAATAGTGGCAGTTGCTGCGTGTCCTCTTATCATGTATTTCTCAAAGAGTTCTGGAAAGTATCAAGTTAATTCTGCAATCTGCTCTTAGAAATGGGGAAAATGCTCGTAAATACAAGCGTTCAGAAACACTGGGCAAGTTACATCTCTGTCCATCTCTTTAGATTCTCAGTAGGGTCTGAGGAATGACTGTGGTGTGATTAAATGTGAAGGACGTGAGTTAACTGATGTGATGCTTAGGGGTCTGCTCAGTGGAAGTTCCATACAGAGAAAAATGAATAAGGACTTATTTTTCTGGACCACTGTAAGTACTGTGCTAACAGCTGATGTGTTTATTTCCCCTCTCTGGTGTCTGCTGAGTCACCTGAGGTCAGTGGTTTGCTTTACACAACTTGGGCTGCGAGAACTGCCTGTACCAAATGAGTAGTCCCCAGGTATGACAAAGCACAGTTAGAAATAGGATGGAGAGGAGCAATTAATAGCTAGCTTCTGTTGTGTGGTTTTGTACATTTAGATGCTGGAGTAAATGAGTACTTGGAGAAACAACGCCCTGTGAACATGCAGAATAGAAAGTAGATCTGATGATACATGTGCAGAACAGGCAGCGATCCTGCATTCCCTGTACTGCCTGCAGCACGAGTGCAGTGACTCCCTGCTGCCTTGCCTGGTGATCTGCATGCAGGGAATCGCTGCTGACTGTGGCAATTCCAAAGCAAAAATAACTTGCATTTCAGAAGAATATTGTATGTCTCGTTTGTAATCCTCCCATGCAAGTGAGAGCAATTCAACAGTTCTGCTTTGGTGTGTGCATGGCATGGAAAGCATATGAGATGCGTTCATACAGTATTTATTGTAATTGACTGCTTTTCATTGGCAGAACGATTGCATTTCCCCAACTTACAAGAGGTGTTTCCTAATGCTGGGCTCACGCTTTCATCATTTGCTTCTTACACTTTTAGTTTAGCATCTATTTGTTGTGTTTCTCTTTGACATTTTGAAAGATCCGATGTTCTACAGCAGCTTCTTGGATTTTACAGCTTCTCACTTCATGATTATTTCTTTTTCTGAGATTAGAACTCCCATTAAAGCATTTAAAAAGGCAGTGTGCTTCCCCTGCCTTGCTGTGGTTTGGGTATCTTCATAGGGGAGGATATGGGAGGGAGGACGGGGTATTCTGTGTGTTAACTTATTTGCCATGGGAAGAGTAACAGCTCCGATATTTTTCAGCAGAGCTTTCACAAGGGTTTCAGTGCAGCTGCTGCATGAGATCAACTCCGTTAGGGTGGAGCTCTCGTACTTCTGGAGGATTCTTTTGATGATAGAGGGAAACTTTTAAGGTTTGGGGAATAAATGTCACGTTTTGAGGAGTGAATATAAAGGAGGAGCTGAACTTGTTCGCCCCGGAATGTTTTTCTCATGCAAGTTTAGGATAATTGGCACTTGAACAGCATTCTTTGCTGCTGTAAACAGCTCTCCACCTCGCTTTCAGTGGTGTGTTTTCTTGTTTTGATATCTGATTGTAATGGGAGAGCCACATTGTAGGGTCTTGTGTGGCAGCCTGGGATGTTGGGGGGGTTGGAGGAGGGTTGCAATGCTTGTAGGAGAGCAGATGCATCTGCAGTGTTCTCCTTGAGTTGCATTTATCTCTATGGCTGTGGGACAATGCTGGTTCCTTAGCAGCTCCACCAGGCTGGGAGGTGTGAGGGCTGGGCTCTGCTCCCAGGCCTTCCAGTAGCTCTGCATGCCATGGGAGTCTGGGTTTGTTCTGAAGGATGCATTCCAAAGCACTTACGGTTGGGATACCACAGATAGTTCTGACCTTGTGTGGATATTGGGTATGGAATATTAGACAAAAAGAGCATTATATAATGCATTGTAAGAGCTTTCTTGGTGAAAATACTGTTGTTGACTGACACCTAGGAGTGAGGCCCAATGATTCAGTGGCTTTCAAGGGGAAGTCCTTCCATTTGTTAGTGTGGTTCCAGTTCTCTGCCTACGGGCTGACTCGCCTTTTAGACCCACCCTGTTCTCCCTTGGTTATTTGTTACCACACTTGCATATGCATCCGTACCCAGAAAAATGTGGTTTTCTGGTTTCCAAGCAGATGCTGGACTGCACCATCTGACCACGACGGTCACTCTTAGATCCCCTGTGAGCTTACCCCGATGGCAGCGTGCTGTGGGCATCCTGCTGTGCAAAGAGCGTTCTGCAGCCCCTGGGCGGGGGGGGGGGTGATGCTTTCCTAGCTGATGCTGACGCTCCTAAACTCGTACTTAGTGCCTTACGCGGGTCTGGCGATGGCAGGAGTTGTCCTCTCACCAGAAGCCTGAAAATAGATGTTTAAAAGCAGTTCGGCTTTTAAAAGCCGCAGTCCTGCTGCCGTCGGGGCGCGATGGGGATCTCGTAGCTGCGCTGCCCGCCGCTGCCCTCTGCCGGCCGTCGGACCGGGCCGGGCGCTGATGTCCCGCGATGGAACGGATAAGGCAAATTCTGTGCGTACTCTGAGCAAACATCGTCTTATTATTGTATTAACGTCTGCCGAATGACAGTTATGCCAACTAAGTGCAGCTCTTGAGCATTGATGTCTAAGCAGATGTGGCTCCCCTGAGCCCCGGAATGAGCAGGGGAGCCTCACCAAGTGCTGTGGTGTGGGGCACGAGCTGCCGTGAGGCTCTTTGTGTTTTTGAACATAAGGTTAAGGGTATGTGAGTGTGCAGACGTGTGTGAGGTGCTGCTTATTGAGCAACGCTGTGTGACGCAGTGGTTATGTTCCATGACACACGTATGCTGTGCTGCCCTTGTCTTTGTGGCCTGGCTGGGATCCCACACATTGCCCAGCTGCCTGGTTCTGTGCTAGTAATGCACTGCATATCTTACAAGCAGCGGTGGTGCAGCCAAGCGAGTCCTATTAGATTGTTTGTTTTGCTCTTACGGTGGAATACAGCCGTAGAGCTGAGGAACAATTGTACTCTGTCCATAAGGAATGCGGAGATTCTTGTGCAGAGGGAAGGTTGTTCATTAGAATGTCTGCAAAATACACGTATCCCCTAAAGATAACAGTGCTACGTATGATGCTATGAGGTTTTTAAGGTATGCACATAGTTAATGTTTAAAAGACACAAATGGCCACAAATTAAGATACTCCTGCTCCTTAAAAGCAAAGCAAATAAATCCCTCTTACATTATATAAACTTTGTTAGGGTGGGAAATGTATTCAGAGTTGCCCTCAGTTTCTTAGGAGGTCTGTATCTGTTGAACACGGTGCTTGGGCTGCTCCTTGCAGTCACAGTGCAATATGCCAACAGCATCCTCATGTGAATGCCCAGGGATGGAGGATGCTGGGCACATTGGCCAAAGACAGAGAATGGAGAACTCCTTCCTTCTGAGTCTGTTGGACAGAAGGAGCTGAATCATGGAGATGATGATATTTCTCAGCCTTCTGTTCATTTGAAGGTAGTTGCCGTTTGCAGTCCTCTCCCAAGACCTTTCATACTGACTTGATTACTGCCCTAATGGCAGGCAGTGGATGAACGGGGTGTGCTGAGGTCTTCACAGGTGATGGAAGAAAACAGAAGCTAAGTTTGTCTAGAACATGCTTCTTTCATCTGATTTAACTTTATGGATAGTCATACTTCTGTGTTACAAAGCTGGTGCTAACTTGAGAGTATCTGTAATGCTTTTTGTGTGCAGCCATTCATCCATATTCACGCTCAGCTGTAATTAAATGTATTTTATATATCAGTTATAATTAATATTCTCGGGCATCCAAAAGACAGTGCATATATATCTAAATTTTGTTTATGGATTCAGTATAGGGGTCTGTTTTAGGACTGTGTCATTGCTCAGGTCTTACCCTGGATCTTTTGTAAGTGATCAAAGGTACCACCCAGCCTAAACCACCTCTTGTTCTGGAGGGCATTTGGTTATAAGCACAGACTGAGCTAATAAACCCATCATAATAGCTGAGGTTATGCTGCCAATTCTCTTTTAGTGTTGTTTTTTTTAATCAATTAGTTCTTCAGTTAATTTTCAGTCTCTTTCCTTTCTGTTGATGCTTGATAGAATTTGGGCAGGAGATGATCATGTTTTAAAGAACACTGGAAACTCAGCATTTCAGGGATGTCCTTTTATTACAGTCATTCATCTGACTTAATAACTTTCTTTTGTTTCAGAACTGAACGTGCAAGTGAAGATTAAGGACCTGTTGTGTAACCTCAGGTGAAGGCGTCTGCAGTGAGGCTGTGGTTTAGGCCTTGGCTCAATACCTGTACCTCAATACTCCTGTAGGATGTGATCCAAAATCCATCCCTAAGAGGGGGGGAAAAGTCTCTGTAGGGCCCAGTGGGCTTTGGGCTGTAGCAGTCAGCATTGCTGTGTGTGCTGAAAGTGGCAGAGGTTGAGTTCAGACATTTCTGAGAGCATCTGGTTCTCTCTGAGCATCTCAGAAACACATGTTGGTCAGTGAGACCTAAGATGCTATGTTTCACGTATAGTTTTTCCAGAGATAAATGCTGGGGGAACCAGGCAAGCCTTGCCTATTAGTGCTTGGTGTAACAAGTGTGGGTAAGATCTACGGGCCAGGTTCTCATCTGTTGGCTTGCTCTTGGCATCGTCGTTGTTTCCTGTGACATAATGGCTGCATTGTGCATACAGGAGGAGGGCTCAGGTGTATGCAGTACATCTAGTGGTGGTCGAGGGCATTGGTTATGGTCATGGTTGTAATGCTCGTGGTCTCCATGTCATGCCAGGGAAGCCCTGTTCCCTTGAGCACAGCCTTGTAGCTATACTGCATTCTTAAAATGAAGCCCTTAATACCTGATAACTGCAGAACAACTCTATCAGTGTGCTCTGCGTCATTGCAAGTCTGTGCTCTGCACTGTGCTGGGCAAAGAGTGCCCCATGACATCTCTCTCAAAATAAACCTGTATTTTGGATTTGTGAGGTGCACTGATTAACAGTGATATTCTTTGCTAGTGTTTGTCACTGTCTGGTTAGTCTGCTGTGTCCTTTGACATCCGCACCTCAGAAACAAAATATGCTCCTATTTAAGTAAAATTAAAGGTTTTGAATCTCTGTCCTGATTTATTTTTTCCTTATTAGTACCACAAGTGAGCAGGAAGGTAATACTTAATGAAAACGGTCTTGAAATAGTTCAAGATTTCCCCAAATACTCCTCTGTAACTGTAGGAAGTTGGTAACTCAGGATGGATGATTCATGACTTAGAGATGCATGCACACCTTGAGATAATGTTAGTTAGATAGTTTTTATGGATATGTTGAGATGATTATGATCATCCTAGTAGCACGTTTGATAAATGAACGTAATTACAAATACAATAGCAATTGATGTGATCACGGTGTTTACCAAGTGTGGTTCATTTTTTATATTGATTGGAACACCCAGAGAAGGTGTGGAAGTATTCACTGAGATCTCTCCAAACAAAAGCTGTGCTGGTGGGATGTGGCACAGCATTGCCCCCAAGGCTCTGTCCGGCTGTTTTAGCACAGGGAAAGCACGTGTTGAGATTTCTTCCTATGTAGTCCCATTTCCAGTTGTTCTACATGCAGTTAATTTGCCTTTTTGCTCCTGGAAGGCAGGTGATGAGGTGGGTGGAGTCTGCCTTATTGAGAACACCATCCCTGATCCCTCCTTAGCTTTGGATAATGATAGGACAAGGGGGAATGATTTAGAACTGAGATGGGGAGGTTTAGGTTGGATCTTAGGAGGAAGTTTTTCAGCCAGAGGGTGGTGACGCACTGTTCACAGGTTGCCCAAGGAGGCTGTGGATGCCCCATCCCTGCAGGCATTCAAGGCCAGGCTGGATGTGGCTCTGGGCAGCCTGGGCTGCTGGTTGGTGACCCTGCACACAGCAGGGGGTTGGAGCTGGATGAGCACTGTGGGCCTTTGCAACACAGGTTATTCTATGATTTAGAGTGAGAGAAGGGTTGTTTTTTAGAGTTATGTAGAATCTAACAGATCAGAGTCAAAATTCTATAGAATGAGAGATTTCTTTTAAAATGTCAAAAAACAAACTCACGGTCTCTTTAGTCATAGAACTCCTTTCCTTTATTCTTCCTCTAGAGTTCACTGATCTATAAACCAGCAGGCATGGCTTCAGAGCAAGAGCTACTTCTTTTAGGCTACAGCTGGGTCCCCCCTGCCCTCCCCAGCATCAGTTTGTCATACTGTAAAGTTAGATGGGGGAAAAGCATCTTCTCACACAGCCCGAACCTTCCTGTGTGTAGTTCACTGATAAACATGGGCTTGTACTGAATACATGTTTAGAGTAACTACTGTGGGAAGTACTTGAGAATGTTTGTTGCGGCTTTAATGTACGAAGGCAGTGTGTTAGTGGCAATTTATATTTTCTGCTTTAATAAATGGAAGAAGCCGCTTCTTAACTTCTTTTTCATCCTAATTATCCAATTTCTTCACTTGTAATTGTATTATTCCACTGGTGGAACTCCACTGAAGGTCAGATGTTTTTCTGCTGTTGTGAAGTTGTTGTCTGTACAAGGCGGGGAAGGGGAGGTGTGTGGAGAGGTGTTGTGCAGCCCTTGAAGATGCAGGGCTGTTGTTGATAGAAATTATTTTTAGCAGTCCGTGGTCCCTTTCCTCCCACACCACTGAAAACCACACGTGGTACATGTGAAATAATTGTACTTGCTTATAAGGTAGTCATTACTGAGATGAGAACGGGGTTATATGTTTTGTACCACCCCATTGCCATGAAACCTTAAGACGTGACAGAGGATGAAGAGGCTTGCATTTTTCTCATTGCAATTAAGGATGAGATCAGCTGACAATTAATGATAACCTCGGTGCTGAAGTTAATCCTCCTACTGTTGTGGAAATGAGTTAGCAATTAGTTGTGGTTGTGCTGGACTGTGAATTCTGGGAGGTTTGATGAGCTTCAGGGCCTCTCTGAGACACTGGTACATACGTGCCTTTGTTGGGAGATGGCTGCTGGGGCTGATCCCCTCCAGGATGGAAGAGATATCAGGATGGCTTCAGGTCTGCTGCTCTCTCAGTTATCAGGTCAGAAAAAAAGCCATGTTTCAAATGGTTGGTTCACCATCCTGTGCTGCTCTGAGCTAAAATGTGAGTGCTTGTACTTCTTGTTATTTAGCTCTAGATGTGTGAAAGGCATTAAACTAACTTCTAATTAAGTGACGTGGACATATTGGTGTTCCAGCACTTGGTTGTGAATGACTTTGGGAGCCATCCCATTGAAGCTCACTGTGCTGTGGCTGTGGGTAGGGCTGCTGATGTCAGGGCTGGGGCTGAGAGGCTGTGCTTCCATTGAGGTGTATCTCTGCACAAGGCAGAAAAACTGGATGAGGCGGTTCTTGGGTCCCTTGCTGTTGTTTTTTTTTTTTCCTTTCCCTTCCTTTATTTGCAGAATTCTTGGCTTCAGTAGTTTGATGAGCTGGGCAAACAGGGAAGTGTCTGCTAAATTCAGCTTTCACTGATACACCTGATTTTCTGATTGCTTCAACTGCTTAGAGGGGCTGAGCAGTGCTTGGGAACCTCAGCAGGCTGCAAAGGAGGCTTCAGCAGCCCAGCAAGGCTGTGTGGAGGGGTGGAACTCAGAGCAGTGATCAAAAAGTGTTTGAGGAGCGTGTCATTCTCCAGCAGATCCTTTCAGCCTTCGGCAGCAATGCTTCTGCCATTAGAGGTGTGTCTGATTTCCAGACTGCTGTTTCATTGCCCATTACAAATGCACAGTGATCGCCGCCTTGCTGCTCGTTTACCTGTTGTACCATCGTGGTTTTCCTGCCAAGTTTCTCTGCTCTATTGAAGGCTCATCACTCTGATAAAGTAGCCATACAAGTGCTACCGCAGGAAGAAGAAAATCTTACTTCACAAAACCTTGACTTTCTCTTTTTATCCCATCTTGATGCAATCAGCTCCTCATACGCCGGTACCCTCAGTGCATGTAAATTTCATTAAAGCCCTCTTGGTTCCTTGCCCACTTCCCCACCATGAATCCAATCGCTGTTATTATTTCTGCCTGTGTCACTTTTATTTTCTCTTACCTTTTCCCTCTCGGTTTTATGTAAATAATGTTTGGATAATGGAGTGAAATGGTTTCCATGGTGCTGAACAAATACAGGTCACAGTGTGTGGGACTCCTCTGCACCTGAACATAAAGGTGAACATGTATATAATTCTAAATTATTTGGTTTCTTACAACTAGGAAATAAGTTTTGTGTGTCTTGTAGCATCGTTCTGTTGATGAGGGGGGAAAAAATAGTTCATTATGAATTGTGCAGAGGTAATTTTTTTCCCACTGTATTCATACTTTTGTAAGGAAGTGATGCTATTGTGCATTACATTACAGCATCTGATTAAGAAATCTGCTGGAATAATATTTGCACTGAACATCTGTCATTGACAGCTGTAAATATGTTCTGTATTTATCTACAAGAAATCAAGCGAAGCGCCCCATGCAGTCAGCAGAACTTCTGACAATGCCTGAACACCCATTGCCAGGCGTTTTCTTCCATTACAGATGTCCTCAAATGGGTTAAACACGTGGACCATTAACTCAGACCCTGCAGAAGTTATGCAGGCTATCTGTAAGGTACTCGACAACACTTACATGCATCCTGGGGCACTAGTTGGGTTGTGCAGGTGTTGCTGAGAGCCTCAGCCCCGTGCCTTGCTGCTGTTCTCAGTAGGGGAATGTGGGCACAGGAATCTTCTTGTGCATTCATTTGCTGGGTCTGAAGAAAAGTCTGAACAAAATCAGCAGATGGTGTGGACACAGAAATAGATAATAACTTCCTGTTCTACGTGGTGTGCGCCTCTCCATAGGTTTTCTATGGCTTTCCTACCTACTGCAAACACTGAAAGAGGATTTCATTCATCTTCAGTGAAAGGATGATAAAATGGGTTTTTGTCATCTTTATCTTATTGCCTGAGTTCTGCCTAAACAGAGTTTATCATCTAACTATATAGGTCCTGCCTCTACCTGTCAGCTCTGTTAGCTGGGCTCCAGGCAGGTGTGTGGGCAGCAGTGTGACACCGTTCCTTACCTTCAGTGTATTCCTCATTGAATATCATTGTGCTGCATCACATTGAGCAAGCGGTGGTGGTTTCTAAAAGAGAAGTGTAGGATCTTGTTTGCTGAGGAATTAGAAGCAGCTGTTTTGCTGTTTGTAAAACTTGCTCCTTCAAGCGGGCACGATGGGGATGGGCTGATGGTTGGACTTGGTCGTCTTTGAGGTCTTTTCTAACCTTAATGGTTCTATGACAAGTTAGTTGATAGAATCTTGGAGCAGAAGAGAGTTTCTTTTTTTTGTATACAGGTCTGCAGCCAAGGGATGCCTTGACTAGCAGGTGAAAATACATTCTCATACATGGTAGGGAAGCTTGCAGAAGCAAAGCGGTGTCTCCTTTTCAGAAGCTCAGCTGAAAAGTTCCAGGGTTGAAGGTACTTTAATTGAATACTCCCTGCCGAATGGCTAAGGCCTTTATATCCAGTCTGAGTTCCCTTAGCTGGGGGTATGCAGGCCATTTGGAACTTGTAGGATAACTGTCTGATGAGAAACAACACTGTGTGGCTGAAATGACCAACCAGACAGAAAACAAAAGCCCAAGGCAAGGCTCGATGGTCTGTCAGCAATCTCTAGTTATCCTTGTTGTTGTAAATGAGTCACTGAATAAATCAAAGTAGCTTATAAATGAGTGTAACAAATGGGTATCAACAGAAGTTTGTGTAGGGATAATTCATAAGCAGAAGAGGGTGGGAACGTTTGTCAAAAAAATGTTCTCCGCGTGTAATTTATCCATTGCCATAATCATCACCTTGAATTAGTCCTGGTAGTGAATAAGGAAGTGGGATGGCCTCTACCATTGTGATATAAAGATATATTGTCTTCAGCTGACGACCTTAAATAATCCCATTGCCACATTCTGCACCAGATGGAGAGCGAGTGACCTTTTGGCACAGCCTCGTGCTGCAGCCCGTTGCAGTAATCCAGTCTGAGGGCGACAAAGGGATGAATGACGACTGCGAGGGCTGTGTCTGAAAGGAGAATGCGGTGATGTGCTGAGCCCGGTTTGGAGCTGCACTGAGCTGTGCAGAGCCCTGGGTGTCCTTCCTGCTGCCTTGCTCTGCTTTTGGGTGAGCAGAAAGCACAGAGCTTTAGGACTGCCCTCACCTTGTGGCTGGTTAATCGTGGTGCCTTTTGCCTGGTGTGCGTCGCAAAATGAGGGTCAAAGGGAGGGCCTATGGTGTGGGGATGGAGCTGGAAGGTTTGCTTCTGCCTACCTGTGGCAATCTGAAGTTATTTAAGTGATGCCATTAGTTATAACATCCTTTGGGTGTTCCCTTTGCCATGCTGAAGGACAGTGATCAAAGCTGCTTGTTGCATTACTGTTGTGCTGGGTGTGCTACAGCACTGTTAACAAACATGAATGCAGATGACTTCTCTTTGCATAAAGCTGCTTTACGGAGCAGGAGACATCTCCAAGGATGATGTTGCTCTGTTAATGGCCATTGCAATTCCATACACTTGGCTTTTGTGGCCTCACAGATAGGAAAATACTGGCTTTACAGTACTCTGTTTAGAAGGTGTTTTGTGTGAAGGAAGTAGAAAACTGGTGGTTATGGTGGAAAACCAAAACCTGTGTGTTATAACCTGTTAGAAGCGACAGCTGCCAAGAGCTGCTATGGTGTGGGACAAGCTTTCTCCATTGTTCTACCCCAACTGTGATGAGTCACAAGGGAAAGTGTTTTGCCGAGGAGATGTAGAACATGAAGAGGCATAGGAGTGAGCGTTAATTTGCATCCTTCAGATGTTACGTCTCCACAGTGGGTTCCCCAGCCACAGGCAATTGGTGTGCAACTGCAGGACCATTTACTGCAGAACTGCATCAATGCAAGCATCTGCCAACCTGCATCATCTCCAGCATCACTGGGCATCCCAAAGGGACCAGGCATCCCAAACTGCACAGCTTCTCTATTTGAATGCTCTATTTAGGATAACACCAGAGCTCATCAGCTTAACATAAAAACAATAGCACGGGGTTGGTGTAAGTAGGAAAGGCAGACCCCGTGCTATCATTCTTATTATTTAAAGGAACAACTCGATGTTCTTTCATTACCGCATGTAAACGCTTAGAAATCACGTTTACATTACACAACAAAATTAGGTTTCTTTGTTTGTGTTTTTTTTTCTACTGTCATCTTACAGATTAAGCGTACCAGAGTGATGATAACAGCCTTTATCAGCTATTAATAACTGTAATTTTCCCTGAAGTTTTGACAGTAAAAAGTTTGCGGGGAGAATTATGGCACTTAATATCAGCAGTATGTTATGGTCTAAATTTAGTTACTGGTGCTGTAGGAAAGTAGGGGAAGTAGTTTGGGTTTAGGCTGAGGCTGAATCAAAGAAGCCCACCCTTCTCGGGAATTAATGGAGGCTTTCATTCCTCCTGGCACAGCTACTTTATCATTCATATGACTAAACAGACAATCAATTTAACAGCAATGTATGGGAATGGAGGGAATGAACAAATAAGCTATGAATGATGAGAATAGAAAAATCAAGTCCCCCTCCCTTATTCTCTTTTAATGGCTAATACCAACAGGGACAAGACCAGTAAAAAGAGGTTAATGAATTGCAAAGATCCTTTGGAAAGTGATTGACTGGTATTGAAGCTCAGTCAAATCAGTCATAAATATTTACTTTTATTAGCAACAGTGGGTTGCCTGTTATTTTCAATTGATTTTTAAAGCTGTCAAAAATCTACCACTGTGACTATTATCAAGTGCTTTATTTCATCGATATTTTCAGGCTGCATAGAGCTGGGTGAGGCACCGTGTCCCGGCTGCTTTGTAAGCATTGCTCACCAACGAGTCAAAGAAGGAAGGCGAAGGGAAGGTTTGCTGTACGGTGCGGGCTGACCCTCCCCAGCGCTCCCTCGCCACTCTGAGTTGCTCATTTAATGCAGCATCCACTCCGTGCTTGCTGGCGTGTGCTCATCTCCATTGGAGCGCTCAGGAGCCCTAAACCTGCAGTTCTGCAGCTTGTTTCGCTGCGTGGAATGGAAGGAGCCGCAGACACCTGCAGCACACCCAGTTCCCAGCTGGGAGGGTTGTGATGGAGAGCCCCCAGGGGTTAAAGCAGCAGCGCTGCCTGCAGGCACCGTGCCTGGCTCATGGCACTGAGTGCGGCTCTGCAGCGCAAGCAGGGCTGCATCCCTCCCTCCTGCCCATGGGATGCGGGTATGGCCGTGTTGGAGCCTGGTTGTGGCATTCAAAGGGGGATAACAAAAGGGAATTTCCTGGAGATAACAACAAAGAGTTAACGTTTCCCAGGGCAGACAAGTTTCCAATTCAATTAGTTTTAATGAACCTTCTGCTCACTGGTTACTGAACTAGAAAGAACAGCAATAAATGCCCAGAGGAAAGAGAGCGAGGATATTAAAGGAGGGTTAGTGTATAGTATATAAATTTCCAAGTTGACTAAAAGAGTCGCCCTGGTGTGGTTTTAGGAAGCAGAACCGCATCATGGGCTGTGCTTTCTGCTTGCAGCGGGTGGGTGGGCTGAGCTGCCACCTCCTCAGGCTGTGCCAAATTATTGACCCTCCATTGTCGCCGAAATACTGCAGGAAACGGCCAAGTGTATTCTCGGCTGGGTTCTGTAGTCAGCTGGACAGCTTGAAAAGGAAGGGTTACAGTGTTAGGATTTCATTAATCGAGCAAAGAGAAAGCGCCAGCTAATAAGGAAACGGAAAAGCAAATATAAATCCTCCGGTGAGAATTTGGTATCAAATGTCTTCTTAATACAGAATTCACAGTAATTTTTAGCAACCCTCTGAAGGCGTTATCCGGCTGATTGCTACCAACATTTCTGCGCTCGTTTGCTCTAAGTTTACAGTACGATTCTGATACGAATTTTGGCCACTGAAATCACGCTCTCTCATTTCTCTTTTGTACTTCCAGCGCCCGGCAGTGTGTGTCAGATTGTGGTTAACGCAAAACCTCACAGCAGCACATATTTACACATCTGTGCTGTCTAAATATTTGAGAGAAATAGTAGGTTCTAATATGTCCTGCATTTTGTGCTCTAGTTTCAAAGAGCGTTTTCTGTTACATGGAGCCTCTTTCTCCCATTTATTATGTGTTCATTGTTAATTGCTCAGGCATAAATATTTTGAAGCCGATTATGGGATTTCAGTCTGTGTCCTTCTACCAGCTGCATCGAATGCTCAACGTTCTTACTGTCTTTTAACCATTAGTTTTGCCGTTGATCTGTGATTGAATTTGAACTGGTTAAGAACAAAAATGTTTTTCTTTCTACTGGTGCAAGTTAACAGCAAAACTCTGCTGGTTGAATTGTGTCAAAAATACTTGCATTTAATCCCAGTGCTGTTCAAGCAGATTCTCAGTTACACACAGTCCTGTTCAGCTCTGCACTTCATTTGCTCTCGTTCGTTCCAGCAATGCTTATACCCATCAGACTCCTACATGTTACCAGTGCTGTATGGGTGTGTGCTGTGAACAAAAGCCATTTCTGTGTCTGCTGACCTATTCTAAGGAGAAGCTTTAGCACTCTTCAGCCTTAAGACAGGAGATCTTGCATCCTTTCCTTGCTGACAACTTAGTGCTACCAATAAGAACCAAAGGTTTGAGCTGTATTTCTGCTATGGTTTTGTTGTGCATACAGGAGATGGACCTGGTAGATTAACAAACGGTGATGAGTCCTTCCTTGTTCATTAAAGTGCTTAAATAATCCAAGTGTTGTTGCCCATGCTTCCATTTTGGCACAGTGTAACCAGGTGGTAGATGGTGAATACAGCACATGATGCCTTTTATGCTTGTTATGAGTCAGGGACAAAGAACTTCTTTTTTGTTTTTATTTATTTTGTTATCCAGTCTTTGTGACAGCATGGAAGATTATTACAGTAATTTCAGAGTGCTTGATAAAGGAGAAATGGAGGCATGGGGCAAAGCTCTTTAGGAATATATCTGTTGGCAGGGCTAGAAAGGAGGGCATGGGAGATGCATGGAATTAGTCAGCAGGGCTTCAATTGGCACCTGAAGGATTTCCATTGCTCACCCAATTGGGTCCTTGTCTGTGGTGGGAATGTTTGCTCTTTTCAGTTTCCTGTGCAGTGAGAGTCAGATGGTCACTCGCAGAGCAGGACTGGTGCATGGGTGGGCAGTTCCTCTGCAGCACTGCAGGTCCCACAGCTGGCACTGGGGAACCGCGGGGAGTGGAGCAGGAACCCATCAAGGAGATAAAATAACTCTGACTTCCAGTTTCTTAAATAGCAACTAAAGCTCCAGAACTTGCCTCTGAGATATTACAAGAACTTTGTCAAGTAGCACATGAGAAAATAGAGCCCACAGCCATATAGTAAGCAAAAAAATTCTGTTTGAGTATTGACATGACAGTTTTTGAAAGTTCAAGCAGAAAACCAATTATAATGAGCACTGAAAAGCCCGAAGCCCTACTGTTCAATAAATAAAAAAGTACAACAAACTATTTTCCAAAGGGGTTCTGGAGAGTTTCTTCTTGTCCCACTACTTACGATATGATTACATAAATAGTCTCTATTTGCTGTTGAATTGCCAGGCAGCTGTATTAAAGTACAAATCAAATCAAGTCAGGATTAGAAAGTAAAAGAGCATGGTTTAAAGTAATCTATCCCCCAGGAACTGTGCTCAGATTCATCAAACAGAGCTTAAAGTACAGTATATCCTATACCCTTGTGTTTCCGTGCTGCACTGCTGCAAAACCAGTTATTATTTTTGATATCCAGAGAACGTTGCTCGTAGCTTTAGGAGGCTCACTTGCTTATTTAAAGCACTATAAACCTCCTCTGTCACTTATTATTATTTCTCTTGGTTAAGATTCATGAGGAGGACGTAAGTGTGGGAGACAAGAAGCTTCCTTATTGATCAGATCATATTTGCCTCTGTTGAATTGCTCTAAATATGCGCCGCGGATAAAGGAACGATACGTTTTCCTCTTGGTTCCCAGTGATCTGCAGGTGCAATATTTTTAAAAGCTTAAGTACTGAGCGTCGTTCTGCCTCATCAGCAGCGGCTGTTCCTCCCTGGCTGTGCTGCAGGACCGCTGCCTGAGGACCCGGATCAATAATCTTTATGCGCGCAAAAGTACTAACTGCTGCTTGCCTAATAAAAGCTATTTGTGTTGTTTCAGAAGCGTAATGGGCCCTCAGGATGAGTGTAAGTCATGCCATCGGTGTGCCTTCCTAGAGCTTTTTTTGTACTGCTGTTTTGAGACCATAAAGATGTGTAACTGCGTGGGATTCCACTCTGACCTGTCTGTCAGAGGAAGGCAGAGATTTGGTCTGGTTTTGTGCCTCTGTGGGTTAAGATGGAGACTTGGAGGGAACAGATCCAAGTTCTCGTCGCTCCTTTTTGCAAAAAGGCAATGTATAAAAAATAATAATAAGAATCATAAACGTGAATTGGAGTAGAAGAGTGCTTTGTTACCTAGCAGCTTTGTGTTCCTTTCCTAAAAATAACCAATAGCTGTCTGTAACTATCAGCTGTCTGTTTGATAACAGCAATCTGAGTGTATCAGGGAGGTCACCGAGCAGCGCTGGCTCTTTGCAGAAGGTGCAGGCAGGGCTGCTGCTGTGCTGTGTGCTCCCAGTGCTTCCTGCTCACCAGCACAGGCTGCTGGAAGGAGCAGAGAAAGGGAGATCTAATGCTGCCTGACGGTGATTTCCTGCATGGACCCGTGTGCTTGTGATGATTACCCCTTCTGCTGCTTGCCTTCTGCAAGGCAGGATGCTGATGGTGTTGGGAAGGTGGCATGGGAAGGGCTTGGGCAGCCCCATAAAGCAACCCAGCCTTTATGGTAAAGCAAGAAGTACTTGTATGCTCAAGAAATGCTGTCAGGGAGACCCCTCTGCTCCCTACAGTACCCTGAAAGGAGGTTGTGATGAGGTGGGGGTCAGCCTCTGCTCCCTGGTAACAGCGATAGAACAAGAGGTGATGGCCTCACGTTGTGCCAGGGGAGGGTCAGGCTGTGTGTCAGGAAAAGTTTCTTGGGGATCTGTGGGGATGTGGCACTGAGGGATGTGGTCAGTGGGCATAGTGAGGTGGGTGGGTTGGCCTTTAGGGATCCTGGAAGACCTCTCCAACCTCCATGGTTGTATGAATCTATGTCTTGTAGAATGTGGCACGCGTGTGGTCTTTCAGTACTTGGAGACACTGGGGGCCTTCTGCCATCTGTCCCATCTTTTGGCCTCCTGCTGTGCTCTCATGATTTCTGCTTTGGGAACTTGCCTTGCTGTGTGGCTGTTGTCAGTTATTGTCATTCTGCTGATGAACACCATCCTAAATTAAAAAAGGAAGAGCACCTTGGTCTTGTACTAGGTTGCTTCCTTAGGAAGGCTAAAATAGAACAGGCCTAGGATGGATTTTATTGGTCATTTCTTCAGCTGCCTTGTGCTGGGCTGGGGGTGATGATAAGAGTGGTTAACATGAACCACTTGTAGCTCTTCCCCAGAAACTTCATACTGGAAAGCCACTGTTGTGCATTTCATTGCTAATGGTGAGAGACTGGGACATGTTCTTTCTTTCTGCCATCTCTTCCATTTCCACAAGCTGCACACCTTTCTCCCTGCTGTTTTCTAAGCTGGCAGTGGTTATACAAATGTTAGAGTTTTTTACATAAATAATCTCTGTTTTCTCTCCCCCCTTCCCGTGCTGAAATTAACGTTTTGGGGCATCTTTTAATGAAGTATTGATTTTTATCAAGGGCATCAAACTAAAGGTAAATGTACCATTGTGTCATGTATTAAAAAAAACAGTACAAAAAAGAGCCCTGGTATATTACAGGTAAACTAAGATAAATGACTTAAGTGCTCAGTTTGTGGAGTAAATTGAAACCATACATCACGGGCTTCCATTATTTTATATTATAACTACTGTAAAGAGTAGGGAAGATGATTGAACAGTAATATGGAATTAGTGTTAATTGTCACGGCTGCGTTGATGAGGAGAAATGTGTGTTTTTAATATAAACAAGGCGTAGTAATCCTCATAACGGGAGTTATTTTGTCGTACAGCCGGCGATTGCAGGGTGATAATCGGAAGACTCTGACATCCATTAAATTGCCCTTCCCAGATCCTGCATGAAGAAATGAAGGGATCTGTGTTAATTTTAAAGCTCCCTTTGATTGGGTGAACTTGTCTCCGTTTTGTGTGACACTGTTGCCACAGGTCATTGCCTGGTGCAGTGTACCATGAAAAAAACAAATAGAAAAAGGCACCTTCTGGCACTTTAAGTTTCCCTGCCATCTGACTGCAGCCCCGGTGGTTTGAAATGATGAAAAGCACAGCCTTGGAAAAATCTTCCTATGGTTAGATTGGGAAAAATGAGTATGATTATCACATGTGCTGGGAAGGGCAGGATAGACAGCTGAAGTCATCTCAAAACTCAGGAGAGAAGAAGAAGACAAGAGGTCACAATTATATTCTGGTATCACACTCCCTTTCACGGAGACCTGATATATTTGGTTTGTTCTCGTATGGTGCTTAGGGAAGTTCTAATTAAGGGAAGAAAGAATTTTGACACATGTG
The DNA here is from genome assembly GCF_054131305.1 of Coturnix japonica. Lineage (NCBI taxonomy): Eukaryota > Metazoa > Chordata > Aves > Galliformes > Phasianidae > Coturnix > Coturnix japonica. The sequence continues at coordinate 3,468,009 of NC_140669.1, read as the reverse complement.
AAGCAGAGATCAATATTTAGCACTATAATCAGCAATTCCTGATGGTTTGACAATGTCACTATACACACTGTAACTATCCATTATTCTCTGAGAAGGGAGCCAGGCGGAGGCTAACAGGCTTACTGCAAGCTATCATGAATCACATAAAGCAGTGCCTCATTCACTTCTATTTGTCTTCCTTTTCATCTTCATTCATCCTTATAAAGAAGGCTGCGCTGCCACCAGCATGGAAAAGCCACCGTGCTGCAGCCGAAAGGGAAGCAGTCACTGAGATGTGTATTGCATGGGAACAGCAGCTGCTGCTGCTAGAACGGGGAGTGTTTGTGACACCTAAATATGTGTAGTACCACCACCACTGACACAGCTGCTGGCAGCTGCTGAGCCTCGGACTATTTCAGCAGTTGATAATACAATGGGAAATGGTAACAAGCCCATCGTACGGTAGCCAGAGCCCCTGGTTCTGTCTCCTCTAACAAGAAATTGAGAGATCAGGCAAGTTATTTTTAGGGTATGATCCTGTACCTGCTTAAATTGATGGCATCCAGCTCTAATGGTGTAGCAGGAAAAGAAAAATGGAGATGAAGAACCAGCTGAATCTCCAGTTTTTGCTACTGGCGCACCCGAGGCAATCAATCATCCTGTTTGCTACTTGAACTCTGAGTGGAGCTGGTAGAGCATTAGGGAGAAGAATGGCACACAGATGAAGCCCCTGTTTGTTTGTTTGGGTTTTGTTCTTCTGCAAGCGTGGCTTTAATTGTTTAAATGTGGAAGTCTGCAGGGCGTTCATGGAGCGCTCAATGGGTAGTGAAACGTTGCATGTTTTTGTGTAAATAGAAGTGTGCCTATGTGTTCTGCTGGCCTTGGGGTGTCATCTGCTCCTTTGCATTGAAAACTGAGTTCCTATGGCTGGGAAGCACAAATAAAAGATGTGACTGTGTGGCTCTGGGCAGCCTGGGCTGCTGGTTGGTGACCCTGCACACAGCAGGGGGTTAGAACTGGATGAGCACTGTGGGCCTTTGCAACCCAGGCTGTTCTGGGATTCTATGTCTGTCCTGGCTGAGGACGCTGAATCTTCCAAGTAAGTAACTCTTAAGAAAGGGTGAGTTTGTACTTAGCCATACAGTTCACACGTACACAAATGATGAAGACATTAGCAGATGCCCAATGCAGTTTATGAGCTTCACAAACTGATCAATTCTCAACAGAAACTGCACTCAGCTCCTGTTTGGGTGGAACGCTGGTTGTAACAACGATAGCACAGTTTGTGTGGGTGTGAGTATGTGAGTGGTGCAGGGCTTTGGGTGGCAGTGCCTGGTGCTACACCATTCAGCTGTGCTGTGGCATTTCCAGCTAAGTGATAGAGAGTAATGTTGTTAAACAGAAAGAATTAAAGCATGAAATTCAGTGTGTCTTCGCGTTATGCCTTGAAAACATCTGCTGGCCAACTTCCACTCCAGCCTTTGTGGTGGTGTGCAATTTTGTATCCTTCTGAAATACAGTTATTTACCACGGAGTGCTCCTGCTGCCCATCTGTGGTCCCAGGCTGTGAGTCCTCATTTTGCAGAAGAAACAAGGATTTCATATTGAAATAGTTGCATGACACCACTTTGATTTCAAGTCAGGGTGTTTAATGAGCTAAGAAGTGATTTTTTTTATCTTTATCTGTTTATTCTTCCACCTCCATCACTAATTTGGTTGTGCAGCTTGTGCATTTAGTTTGAACTTAAAGCACTAAATGCTTGGTAAGCTGTAACAATACTCAGAGGCTGTTTAACGCAAGGAAGGCTGTTGCACACGTTGCTGGCAGCAGCACCAGGTATGCAGCTTGCATTGTGCTTTTGCACCCTGCAGGTTGGCTCTGTCTGTGTGTGGACGGATCCTGCCTGGTGCTGAGTGCTGTGTGTGCTCAGAGCCCACCGGATGGGGACCCACATGAGATGCTGACACAGGCGCTCATCCTGACTATCCCAAGTAGCACTAATTAAGGGCTGTCCAACTGTGCTTTCTGTTGAGCAGTTTGCTCCGGTGGGTGACAGGAAACAGCCTGGGATCTGTCTGCAGAATGACATAACAAAGAAGGAAGGGAGGAAAAAAAAAACCCTTGAAGAGGGTGGGCTGGAACAGAAAGCCCTAAACTAGACCTGAATTGCGTAATTTGTTACTGTAAATATGGAATCTCAGATTAAGTACTGCAGCTCTGTTACTGCTTTCATTATACATTTATTAGAGCTCCGGTGGTTACTCAAGTGATAATTACAGAGGAGCATAAATTAATAAGGAACTTGGGGAGGGATCTTCCCTTTGTTAGAAAGGTTATCAATAAATCTTCCTTTTTAAAGGAAAACAGAGATACGAGGGTGGTCAGCACTGTTGCTGCTCAGCTGTTGAGCTGGGAGATGCGGCACAGCCGGGTGGGAGCAGAGACCTCCATGTGGGTGCAGGCAGAGCAGCAGGCTGTGCCCCATGGAGCACATTATCATACACATCCATTGGAGCAATGAGGGGCAGAGGTGTGTTCAGCCCAAACTTGGCTTTCCTGTTGTGTGTCCCACACCCCCATAACGATGCCCCTGGGTGCTGTTCTGGAAGTCTCCATTGCCCAGGGTGCCGCAGTGGGGGTCAGATGGGGTAGTGTTACAAGGGACTTCTCCAAAACCTGAGAGATACTCCCAGAGTGTTTCCCTGTGCCCAGCCTGGGTCACTCCTGCCTTCATTATCATCCCCTGAGCTGATATGATGTTAGTAAGGTGCAGTGAGCCCCAGTGCTGTGTCCTGGCAGCCCCACGCAACACCTCCCACCTGCATCTGCCGCTCATAAATACTGTCTGGCCTACTCTGCTACTGTCCTTTTACAGAGGTATCATTTAATTGTAAACCAAAGATCAAAGGTCTTTAACTCTTTAACCAAATTCCAATGTCTGCCAAATTCAATAGCTGTCATTCCCTTAGAAAAAGACAGTGTAATATGTGCGTTCTGATCTAATTTTATAGAAAAAGACAGAATTTACATACTGTTTATTTAGTTAAGCCTCTAAAATCAATACCTTTGTCTGTAGCTCTTTTATTTAAAATACATCATGACATTGCAGACCGCTGGGTAAATGAATTTCTCTAAACCACACACATTGTTAATGTTTTGCTATTGCGCATTTTTTGGGGGGAGTTTGAATCGTAGCATTTAATAGATCAACTTAAATGCATTTTAATATTGGATTACTAAAGAATGTGAAGTTTTACATTTCTGAAATTATAAATATTATTTCCAAAGGTCAGTCATTTGCCCAAGACGTATCTGTCCAGTGGAGAATATATTTCAAACCATCCAGACACAGAAACCGATCACGTTAAATACTAAGAAAAAAATGAAATCTCTTAATATTGCTTTTTTTTTTTCTTTCTGAGGGAATAAAGGAGTAGCCTCAGAAAGAGCCACAAAGAAAGTACATCTGAAGGCTACCAGCAGCACCTCAGCAAAATAGACCTTTTTTTTCTTGTGAGAAAGAATGGTTGTTCCTGGTGTTCATTTACATGTAGGTTAAAGAGTATTTTGAAGCCTGTAAGCAAATGTAAGAGGACTTTTATCACTGTTGGTTTGGCCTGAGTTAGATAACATTGGCCTGTGGCTGCACTGCTTTCAGTGCCCAGGTGAGCTGTAGCTTAGCTGTGCAAAGTCGCTGGTACCATACAGTGTTATTTAGGCTTGTATATGGTACAAATGTACTTTCTGTGATGAGGATGGCCACCAAAGAGCTGCCAGTGCCCACGTAGACTCAAGAGCTGCTGTTAAGGCAAGAGACAACCAATGCTTGTTGTGCAGAGTTATGTCTCCAGGCAGGTGTGGGCTCTGTGCAGGGAGATACCCTGTGGTTGTGCCAGGAGAGGATTTGGTACAGGCAGTATAGATAGCGTTAGGGCTGTGCTTGTGAGTGTTGGTCTGTCTTCATGCCAGCTACAGCTTGGTTGGTTTGGTCTGTGATGCGAGCACAGTGCTCGTTGAGGGCCCAACTGGGGAGCAGCTCAGCCAGGACCTCTGAATTGCCCATCAAAACCAAAACTGAGTTTGTTTCTCATCTTCTTGACCTTGAGCAGTGCTGCAAATCCTGGCTGGAGGCCTTCTTCCCCTCTCTAGATTTCAGCTCTTCTAGGACAAAGTCATCAATTTTTTTTCTAGCCAGCGTAGTTGTTTCTTAACATTTGTTGGAGTTTTCATTCATGGTCATTGACTAATGGCTTGGTTTTCCCTAGAAGAAATAGAACTCAAGTCTTTCTGTTTATCCCTTGCATAGTGAGTTCAAGATCACGGTAACCTTCAAAACTAGTTCTGGCACAAGGTATTGTGGAACTGGCTATAAAAGTTATCTTCAAAGTGGAGTAGTTATTCATCTCAGTATAACTGTATAAACTCTGTGTGAGGGTTTTTGTAGCTTTCTCAGTTGGAAGAAACAACTGAAACAGTTGAAACAATTCTCACTAAAGCATGTCCCTCAGCACAGCATCTAACATCTAAAGTTAGATCATAAGTTCATCTGATGTACTTGCTGTGCTATTTTCTCTTGATTTGTACCTTTGAACTGGATGCTTCCATTTATTTCCCTTGAGCTATCAGTATCTCGATAGACAAATTAACTCCTGTGCTTGGCCAGATAAACTGGTGTATGACTGAACATAACCAATCACTTTCAGACTCTATTAGAAATGGAAAACCAAGGTTGACTTCATGTTTCAGTTCTTCCTCTTGCTTTCTAACAAACACGTTCAGATCTTACTGCCTTTTTTTGCTAGCGAGTGTCTGTTCTGAGAAGTTTTGAAGCCTAGTATACAATATTGCAACAGTTTGCAGTAAGCTCGTGGCTTGTATGGTAGCATGCTATTAATCAAAGGGCAGGTTTTTAGTTGTAGGAAATAGTAGGGCTCAGCTCCCAAAATTCTCTTCTTTGTGTTATTTAACCACTACCTGAAAAATGGCTCCTACAGAATTCCTGCTCTTTTCAGGTAAGTCATGGTCCTGACTTACAGCGTGTATTTTAAACATGAGAGAACTGAATTTTCCCACATAAGTAATAAAAAAGCAACTTGATAAATTACTCTATGTTCATTTTGCTTATAGTGTTTAGTTTATGTGGCAGCAAAGTCAAGCTAATGTTGTGAAGAGTTATGATACATTCCAGCTATAGAGTTGTAGGGCTGGTTACAACTTGGTTTCCAGTTGCACATGATGTACTTGTGTGGATCTTCTGCCTTCTCCTTCCCACCCCATGCGGCAAGCAAGGTTTTTTGGAAGGACTTTATCACCAATTTAAAGAGCTGCAAAGTTGATTCTTTATTATCAAATAACCATCATTGAATTTCTTTTCCTATCAGTGGACAGTTTGTGCTTTCTCAGAAGTTTAGAGATTTAGTTTTGATTTATAATGAAAGGTTTGTAATGGAGCCAGATTAAATGCTACACTGTATTTGCAGGACAGTGGGCATAATTCACCTTTGAGGAAGCACCTCATAACAGAACATCCTCCATAAGGGGCCTTTGCTTCAGCATTTGCTGGTTGATTTTAGAAGGAGTCAAAAAGCATATGAGTAATGGAAAAGATGTAATGGAATATACAATATATGAATAAGCTAATGTAAACCATGAGGTGAGCAGTGTGGTCATCTGGAAGAGAAGTGATTGCACCCCCCTCTGTGAAACACAGCTCATTGGTGGAGTCTGAAGGAAAGAGCCTTGAGTTTAAAAATGGAGCATAGGTGCAGTGGATTTGTGCAGTTTAATGCTTCTGTTGATGAAAGCGTAAAATCATTTCAAAGTCTGCAAGTGATACCAAGACAAAAGGATTAGTGAATATTGAGTAAAGCAGATCTCTGATATAGAGAGGCTTGGTAAGTTTTACTTAGGAATATGTATTTAGACTGCACACCTGGGGATAAAATGTGTTTGAGGGCTGAAGGCACAGAAGAAGGTATCATCCTAGGAATCAGCCTCTGAAAAAGGCTTGATCATCACAGTGATGTACTGCAGTGCCATGTCCAGTTGTGCTGCGGTGAGATGGATGTTAATGAGTTTCTGGATGCTCTGAAAGATTAAAGGAGTAAAAAAGCCCCCATGATTTTTAGCTCCCGTGATTTATACTGGAGGATTGTAGAAGTTCACCTGCCTATCTGAGCGAAGACATGGTTAGGGAATTATTTGATCAAACCCCAGAGGTCCTTATGAAGGTCAAACTTTCTTAGACTGAAGAGCCTATTAACAGAGGTCGTTTTGTAGATGGATGTGTAAGCATCAGTAGCATGAGCTCCTCTTGTACTCATTCCTGTTGATGTGGTGGAGACATCAGGGCCCCCTTTTTGGGTGGGAGCTGCTGGACCCCAGAAATCTGCTGTCCTGAGTGCAGGGGTGAGTTGATTCTGGGTCTGGATTTTTTTTTTTTTTTTTTCCCCTTTAAAGTGACTTGCATATATAATAGAATCATATCAGTGAATGGCCTAGGTTGCAAAGACCCACAGTGCTCACCCAGCTCCAACCCCCTGCTGTGTGCAGGGTCACCAACCAGCAGCCCAGGCTGCCCAGAGCCACATCCAGCCTGGCCTTGAATGCCTGCAGGGATGGGGCATCCACAGCCTCCTTGGGCAACCTGTGAACAGTGCCTCACCACCCTCTGAGTGTCTTCTAATTACATTACACAGCCTTTAGATCTTGATACAGTTTCCTTGCAGTGGGTAGGAATTTCTCTTGAGCAACGCTTGAGTAGGGCAGAATTCAAACCAAGTGATGAGTTAGACACTGGAAAGCAAGAGAGGTGAGAACAATTCTGCCTGGATGAGTGTGGCTGGAGGCACCACTTCTACATCCCAATCCCCAGCTTATGCATGCTGCTTGTCATGCCTTTTGGTGGCCCTCTCTCTTTGAATGTGAATGCACAGCCAGAAGAGTTCTGATTTGCTGTCTGGTTACTGATCTCATCTGACTTAGCTGCATTACACAAAGTTGTTGCCTATTCACAGCGATGGGAGAAAGACTCAGGCCTCATAAGTCACTCTTTTCATTTCAGGATTCAAATACCTGTCCCTTTTCTCTCAGAAAGTGGAAGGTTATTCTTTTGTGACTGCTCACTAAAAAATGCAAACAAAACCTTTTTATTGATTTGTGTGTATTGGCAGAATTACTGTAATTGCATCAAATGACATAATTGGTGTAAATAGGTGTAATGATGTCATTAACATGTGTGATTGTGACATTTAACAGTGTAATTAAAATGTATAATGACATGGTAGAAGTCCTTATTAAAGTATGCAAGAAAGGCTCTGCAGGTGGACCATGGTTTTAAAAATTCAATATTGCTGTCATTCTTTCATATTCTTTTCAAAGAAACAAAAGCCATTAGGTCACATCAAAACTAATTTAGGAAACCAAAGGTCTGATCCTGCAAAGCCCTTCTCAAGCAGGCAGGTTCTTGGCAGCACCCTCGGTGACTTCAAGGGGTCTGTTCTGAGCACAAAGTGTGCTCGTACATCTTGGGCCCATGGCTGTGGCACATCTCTCCTGTGGCACCATGATGATTTCTTTATGGGCAAGCAGGCTCTGTGTGGCTACAGGACAGCTCAGGCTGTAAGGGACCTTGGGAGGTCATTGCCTTCCTGCTCCAAGCAGCACTGGCTCAGAGATTCCTCTGTGGAGATGTGTCAAGTCACTTAAAACCTCCAAATGATGAATTGATGCACTGATACAGAGAAACTCCCTAAATGAACCTCCGAGCTTTAGAATCCCTGGTTGCTCTGTTTTCAAACAAGAATGCCCCAAGTGACATAAAAATCCTTTCTTGCACACTTGTGATGGCACAACGTAGGCTCCTACACACAGCTGCCAATTCTTTAACTGTTAGGAAAACAGAGTTATTTATTCCGAGTCTTTGATTTTTGTTGGCTTTGAGATGGTCACCGTTACGTCAATGGAAATCCTTGTTTGCTGTATTTACACAGCGAAGTTCTGAGGGTGCATCAAGAGGGAATGAGATCTGAGGTGTCTTCCCTTCTGAGTGTATGGATGGCTGAAAGTAGGTTGTGATGTACCTGAGAGAGTTTCTGGGGTCATGTAGTGCTCAGGTCACTGGTTTGATTGTAGAAGCAGACATTTTGGGGGGTAAAAAGACAAAAAAGGGAAAAAATGTGACATTTTCTTTCCAAGTTTTCCAAATGGAGCTTTTCGCTTTTCATTTCAGAATGACCTTTTTCTCATTTAATACTGGCCAAAATCAAGCGGGAGAGAGTTAATGGAGGAATTAAAGGATATAAATATAATTTGAAATGTTTTAGAGTAGTGAAAAGATTTCAGCTTGTTCTCAAAGGATTTTTTTCCCCTCAGAAAACAGAAAGAAATTATATATATGTGTATATATGTAACATATGTGTGTGTGTATATGTATGTCTGTAGCTATCTATCTACATGTTAGTTATTCTCTTCCCTTTTGAAGTCAGCCTGGCTTATGAGATCCAGATTCCCTGGGGCTGGGTGCAGTGTTCCAGGTGAGCTTCTCTGGGCTGCAGCTGCAGGACCTGAGTGTTTGGGGTGGGGGGGAGCAGTGCTTGCTGCTGGGTTGGGCTCATAGCTTGTGTTTCACTCTGTTCAGATGGTGGGAAGAGAGCAAAGCTGCCTCTCCTGCAGTGCTGCTGAGTGAAAGGTCTGCAGGCCAGTGTCACAGCTGCCCTAGGCTGCGAGCACTGCCTGTGTAAGCCAGGATCCCCCAGGAAATTGGTGTAAATAGGCAGTGGGCAGCACTGAGTGCAAAGCTGCATTGAGTGCTGGCCTTAGACTGCTGGATTGGTGTTGTACAGTGGCCACTTGGAAGCACAGCCTGGCAAAAGCTTAATTAATTATTTTATTTTTGTTCTGTTCAGTGCTGTCTGTGACCATAACGAGTTCCAAGGAGCGCTCACTTCCCCACTCTTTGCTGATGTTCCCATATGGATCCTTTCTAATTGGTGGTAAGAGTGTTCTGCAGTGAGCTGCCCAGTTTGGAGATGCTGCTGATTCCCTGATTGTAGAACCATGGAGTCACTGAGGTTGGAGAAGGACCTTAGGATCCCCAGCCCACCCTATCATGCCTACTGTCCCTCAGTGCCACATCCACAGCTCTGGGACACCCCTGGGGATGGTGACCCTCCGCTCCCTGCGCAACTGTGCCACCCCCTGACTGCTCTTTGGGGAAGGAATGTTTCCTCATTCCTGCCTGGATTGCTGGAAGCAGTCAGGATGTTGCCCCAGCTGAGCTCTGACCTCCCTGCTCACTGACTGCAGTGGGGTTCTGGCCCTGTTTGACAGAGGGGAGCCTGGTGGTCTCATGGCGGAATCCACATGCTGCAGTGGGCAAAGCACAGTGTGGGTCCATAGGACTGGCAGGCACAGCGTGCCATTGCAGTGCTGTACCTGGTGCTTTGTGCTGAGGGCAATTCCTTCTCTGAAGTTTGGTCACCTCGGTTGTGTTGATTATGAAGGGCAGAAACTGTTGCTTCCCCTTGCTGATGAACGCAGTTAATTCTACCATGGGAATATCTGAGTGTTTGTCATTCATCAACTTTGAGCCAGTTCCCACCACAATAGGAGTTATTGTCTCCTTGACTTAATAATGCAAAACATTTTGTTTTTTTACTCCTGGTGTGTTAGTAGTAGCCTCTACTGAAACCACATGGGTAACTTCATTGAGAGACTGTGTCCAGCAAGGGGCTCATGTGGGACCAGATATTGTCATCCTGCATTGCGTCCAGGATGACATGAGTTCTGTTTCAGTTATAGGGTTTTTTCAGTGTAAGATATGTTTTCTGTTGGAATGTTTTACTCTGTATGTGTCAGCAGAGACAGATAAATGATATGATAAATACTACTGCCCCAATACTGAGAGTTTTGGTGTGTGTTGAGTTATTCTTAGATCGTTAAAGAGCAGACCCAGGAAACAGGATCCAAGCACATTTCCTTCCTGTGAAGTTCAGTTTCTTTAATTGCACTTTTGGATCAGGACAGCAGTGTGGAGAGCTGCAAGCTGTTTCTCTGTGTGGCATCTATTCTCTATCCCATGGGTTATTGCTTAAGCTTAAGTTTGAACCTGATGACTTTATGTTAAATTAATGCTTTATGGTGTAACTTGGTGTAGAAGTGGGTTGGGTGCAGTTGGGTTGGGGTTGGACTTCCAGTGGTTGGCGACCCTGCCCACGGCAGAGGGGTTGAAACTAGATGATCATTATGGTCCTTTTCAACCCAGGCCATTCTATGATTCGGGGACCATAGAGGTCTTCTCCAACCCATGATTTCCTCTGCAGTGTGCTGGGACCACAGTGGTTAGCGTAGGTACAGCCACAGCTGCACAGCTCAACATGCAAAGCTTGGCTGCTCTGTGCAGGGCTTTGAGTCCGCACTATTAACTCCCTGCCAAACAAAACAAATCTGACAGCGCGGAAGGCTCTGCAGACTCACTCCTCTGACACTCGGAAGGCTGAACCATTTGTAAGGACACCTGTCACCCGGTGGCTTTCCCAGCACCGCCGCCTGTCTGAGCACAGCCCCTCTGTCAGCCCTGGCAGCACGGTGGAGGTCCGCTCACTCATCCGGCGGTCAGTCACACTCTGATAGCGTGTCTGTCATCCTGCTAAAACAGTCAGAGGGTGACATACTTTATGGGCACGAACATGTTTTAGAGATGAACAAAAAGGATTGGCCTTTAAAAAGAAGCAAGGGTAGCATTTCCTCGCGGTGGAAAGACGTATAATTTGAAATAATAGTGTGTCAACAGCGCTTATAGGAGATTGTTGGAAAACGGGGATTTCAGAGTCGGCCTCCAAGTGGGCAGCAGGAGGGCAGTGCTGTGCAGCAGCCCCAGCTGGCCATGGGGTCCTGGCTGTGTCCTGCAGCTGTGCATGCCGAGCTGCACCAGCCACTGCTCTGATTGCACATCTTCCAGTGGGGAGCATCGCATGTGTTCAGAGTGACTGAGGAGTTACTTCACATTAGGGTTACTTCACATTAGGCGTGAAGGCTTATGGTTATGATGATATGTACGTACCTGGCACTTAACATGCTGCTTTTATCATGGTGCACGTCTGGATGTGTATGAGAGACAACATTTGGAGTGACTCCATTCGTTAAACCACAGATTATCCATTTCTGTCCCAAACCATTAAACGACCCAAACTATTTCTAGGAGGTCTCTACTAATTTGGCAAATAATTAAAAGTGCAGAATGCTTCAGCAGGGTTTGCTGCCCGGGTGTGATCGCGGGCTGTCATGCTGTAATTGCTCATTTAACTAATTTAACAAATCCCAAAGCACCTCGAGAGCTTTATTTATTTAGATGCAGGTTCTATATTATTTAAAGATGTTTTATTCATGTGAATTTAAGCTCTCTCGCTTAAACCTTTGCAAAGAGGTAACGGTTCTTGCTGTCATTTACTGCTTCCATCGGCTGCTTTGGAGGAGGAAATATTTCAGTTTGAAGAGGAGAATTCTATTACTCCAATTACCATTTGCTAAGTAACATCACTCAGTGTTCTTGGAATGGCAACTAAACAATTCTCGTGCCTGGTCAGACTTAACGTTGTTCTTAAAACTGCATGTTTTACACGCAGTATTGTGATGGTTAAAGAAGTCTACAAAGCAAGACAGTTAATGTAAGAGTGTCCTTAATTTTCTAACTGCTTCTCCTCTCTCAATGCATTTGTGCCATGATGTGCCGTAAGCATATTAAAATGCATTATCAATTGGGTAGCAAACTGCCTTGAGGTGTTTGTATTCATGAGGCAACTGTAAGCAGAAGAAACACAGCTTTATTTCACTTACTCTGCGGCTTTGTTCATTAAGCTAATTACTATCTCCTGCATTCCTCTTTTTCATCCGGCTCGTTTCTGGAGCTTGATCCTTTCCCAACCCTGAATCGACTGTTACCGAACAGTTGAAGCTGAACAGGAAGGAATTGCAGGTGTCAACTCACAGTTTACAAATATGACATCTCCTCTGGCATAGCTGGAAATATGAAATATTGATTTATGTGCAGTAAAAGGTCTTATAAAAATGATCACATACACATGAGAGATTAATGCGCTGGAGATCAATAGAAATTTCATTCTTGACGCTAGACTGTCACCTATGGTGAAATGCTAAAATACAGAAATCAATATTATCTATGAAATGTCAAATTTATTATAATTATGAGGATGAAAGCTGGCCAAGTGGCTCCCAGGAGAGAAGGAAGGATAGGTTACTGTGCTGAAGCATCCTTCATGTCCCTTGTTCACTTGCTGCCAATTTGAGAGCAATATTGGTGCAGGGGGTTTTCAGGCATTATGTATCGCCGTGCAGTAACAAATTCCTCCTGGAATATTTAACTCTTGAATCTGACAGTAACACAGGCATCTTCGTGGTCAAATGGCTCACGAGTTTTGGGGAATACAGTGCTGCATCTGTGTGTGCTTTTGCACCAAATGCAGGGTTGTTTCTTAGCACAGTTCATAATGTTCCACACTCTGCAGCACACCATGTAGGAAAACTGAGTTTGGAGAGTTGCACGGCTGTGAGGGGATCGCTGCAATTTGGCTCATGCTCCCTTTTGTTCTTTGAGCCGTGTGCTGGGAGGACTTGCCCGTCACCAGACTTCGCATTTCCTACAGTCTATATGGATGTGTTTAAGGATATGTCTGCCAGGCCTGCTGGCTTGGCCAGGCAGCAGAAGGCTGTGGCCATGAAGGAGTGTGCTGTGGGTTGGGCTGGGCACATGGACAGCCCTGCTTGGAGCAGCCTTTGCTTCTGCTGGGGCAGCCCTCACTCCTTTACCAACACATTGGCATCTCTTTCTGTTGCCTGAGATGCTTTATCTCACACAGCATTGGCTATGTGAAAACCGAACCCTTGGTTCTCCTTGCCTTCCTGTACCCCTTTGGTGCCTCTGTTCTGCCTGTACACCCAACCAGCCCAAACACCCTCACCTGTGTCTTTGTTTCCTACCAGGACACTGTGCTCCCTGCAAAGCCCTTCTGCCTCCCTGCAGGTAACGTTCCCCATTCCTTCTGGGTTAGCTCGAGGAACATTTCTTCTGAGTTCCTTCTTCATCTTTATGGCCCTTGTTCTGCTTTTATTTCCTTGTTATCCTGTAGGTGGGGAGATCAGCGTACTACACGCTCTTCATGATGTGACCTACTTGCAAGTGACTTTATCTCTAGAAAAGAAGATTTTGCATTATCAGTATTTCCTTGTCCTGATCTGTCCTGCATACAGTCCTGATCTTGTTTGCCTCACCCGTATCTTCCCATTTGCAGTGGGCAGATGTAAAGGAACACAGCACAGCTGCTGAGGTGGTAAGAAATTGGTCCAGGGCAAGATCTGAATTTCTCTGGGTGTTTTCCAGGGGCAAAGAGCCTTGGAAATGTTGGTGTTTTGTTGTGTGTGTTTGTTTTTTGTTTTGTTTTAAACAATCAGAAAAAGGAGAAATCAATACTTATACCAATGCAAAAGAACACTGTGTTTTGCCACTCTGCTGGCTTGCAAGTGACACCTATAGTCATGAGTGCAGAGCTCCTTCCTGTTAATGGGCTCCTGGGAGGGACAGGTCCTGCTGTTCTGCTGCTGTTATGTGCTGCAAATTAATTGGCAGAAGAAATATTGTTTGGTCCTCCTGAGAAATTGGGTTTGAATGGGAAGACGTCATTAAAGCTTTTCTTTCTTTATTTTTTTGTATAAAGTAGAAAACAGTCATTCATGAGGAGTCATTCTGGTGGGTCACCATGAGGTTGCCTGGTAGTGCATTTTGTACCAGCATCTGTCCAAAGGCTGCAGGTAGCACTGATGCTTTCTCCCCATGTTACAGAGGATAAGATTGACTCAGAAGGATGTTCTTGCCAATTTCTTCAAAAGCATTCTGAATCATAGAACGTCCTGGGTTGCAAAGGCCCACAGTGCTCATCCAGCTCCAACCCCCTGCTGTGTGCAGGGTCACCAACCAGCAGCCCAGGCTGCCCAGAGCCACATCCAGCCTGGCCTTGAATGCCTGCAGGGATGGGGCATCCACAGCTTCTCTTCAAGGGCTGGCTGTGCTGGCAGTGAGATGCACACCAGGTTCCAACATGAGGAGGGATCAGCTGCTGTTCTTCACAACTGGAAGGGCAGAACAGGTCGTTATGTTGAGACAGAATGAATTCTGTATCACCTTTAGCTTCTAAATAATTCCTTACCATTAATTTCTTAATTGTGTCGCCTATTCCTTTTCCAGAACATTTGCATTGTAGCGCATTGCTATTTAAGACAATATACATAAGAAGTCTACTTTTGTTTCCAGCATATGCTGCTGCTTTTTTTTCCTCCTTCATTTGAAAGAGGAGAAGCAGAGGAGGAAGGAAAAGGATTTTATTTTTTTATTGCACTGTAGCATTTACACAATTTCTCTAAATAGAGATTTGGGGAGATTTTTCACCTTTTTCCTCTCTTCTTAAGGTTTTCAGCACCTCAAGTAGCCAAAGCAGTTAAAGTTAATACTTAATGCACCACACTTTAAGAGATAGGCATTTCTTGCAGTCAGGTCTCAATTAAGAGATAAAAGACAAAAAGTGCAAAGCGCTTGATAAAGCTAAGAATACAAGGACCGGCATGGAAGTGCTTGAAGCTGTCCATAGCGATAACTGGATAGCCAGCTGGAATCTTCTTGAAATGAAGTGGGTGCTCTAACTTATCAAATTCCACATATGGGGAAATTATTGGTGCCTACAGGGGTGATTAACACTAACTCAGTGGGTCAGAAACAAGCTGGGATAAAGGTGAAAACTGTATCTGACTATCAACACCAAATACATCCATTTAGAGGAAGATAGCGGTATTTTCTTCGCCTCTCTATATATCTTCAGTTGTGCAGGTTGTCAGGGTAGGCGCAGAGGAGAGGCTGCACATATAGAGTGTGCCGTATAATGTGCAAATTGCAGTGCACATTAAAATGTAATCTATTTTAATAAGTCATATTAAGATTACATTTTAGATAATTGTGTGTTTATCTTATACAACAAATATTTGCCCTGCTGCATATACTCTCTGTCTCTGTCACACTCTCTCTCCCTTTAAATTAGAAGCACCAAAGGAGGAAACGCTGTAGTCAGTGCTGTGGCAGTTAGCTTAGAGCCTGGATTAAGGCTCTGTGCACTGCTTACTTGTGAAGTTATTTGAGTTTGGGTTGGATGCTAGGAATTATTCCTTCTCCAAAGGAGAACCAGGTGCTGGAATGGGCTGCCAGGGAGGTGTCACCACCCTGGAGGTGCTTGAGAAACATTTAGCTGTTGTACTGAGTAGACATGGTTAAGCAGGGAAGCCACTAATGAAAGGCGAGTGGTTGGACTGGTTGGTCTTGGAGTTCTTTTCCAGCCTTGGTGATCCTATGAACGTGGGTTCAGGGTTCACGTGCTTTTGGTGCTTTGGCTTTTATGGCTTTATTCATCATCTCACTCCTGGTTTGAGTGGTTACTGTTGCTTACTATGTTGTTGTTTCCTGAGAACTGTGGAGCTGCCTGAGGTTTTTATTAGCAGTACTGCAGAGATGGAAGCTGATCACAAGTTGACACCCGCAGTGTGTCTCAGGACCACTTATGGCAATGGTCTGTAGTGCAGCAGAACCGTGATCCAGCCGTAACCTCTGTGGTTTAAATGGTTAAACTGACAATGTTTGCTTTTTATTTTGGATCAGAAGCTGAAAATTCAAATCATGAGCTGCTGGGCCCTTTGCTGCTGTAATACGCAGCTGTTTCTTCTATGTAGACCACCACAAATGCTGCATGTCTGTTGCAGCTGGGGGTGCTGAATACCTTAATTTGGTGGTGTATTCGGCCTCAGATCCCACCCTTTTTTGCTCATTCTGTGGATAATCCTTTTCATTTTGGATAAATCTTTTCCCACCTTTTCAAATAGGTGGTAATTTTTAAATGAGGGTTCGCTCGTTTGGCAGAAAATTAATCAGCGGCTGGAAAATGAGACAAAATCTTAGTAAGGAAGTGTTCAGGAGCAACCAGCTGAGCAGTGGGGTCAGCAACAGGACTTGAGTGAAGCTGGGCTGATGGTGGCTGACCCTGCCTGTAATCTTTGCTCTTGAGCATCGTGCTGAATGTCAGTAGGTTATAGTCACAGTCACATCCCTCGGCCTGGAGATCTGAGGGTATTAAGCATCTTCTTCCCTGGCCACAAACAAACTAACAGCTACAAATGGCTCTTAACCTTCATCTCCATGAGCTCCAAAGGACCAGTGTGAGATGTCTTTGTCCCTCATCGCTGCAGAAGTCCAAGGACAATGTGATCAGTGGGCTCAGGGGTTGTGCCTCCTTATCTGCAAACATCTTCTTACGTTCCCCTTCCCTTAAAAACCCAGGAGAAAAAAAACCACAGTGTTTTAGTGTAGCCCCTTCTACCCATGGGTACTTATGGTGAAGCAGTTCCAAACTCTTGATGTGAAAAAGAATAACATCTTATCCAGACAGTACTCGTATCTGTGTTTGTTTTCTGTGCGTTGCATGTTGTCAGTAAAAGGAATTTTGGGGGTACCACACAACCTTTTCTTCTTTGATGTGTTTATTTTCCTCTTGCACTTTTTTGCCATGAAAATTACACAGAAGAAACAGCATTAAAGCAATGCCAGATTTAAATAGTTCAGCATCTCTGAATTGGGATGCTCGGAGTGTAAGATAACCCCTTAATAGTTGCGTGCTTTATTTCTCTTCATTAACAGTGCATCATTAACACTGTTACCCCATTAAAGGAAATGCTGTAATTTGCCTGAGGTAGCAACAAAGGCAGAACAGCAGCATCATGTTTGTGCTCTGACTGCAGTGTTTGCATGGAGCAATAGAGAGGCCTGATGCTACCTGGGATGAGGTGATGCTGTTAGGAACACTGGGGGAACTTAGTAGTAATTGCTTAATATTCCCTGCCTGGAGGCATTTTGTGTTGCTGGGGCTGCTGCCTGGGGAAAATCCATCTACTCCTTGGGGAAAAAAAGTTGAAATATCTTAAGGAAGCGTGTTATCTTCTGAGTATAAAGCAAATGTTAATCAAAGTTGTGTCTTGCTAAAATGAAGTAGAAAGCATAATTGTACTCCTTGCATTTGTGGCTGGAGGCAGCATAAATCTGAGAGTGATCAGCAGTACTGTCATGGTAAAACCCAGGTTGAATTGGGCTCTGGGCAGCCTCATCTGCTGGGTGACAGCCCTGTCCACAGCTAATCATTCCCAGTCAAAGATAAGCCAGAAGCTGTTGCTCTGTCTTCTTATTTTCAGTAGTATGGGTTGGCACTTCCAACCTCACAGCTAATATAGCAGTCTACATGGGCTTTTCTTCTTTATAAGGAACGGGGCAGAAGGACAACCCACATTCCAGGGCCTGTTTGATAGTGTGCCACAACTTGAGTTAAGCAGGTAGCCGGGTGAGATATAAAGGGCTTGCTAAACAAAGAATTTTTATTTCCTGGTTTGTGCCTGCAGGGGGGGAATAATGAAAGCAAAGCAGAAATCTGACAGCCAAAGAGCATCCCGAATTTTTAAATGAGCTGTTTTATAGTTGTTTTATAAAGCTATGCAGATTAACTACAATTTACAAATAAAAGAGGCTTTTGCAATGATGAACCCTTAAAAAATGAACAGAATGTCAGAGTGGTCCATTATACCTTAAGAAGTTGCTTTCTGAGGCTGCCAGAATAAGCTGCCCTCATCTGCCTGGTTCTCATCTGCAAACTGCAGGTAGCAAAGCTCGGTTGGGCCGCGTGCTTTTTGACCTACAGAAGTATGAAGTGGTGCGCAAGTGGTGGTGGCTCTGTTTCTCAGGGAGGTGAGCAGCTTTGGGGTGCCCCATCCCAGCCTTCACCCCACCTGCTCCATAATAAAAACATCTACAAACCGTGAGCTGCGCCGTGAGCTCCGGCGGCGAAACCGCACTGAGCAATAAGCAACCCTTGCATTGCTGAAATTAATAAAGTTAGTTTGAACCTCAAATGTCACCTATTTGCTTTCCTATTTTCATAGGTGATTTCACTAAGCAGAAGCACTTGCTAATCCCACATTCACATAGATAGAAGGTCTAAGTTGGTCAGTGAGCCAAGAAATACCATATCAGGGTTTCTTTCCTCTCCAATTGAAAGAGGTATAAATTGTGGAATTAGTGTATTGATTGAAGGCTACAACTTCAAGCAATCAGTTTTTCTGGCTTGACAAGATTATTTTATCCTACTTTTCTTTTATTATTATGTGTTGTATTTGAGTCATCCTTCAGGCAGATGAAGTGACAGCTTGATTTAACTCAATAAAATCCACCAGTTAGGAAACCTACTGAGCCGAACAAAAGATGAAAACGGCTGCGAGGGGAAGGTGCACAGTTAGTGTAAGCAAGCATAGCATGCTGAAAGAGGGCAATATTAACCAAAATTATGCTCTAATCAATGCATTTCCTTGGGAACTTGGGAGAAATGTGTAGGACCCTTGTGCTGGGCCAGCAAACAGAGAATGCTGTGGGTTTCTTTGGTTTAAAAGATATCTATAGATATTTTTTGCAGTGTTATTGAAAGTGTGCTATTTAGGAAGACACTGTACAAAAGAGTGACTGAAGGCTAGTTGTTTCTACCTCTGTGTGAACCTGTTTGTAAATAAAGAAACACAATGGCCTGGGTTAAAAAGGGCCATAACGATCATTTAGTTTCAGCCCCCATGCCATGGGCAGGGTCGCCAAGCAGCAGCCCAGGCTGCCCAGAGCCACATCCAGCCTGGCCTTGAATGCCTGCAGGGATGGGGCATCCACAGCCTCCTTGGGCAACCTGTGAACAGTGCGTCACTACCATCTGGGTGAAAAAGTAGCACTGCTTCCTCTTCCTTCCATTGGATCTGCTCCCTGCAAGGTGAGCGATTCCTTTCAGTAGGACGGCTGAAGGCAACCTCCTTCCAGTTTTCACTGCTTCTTTGGGAACAGCATTTAGGTGTTAGGACCTGAGGGTGCCGTGCAGCACCTAGAGAGATGCTGTGTATAAATAAAGCAGCCTTATGGTCCGCTGTGCTGGCTGTTAACTGAGCATAGCTGGCACAATAAATCAGAATTGTTGTACCTTGTCCTATTCTGGGAGGTTTCCTGGAGCGCTGATACCGCCCTCAGCAATTGGCCTTGATTTCCCTTGGGACTGCATTGCTGTTTGATTTTCTTTCTGTAAAGAACTTTGCCCAGCAGCAGGAAGATGCAGCTCCATCAGTGTCCCTCCAGGGGCTGCTGGGGCCTGGGACCCACTGGCTTTTTGGGTGTGTTGGGGGGGGAATGGTCCCAGTTCCTCCTTTCCCTGCCCAAAAGCCTCAGCGTGCATTAAAGCAGCGTATTTGGAGAACAGCTTTATTTGGGAGTGGAGTACAAGATCAGAATCCTCACTGCTGACTCATAAATAATCTCCTGCACAGTTTCCTTGCGGAGCCTTTGGATTTACTAGCAGAATGTTTTTTGCCGCTTTAAAGAATATTTTGCATGTTTGCAGTCTGAGACATTCAGTTGTGTGAGAACTGCTTTCAGAGTTACATCTCACGGCGTGTAAATACATATCGAATCCCCTGCTCTAAATAGCGTTCCCGTGGCTAATAACAATAATTGTAAACCAGTTGTGTACCATTAACGTGGCGCACCTGACTCCCTTCCACGTGGTCTGAGGACTCTGCCCGTTCCATTTCAGCCCCTGTCATTAAGGTGAGGTTAGAGCGCGCAAAGGACAGCCGTGATTGCCAGTTCCATGCTGAAGATCAGTCTGCTGCGTAATTATTTCAAAAGACATGGTTTGTGACTTTCAAGGAGGGAGGGCGGTGCATTAACATTTGTTAACTTGTGTGTAATTTCTCCCACCCAACATTTCTTTACCATTTAAAGTTGTTTTCGTCTTTCTGGGAAGAGAGTGTGTTGCCTTGATCTCCTTAAGCTGCAGTTTGGTGAATGACTTGTTTAAATTTAAGGAAAAGAGGTTGTTGATAAGTATAGTTTTCTAATACTCTTCCTCAGCTGTCATTTACTTTGACTAAATTTATTTAAACCACCTTAACCTTTCAGAGAAAGGCCAGGAGATGTTTAAAAGAATAATATGTGTCTGACATTTTGGTTTACCAAAAGGACACCATCATAATTCTGTAGTGCCTCTGTTAAAAAATAAGCGAAGAAAAGGAAACGAAAATCTTTCTCTTTCTGCTTAATTTTGAAAGAGTGGAAGGGAGTGTGATAGATGGCTGCATTAGGAAGTGGCCTGTGAAGGTGGTCACCAGCTGCGTGGGTCTGGCGCTACACCAGGAGATGCTGAGCACCCTCCACCCATTGGCTGTCTTTCTCTCTCGGTGTTTGGTTGGCGAGCACTTGCTCTGCCTGAAGCTGACCTCTCTTTGCCTTTACCTTGCCATGCCTTTACCTTGCCATGGTGCTCCAATGTCAGCCAGAGTTCCTGACACACTTCAACCTAATTTTGCCTTTCCTTCCAAGTATTTCTTCTAATAGCGATTCCCATTTCAGTGTTCCAGAGCCGTGCTGATTTCTTCTCAAAAGTCTTTAAGATTTAAAGATCTCTTCTAGCAGAGCTGTACAGCTTCTTCCACTCATGTTTTTGCTCTCAGTGAAACTGTGTGATACTGAGAATTGATAAGCAATGCAAACACAAAGGTTTTGCATGTTGTAGTTTTGTTATCTTGTGATTGCAGGTGCAAAAGTTTCAATTAAGTCTCATATTTTTATGGGGTTCTGGGGGATCAATGCAGACATACCTGGATTTTAGCAGTGGGTGAAGTGACCAAATATCATCATATATGTCTGTATGTTCAGCCTGGAGAAGAGAAGGCTGTGGGGAGACCTCATTGCAGCCTTCCAGTACCTCAGTGGAGCCTATAAGCAGGAAAGGAGTCACCTCCCTGGAGGTGTTCAAGGCCAGGTTGGATGGGGCCCTGGGCAGCCTGGGCTGGTATCAATGTGGAAGTCGGTGGCCCTGCATGTGGTGGGGGGAGATGTGGAGCTTTGTGATCCTTGATGTCCCTTCCAACCCAAGTGCTTGCATGCAGCAAAGCTTGGCTGTGTTTGAAGCTCTTTGGTGCAGCCCAGGTGGGGTGAGGCTGAGCAGGAACACCTCTCCCTATCAAAGCTGGCTCTGACTGAAGCACCACCCCTGCCCCAAATGCTGCTCTGAGAACTTAGCAGGGAGGTGAGGGAGCTGATCTGTAATCAGAAAATTCCTGTTGGTGTTTAATGCTTCTGGGGGATTTATTAAATGAGGGAAAATAGTAAAACTAGAACGAGGCAAAACTAATGATGCTACAAATGTGTAGGTTCTATTTCACTGTTTCATTATGCAGAAGCAGAGTGGATCATCTGTGAATCCTGTCCTAAACTCTGCTCGAGTTATTGTGCGGAATCCCATTAAACCCATTAAAATTGTTAAGTAAGCAAACACTGCAGAGTGAACAAGTGGTTTTGGGTTGAGAATCTCGGCTATGTAGTTGATAAAGGATCAGATGTGTCGTTTACTTTCACTTTTAAGAGGTGAGTGGGTGGGAAAATACTACTTTCTGTTGTGTTGATGGTTTGCTGTTGTTTAACTTCAGCCCAGCTGCTCCAAGGGCTCAGCTTGCATATAGTACTTTAACTGTGTTGTATTGGTGATGATGGGTTGATGGTTGAGTTTGCTGATCTTACAGGTCTTTCCTGACCTTAATGATTCTACGATTCAATGATTCTATTATTTGTGTGAGATTTTATTGTTTACTCCTTTGTAACATTCAGAAGGTGTAGTGATGTCATGGCCGTATATGTGCTCACATTATTGCTAGTATATGATTCCTATGGTAGAACTGGCATAATGAGTTCCTGTACAGGGTGAACGCTTCATGATATTCCAGCTTTCCTGGGTGGTTCTCTGTAGTTTCTTGTTTTGCTCAATCCAAGAGTGGTAACAAAACCAGTTTTTGTAGATAAAATCTTGGGCAGCACCTCTGGCCTGCAAGGAAAAGAGCAGCCCGTGAGTTGGGCACAGGAGCTGCATTAAAAGTAATTGCTAATTTCCGTGAAAAGATTTTCTTCCGCTGAACAGAAGGGTTAAAAATTTTAAAGGGATGCGTTAAGACGTGGTTACAAAATGACAGAAATCAAAGTCTGCAGACTTCACACCATGGCTGCGGATGCACTCCTGCCCTCCTGTCCTTCCCAGCCGCTGTGTGAATTAGGGGCAGTGTCAGCTATGGCTCTGCGCTCCCCAGCTTTTGTCACTTTGTGTCACAACCTGAAGTGAACTTTAAAAAAACAGAATACATATCTATATTTAATATTCATCTTCAAGCCGTAATTCCTGTTAGTAAAAGTGACATTTTGTAAAGTTCATTTTTTTTAATTTTTTTTTTTTTTACAGAGAAATCTCAGGCACTTAAGAAAAAAAGAAGTAGGCATTAGATAATGGAACAGTGGTGTCTCCAGGCTGGCAGCCATCCCCGCAGTTTGTCATTTCAATATGCAAATACCTGTGAGAAAGATATTTGATACTTCCTGCGTTATTTAGCCTGACCCAGGCGACCAGCTGCTTGGGAACTGAATCCATCAGCGCGTGCTGCATCGTAACACCTCTGCAGCTCCTTGGCATCCAACGGCCACCCCATGTCTGTGCTGCTTTTGATGCTTCTGCGTGGCATTTTCAAGCAGCGGTGCACCATGAAAACCTCTGTCGGGTTTATCTCCAGCTGTGGTTTCATGGGTGTGTGGCACAGCGTGGGCACCATGAGCTCTTACCTTGTGTGTGCCCGATGAGTGATCAGATGGTATCGTGGCGTGGGAGAAGTGGGCTGGAGATGCGTGATGTCCGTGGCTCTTCCAGGAGTACCCAGTATGGCCACAACTCCTTACTTTGAAGGGGTGGTGTAGTAAGAGGCAGCTGCCCCTCTGTGGAATGAGGTTAGGCTTACAGGATACAAGACTGGTTGGAAAAAGTGATGGAAAAGGCAGGTTTTGACTGTTTATGCAATGTTGTTGAGTGAATTGTAATGTAGAATTTATTCCTGCTGGGAAGACTGTAGAAGTGCCAGTATGTGCTCCCACCATCCCAACTGCTGAGCGGGTTTGAGCTCTTCTATTTTTCCACTCTCAGGAGGCAACTAGCAGGCAAATGATTCCTTAGCCATCTCAGGCCTTGAGAACAGCAAGCACACCAACGTCAAATGCACTGTGATGAGTAGGAGGGGCAGCAGGAAATGGCCTTGTGATGCTTCTGCATGAAGCCCCATTGCTTTGGGGTAAGCAAGGGAGAGGGTTTTTGGACCTGATTTGTTTCCCAAATGGAAATGCGGCCAACTGGCCTTTAAAGTTGGATATTCTTATGCCTTTTCATTTACAGGAACACGACAGAAGGAAAATGTGTTCTCCTGTACTTTTCTTAGGGCACAATTATCCAGATCCTGTAATGTAAAAAATGAATTTGATACTTGAGTTGGGAGATATGGAAAAAAGACCAAACTACCATTAAATCTGAAAGTTTCAGACATGACTGTCATGATTAAGGCTTGGGGTTTATTTAGCATATATCTATTGTTGTTGTGAGAATAAATATCCTATATTTGAGGGGAGGGGGTTGGGGAAGTGAAAAATGAATAGGATTTTGCTAAGATGTGTGTTATGATTTTGCTTCATCCAGAAATGTGCTACTATGGGAAATTAGTAACAAAATAACCTATGTAGTTTGTATGGGTGGTTTTATGGAAGGCAGGCAGGCTCTGCGAGTGTGGTACCTGAAAGCATCTGGAGGGCATCAAAGCTTGAACTGGAGAGAACCAGCACTCCTCTATGACTGTTTCAGCCACTGCAATCAGCAGCCTTATTCTGAGCCTTGTGCCAGCAGACTCCAGTATCTCCTTTAGATAGCAGCTTTTAGAAGATGAAGCAGACCTACAGACAGGGTGCCATAGGAGGTTGCAATGTTGCAGCCACTAGCAGCCCCTGTAACTGATGGGATGTAATTCAGGGTGTGCTTTAGTACTAATGGAGCAGTGGAACTTGAGAATGATGTTGAACTTGGTGATCCCATGAGGTCCCTTCCAACCCATGTGATTCTGTGGCTTTATGCTGAGAGATACAAGCACGGTCATGTCTTGTTCTTGCTAGCTAAATGCCGGCTCAGGTATTTGAAGTTCAGCCCTGACAGGTAACTTTCAGAGGACACCTCTGTGCTCTTTGTGTCTGTTGGACAGGAATGACCACTGCCCACAGCTGTGCTGCAGCCAGCCCAGGGGCGCCTGGACACATCACCATCCCCTCATCCCAAGTTCTGTCCTCGTGCTGTTTCCATCAGGCAGCATTTTGCCATCTTTTGTGGCATTTAAGGAGAGCTCTGGGTCGGTGCTTGTAATAAAGTGCATCTTTAATGGAATGACTTGGTGATGGAGAGTGTAGGATCCCATAAGTAAGGAGGAGAGGGGGACCTGTTTGTCACAGTCTGTGCCTGCTGTCAGCAGCTGATTTTTGTCGTACCTGAGCTGAGTGCTGTAAGCCTCCTGCAGGGGCAGGTCCCCTTCCCTTGCAGTGATGCTCCATCAGGTGCCTGGTGTCACATCCCTTGTATGACAAACATTTGATGTGACACTTATGCACGCAGGTTGCTCCAGAGATATTTTTATAGGTCAGACTAAATATCACACATCCAGCCCTTCAGTCAGGTAGTGGAGCAGGCTGTGATTGCAGCTAATGGTCTTGGAAGTTGCTATGGTGCCTGGTAAACAGCAACCTGCGGCTTCTGCTCTCCTCTGCACCCAAGCAAGGAGGCAGGAAGCGTTGGGGCCATTGGGTGAGTGGGCACCAGCATTAGCTCCAGGTCACTCTGTGCAGTCAGCTAACCCAGCTGGCTATCATTTCTATTTATTTCCCCTCCCTGATGGACTCTCACCTGCTAGCTGCCTTCTCCTCAACCCCACATTCAGCTGTGTCCAGCTGCTCAGTGTCTGGATGTACTGTGCCAGGCCCTATGTAGCACACCACAAGTCAATGGTTTGTCTCCAGCTAAGGCTTGTGGTGAATGCTTGAAAGAAGAGTGTATGGCCACGAAGCAAAGGAGAACGTGAGCAGGGGGGTCCTTGGAGGTGTGTGCACATTGAGATGTAGGCAGTTACGCGGTGTGCAGCAGTGCTAAGCCCTGCCTGAACCGCTTGGGTCTGTCCCCATTGGTGCCCTAATGCAAAGAGTGTGATGTAACAGCAAAGCTGGTACTGAGAGATTACAAACCATCTAGAAATTG
The DNA here is from genome assembly GCF_054131305.1 of Coturnix japonica. Lineage (NCBI taxonomy): Eukaryota > Metazoa > Chordata > Aves > Galliformes > Phasianidae > Coturnix > Coturnix japonica. The sequence continues at coordinate 3,442,758 of NC_140669.1, read as the reverse complement.
GCTGTAGCTGTTGGGGTGTTTCGTCTGATGACAAACTGAGGATGGTGATAGTTAACATTTGGAAATGTAGCTGCATAAAACAAATGTGGTGGGTTTTAATTTTCCTTTAGTCATCTCCCAGCTCTCTTTTGGCTGATGATTTACAAGATGGGCTTTCCTGGTATCTCTGATGTCTTACAGGGGACTCTTGGGGAAGGGAGCATTGCAATGTGAGAGCTAGCAAGCAGTGCTCTGCTTTGTCCCCCTCTTCCTCCCATGCTCGTTGCTTGCTGTGGAGGTAATTCAGCACTGGAATCTCTGATTAGCTCAATTTTCAATTATGCTTTCCTGTCACCTTTAAACAACCGCTGCTTAACCCACGTTACAGAGAATGAGTTGCAGATTCAGAAACAGATATCTACCCAATTATGTTCTTTTATGTATTCCAGATAATGCCAAACAGGGTTTGTATTTACTTACGTAGGGCATTCTCAGGCTCTGTGTGCTGTGGGTGTTTTGTTATCTCCAGTTGACGCCACGGGGACTCTGTTGCAATGCTGTCTGTGAACAGCTCTGTCTAAACATCTTAAATGCTTCTAACATAAATACAGAAAAACACCGTGTACCAATTATTAAACCGGCACAAACGTCTTACTGATTTTAACAGCGTTCGAGTGGTAGTTTGTTCTTCCTTAAGGTAAACAAGGAATCTAATTGGAATGCCTCAAAAAGATCTGCTAAGAGGAGCACCAGGAAGGAAGCAGCCGGAGGTGCTGTCTGGAGGGTGGGCAGGGGAAGGCGCTCATGCAGGGAAATGCTGCTGTGCTTTGGAATTTAGGAAACGAGTGTAATGTGTGGAGTTTTGGAAGTGTAAAACTCAGAAGAAGATGGGAAGCAGCAGGAGAGGCTGAGGAATGGAGGATGAAGACATGCTGTGTGAGTGTTGTTTTATTACTTAATGAAATAGTAAAGTGAAGAAAGAATGTTAATTCACTGTCATTCATTGTGCTGGGCACTCACCAGTACATATGAAAATCTTCCTGGCCAAAGCTGCCCCTCAGCCCTTGAGCAGAAAGGTGCATGGATCAGAGGGGAGCAGGGGGGGCCCGCAGGGTGTCCTGCAGAGCAGTGATGTGCTGGAAGGACAAAGCTGGGCAGGGAGGATGGCTGAGGTTCTGCAGGTGGGATGGGTTCAATGTGTGCTCTGGAACCAGAGCCATGGGTTTGCTTTCCATTGGTTTTGCTGAGGATGATGTGGGTTATGGGAAGCTGTCAGTGTTGATGAGTTACAGACCACGGGTTGTGATGTGGTGTATTTATTGGTGCATAGGTTGGATGCTGAACTTAAAGCTAAATTGGTGCTTTGACAAACGCTACCCCTTTCATCAGGGGTTATTGGTTTGAAATGCAGAGCCCAGCCTTTGGGTGAGAGCTGAGGGGTTTCCTGGGTAGGGGAGGGGACAGTGCAAAGGGCTGGGCAGCCCACTGCCCTTGGGTTCTGCCATCCCATATTCATGGTGCCAGTCCTGCCATCATCTGGAAGTGATGTTCGATTTACCCCAGATTGTTTGAGCAGAGGTGGCTGTCTCCAGACTCCCTGTCTATGCCTTTCATCCAGTTCTGACATAATTTATTGGAAACAAGGGGAATTGTTTCAGAACAAGCATCCCTGACAGCTTGGCAGATTGATAGAGAGGTTTTCCGATTTCATCTCTTTTCCTACTTATAATGATGCCTTCTGACCACTTGCCAATCTCTCAAGTACCGTTGGTGTCATGGTAGCAGATGCCGAGATAGCAAGTTCCTGAGTTAGTGTTGCAAAGAGGAGCTTGTTTAATCAATTGTGCCTTGTCTTTTGGCTATTTATCCTCTTATAAAACTACTAAGTCTTCTAGTGACATGCAGAGTGTGTGAACTGTGAATTTTATTCAGCCTAGGAGGAACCTCAGCCAATGTACTGTGGGTGCTGAGCTGGCACTGAGCAAGCCGTGTCAGTCAGAACCCAATCCTGCAATGGGCAGAGAGGCAGAATTCTCATAGTCCAGGGGGTTGGAGCTGGATGAGCACTGTGGGCCTTTGCAACCCAGGCCATTCTATGACTCTATGAAGGTGTAACTTATGGTCCCATGAAAAAGGTTTAATGAAGTATTTTTTTCTCCTTTTCAAGTAAATAAACATCTTATTTTGGATAAACTGCTAAGCATCCAAGTAGTTCTTGGGATCAGCAAAAGCCCATTTCTCTGTCATGATCCATACTCCTGTCTGGTGGTAACTGGACTCTGCTGATGGCAGGAGAGACCCAACGGTTTGTGCCAGCTGAGGTTGTAGCAGCTATTTGAAAAGGCAGGAACAGATCACGGCTCTGCTCTGAAGTCGGTTTAACTGAAATGCAAAAGATCCTCGCAGGTTAGGTGCACATTTAATTAATTGTAATCCAACCTCCCTAGACAAACCACAGATGCTCTGCTTATTTAGCACAGCATCTCCTAACCAGCTGCACTCATCTATTCCCTAATACTACCCTGTAGCTAAACATCTGGAGAAAGCTGGGAAAGAGAATAATAAATAGTGCAGACATCCAACAGGGTAGACACCTCCAAGTGACTGTACAGCAAAGCGAGGTGTGATTGGGTGTGTGGGTGAGAAGCCAGGCTTGGGGCCTAATGCAGCCTTGGGGAGAGGAGCATCCCAGAACCAATGTAGATAATGCACTGATCCAGCATCTGGTGGTCAGCACAGTGGCTCACGCTCTGTATTTCATCGCCTGGAAGTGGCCAGTTAAAATATTAACATGCAGTTCTGTGAGCTCAGCTGGAGACAGAACATCTCAACTGCATGGATGGAGCACTGAGATTTTTAAAGTCATCCCCAGACACCATTCTTTTGGGAAATACACCTCAACATGAGGACACCTCCAATTTCACACTGGGACCTCAGGATTTAACATAGACATTTCATAGAACCACAGAACAGCCTGTGTTGCAAAGGCCCACAGTGCTCACCCAGCTCCAACCCCCTGCTGTGTGCAGGGTCACCAACCAGCAGCCCAGGCTGCCCAGAGCCACATCCAGCCTGGCCTTGAATGCCTGCAGGGATGGGGCATCCACAGCCTCCTTGGGCAACCTGTGAACAGTGCACGTAAGGAATTAACATGTTTGTGGCTGTCTAAATTAAAAACAAAATCTTTTATATGTATGTGTATATATATATATATATATATAATTTATTTATTTATTGCTTTTATTTATTGGAGTCATAGAGGAAGTCAGCAACATTTTAGTAGAAAAAAATGATAATTGGCACAAATATTCATCAGAATTGCAGCTCCAGTCTGCCCTACTTGTAGTTATGCTTGTGATGCTTCGATGAGTTCTGCCTTAATTCCCTATTAGGTCTTCCATCATTATCTGAGTGTTTGGAAAACATTTTTTTATGGCTTTCTTTTCTGCCTTGGAAAGCTTTCCAAACCATTCTCAGAATTGTTGTCCCATCAATTAAATTACCCCATAAGTAAATGTTATCTATCAACTAATCTGGGAAGAATGGAAACAGACTGATGTTGCTGTGCTCCTGATCCACATCAGATGCTTTGGATGTGTGTCACATTGCTGCAGCGGGTTGGTTAGTACTGGTTTGTCTCCCCGCTTTGTGGCCCTACACAGGTTGTTAGTCCTGAATGGAGCAGGGCCCAATTCCCTGCTCCTCTTGTAAGGCTTCAGGTGTGCTGCTGCTTTGCACTCCATCCCTTTGACATCCCCAAGGTAGCAAGTCAACTAACTTGCCCTTTAAACCAGGGGATAAACCTGCAGGCACGTTTGGAGGAGGCTGCACTGCTCCCCAGACCTTTGTGCTGTCCTTTCCCACCCTCCCAGCACATCTCCAGCCCCGCGCTGCTGCGTTCTGCAGTGCCAGCACCTTCCTCCTCCCCCTGCCCTTCTGCGGCCGCTGCGGGAATGGGAAAACGCTTTTCACCTCCAAAGGCTAACCAGCCCTTTTCACATTCCTTTAAATAGGTATCAATACCTGGCTTTTACAAACAGGAGAAATTAAACTTTGTAGCATTTTGCTATTTGAATGACCTACTCAGTGGAATTACAGTGGCAAACTAATCCTTTAGGAGAGATGGCTCTATCAATCTTTGGATTTTTCTAATGTGGAAGCTACTCAATTGCATCTCAGAAATCAGGGAGGTAATTACTCATGCAGACAGCACAAAATGAAAAAAAAAAATGCAAGTTCTGCTGAGTATCCCTTTTAGAACAAGCAGTGGAACAAGGAAAACAACCTCTATAATCAGTCAAATTCTTCCACTAATTTTTCAGGTGTTGAAGGCTATAGTGAGGATACATGCTATGAAAGTTAACAAAGCAAAGTGGCTCTAACAGAGGGTTTTACCGGAGAAAAATGCCTCTTATTAGGCAAACATCCTCTTCTGGATCCAGTTCTCCGTATTACAACTTCATTGTTGAAAACAGACGTGCTCTGAACTGAATGTATTTGCAGATCCCTTCCATGGTGTTGGGCTGCCCTCTTCCATGAGGTATCTGACATGAACAGGGGTAACGTTGGCTTTCAGGTAGGCACAGACCAAATTCTGCAGCCTGGCTCCAACACAGCATTGCGATGTGAAGGCGTTTCTTTCTTTCTCTCCTGTGTGGGATCAGGCTAAGTGCAGCCATCTGGTCAGGTTAACCTGAAATGAACCCAACTTTTGGTAGGTTTCTTATAACGGTAAGACATTTGTTTTCTCATCCTATGGTTATTATTTATTTATTTTTGAAATGCACGTTCTGCCTTGTGCTAAAAAAAAACAAGCTACCAAAAAAACCCAAAACAGATAAAACTGTGTGAAGGTCGACCAGATTTGGTGGTTGGGGCAAAGAAGGCAGCGATTGCCACGGTTGTTTCTAAGTCATATCTCCTGCTCCATTCAACAGCAGTGCTTTTCCTGGTCTTCCTTCCTTCTGCAGGTGACAATCATGGAACTGTTCAGAAATGCTCAGCTCTACTTTCCCTTCCCTTTAAGGTGCAAAATATGTTTTTAATGTAAGCCACATACCCTTAAACATGAGCAAAAGATTAAGCAAATACTTTGGAGAGCGTTACTGTATTAAGACAGCAGTGACTGCCACGCGCTGTTGTTGATGCCAGTGTGGGCCCGGTGACGTATGCAAAGATCTTCTTAAAAGATTCATGAAGTGAGCAGTCGTAGTTTTTGTTTAAATCTTGAGACTCCCAAGGAAACGAGGAGGGAGCGGTGCTGCCATCAAATGCGCTGTCAGTTAGACTAAAAATCAAAGGGATGCTTTCAGTGTATGTGAGGGCCCAGAGGGTCTCCCAGTGACTTCATGCCAGATGCTGGAGCAGGGGTGAGGTCTGCTCAGCGCCCACCCTGAGAATTCCTTCCGTGCTCTGCTGTGTTTGGGAAGCCCAGCTTGTCTGCTCACATGTGGTTCCTAATTGGAAATAATGATACTTGGGAAATACTGAGTGAGCATAAATGAAGAACGCCAAGTCCCAAAGTTCTGCTAGCTTTCTTGATTACAGTGAAGTTACAGCGACGTATGCCCATCCAAATCCAGCTGTGAAGGGTTGCAAAGGGAAGCCTTTTCAAATTCCTGCCATTGCTTTGTGTGCACATCACTCAGCTTCTATGTAGAGTTGCTGAAATCCATTCTACAAAAACAAATGCTTTAGAAGTCATCCTGTTGGATATGAATTTCTGCTTATTATGAGTGTGGTTTTCTTGAAAGCAAAAGCAGGAGTGCTGCACAACGGTGCTCTGTGCTGGCCGAACACTGGGCACCTGGAGCTCTGTGCAGGCTGCCAGCATGTGCCCATCCCCAGGGATGCTTCCACCCCACTCCTTCTCAGAACTTGAGCTCTGGTGTCAGGCAGAGGGGAAACACTCCCTGAGAGCCTGTGCTGAAGCCAAGGGAGTCCCTGTTCCTGAATCATAGAATGGTTTGGGTTGGAAGGGACCTGTAAGATCCATCTCATTCCAACCCCCTGCTATAGGTAGGGATACCTCCCTCTAGAGCAGGTTGCTCACAGCTTCATCCAGCCTGACCTTGAGTGCTTCCAGGGAGGGAGCATCCACAGCCTCACTGGGTAAGACTGAAGACTGAAAACCTCTGGGTAGGCGTTGCAGGCTCTGTAACCCCTTGTGCACTGGGGATGTTTATTTTTCCAACCTACTGCTGCTCCTTTTGACCCCTGTCATTGTTTAGCTGTGTTCATGTCTGGGTGCCCTCAGAGATAACTGGGTTTTGGTTTGTTTTCTGGGTTACTTTTGGTAACGGTGCTTGGCTCAGCCCTCTCTAGCCCATGTGCATAGGGATGTGGCAGGAGCCATGGAGGTGAGCATGTCCTGAGATCAGCTCCATCTCTCCATGCATTCTGAAACAAGGAGACCATGCTTCTGGTCTGGGCAACAATGTTGATCTGTCCAAACCTCCCCTGCTTTCTGCTGACAAGAAAAAAGACTCCTGGCTTCTGTCCTAAGCTGGTAGCACTGCTGTGTGTGTTACCGTTAAACGTTTCCATCACCCAACTCGTGGAATGGTTCGAGGCTTAATTATGCAGTATCTGCAAAGCACCTTAAGATCTGCAGATGAAAGGCTCCACAGAAGTGCAAAGTATTATTTTTATTGTAGGTTTCACAGGCAGAAGTGGGTGCGTGCTTGACCTGATAACGTTAAAAGCCTGGTGGGTTTGCCAAGCTTTAATATGATCTGTTAAGGCAGAATTAGTGGGGTGTCCGGGTCTGAAGAGCCACGGCTCTGACGACAAAGGATTCGTGCTCCCTCGCTGCTGCAGGCACAGCTCTTGTGCAATTACTGCTGGGGTTTGTGGAAGGAGAAGGAATTTTTCACTGCCTTTTTTTTTTGCTCCTTATTTTTACTCATCCGTAGCATCCTTCTACGCGCTCACACCGAGTGGGTGTTCGTTCCCATTTGATATAAGCAAAGGGTTTTTATTTTTAAAACAAGGCAATAATCCTTTTCTTTTTTTTTTTTTCTTCCCAAGCCTTGCACAATGTTTGCCAAATTTGGAAATATTCCCTCTTTCTCATCAATCCATCTTATATTTGTGTGTAATTGTTAGAACTCGTGTCATAGAATCACCAAGGTTGGAAAAGACCTAAAAGATCATCCAGTCCACCACGTGTTAGCAAACATTTGCATTGTTTCATCTAATTATTTCTACAGCTGATCATTAAAAATAAAAGATGAAATTAATAAAATTAGCAGAGGTGAGAGATCAGCTCTCAGCACACACACATTTATATGTATACAGGCATGCTCATGTATGTGGCTGTATGTGTGTGTGTGCATGTGCTCCGGTGATGTCTGTGTGGGATATAAATAAAAGCTTATGATTTGTACTCACTTCACTGGCATGAAATCACAGATCCACCCCCAAAGGCGTTGCAGTAATTGCTGGAGCAAGAGCAGAAAAATGGAAATAATCTTTCAAGGGTATCGTTTTCTGAAAGCAAGAAGCTACAGCATAGCTTGCTGTTGGTATGTGCGTAATGGAAGTGTTTGGAAGGTGGGCAGCTCCTCTGTTTTGGGACTGAAATCTTGCCTGCTCCTTGTGCAGTACTGGGAGATGTGATCCCGTTATAATGATCCGTGGTACTTTTAAGGGATCACACATGTTTAAAAGCACATATTTGACGCCAACATTTTAAATTGTAAAGTAAAGCAGAAGCATTTTGTGTGGTGTGTTCTGCAGAAGGAGCTCTCAGGAGAAGAAGGAAAAACAAAACATTGCTTGCACATAATCCGCTGCATGGATTGTGTTCTTGTAAGGGAGTTTAAAAACCGTGATCCGATTAAAAATGCTGGATAGAGCTGAATTTATCTGTATTGGCGTGTTTAATTACAACCTCAATATATGTCGACATGATGCCCCAGAAAATAATGCAAGCTAAAATAAGTAAAGTGTGTCCAGGTGAGTTTGCAGTTGAGTGTTACTGCCGTGCTGTGTAGGTCACTGCATCGTGCTCATCTTCACACCGGGGTAAACTTGCTCTGTATTCTGCTCACAAAGCTTATACTGTTTATTTTTCTGTTTTCTGGTATCTACCAGGTGCTGCTCGGTCCAAACTCATGATGGAGTCCCTTCTGCCATGGAGTTGACCACAATGCCCCCCAACACTGGGTGCTGGGCACCGTGCAGATGTGCCCCAAGGACGCCTCCTGCAGCACCAGGTGTGTTCCACCTCTTGCTTTGTGCAGCACCCAACCTGGTCTAACAACCAACCTCCTATGGGCAGCTGTATTGTTGCTGTTTTTTATGTGACAAATGCTGTTGATGAATGTTTTCTACTTAGTTAATTAGCAGAACAGGGACTCCAACTGGCCCTCCGTTGGTCTCAGAGTGGTTTAGCGACTGTAGGTTTCACTGGTTGCTATCAGTTTGTATTTACTTTCTGTGTCATCTTCTGCTTAAATGACACACTGCAGGACTCCTCATGCTGAATAACGTCTTTCTGGTTGCTTCTCCCCTAAAGAAAATCAGTGTTCATGGCTGTCTCCCTCCCCGCTCTGCCCTTTAGCCGATGTCAATCCATTTTATGTTACATTTCTGTCTATTCCGCTTCCTTTCTTTCTGTAGACCTCAATCTCCGTGCAAAGACCTTAATCTCTGATGTGGAACTTTGTCAAACACTGTCTGGTAGTCTGGAGGCTGGCTGCCCAGCATGGGGAGGTGTGAGCCTGAAGGTGACAGTGTGGCTGAGTGAGGAGCAATGCATTTTTGCTGCTGCAGAGGTTTCGGGCTGTAGCCCCGTGCATGCCCACAGACACCACTTTGCATTATTGCCCTTTAATGCAAATTAATGCCCTTTAACCTACCCCCCAAAGCACTTTGCTTTGCCATGAGAGCGCAGTGTGTGAACAGAACTGCTCAGATAAAATTGGTTGTAGAGGAATCATAGAATGACCTGGGTTGCAAAGGCCCACAGTGCTCATCCAGCTCCAACCCCCTGCTGTGTGCAGGGTCACCAACCAGCAGCCCAGGCTGCCCAGAGCCACATCCAGCCTGGCCTTGAATGCCTGCAGGGATGGGGCATCCACAGCCTCCTTGGGCAACCTGTGAACAGTGCGTCACCACCCTCTGGGTGAGTAGTTTAGTTCACATTTTGCAGTGCTGCTGAGGACAGACTGTGTTATTTTCCTTGAAGTGTATGGAAAAGTTAAATTGAGGGCAGGAAAAGTTGTGTTGTGGTTTTTTGTGTTTATTTTTTATATATCAGATTTAATTTGTTTAGGAAGTAAATGTTATCAAATACGTGCAAAGAAGCACTTGAAGTCTGCAGCGTACTGCTAGTTTTGCCCCTGCCAAACACTTGGAAAGTCTCTTAATCTTTGTGTGCATCAGCACTATAAGACAGGTAGTGCTTATCAGTTTGTGAGGGATTTTGCAGCCTTTGCATGCCAGACGCCTTGGAAGCACCAAGAACTTTGGTGCCTGTGGTTTCTCGCTAACAATTCCCCTTTTCTGTTCTTACGATTTTTTAAAAAATATTTCTTCCAAGCAATAAGTAAAACAATGCCACAAAAATGCAATAAACAAACCCATTAGTGAGCCTGCCCTCCATCCCAGCCTGCTTCCCTTCCCACGTTCCTGGCCAGACAAAGGGGAAAATGAGAAGTTGCTTTCCCAGCGCGGGACAGCACAACCAGAACCACCGCGAAGCAAGGCAGCGCGGTGCATTCTCATTACTCATCAGCTAATTGTTCTGTGCATTTCCAGCTCTCTGCTCCCACACCTACAGGAGCTTGCTGACTCCAGTGCCGCGTGCCGCTCTCTGCAGCCAAAGCTCTTCTGATGGTCAGGGAATGGATTCAGCCCACCAAAATATGTTGCATGTTGCAAGTGGAATTTGCCCTCTGGCCTTCTGCTCCCCCTCTCCTGTGACCAACAAGTGCTGTTTTCTCCTCTCTTCCCCTTGCTGGTGAAAGCTGCCTTTAGCTCGCTGCGGGTTCTTGGTTCGGAGCCAGTGACGAGTTTCCTTCACGCCTCCGTCTGCTGTGCAGCCAGAGGAAAAGCAATGTGTGCCATTTTCCTCTGCAGTGGGCAAAGCCGCTGCTTCCCGAGCGCCCTCCCTGCCCCACCAGGACTGGTGGGGGGGGGGGGAGGGGGCACCGAACAAGCCTCATTTTGTCTCATTTCTTAGTATCTGTGGTGACACAAAGTGAAGTAGTGATAATGGAAATGAAGTCTTGGGCATCAAAATATAAACCAATTGATAGTGAAAATCAGGAACAGGAGGGTAGGCTAGGATGAGAGTGATGGAATGAGAGGTGGTGACTGTAAGTTGCGCTAGAAGAGGTTCAGGTGGGATACTAGGAACCATTCCTTCTCCAAGGAGCAGTCAGGCAGTGGCACAGCAGCACAGGGAGTGAGGGGCCACCAGCTCTCGGGGTGTCCCAGAGCCGTGGAGATGTGGCACTGTGGGCAGTGGGCATGGAGGGAGAGGGAGGAGGGTTGGACTTTTCCAACCTTAGAGATTCTGTGATTCTATGACTATAAATACAGCAAAGCACAGGAGGTGACTGCACTTGTGTGGTGTTGCTGTGTTAGTCTGTGTAGGAAGCTGTGTCTTGAGCTGAGGGTTTGCTGTGTTCGGGGAGCCTCTGGCCCAATGGCAGTGCTGATATTCCCCATAAAGGCTCTCCCTTCTGTCCTCCCAGGAGCGGCATCCCCCGCTCTGCATCCTTCACTGACACTGGGGGGCTCTCTATTGAAATGGTGGTTTTGTAGTCAAGGGTGCTGCGAGGAGTTCACACCATTCTTCTGTAAAGCCAGGCTGCTGTGGTCTGAAAAACTTTGTGTTGGTAAGAAAAATCTCTGAAAGAATCCTCTCCTTGTGAGAAAGAAATTCTTTTCATGTGGTGCTGCTTTATCAGTGCCATGCAGGCATCTAAAGCAGAGGCTCAGGAGGAAGAGTGGATACAATTAGAAATGGGATCCAGAAAGCGGGTGCTGGGAGAGGAGAGCTGTATGCTCCCAGCACAGGGGCAGGGCTGGCTGCAAGCTGGGCTCTGCTCACAGGGTGCAGGTGGAATGGGAACATCTTTGTTTTTCATCCACACTCTTCTGGAGTTACATAGCCAAAGTGTAACATTTGGTTTCAAAGCTGGATGGAAAATGCAGTCTTTCATCAGGACAGCTCTTTTGTATTTCGTTATTAACCAGTCATCAGTCTTTTGTTGATGATTTTTTTCCTGCTTTATTAATGTAGCTGAGCTAGCCCTGATTTCTGCATTACCTTCAGCAGAATGATGTTTTTTCTCACTGTAAGACTAATTCTCGGTACGTTTTTAGCTGTGATTTTGGAGTTGCGTCATTACTAATAATGAGAAGGTGAGCAATAGCTTCATTAATATAGTGCAGAAGAAATGAATAAGATTTCCTTTTGCTTGTCTTTGAAGCTGTGTCACCACTGCTCATCCAGCATGCTGCTGCTCCTTGAAATACACTTGCAGGATCCATTCTTTCATAGCCAGCTTGTTTTCTGTCTAACATATCCACATCCACCCACAGAGGCCAGTAATAAAGAACTGAAAATTAGCTGGATTTTGGCAAACTTTAAATCTGTTCCTGAGAAAAAAAAAATCATTTTTAACTACTTGTGGGAACAGGGCATTAAAATGAAAGGTAAGAAAGCAGCAACAGGTGAAAAATTAAAGTATAAATTTCCATGTTGCAATTTCACGTGCAAATATTGCTCAGTTCATATTTAATTCCAATAGAACTAAGCCTGCTTCTTCCTTCTCTTTATATTGTTTTATTGGAGAAGATGCTGGCCTGTATTAGCCACTTATTAGATAAATACAGGAAAACTGCTTGTCATTTATGGGTTTATCTGTTATCAGCGCGAACATCGGATGGAGCAGCCTGATTTCAAAGTGACAGCTGGTGGGACCTCTTCTTGATACATGCTAATCCAGTTTTTATTATGGAAAAATTGCCTGTGCTTCCAGACGGTGAAAGGCAGTTACAAGACTTAGCTGCCGAGGGTGGAACCTTATGATCTCTACTCTAACAGCCTAAAAATGAACTATTATCTGCCAGCGTAATAGCATCCTGATAAAATACAGACTGTGGGTAATGGATGGCACGAGCACGTCAGCACGTACAGTTACTCTTAGGGTCTCTTTCGTGCAGTAAATAAAGAATAGCCGGTTCTGCAGCAGCTCCAATTCGTGTGATGGATGATTGGGTGGGATTGGTGCACACACTGTGCTGCCTCTGGAGGGGTTGTGGTGCTGGGAAGGTGTCCCTGGGCTCTGGGGACCCCTGGGGCTCTTTGGTGGGAGGCAACACTTCAGATCAGAAATGGTGGTGACTGGGAGCTGCCACAATGCGGGGCTGCTGCTCCTTTCCGAAACCCCAACCCAGTCAATGTGGCACTGCCTGTGGGGTGGGGAGGAGCGGCTCGCTGGGGGCTGAACCGCCAGGTGGAGAAATGGGCTGTTTGTTGCATTCTTCCCACATTATCGGCCTCTCTCTAAAAATATTAATACAGCTGCTATATAACAGAGCGTCGTTTAATCAGGAGTATAATAGATGCTCTGAACTTTGAAGAAAGGCCAGCGAGGAGCTCCAGTCTCAAAATAGTGAGGTAGCAGCAGGAGATGGGGTTAAATATGGCTTTGAGACGTGGTGAGCAGTTGCTTTTGGTGAGGCTGTCTTACGTATTTCAAAGAGAAATCAAGTGCTCAGGCACAGAAGCAGCGTTAGATGCTCAAGAAGTAGCTAATTAAGCTCCCAAAGATGCACGGTCCCCGTTCCATATGGTCTGTGCATGAACCACACGCAGGGACCGGAGCTGGTTGTGTGCTGGGTTAGAGAGACTTTATGAGAACAGAACGGCCCCTGCAAAGCGCATTGGCTGCTCTGCCATCCTGGTGCAGCCGACAGCCTGGCCAGAAACATTTTTGGGAAGAGCGTGCCATCGCTCCTGTGAAATGCAGTTCTGGGCTGCGTTGGGGGTTGATTTTGTTGGGAAGCTGGCTATGAATTCATTTCAGTGGCACTTATTAATAATCCCCATCCCTTTTGCTATGGTGGGTGCGCGCCGCTCCCATCAGAGAGGTTTTGTCCTGGGCTCCAGGGTGGAAATACGTTTTGTTTTCTGAGAATGTTTCCCATACACAGGGATTGTGCATGCTATTTTCTTTACTCCATGTACTACATCTATCTGCGCATATGTGATATTACAATGAAAGGAACAAATTCTGAGCCTTAAGAGAGCCCATTGGGGTGCTGGGTCCCATGGATGTGAGGGGGCACAGCACAGCGCTGCATCCGTGGTTCTGAATTCCCCAGGTTCTGAGGATTTAATGCGTTTGAATGCAGTTTTCTGTGATTTAAATGCAGAATTATTTCAGTTCCCAAACTGGGAGGAAAATAGCCGACACTCTTTTTGCTGCTGCTCCCCCTCTTCTTCCCCCCCCCACCCCCCCCCAACCCGCCTTTTAAAGGAAAGAGCTTTATCTTAATTAAAGTTTAATTAAGGATCACGTTTGGCAGTACTTTTCACACCGATCTCCACCAGCAGATTTTCTAAGGCTTAACTTTATCGTGCAGAAAATCCTCTTTTATTACTCCCAACCTGTTGTAAAAGCTGTTGGCATGGCGCGGTGGCTGCCTCATTCGGTGGCCTTGTTTGCCGCTGGAAAATTCCCAAGTCTCCAGAGATAGCACCACTGTGGTTCAATTTAATATCTGTCCCATCACTACAAGACTCCGGCTCATTATTAATGATACTATTCATTAATTTCTTGTTGGGCTGATGTTGTTATTTATTAAAATATTAAAGAAAGCTCCTGAGACACATACATAATGAGGGACACCTCCATTTGGCGAGCTGCACCAGCGGAGGGAATGAATGCAGCGCAGATTTAGCCGTGCCGTATCCCTCCCTCATTAGTCCTGCTGCATCTCTGAGTGACACCGTAAATTCATTTCGCACACTGTCCAATCGGAGCCTAATACAAATGTGGGGCTCTTTTTTTTTTTTTAATGAGCCATTCCTATGCAAAATGAATTGACTACTGTCCGACTCATCTAATCGGCGCGTATTTGGGGGAAGGACTAAATGGCCTACATTTATATAGGAAATAAATAAAAGTCGGCTTATTTTTTCCCTTTCCAGTCTCGCGTTTGGAGAATTTCAACATCATAAATTCTGCATTTTAAGAACCTGCCGCCTCAGTTAACTGAATCCCAGCATGACATTTAGACGGGCGATGGTTGTGTTGAAAAGAAAAAAGCCTCGACAAGCAGTTTGTGCCCAGTGCCGGCCATTTGATGTGTCTTTCCTCCCATCCCAGGTGTAGCACACGGAAGGCCCCGCAACACTTGATGTATTGCTCACTCTTTTAATCAGGGAGGTTTCTGACCGCGCTGCTTTGAGTGCGAGGCTGCACGGAGGGAACCGCGCAGCAAAACGCATCAGGCAAACTTGGAATTAGTTGAGCCATGACGTCACGTGCTTGTTCTGATTGCTGGGAGAGGGGCTGGTATTAAGGGTCTTTTTTCAGGCCAAATGAAGATCTGCATGACAATTGAGGTAGCATCTGAAGGTAAAGTTTTAATTTGTTCTATATGGTTGTTATTTCCACCCTGTGCAAATAATTATCGCAGTGAAGAAATACCTCAGTTTTAAGAGGATTAACAGGGTGTAATTGCAGCCTGGTCTGCTCCCTCCTTTAATAACTATGCTCTCCATCCATGCTCAGGGCAGCAGCTTTGTGTGCTGCTCGAGGGCTCTGTGCCAGGACCCCCCAGCCAGGTGCTGATCGGGATGGTGTGTCACAGTGTCACACGTGGGCATGGGCTGCAGCGCTGCGCCCTGCTTTTTGTGGCACGAGGGGTTGTGGTGATGCAGGATGGGGTGCTGAAAGCAGGGGCTGCACGGCAGTGAACGTTGCTGTAGAAAGTAAACTGCAGAGCACTCCTCTTCCTTTCCTACTTGTCAAGAAATACGAGGTTCCTGATGTGACCAATATATTGCTTTAGTGATATCTCTGCAAATTTAGAAACTCAGCTTGTTTAAACAAAGTCCTTTATTATATGTTCCTTGCTAATAGTCTGGCTTGCCCGCATGAACTTACTCCTTAACTTGGTTTCTTTCCTCAAGGCTGACCTCTGTGGGGTGTGTTTACTCATTCCCATCATACCTACAGCGATGTGGTGGTCCCATGCTGTGCACTCCTGTTCCCCGTGGCCCTCAGTGGGGTCTGATGGTCCACACTGTGCTCTCCCATGCAGCTCTCCAAGGCAGAGCTGTACCCAGCAGCCAGGCTGCACATTCCTTGCTGTGGGAGCAGGGTTGGCTCAAGCAGTGCAGGTGAGCATTTCTTAGATTAGATACCAGTGTGATGATGTGTCAGCCTGGGGTAGAAAGCTCAGCAACCTTGTGATTTTCCCCACAACTTCCCCACGTTAAACATGAAGTATTTTACTAGGCAGGTCTGAATTTGCATCTTCAATAAGTGATGTGAGAGGAGGTTTCCTTAAGGCAATCCGTGAGTGCTCTCAGAGGTCACGGTTAGGCTTTGAGGTGCACCTGACCCACCTGTGGCAGGGTTTCCCTTTTGCCTTTGAAAGCTTGATTGAGTAGGGTGGTATTATTTGACAACTTGCTTAATACCCTGTTCACACCTTCACTACCTCTCTCATGTGCATGCAGACACAGTGTGTGACTTGAGGTCACCCAGTGAGATAGTAAAGGACCAGAAGAACCTGTGGGTGAAATTCTAATTCTGCCTGCAATGAGAAAAAGTCTGTTCTGAACCTAAAAAGGAAGGCATGGTGCTCAGATTGATGGAAAGTATTCCGGTGCTCCTGTCAGAACTGTAACCCATGCTCTTTGTGCTTGAAGTCAAAGCTCAAGATTATTAATGATAATTAAAAAAGATTGGGAAGTCTGAAAGCAAAGGAGAGAGCAGATTTAATAAAACTCCTGGAAGGAAACAGATTCAGAATGCTGTGTCCCTAAGATCTGAGAACACTGGGAGGAAAAGGAGCCCCTCCATGCAGTCTCAGAGAATTGCTGGACCAGCTGAGTGTTCAGGCACATTTCTGTGTGTATGTTAAAGAGGTTTGGACTCTGCTCATCAAAAATAGCGATGTTTTTTGGATGAAACATTGAAGGTGAATGGCACAATCAGAGTTCTTGCGTTAAGGGAGGCTGTGGATGCCCCATCCCTGCAGGCATTCAAGGCCAGGCTGGACGTGGCTCTGGGCAGCCTGGGCTGCTGGTTGGTGACCCTGCACACAGCAGGGGGTTGGAGCTGGATGAGCACTGTGGGCCTTTGCAAACCAGTCCATGCTGTGATTCTATGATCATTTCGTCACCAGTCCCCCTGTGCTGCTGAGCAGTGCTGGCTTGTTCAGGCACTGAGCTGCCGTATTGCCAAGTAAGTTGCTAAAAAGTGTTACAGGATGACACCCCAAAATTTGCTGACTATTAACAGAAAAATCTTTGCAGTCTTGTTTCAATGGCGCATTTTATTGCTTAATTGCACCTTTCCAAGCTACTATAGGTTGCTACAAGTTTTTCTTGCAAAGCTGTGCTCCAGAACATAGTTGCAGTTTTCCATACTTGCATACTATCCATGTAACACTCCAAGGCTCTCATTTAAAAGCCAGGAAGGCTGGAACTGTTGAGCACCAGCAACTGCCCAGCTCACCTCTGAGCTGTCTGCATGGAGAGCACCAGCATTGCACCTGGCTGCTGTGGCTGCAGTGAGTCAGTACTGACTGCTTTCAGAGAGATGAAGGCATCGAGCATGGCACTGTAATTAACAGCCCCATCCATCTGATTGGAAAATAGACCATTTTCCATGAGAAACCACCCTAACAGTGCAACGGTTCTGATTCCAAAGACTGTGATTTTCTTTAAATTCTTTCCATCACCTGTTGTGAGCTTTAGTCAGCCTGTGTGCCATAAGCTCTTACAGCAGATACGCTGCCAAGGCTGGCTGCTGCTTGGAGCCCGTGGGCAGCACCAGCTGCTGGGGGTCTGTGGGGCTCTGCAGGAGGGTTAATAACGCTCAGGGAGATGGGAAAAAAGAAAGTACCGTGTCTCTCACAACTTGCAAGGCTGGGAAATGCTTCCTCGTGTAATTTTCTTGAAGTTAAAGTCGAGGTTATTAGGGTTCACTTAGCAGATAAAGTTTGCCACAATTTTCCTGGTCTCCACGATAAGATGACAAGATATCTAATTTATAAAAGCAGAGCAGTGCGCTGAGGGCTCTGAACCATGCTTGAGGGATGCACCGAGCTACTGCCAGCTCTTCTCTTTCCCGTGTATTTTTATTTACGAGGAAATTTGAAAGCAACGTGCTTGAACTTCACTCGGTAACCCTCAGAGCTGCTTTCAATTTGTTTCTTTGTAAAACAATCCATGGTGGCTGCACGGAGCTGAGGCAGTGGGGTGGGATGGGAAGCAGTGCTCACTGCAGGATCCCATGCCCCATTGCACTCCTGGCCCCATACCTACATGAAACCTCTGTTTATCCCCAGCCATGGGGATAAACGCTGTGATGCCTTCTACCGTCTTATTTAACTTAGCTGTTTAATTTTATGTATTTTATATCATCTGGTTTCGTAATACCATAAAAGATATCTATAGGCATGTTATATATAGACGTGTATGTGTTCACTGTTTTTGAATAATTTGAGGCTGAGGGATGCAAATTCAGCTGGAGTTTTAGCAAGAGGCGTGAATTCTGCTGCTTTCCCCCCCTACACACACACACAGGAAAGCCCTCCTGTTGCCCTACTGGGAAAGGTACAGGCACAGCTAGTCAAAACACGCCCTAAGGCATCTGTCTGCTGCTGGATCTTCTGGGTCTTTATGTAGGAAATGAGGGAAGGCCTTGGCATCAGAAATTTGTTACCCACACGAGTAATTTAGGTCATGCTCAAGTCACAGAATCATAGAATGACATGGGTTGGATGGGACCTCAGAGGTGATGGAATGGCATCTTCTGAGTACACTACATAGGTGGACCTTCTTGATGCTCTCTGCCTGCTGTGGGTTCTGCAGACTCCAGTCAGTCCTGTAGCACTTCTCAGGAAGCTTTAAAATCTTTAAACACTGTTTGTGAAAGCTGAACTTTAGAAGAGTTGTCCTATAATAGATTGTCCCATTAATGGTCTTGCCAATGGTGTATGCATAGATAAAATCACCCTCCTTTTTCTACTTTGATAGTCAGTTTCCTGTTGCTTTCATGTTATTACAAGAAGTAGAGAGAGGTTGAAGTTATTTCTATCTTCTTTTGGTTTTATGAGTGGGAGAGAAGAATTACAAGCTACCTTCCTTGTCAGTGATGTTTGTTGTCTTAATGAGGGAAAAATAGCCATTAACTGGCCTTAAGCATGTACTTGAATTTCACTAAGTGTTTTCTTTGTGTAACTGAGGACAGGTAACAGATCAGACTTAGTAGCTACTGGATGTGACCAATTTATAAATGCTTCATTTGTAAGATTTTCTGATGCCACAATGTGTATCTTAAATTAAATAACTGATCATGGGAACTCATCAAGTGCTTGATTTTTAGGTCTCACTGTTTCACCCAAGGTAAAGGCGAGAAGACGTGTCTCAGAGATGCAGAAATACTCTCAGCTGTTCCAAATTGGTTAATACCTCTCCATGCACAGCCTGAAGTGGAGCGTGTCTTCAGGCAGCTCTTGCATATTGCACAGGTTGCGTAGTAGAAGAAAACACAAGGACAGTGGTATGTCTAAAGAAGGTGGAAATAAACAAGAGGCTCTCTTTGAACTCTAATATACCTCTGTGGCACATGAATGTGGCACTGCTTTTCAGGAGATAATAATTAACGACATTCAGTTGGCTTCCCTTATCTTAAATTAGGGTAAGCTTAAGGTCTAAAGACTCTTTGTGCTGGCTGTCTGGAAATAATGGCTGTGGAGTTCAGGTTTCTTCAGCATTGTGGAGTATTTATTTTTCTGTTGAATTTCTACTTCTTGCTGTGCACTCAACCTCTTGTCTTTCACAGCTGAAAGAAAAAGTAAGGATACAAATCTGTGTTTCACCTAAAATTTTGTTAGATGGGTGTTTCGAACAGTGGATTTATATATATATATATATAAATATATTGTATATATATATATATAATGTCCTTCTTCTAGGCATATTTTGCTTTCAAGGGCAGTTTTTAGCAAGGAAATGCATGTAAATAGTAAGTCTTCTGTCTAAAGTTGCTATTTATTCGTTCTGCAGTTGTGCTGGAATACAGAGGCTCATTCAGGACACCTCTGTTACATGGAGACTCTTCACGCTGTTGAACTCCAGCGCTGTACTAAATTTTATGTTAAACAAAAAGTGCTTAAGCTTTGATAACGTTGCAAGAAGAGAAGCACGGGGCTCTGCCTGCTTGCCAAAGTGCGAAAATCATTTTTATTCTCTCCTTTTCAAACTCCCATACATATGCTTTGTGACTGTAATTACGCTCCTTGGGGTGTGCAAGGCAAAAGGTGGTAGTCAGGTGAAAAACAACACTGGGAGATTGATGATGCTGTGTTTTGTTAATACAGTGCAAAAGATGCTAGAAGATTATGATGCTCACATTTGCCTGTTCTATTACTGTGGTCTAAATGTTGTTTCCTCAGTGGCTTCTGAGCTGATATTTCAGTTATCTCAACTGTCTTTATTAAAAAAATGATTAAAGCCCCCCAAGAAAAATGAAAACAGGAGAACAAAATAATCTCGCCCTCATTTTCTATGAAACCATTTTAAAGGCTCTCGGGACATTGTTTTTCATCTTCAGATTAGAGATGTGTGCTTCTTCAGATAATCTCTTCTGCATACAATATGGGCTAATGCTGCCTACCTGGGTGCAGAGGGGAGCCTGAAAATACGAAGGCAACTGATGAAATGAAGGTTCCCGTGTACTTTTAATTGGACAGACTGCAAGTTTCCTTAGGACAAAGTCAGATAAAGACACATGAGAATAGATCTGAAATGTAAGCAAGTGGTTCTGCTTCTGGTGTAAGCAAAGCCTTTTGATTAGCAGTCATGGATTATAAGAGGTTTAACAGCTTTTTGTTTTCCTGGGCAGGTGAAGCACTCACAGTTTCTGAGTGAGTCCCCAGTTGTTTCATGCTGCTGTGTGCATCCATGGTCATGATTCTCCTGGTGGAATTCCAATGGTGTTTCATTTAACGATACTACTGAACTCCTCATTACTATTTTTTTTCACTTCTTAGCTGTTACATGTGATTGTTCTGTATTATCTCCTACCTTTCTTCTGGGACAAAAGGGCCCAGCTTAACATGCAAGGAAAGCTCGTTTTTTATTCCTGCTTCTTATTTGCAGTGACGTGCAGTTGGTGTATGACCTGCCATAGATATTGCATGAGAAATGTGATTCCAACAGCATGTTTACCGCTCT
This sequence comes from Coturnix japonica, assembly GCF_054131305.1. Lineage (NCBI taxonomy): Eukaryota > Metazoa > Chordata > Aves > Galliformes > Phasianidae > Coturnix > Coturnix japonica. The sequence goes on along the minus strand of NC_140669.1, from coordinate 3,422,333 downwards.
TGCTATTCCCCTGCCCAGGGCGGTGGTGGATTCACCGACCCTGGGGGTGTTCAAGGAATGTTTGGATGTCATGCTGAGGGACTTGGTTTAGTGAGAACTGTTGGTGATGGTGGTTGGACTGGGTGATCCTGTGGGTCTTTTCCATCCTTGGTGACTCTGTGGTTTATGACATGCCTGCCCATGGAATTACGGCAGGAGCAGCTTATGAGTGTAAGCTACAAAATGGCAACACCAGGATGCTCTCGTGTCCGAAAGCACAGAGTTTGTAAAGGGTAATTGTATAACGTGACTTCCAGCTTACATGGTAGTAATTTGGAGCTTCTTGTCATTACTGGGATGAGTTTGGCAGGTGAGGGTTTCCATGCACCTGGCTACAAATGTTACGTGTGTTTTGGCTGGGTCCCTTTGCGTTTGGGTTTTTAAGAAGACATTTTAAAATCAAAATTGTATAAATTAGATGATTTAAAGATACTCAGTGTCCTGCTGGTTCTCGTTCCAAAGTGGCTGTCACCTTTTGGCCATTTTTTAGCAACAGGGCAATTCTTAGAACTCGGGGTCAGCCATCTTTGCGGTGTCCTCCAAATCTCCATGCTGAGGTGCTTTAGAAGTCCCAGCTTGGTGTTTGTTTGATTCCTGCTGTTGGAAGGCATCATTCTGCATCTCTGATGTCGGGCTGGCAGAGACCCTTTTGCATTTTCTCAGTAGCTTTGCACCCAAAACATCAATGCCCTCATTTCTACCTCGGTTTGACGAGGACCGCTGTCGCATATTACAGATTAAAATCACATTCAAAGTCTTTGAGTTTTGAGCTTTACGGTAATCCAGGCAAAATCGCCATCGCTCATCTGATTCTGCACCCCCCTTTTTTCTAAAGCTTTTTGCCACCTGCGTGGAAGTCCCGCTATCTGATTTTTTATATGCTGCTGCCATTAGGCTGAAATGATTTTTCCTCAGTTTGCTCAAAGACAGATTTAAAGTCAGGTCCCAGAGGTAGCAGGAAAGTCGATCCCCTAAGCTACTCAGTCGTTGTTTGCTTTTTTACATGTAATATCCCATTTCTAAGCCAGAGTGTAATTTAAAATACAACACACACCACAAAAATACGTCCTTCAGAAATGTTGTAATTTGACATTTAATGGAAATTAACGGCTTTTATTGTCAAGTTTTCTTGCACTCCGGACCTGAAGAAAGGATAAGGGTATCTGGGATTGTTTAGAAATATTTCCCAGCCTTTTCTTTTGGCCGGAGTTCCCTGACTTTAAATCAGTACAGCTCTAGAATAATGCTGTTGAACTCATTTAAAATACATCCAAAAATATATAATGTTGAGTGCATTAATTCACTTAAAAATTAAATCTCTCTCTGACCCCGTAGTTGTGTTTTCATCCCCACTGAATACGCGCAGGTCTGCAGGGAAATACCCATTAAACCCTCAGATTTATTGCAGAGCTGAGAGCAGCAAAGGGTTACTTCAGCCCCGGCATTGTAAGTACAAGCAACAGGACTCCATTGGCTTTAATTTGTCCATGTCTTTCATTTGATACTACCAGTATTAATAGCTTCGCAAGGAAATTCTGCAGTCATTAATCATAATAATTAATCAGATCCAATTATATTGCATATAAATGCGAACAAATTGCTGAAAAAATAATGATCTATCACCAACATGTCAGAAGGAAAAAGAGACTAAAATAGTAATTAGAAGCAGGGCTGTAGTTGTGTACAGGTACCCCGCGACTGATTTTAACAGTAGGATCATCTGATGATGTAATTAGTGGGAAGAAGGTCCGGCTGGTTCTGCAGCAGCCCCCCACATACTGGGGGTGGGGGAGCAAGAAGTCATCTTCCCTTCAGTGACCGTTTTTACATTCACCACCGATTCCCTGCTTTTGACAAAGAAGATGCAGGAAATGTGGCTGTGGTCATTTTACACCAAAGTTTGGCTCGGTGTATTTCCAAAATCCCTCAGAGCCCCTCTCAGGCTGGAGAGGAGCAGCAGCATTTCCCCCCTCCCACCTCCCACCCCCCCCACCATGAAGGTGCCATTTAGTGAAGATTTGTGCAGCTCAGAGGAAACACTCAAGTGGGATTATCCTATAACAGGGACCCTGCTCCCCCAGGTCCACGCGTCCGCTCCTTTCCCTGCAAGGCAGACTTTCAGTATGGGCTTTTTGTGTGCCGTGGTTTGTTGTGCACGCTGCCGATGGGTGCACGTTCAGTGAGTATTAAAGCATCCCCTTTTAGAGAAAGCACCCCCAGATCTTCAAATCCTTCTGCAGCGGTGCAGTGGATTACACTTGAAACAGTTAAGGACTGATGAGCAGTTTTGTGATAGATTTTCTACTCGAAAATAAATGTGAAGTTCATCATAGTTTTCAATAGTAAGCACTGCACTTTGCTGCCTTTGATCTCAGCGTTGTGACTACTACAAAGAAATAAAACCTTATCTTACCTTTTCCAGCATCTCCTGCGGAAGACCTCAATAATGCATAAGAACATCTGGAAGTGCGGTAATTTCAGCTATCAGAGATAAGAATTGACACAAAACAGGTAAACCCTACAAAGTCATCGTGTTGAAATGAGCTGATTAAGGTCTGCTAACATAAAACATCATGTAGAGTATTTCCATGCTTGCTACATCTTCCCATTTTATATATGAAAAAAGGAATGCCAATTATTTAATCCCTCTCGGTGTGTTTAATAGGTTGATTAGCTGGGAGCTATATTATATTTTTCCATAAAGAGACGGAATAGGCTGCAAATCTATTGCCGTACCCATCTATTTCGAGCTAACCGTGAGTTCATAGAAAATACATGGGCATAGTAAACAGGGTTTTGAAATGACAATTTTTTACTGGTTGCAAGTGCTAATTGCTAGTTTCTCAAGGGTATAGAATTAATCACCTGCTAGATTTACAGTCTCTAGGTTGAGACCTGAGGATGGAGGCAATAAGAAAAGCTCTTGAGGGACATATCATATGGTGAGTCTAAATATCAGTCTCTATGCATATGTAAATTGGCAACAAAGTTTTTTCAAAGCTCAAGTATGCTAATTTCAAACAGGCAAGACTAAAGCTAGCTTTTAGCAGCTGTTTAACGTCTGCCTGTGGGTGGTAGAGAGAGCTTAAAATACAAGCAAACAGTGGTGCATAAGTAATTAAGCAACATTTTGCCGGGCATAAATAATTCTGTTTATATTGCTCTTTGAAGAGTATAGAATACAAAATAACAGATCAAGTGCACCTTTGGTCGCCAGAGGTTAACTGCTCTTCCTCTTCACCTTTTCCTTGCTTTCTGATTCTTTTAGAGAAGAATTAAGTGGGGGTCGGTGCTGTTCCCTGTTACTTGTATATCGAAGGCAAGTTTAGGATGTGCCATTTTGGTGGCTCAGTAGCATCCCCAGATGATTCCTCATCCTAGGATAAACTTTTCTGGCGATACGGGGTGGGTCTGATGTGGACCTGTATCTGTATTTCGAGCACCGTGCTTTCCCCAGGTCAGACAAGGCTGGTAAAATTATGCTAGATTCACTCTTTTGTTAAACTTACAGAAATTGGTGAGTGGACTCGGCTGCGTTCAAGGCCACAGGGCTGCTGATGGGCCGTAGAACAAACTAATCAGGCTTCAGCAGTCTTCATAATTTAAATTATCCACTGTGTTGAGACCATAGAGGAGTTGTTGTGATCACATTCTTCTAAAACCCTGAGCTCCCGATGCGGCCGAAAACAAAGTGCTCCTAGAATTTGGCTGGATGCTCAGGGTTAGCAGGATTGGCTAAAAGCCTGAAAGGCTGCAACAGGGGGGTTTAAAACATATCCTGTTGGATTCAGTAAGGAGCTTGAAATTAATCGGAAGGAAGATGAAAGATTTAACGTGATTTGGAAACACCTCCTCTGGAAAAAGGATTATGAGTACTAACAGTGATAAGAGCCGGGATTTTAACACTTGATTTTGATGAGATGTTGATGCTTTAAGGAATGAATAGGTGAAGCGCTAATGGTTACGAGAGGAAGCTGTGCGTGTGGATGTGCTGTGTTGCTATAGCAAAGGCTCGTGTAGGTATTGCCACCCTTCAGACAGTGACCAGTTTGCTGTCCTGAGAAGGCAGGAGGCTTGAAGAGAGGGAAGGGATGTGGTGATTTGCTGGTTGAAGATGTGTTTAGTGTTTGCAAAGCAGCACAGGTGCCCACGCGTGGGGTGACTTCCCTTGTACACAGCAGCTAGGGCTGACACTGAGCACAGCCTGGCCAGGCTAACTCAGGACATGGCTGCCAGCCTCTCATCATTCCAGCTTCCCTCAGCATCTCCTATTTCTCTGAGTTTAATTATTCATTTCTTAATTCCCTTGCATCTCCCTGCAGCACCCAAGGGTAATTTGTCATTGCGTCTGGGGGATGTGGTGTGGATCAGGCATTGCACCCATGGGGATGGGTGGGAGGGCACTCCATGAGCTCTGCCTCCAGCACTGCACAGCCCACTGCAGTTTGAAAGGGACCTTAGAAATTGTAGAGCCACAGAATGATTGGCTTGGAAGGGACCTTCAGGACTGTCCATTTCCAACCCCTGCTGTTGTCAGCCACCAGGCACAAAATCACGCTGCCTGAGGCCGCATCCAGTCTGGCCTTGAATGCCTCCATGGATCAGCACTGACCATCCGTGTATTCACTGCCACAGAGATGTCACTGCACAGGCTGCGAGCCATGAGCAAGAGGTGGCCCACAAGGTCTAGGGGTGGAAATCACTCCTGTCTGGGTGGAAATGGAAGCTCCCTTTTGTCCCCATGAGGGTATCCTGTGGCATGAGAATTTCTACATACACACACAAGGGGGGAGGATTGGTCCCCTGGCTTACCCTGATCGCCCTCTGATGAGCACAGTGGTGTGGCTCTGGAATGCTGCCTTGTAATGGCATATCTGGAGAACAACATCTTGTATTGATTTTTCATTTTATTTTGTTTTTCCTCAGGGCTTTTTTATTGGTATGATTATGTGAGTTGGCTCCCACCTGCTACCAAGCGCTTGCTTTCATCTTATGGGCACTCATTTACATAAAACCTAAAAGCAAGAGATAATAACAAATATTTGGCTATCCCATGAATTTTAAAGCTGTTTTCATCAGCGGGGAGAAATATGAGTTCCTACTGAATATTTGACTGCTGTCTGTAAAGTAAAAACTCCAAACAGATGATGAAGGGAGTTTCCTATTTCTCTTCTTTTGACAAGAGCTTTGCATTTGCTTGAATGTAAATACTTTACAATGGAAGCCCTCTGATTAAAAGGAAGCAACGCACTGCCAGTGCTGCTGCTTCCCAGTGTTGTTACAGTGTTGGAAGACCACATCCATTATGAGTCTATCAGCACTGGGAGGATTTCTGTTAGCTCTGGAAACTTGCACGTTATATTAAAAAAAAAAGAGCCCCCTTCAGCTGTCACGCTGCAGTGGCAGAATTTCGTTCTGTTCTCAAGAGCTTCCTTGTCCCATGAGTGCAAAGACAATAGTACACTATATAGAGAGCCAATAAATCAATTAGCTTTAACAGCCGGCGTTCAGGAAATGCATTTATTCTCCTCAATGAAAACACAGTTTTTACTTGTAGCCATACTTCATACTGTTAAGGTCAATTTTTCATGTGGAAATTAAATCCGGTGGATGAAAAACTGCTTGTATATTCCATAAAGGGGGAAAGGACTGTTCTTACTGATGTGGGATCACAAGTTTGCTTTATTTGTAATTATCCTTCTTAAGAGTAATTGAGATTCTAAACAGTGGCTAATAGCTCGGCTGTCTCAAATTACCACCGTCTGCAACTTTACCTTTCCAAAAATAAGTGAGCTTTTCAATTGCAACACAACTACTAAAGCCTGGGTCATTTTAGAACAATTAATTGAAAGAGGTGATTAATAGCTTAATAATGGGTTGCTCTATAAGTGCCGGGAAGGTGTAGAAAAGGAATATTGCAATTTTGTATCCCTAAAACACTGCCTAATTGAAAACCTAGCAGTCAGTTTTCCTGTGGAGGCCTGGGGCTTTGGAGCCCGATGACTTGGACACCCAGATCAGCCCCTTGCCCTGGGCTCATGCCCAGCACAGTGAGAAGGCTGCAGGGTAACCCATACTTGGGGGGTGCTGGGGGTCTTTATGCATGGCACTGCCCAGCTTTGCAGCTTTGCTCAGCTGTGGGCAGGCACCACCAGTCCTGGTTTACAGATGGAGGTGTGGGGAGAGAGCTGGAGGAATGGGTGAGGAGCGGCTGAGGGAGCTGGGATGGCTCAGTCTGGAGAAGAGGATGCTCAGGGGAGACCTCACTGCTCCCTGCAGCTCCTGACAGGAGGTTGTGGTGAGTTGGGGGTCAGCCTCTGCTCCCAGGTAACAGCAATAGGATGAGGGGGGATGGCCTCAGGTTGTGATGGAGGAAGGTCAGGGTGGGTATTAGGAGCCATTCCTTACCCAAAGAGCAGTCAGGCAGAGGGAAAGCTGCCCAGGGAGTGGGGGGTCACCATCCGTGGAGGTGTCCCAGGTGTGGCACAGAGGGACGTGGGCAGTGGGCATGGGGGGGTGGGTTGGGCTTGAGCATCTTGAATGATTCTATGAATCACCCAAAGCAACAAGCCCAGGGAGGGGAATCGGGATTTCCAGTGGTGCATTCCTTCATCTGCTGTAGCATCCTTACCTGTGGGTCTGATGAGCCACTGGGAGAGAAGAGGATGGAGAAGCATCAGTGCGAAGGACACAAAACAAAAGAAAGGCATTTTAGAGGAAAACCACTATTGATGGTCATGCGCCTTGGGGAGACAGCAGCAGGCAAGGCAAGCTGCCCTGCTGGGTGCACAGATGCTGGCAGTGTGAGCAGGGCTCCCTGCAGCTCTGAAGGTCCTGAGCTCCTGCAAGGGAGAGTCCTTTGCCTGCCACCATGAAAAGCAGCTTTGGTGCCTGTAAGGTGACTTCTGGTTTGCTTCCTCGTTTCTCACTGCCCCTCTCCTGATGTGCCCAATCTGCTCTGATCACAGGAAGTGGCAGCATTTTATTTTTTCCCCTTCCTTTTTGTAATTTTAATTCTCTCCCTTGCTAGGCCACCCCCAGTGCCTCTCCCTTACTGCTCCTCGCTGTTCCTTTGCACCAATGCTGATGACCTTGGTACAAATGACACCTTCACACCACTGGCATGGACAGGCTGCCTGGCGGCTCTGCTCCTCCAGGTCAGCATTCATAGCCAATTTCAGGGGAAGCACTGGGGCACTTTTGAAATTACAAATCCTGTGTGTTATTTAAAGAGTTCTGCCCAGGTTGTCCTCTGCTGCTGTGTTTAATCATTCTGAACAGAGGGCTCAGAGCAGTTACAAGTTAGACCTATTTAATCATTGTTTTTAAAGGAGCGTAGCCACGAGATGCTTACAGGCCCAAAGTTCTTTATGGCTGTTCTCTTCTTACATCTGCTGACCCTTTGTGTCCCTTATATGCTTACAGAGCAGTTCCTTACGCAAAGCCATCCCTGCTTGCTGCCACTCATGATGTTTACAGACAGGATGACACAAATCCTTCCACGACCCCTTTCCTGCACTTGTTCCGCTGGTTAACACAAGGGAGAGGAGCAGGCTGTGAGATGAGATGATCCCTGGTCTGCATTCAAAGGGAGAAGTAGGGATGATTCTGGCCCTGCATCCCCTGCAGGGAAGGAACCCAAGCACTGCTGCATGCTTCATAGCAACGTGCTGGGGTAGAATATGATTTACACTAAGTTTAAACAAACTTCATTTTAAAACCAACTAATGCATTCATTTACGTTAATTAATGCATCCCAAGCTATAGTAATTAGTTGTAATTAGCATTTGGCTGAAGTACAGGTAGAACTCGGAGTGTGGCTGCTCAGTCTGGGATTTTTGCATTTTCCATAGACAAAGCAACGTCTGCAACGTATCTGCTGCGTGGGGAGGCATTCTTGGAGAGCAGATATCTCTGTATAGATTTGCATATTGGATATCAATGAAAAGATTCTTAAAATTTCATGAGAAACAATTTCAGCTGTCTCGGAGCCTTGCAGGAGTAATGTTCTCTAAATGCTCTTGGGCAGTATCGTAGCACAGCAGAATCATTAAGGTTGGAAATGACTTTTAAGATTGCCAATCCAGCCCCAACCCGTGCCCACCATGCCCGCTAACCACATCCCTGACCAGCTCCAGTATGCAGAACGCCTCTGTTTTGCATCGGTGTTACCTGTTCAAGGTTTAGCTCCTGGGATGGGAAGCAATAAGAATGCACTCTCTGGAGGTCCAGAAATGGTAGAAGCCCAGTATGGACTATATGCGCTGGGTCCTGAAGCATTTGAGGTCATACTGGAGCTGCAAGGGGGAACTGGGTGGGAAGGGTTCTGTACATCTCTGTTGGAGCAGTTGATCTCATGCTGAGTTTCCACAGTCTCAGGTCAATAATGAGCTCATCTGTTTGCACCTTTTTGTCTGATGAATGTGTCAGAAAGGGTGAATGGAGGTAAGTAGGATGTGGCTCTGGAAGGGAAGTGGGAAATAATATTTTTGTGGTAGCATTTGCATGATTGGCATCTCACCGAATTTCTTGCAGATAATAAGAGGAAGAATCACAGGATCGTAGAATCCTTAGCATTAGGAGGGACCTGTAAAGGTCACCTAGTCCAGTTCCCCTGTGATGGACAGGGACACCACAGCTAGGTCAGGTTGCCCAGCACCTGGTCCAGGCTGACCTTGAAAGTCCCCAGGAGATGGGAACACATAGGTTGAGGATGGACAGTCAGTTTTTAGTCATGTTAGAATGTTTTCTCTATTTGATAGGGTAGGAATAACACTGTCATGGTGCCAATGTTTGAGAGAGGCACTGAACAGAGCATGGGGAGCTCCAGGAGCAATGTGCTGTGATTGCAGGGCATGGGGCACCATGTGGGAGGAAAATGTGCACCAGCAGTGTGTGCTGGGGGACGGGTGGCTGTGTGCGGGGCTGGTGGCAGTGGGGTGGGAGGAGGCTCTATGGGGCGAAGAATGGGGCATGAGGAATGGGTTCTGATGGAGATTCATGTAACCCACCTGCAGGAACCTAATTTGTGCACAGAAAGTGAAGGGTTGGGTAAAAGCTGCTTACTGTATTTAATACAGGAGACCTCCAGCCTCCTTGGTACAGGCACCGTTCCGCACTTGTACAGGCTGCTGCCATTGGTGCAATCATGGGCTCTTTGTTTTCATTTTCCCATGTTCTTGTAGTGCGTTAGCAGAGGATGTCATTTAGAGAAGATGAACATGTTTTTTAACAGTTTCATTGCCAACACATTCATGGAGCACCCAAAGGCTCTTTTTTTCCCCTCACCTTTATGTGAGCAGGGGTTATGTAATTAATTTAAGGAATTTAAGATTAAATACGATGATAATAACTGACCACAGCTAAACAGATGGAAGGGCTCCTGATTGTTTTATGCTAATTGTTGAAGACGTTGTCAGATTTGGAAAGGATTTCAATTCATGCTTGAAATGTATTGATTAGTGAGACTTAATTTTTCTTGAGCTCCGATAGTGTTGTAAATATTTTCATTTGTTACGCATAACAAAATATACATGAATCTGTCAGAATAGAAATGGTTTTCTTCTGGCCACGATGGCTTGAGGGATTTATTCCAAGTCAGTTGTGTTACTGTTTGCCCTCAGGATGTATAATGTATATTTTAAGGGAATGTGGATTACTGTAAGACACTTATATTATTTGTGTGATTAATATTAGTGTTACGATGAATGAGGTCTTGTGGTCTTACTTTGCTCTTAGAGTGACTTAATCATTTCTCATAAGAGCGAAGTCATCTTAATAAAACATTCCATGGAGTAGTTTGCGTGTTCTCGGATATGACAAATGCAGCTGTGGTAAGGTGTGAATTTTCTGTTATTAAATATATAGTATCATGAATTTAATTTACTCTAAGACACATACATGATATCGTTATGTAGCTGAGTGAGATCTGAATTCAGGCCCATTGCTCCTAGCCTGGGTGGGCCCGAAAGGAAGCCCGGTGTGAAACTCTGCATTTTCAAAGCTGATTTCCAACCAACAAACTCATTGCTGAAGTTCTGGGTGTGGGATTTCACACGCTGGAAAGGTCAGCCCTGCCGAGGTGTGCTTGTGGTTGTATGTGTGTAATTTCCCATGGTGGGCACTGGGCACTGGCTGCTACCCCGGGAGCGCAGGGCTGTGTTCCTTTGCTTCTCTTAGAACTTGGCAGCTCCATGTATGGGCCCTACTGCTGCAGTAATGGGGTCTCTCAGGGGTGAGCCTTCCTTGGGTCTGGTGCTCAAGGGCTGTAAGGCAGGTGCTGCTGTCTGTGGTGGCACTCCGTGTCATCAGCATCAGCAATAGATGTGTGGAAGGCAGGGTCCCTTCTCCAGTGCTTTGAAAAAAGTTTACAGCGTGTGGACAGGATGCTTTATGAAAGAACCACGGTAAAATACCAGCCTTCTTTCATAGCAAATCTGCATCGTGCATTTTATGCTTGAGAAGTACTTAAAATTGTCAGGGTTCTAGTGAAAGTTGTCTACACTGCAAAAGAATGATGCTGGTAATTACAATAAATTCAGCTAGGATACGGTGGACAAGAGCTTTAGAAACTTCAGAAACATCAATTAAAGCCCAAGTTCTGTGCAATAAGCATCAAAAATTGATAAAAACTGAAATTTAGGTTTTTAGATTTAGTGTTTAAATCAATCAACTGCAAACAAGATTTAATTAAAGAATATTATTTCAAAGTGTAATTACCTACTGGGATTAGAATGAACCTCTATTGCCCATAATGTTCTCCCACTGTGATCCCACACTGAAAAATGTTGAGTTTTAGATTAATATGCATCTTGTAAGTACAAGTCCTAATCTCAATCTTAAAGGACATTTAAAACACACTTGGAACCTTCTATGCAATCAAGCACAGTGTGACTACAATGTCCACCATGCGAAATTTGTGATTACATTTTTTATGTGCATGATTTAAATCGCTTTAGCAGCCGTCCAGGGAGCATTTTACCCTGCATATTAATTACACAAAGGCTTTGTCATGTGAGGGTCTCAGTGGTCATGGTCTGTAATCCAGCTCATTTGAACTGTGAGTACAGTTTTTGAGCATGCTGTGCACATCAAGCTCAGCTTTAAAGCTAGAATACGCTGAGATGGTTAACAGGTATGGTTCCTGCTTAAGGAATGAATGCCATTTATTTAGTGACATCTGCAAACTAATTGCTTAAGAATCTGAAACTGGAAAAGCATGGTCACGGAGCTTTTATGAATCCACTGTATCCATGGGCTGGTATTCCTGCCTTCTGGTATCTTCAAAAGGCAAAATACCAGAAAACATCACAATTGTTACTCAAATTAGATACTTAACGTTATTTGAGTATCCTTACCCTTGTGAAAAAGGGGTATCTTGTCTGGCGTGGCTTGGTTTCTCTTTGCCCATCTTATTTGGACATCGCACACTCTTAGTTTGCAGGGAACTTACTATAGCATTTAACACTGCAAATCGAGCAAGTGAAGCCAGAACGGTGCTGAAGAAGCATCCCAGTGCTCATATTTTTCTCTGCCCATGTGTGTATATTTTAACATCTGCTTCGATCATTTTGAAACGTGTCATTGTGGTGTGTAGCAGAATGCATCCCTTGTGTCTGGAGGTGGGAGCAGAGGAGGCACAGGGGCTTAGGGTTGCCCAGTGCTTGCACTGGGGCTGTGGGCTCCTCCCGCAGGAGTTGGGTTTCCAGTTGACTCTCAGACAGGATTCTGCAATTCTTAATTATTTCACACATAGGAAGCATCTAATGGAAGCCTTAAGTAGGCCATATTTTTATTGTTCTAATGAGATTCATGGGACTAATCACGTAGCAGAGGTGGACCAGGAAGCTCCGTTCCCTTTCCTTTTTGTGCAGGAGCAAGATGAGAATAAGGATACACTAAAGTTTTGCTCAAATCTTTGGGGAAAAGGTGCTTTTAGTGTAACTGGCTTGTGGAACTCACTGCTGTGCAAAGCCAAAGTCTGAGAGCCTTACGTGTGTCAAAGGCAGGCATGCATCATTTGAATGGAAACTCTTCTTGTTTCATTTTAGTCAGATTTTAAGGTCTGAATTAGTAAGCAAAATGGAAAGGAAAGGTTCAAAATAAGAAGCTGGAATGCTTAGCTCTGAAATACCCATGTAATATATACATATTTCAGTAGTAGTTCTTGTGTCATCAACTTCATGAATTTGGTGTTTCCCTGTTTTTGTTTTTGCTGTTCCCACCCCAAAAATACTGTTAATCCAGTCAAAACTGACATAAATGGAATTCAAAATGTCAATTCCTTTTATTCCTTCTTCTCCAACACATTCCCATTGGGAGCACATGGTGACCTGATCCCATGCAGGGGATGCTGCTCTCCATTTATTTGGGTCACAGTGTTCAGTGCTGGGTTCCTCTGGCCAGCTTTGCTGCCACGTTGCTGGATGTTTTTCCCTTGTCCCCTGTTTGCCACACAGGAGCTTTGGTGCTTGCTTTTCATCACTCGTACATCTTGGCTGTGGTTGGTGAAGGTGTGCCCCAACATCTCTTCTGTCCATGGCTGTGCATGGCAGATCAGAGGTGTGTGGTTGCTGGGTCTGGGGTGGTTTCATGTGAGGTACGGCTTGGCTTTGTGTAAATTGCCTCAGTTTCCCTTGTGCAGTTTTCTCTCAGCTTTCTAACACAACTTTCCTTTCTTGAAACTTATGCGGAAAGGCCCACATGGATTTGGAAGTGAAAATGCCACTGACGTGGTTTATAGTGCCTTCTAATAGAGAAAGACGTTAATGAAATCTGTACTTTCAAGTTGGGAAGCTATTTTTCTTGAAAACCCACCCCAAATCTGTGGCCTTTTCTATTAGATTTTAATCAGTCCTGAATTTTGAAATCTCAGCATAAAGCTGTTGATATCGGTCCCCTTTGATAAATTATAAAGGTAAACCTTAATGAACAGTGAATAGAATCACCTTTGCTACTTGGGGGTAATAGAATAAAAAAGCAAACAAACACATTTTTCTTACTGCCACATGCCTCTCCTTAATAATAAGTTTTGTGTCTTCCGCAGAAATAGACGCCGTATAAAGTCTCATTAAATTAGCTGACTGATGGAATAAATACACAGCCCGTGGCTCTCCAGTCCGCAGTAAACTAAGCAAGGGTCTCGATATCTCAGAGTTCTGCTTATTTACACACGCCTCGGACTCTTCTCACAGATATGTAAATTATTCTGGTTAAAACTAAATGCTAAAGTCTACACCATTAGTCTTCCACTTCATGATCTCCACATGGGGCTGTTAGAGGGATAATGTACCATACAATACACGGTTTACTTTTAATTAATAGAAAAAAAATGTGGAATGAATATTAAATGTAGCTTAATGTGCAAGAAACCTCAAAGCAGTATGGTTGTTGTTATTATTTTTTAAATATTCAGCTCTGGTTCAACATTAGGAAATAAGAAAAGTAGATGTAGTGAAGCAGCGCCGGTAAGGCAGAGAGGAGGAAGAGGAAGAGAGGGTGCAGGACATGGGGCCCTTCCATCAGCACTGGGGCTGCCCAGAGCCCAAGGGGCAGCGGGACCCCCATGGGGCTGCAGCCCATTGCTCAGCACGCGGCCCAGAGAGCCCGGCGTTAAATCTTAATATGAAAAACCTCATCAAATGGGAGCATTTAATTAAAACACAAGATCTGTTTGTCTGCGTTATAATTCAACGTGTCAAAATTAATGCCCCTGTTTTTAATAAATAGAATTACCAATTCGCAAACAGTTTATCACACTGTTCTCAACAACGGAATGGAATTTTAATGATATACCATTATTTATTGCAACGAAACGAGGCTGTTCCATAATATTTGCCGAGAGTACAAGTTAGGATTTAAGAAGAAAAGCTCCATTAAGTCGAGATGCTCTCTGGCGGCATCCCCTTTGTCTCATTTGGCTCACCTAGGATAAGGTAAGACTCTCAGACTGAGACAAAGGCTGCCAACAGCTCTGCCGGGGCTCTAGGAGATAACAAAGTACTCACCGAAGGCACTTATTTGTCAGATTAAAGGGTTTGAGCTAAAGCCTGAAATTAGTAACTTCTCATCCCTTCTACCGAGGCAAGCCTGTGTTTTGCAATAAAATAAAGACCCTGCATTTTAAAACCTCTTCAGCGGGCAGGGTGTGAGGCTAAAAGCTACTTGCTCATTTTTAAATTATTCATACATTCTTAATTGTGATGTTATCCTTATAAATGGTAGTAATGGTGCCGTTTAAAGCCTAAAAACCAGCAAGCACCTGCCAGTGAAACGGGTTCATTTAATGCACAGCGGCTGAATCTTTAATACGGGGATAAATGAGGAGGCTCTGCTGGCAAAAATACAGGAAGACACTTGGTTTTTTTCAATGAGGTGACAAGTAACCTGATCCAACTGCTGGGTGGGAAGGGAAATTCAGAGCCTGATTCCTGGCCGAGCCTCGCGTTGGTGTGGTTGGATCCTACTGGGCTCTGACAGGAAAGGGGCTGCAGAACACCAGCAAGCTTTGCCTGCAAGCAGTTCAACTTCCATGGAACTTTTCTAGTTTTCTTTGAAAAATTACACCATTTGTCCTCTTTAAGTGTCGACACTTTTCACTCTGACCATGTTGTGGTCACTTTTCACTCTTGCTACTGTTGTGAATGTGGCTTGAGGAGATTCTCATGCTGTTTCCTCTGGTAGGTGAAACCATGGAGCATACTGTGGTGTGATCAATAGCTTCATGTGTGTTCTTGGAAGCAAGAAATACTGCAGAAGGAAACACGTTGGCAGTTGGACTGGGTGATCTTTGAAGGTCGCTTTCAACTTTTGTGTTGTGTTCTGCCCTACCCTGCTCCACTCTGTTCTGTTCTATTCTACTGTGTCCTACCCTACCATACTCCATTCTCACTGTAGTCCTCAAAGAAGAAAATGGACTCAGAGTGGGTGGTTCCAAATCCTCTTTACTAGCACAGTAAATAGGGGATGGGAAAATGGAACTACATGGAAGAGCCCGGCAATCTCTGAGAGTTGTTTAGAGGTAAAATGGTCTTTACAAAATCTGTTTTGCCCAAGCTGAACTGATGATGCTTTTAAATGCCATAATATTCTGAGCACTTCTTACGAACATTTTTATTGGTTGCCCATGTGGGACTCTTTGGAGGCTCCCAGGAGGTTCCTATTGTCTCCTAGGGTAAAGCCCTCAGGTGCAGCAGTGGCCAGGGCTTTCAGAGGCTGTTGGATGCCATTGAAGTTAAGGGAAAGGTCAGACTGTCCAAGGAAATGCTTTTTGTCTTCCTAGATTTGGCTGCTATCCAGTAAAAAACTCAGAGAAAGAAGGCTTGTTTAATAGGGTAGAATAAAATATCTGCTCCCGGAGTAGGTCAGGGAACCACTCCATTTTCACCTTTTTCTGTGTGAGTCAGACCGCAGGGGGAAATGCCCCCATAATTAGATCTTGTATTTTCAGCTAGAAATCTGGAAAGATCTGGTCTGCAAACTTGATCTTTGGAACTTCATCTGCACCACAAACCTGATAGCGAGGGAAGCCATGGTGTCTCATTTCTGCCTTCAAGGCGTACTGTGAGCTACACAACTTGATGAGGGAGAGGGGACTGGATTTACACTTTGGTGGTTGGAACTTATCGGAGTCACTGTGCAACACGTGAGTCTCCACCATTGAGCACTGCTGGGTGCTGGGCACTGCCGTGCCCGGTGCTCCAGTAGGGGCTGCAGCTGTGGGCTGGGTGCTGGGGGTGGCACTGGTGGAAAGTGGCTCTGCTGGAGGAGGTCTCCACTGATCCTACCACTGACAATTAGCAGCTTTCTTCAGGCTGTTAAAGAAAAAACAAATTCCTAATGGGCTCCCAAATAGGTCAGAGGATCATACATTGAAGATGAGAGTGATTTCTCATGTTTTACAACAAACTTACACAAAAGTATTAATAGCATTTCAATTCTCTGTGTAATAGAAATACTCTTAGCTCGGTCGTATTACAAACATCACATTTAAGATCACTTGAGATCCCCAAAGCCAAACTATATTTATTTACAGATGAATATATCCCAGTGCTGTAACAAATGCAGCAAATTCCCAATGGGATTCCTTTTCCATGCTTGCTTCAAAGTGTGATTCACAGACAATTTTCTGTGTGGGTTATGCCTCAGGGCACTGTTATTAAGGGAAAGAAAAAGTGGATTAATTTAGTTAACCAACCTTTTGTACCTTTTCTTCATAGTGTTCTCCAGGTAGGTTTTCATTTCCTAAATAACAGGGCCCAAAGCTCTGCCTTGGGAGCCTCCTCCATGCCATAGAATTTAACTTTTGCACAGAACACAGGATAAAAGGATGCATTCTCTTGCCTGAGTTGTGCTTTTGTCTGTTTTTCAACAGGAGTAAAGGTTATGGCCATAGCAAAGCACAGACCTGTGGATATGGCAGGGAGCTGGTGCAGAAGGTGGGTTTTGAGGATGGATGGTGGCATCTTGCTTGCAGCCTGGACAGGGCAAGAGGCCAAAGGGGACCCATGGGCTTCCCCATCCCAGATATGGTGAGGCATGAGCTGCTCTTGTATGGGGTGGGGGGGTTCCCATCCTTCTGGTGGGGAAAATGAATGTATTCAGCCAATGTATGCTCATGAAAGCTGAGTGCAGTGGCTTTACAGACGGCAGGGGCAGTCTTAATTCTCGAGATGTGAGCGTTATTTGCGAATAAATGCCCTTCGTAGTCTCACAGAATTATTATTCAGGATGTCTTCCCATCTCACAGATGAACTATGAACTAATGGTTCTTTTTTGCATAGTTCACTTGACAAAGAATTGGTAGATTTTCTGTGTAATTTGCTATTATCCTAAAACTCTCAGCAAACCAAAATGCCAACCTGGGTTTTAAAATGTGATGTGTTTGAAAATGGAAATTTGACCACTCCAAATAGCAAAATCTTCATTTCCATTAGGATTTTTATGAACTGTCTGATTATAGATCAGAAAAACTCACACTGTTCCACAGCCTCCCGCAACGCACTAGGCAAAATGATGAAAACAAAGGCAATTATTTGTACTGGGAACGGCGTGTTTCATTTAACGCTTTATCGCAGGGTATAGTCACATTGGAGGCTATTAGGTTTTCAAGGATTTATTTACCTGAAGTGGCTATGAGTCCCTGTCGGGCCCCATGCTCACCCTGCCATGAGAGCAGCAGAGCTCCCCAAGGGCAGAGCACCATGAAGACACTGGGGTGGAGTTTCTGAGGTCGATTCCTTCAGGGAGAGGTTTCTGCCTATTCTGCAGCTGTTAAATACAAGTGGAATACATAGCCATTAAAGCAAGCAAGAGACCTCACTCTTTTCTAAACTGTGATGCTCACGTGCTTTGGTGAAGCAGGCATAACGGTGCTGCTCTTGGGGTGTTGCTGCTGCCTTGTTCTAGCAAGGACAGCTGTCTGGAGGCTGAGCTTGGTGGCCACACACCCCCTGCTCCCACCCTGCCCATAGCCAGGTCTTGGCATTGTGTTGCTGCACCCCCTGCACTCCCAGCAAGGGGCTGTGGGGCTCCCCAGCCTGCGAGCTCGCTATTGCCTGGAGCAACCCGGGCACAAAGGCAGCCACAATGCACAGCAACGCGCTCCTCTGCCCTTGCAAATGTGCGGTACAGCTGGAGGAGGTCTCTAAGGGCTCATTTGTATCTCTCCTCTCCCCAGGGCTCAGCTTGCTTTTGGTGCATGAGCAGCGTCTTGGCAGCGATGCCAACCTTGAGGTTCACGCACGCTCACTCATTGCAGCACAAATCATGGGGACTGATTTAGGATCCTGGTACGCTCCCTGACCGGATTCCAACATCACGAGCAGACTGTGAAATTATGATGCATGTCAAAACTGCCAATGGGCAGAGACAAGAGCAGCAGGAGGAAAAAATACAGTTCCGTGCGACTCCAAGAGCTCACTTTGCATAAAATGCTCGTGCCAGATTGCGCTCCAACATGTGTGTCCGTTTCTAAGTAGGTCCCTTCACTGTGCTGCTAATCTACACAGTCTGACTGGTGTGAACTTGTATGCATACCAGGGAGGAGGTTTTAATTTGTTGGGAGGCAGATTTTGTCTACTGCTTCTTCTTAGCATTGCTCTTAGCATTGGAATGGTTCCACAGAGAAAGCCACATTCAGATTATATATGAGTTGTGTCGCGGCTCACATGGTGTGAGCACCCCGGTCTTGGCAGAGTGCTCCAAGTTCAGAATGGAGTGCTGCACAAGGAGCAGCCCAGGGAAAACAGGGTGTGTGCAATGCACGAGCAGCAGTACAAAGTGCCCAGTGTGCTGGGGGTACCATAGCTGTGCTGATGGGCATGTGCTGTCTGGCCGGGGGGCTCTACTTGTGCTGTTGGAAGCTCAGGAGAAAAGGTCTAGGATTCCATTTCTATTTTTCTTCCATTCTGGTCATGTATTATACAGTTAATTATTTCACTGTCTCAGTAGGCAGCATTATTGGTTCTAGACCGAGTTTAGGGACGGTCTGTGGTATCTGAAAGATTCAGGTGGCAGAGATGGGGGAGAAATTGTGAAAGCTGTGGTTTCCAACCCTTCATTGGAATCGCCCCACCTGGAATGGGTGGCGGTGAACCCCAGATCCGACTTTGAGATCTGAGCTCCTTTCTATAGCACATTGGTTAAAACAACAAAGTTATGCATAGGCGTGTTAATAAGTCAGTTTGTTATGCACCCCAGAACTCCCCAGCGTATGGCTGGCTTTGCTTACACTGGAAGGGTTTCACGGATGAGTTGTGTTGGTTGCAGTCTCACAAGAAGTAGATGTCAGTGGCTCCCTCATCTTTTCATTCAGCAGCTTGGGTATCCTCAGAGTTTGCTGACCCATCTATAAGACACCAAAGGGGCCTAATCTGATTCCCTGATCACTTCTTACAAGTACCCAATATTATCTCAGACAACAGAGTAGCTCATCTCTCCAGCTTGCTCCATGGGTTTCTGCTTCTCCTTCTCCCTTTGGAGGCTCAACCTGCACTGTGGGGACCCGCGTGTGTGTGTGGATGCAGACCATCCCTGGAGCAGCAGCTGACGTTCTGGCAGGTGGACTCAGCACTGCTTGGAGAGGGAGAGATTGTAGAATTTGAATAGGGATTTATGGGCTGTGGAAACAGGACATGTGTATGTGCTGTTGTGCAGCTGCAGAGCTGGTCTGGAGCACAGATACATCTTGCAGATATCTTTTTATAGGTGCGACAGTTTGCATGGATAAATATGAGATTTTAAGCAGAAACTGTGTTCTAATAAAGAATTTTTAATCGTGTGATGAAACCCAAATACCTTCAAATATTTTGTTTTGGATCCTGTTCTTTTCTTGGCTGTTTAAGTTTTAATGACTTATACAGCAGATGTCTGTTTAGGCATGCGGTAGGGAAGCTGAGTGCCACAGTTCAATCTTAGAGAATAAAAGCAGCTTGCTTTTAAGTCAGACTCTAGAAATAGGAAGCCTGTTTGTCTCTTTGTAATTATTCCTATGTATTTTCGTTCTGTTGCTAGAAGAGTTTTTTTATTTGAATGTTAATTCTAATAATGCAGTACACAAACATGGTGGTGCTCCTCCCAAGCACAGTGATGTGTTACAAGGTGTTAGCAATTAGAGAGTACGATAACGATCAGTATTGCAGCACTTTAATCACGTCGAGAAGAATTTTCCAAAGTGTATGCAAAGGTTTGCGTCTTCCTTCCGTTGACTTTCAGTAGTGTTGGCCAGGGACTGGGCTGCCTCTTCTGTCCCCATCCCTGCAGGCATTCAAGGCCAGGCTGGATGTAGCTCTGGGCAGCCTGGGCTGCTGGTTGGTGACCCTGCACACAGCAGGGGGTTGGAGCTGGATGAGCACTGTGGGCCTTTACAACCCAGGCCATTCTAGGATTCTCCTTACAGTGCTGGGATGCAAAAGCTGAAATTTGGAAAGCTCATGCTGTATCAAAATTCAGCAATGTGATAGGCATGGGTTTGGAACTGTTCCAACAGAGTCAAAGCCATCCAGAAAGATAATTACCATAAGAGAACAAATTCAATTCTTTGTTTCTATCTAATGTGCATTTAGCATGTTTTCACCAGTCTTGAGCAATAGCTCTGCCAGGCTGAAGGTGCTGGAGCTGTGTGTGCAGGTGAATCTCTCTAGGCGAGGATCTCTCTCACCGCTCCAAGCAGCAGATTTGGAGCAGGGTTTTCAGGGCACTCAGCGCTGGGTACTCCTGGTTCCCAGCTTTGGTTGGCGTTTTGCAGGGCACGACATGGAGAACAGTGGTTCTTTGTGGTGGGTGTGCGGGGCGTTGGCGGGGATGTCCCAGGCTGACGGCAGCCGCTGGTCCCCACATGCAGTGCTGACCACAATGTGCTCCTTGTGCCCTGGTGGGCGGCCGTGGGCTGCTGTGACTCACGGGGACGCGTCTGCTCCTGCAGTGCCTGGACCCATATGTGAACGGACTCATTCAGGAAAGCCCCTCAGCCAACCCAGGCCTCCAGCTGAAGCTCTTTGTTGTTGGAGGTCGGCTCACCAAGCTGCTTCCTCCCTCCTTGCAGATTGTGTTGGAGTGGCTGGGCAGTGCAAGCCTGAGATTTATGACTCACTGTGGTTTCTCTTTCCCCAGTTCAATGGGATGTAGAAATAAGGCTGAGGAAGCTGTGCTGGGGTAGGGAGCACAGAGAATGGGTGAGAGTTGGGATGCCGGTTGGGGTGGGTTGATCTGGAGCAGAAGCCGAGGTTGAGGCTAGGCTAGGGGTGTCCCCAGGTTAGAGCCATGGGCACTGCTTGCCCCCCAGGTGCTGTGTTGGCCACCACTGCCCAAGCTGAGCCGTGCCCTTGCCTGCTCACACGTGGGCAGCAGTGCTGGCAACTGTGCTGGGTGATCCCTCCCAGCCAAGGGGACTGCTGGAAAGCAATCCCAAAGGTTAATCTATCCATTATTATAAATATTTATAAATGGGTTGGATAAATCATACTGTGTAATTATCTACCTAACTAGTCAAGCCATTAGGACATTAAATAGCACAAATCAGAACTCATTTGGTTCATCATGAGCCTGATATTGTTATGAAACAGCTGAGCAGTGCTGTGAACCTTCCAGGGGTTTCAGGGCAGGGGGTTGGGTGGGAACTTTGTCTGTGAGGTGTGCAAGGCCCTATGAGCTGGAGAACTGGAGGTACCTGGTTAAATGGGAGGTCTGTAATGGGGAAGCCCTTGAGGGCCGGAGCATTTTACCAGCTTTAATAAGGCAAATGATAGCAGACCAACAAAGCCATGACAAAGCTGGCATCCAAACACCAACAGCACTGAAACATCCAAACCCCCATCTCTGTCCTGGGGTGTTTTGTTGAGAATGCTCATTCAAAGCATCTTCCACTGTTGTTTAACTTACATCATTTGTGGTCATCTTTGGTTGTGGGAGAGACAGCACAGCTTTGAGTCCAACTTTCAATAGTATGAATGTAACAAACAAATTCAATTGCAAAGAGGCTGTTGTGAAGTGCCCCCACGTGCCTTCTGTGTGCAGTTAGTTGCTAAACTTCAACTAAACCACTGGGGAATTCTGTAGAAGTTAGTGGATCAGACCCAGGTGCATGGCTCAGGTTGCAGTCCATACTTAAGGCATTCCTGTGATGAGCAAACCCTTCTGTTCTATGCCTCTTCCATTCAGAGGAATGTCAACAGTGCAACTTCTTGCAGCCCCACTGAGCAGTGTTTTGGAGGCCGCTGAAGACCCCCAAAAAGCAGATTTCTGCACTTCTCTCAAGTCCAGCGTGCAAAGCCGTGTGTCAGGAACTGCGTGCAAGGTGTTGGAGTGTAGTGGAGGGGAGGAGGTGCTGTGCAAGTGCTCACAGAGCATCCCTCATCCCGCGGAGATTGACAGCACAGGCACCCAGCTCCTGCAGCCTGCGGGTACGGGCAGCTGCCGGCCCCAGGCAATGTGCAGCACCGCTGTGATCTGCGGCAGCGGCCCTGGGTGTACGCGACCGAGCAGATTTGCTGCTGGTTTGTTTGTATACAAATTGGAGGAATTATTTTGCTGTGACATTTAAATAACAATGATAAAAAGTGGGAACTGACTCCTTAGGAGTATGCTCTGCGCCTGGTGCCTGCGCGTAGCTCCCACCGGTATTGATGGGAATTTTGCAGATGCATCCGAGGAAGAAAAAAACCCTTTAGCATTGCATAACCAGCCCGGATTTCTCCTGAGACTGATGGATGCTGAAGCGGTTGGTCGAGGTTGCTGCATTTGAGAAGTTATTTGTTTTACCTGCAGATCAAACTCCAACCTATATTTTCCTTTCAGCAGCGTATCACCCATCCGCCTGGGGGAAAACAGCGCGTGAGCGTCCGAGTTAAATTATATTTCACACTGTGCCTAAATACATTTCCTGAAATGAGATTCAAACAATTAAGTACGTCTTCTATGATTTTGTCTCCGTTAGTCCAGCAGCCTAATAATTACCTCAGCTGTTTTAATGTGACTTGCACCACACCGTTGATTTATTTAGTTGGAATTAGTTTCCTATTTCTTTTTGTAAGTGTTGCCTGTTTACTTAACAATATTTGGCTTTGCCTAATGATATGTACAGAAGACAGGGCTAAGTGGAACATCAGCTGTTTACATCAGCTCCAACAATTAATGCATGTTAATTTTTAATTACACTGATTGTACTAGAGGCAGAATGTATGTTTTTTCGCAGAACAGATGTAGCAGTCAGCTTTGCTGGCGAACACGCATATCGATTAGATGTTGATGCTGCCAGCGTTTTGGGGGTGTCAGCTCCTGATGTATGGATTGTGTACACACTGTGCAGCCATCTCTGGGGCGGGAGATGGTTCTGCAGTGCTGGGTCCCCAATGGGTCCATTCTGGTGGTGGCTTGTTGGATGTCCTCATGGAGTGGAGGGGATGGCAGGGAGTTAGGGGTGCACATGGCTGTGGGGAATTTGCCCCAGACAACAGCAAAGTGAGGTGTGTGTGGCTTCAGATAATGCTCCTGCTTAGGCTGTGCTGGTGGGTGATTTTTTTTCTTTGCCTTCCCACAGTTTCCTTCTGAATGGAGGAGGTGGCACGAGAAGTCAGCCAGGATGACGAGAGAGTGTTTGGCTGTATGAGGCCGGAGTTCTCATCAGGCAGACACAGAATCAAACACAAAATTCTCTGAAGTCAGCTTTTGAATAGAAAACTGCTGTAATTCCAGGGGACAGTAGAGGAGAAAAGCAGCCGTATGAAAGCGTGCCTCTCCTAATTGGTAACAAACTCATTTACATAGGATGATAGAATCCTAGAATGGCTTGGGTTGGAAGGGTCCTTAAAGGTCATCCAGTTCTCACGATAAGTGCGGGACCAAAGCTACTAGACTGAGTGCAAGAGTGGTTCTGTTTCAACGTGTTTGCCCTGATGTGCACTCTTGCATCTGGTAGATGTCTCAGTAGTTACTAAAGAAGTTAAGAATTACAAATATTGCAGGTAGCATAGATTTCGTGCATAAACTGCAGTATTCATAGAGTACCAACGAAGCAACCTAACGAGTAGTAAAAATGAATCATAGTCCTCTCTCAAGACATATAATGTACAAGTATTATATGGCTATTAAGAGAACCTTGCCAGTTCTGCTGCATCTCGTGGGCCTTGTGTACAAGCTGCACTGATAACTGCCTCTGAAAAAGGAAGAAAAACAGATACACTGAAATATTTCCTCTTTCCTGTCACAGGGAATTACTTTACTGACCCGATGGAAACAAATGGGAGTTGCACCGTTTTCAGTGGGGCTGCGTGTTGTAGTCATCATAAGTGTTCGTACATTGAATGAAATCAAGCAGTCAAAGACAGACTGTGACCAAAATGGTTTGCTGTGGTTTGGTGGCCTCAGCACATGAGTGAGCTGGGAAGTGCCAGGCTGGATAAAAGGGAGAAGGGCATCACCAGCAGTGTGCAGGTACTGCTCAACAAGTCGTAACTGCTGGGTTACCAATAACCCCAGGTTTAGTAGCGTGCAGATAAATGCTGAGCAGGAAGGATGGTCTGGGATGCTTTTTCTGAGTATTCTGGACCCTTCTGTAGTGCAAAGCTGCAAACAAAGTTACCAAAAGTGCCTTTTTTTTTGTGGAGTTCCTTCAGCGTGTTTAAAAGTGATCTTTTCTAGGAGGCTGCTCTCTCCTTTGACTGATATGAGCACAGGCATATGTATGAAAGGCTGGAATTGAGAAGGCTTCCTCTCCAGTATGAAGGCAGATTGCACATATGCATTTCTACATACGCAGTTTTTCAATGATAGTGGTGGACCCAATGCCCATAAAATCACTTTGTTTTTTGATGCATGAAAGCAACAGTATCTAAAACTCATGTATGGCAATCTATACTTCAGAGAGACAGCAAATATATTAATCCAGAGGGAATGCATCATTTTAAGTGAAAAATCCATAAATAACAGCATTTGGTGTCTTTTTTTTTTTAATGTTAAAATATGTTCCTTTTTAATTAGTCATTATACGTATTGATTGATGCTTACTGTACTTCTGATGCCTTTCCTTCAGGGCTTTGTGCCTTTCGTAGATTGTGAGATGTAAAAATACTTTAAATCAAAGCAGTAAAATAAGCATAGTTAGAGGGAGAACACGAGGGTTTTTTCTTCATTTACATTCATTACATATTATGAGTTTAATTACCTCCCTCAAATAATACCGGTTTGAAGGAATGATGCTGAAGAAGGCGTACTTCTATGATGATTTTATTGATTGTGACTGATGGATGGCATCAACATTTCATAGTGAAGAATCATGGTTTTGTTACATCAGGAAAATTAAATTGGGAGAGTTATTTTCTTTCCCAGTGATAGTGGCAGTTAGAATATTTCACCTGTAATGAGATGTGTGCGTTATGTGCCATAGTGAACCACTGCTGAGCCATTAAATATATGTAAATGAAGAGAAACACAAGAGAGCCTGGGTATAATAACGCGCAGAACAGAGAAATGGATCCTGGAAAGTGATTAATTTATTTGATGATGCCTCAAGTGAGGAATTTTAGGTCACAAATGAAGTGACAGAATGACAAATTACCATTTTAAAGAATTTACTGGGCATCATTACTGAACAATTGTCAGGTAGTTTATGGTGGCTGAGAAGATGGTATAAATATAGATCTTTTCCTTATCCGAGATGAATTATTAATCACCTTTTTAAAAATCTTTGTGAGTGATGGTTGGCTGTCTGATTGGAAATAATGTGTTCTACAATTTTAACTAAATTCTAATATGATATGTAACAGGAATCTTTACAATTAAAGTCTCAGCGGAGAGTGGTGGGAGGTTTACAGTCAATTGCGGTTTTAATGTGATAAAAGAGGCTGAATTCGCCAGCATATTTCAATAGGTTTCCTTAGGTATATTATCCCTGCTGTGATGTTAGTCAAATGTTTACCGTTTATTTTCATTTGAAAAATGACATTCAGATACTTAAATTGTTTTCCTTGGTTTGTTAGTTAATGAAAATGAAATTCGTGTAATTACTGTATTTTTGCTGCCTGCCACGTTGTTTAAAGGGAAGTGACTGCTTTTGTCAGCCAGGTTGTAAATGCCGTCGCCTCGTGTTTTGTTCGGCTTCTGTTTGCTTTATGTATGTCATGTCCCTTCCCTGTCTGTGTCACTGCAGCACCAGCAACAGCTGGGGTGGATGAGGAAAGAAGTAGCTATGGGAAAGGAAAAGAGAAACAGTGACGCTCTCCTATGTTTATTTCATCTGTTTGCTGATGAAAACCACTTCAGCTTATCATTGAGCAGAAGTTCTCTATTCCCCGACGGTGAATGTGCCGAAGCTTCTGGCTGGCAATACTACCGAGGCTTTCTGGCTGTGTGTGTGCCTGTGTGTTGTTGCTTTCCTTTATAGCTGTGTACACGTGTAAACATGTGTGCAATGCTCACAGCCCTACAGAAGGAGACACTTGAGCATACAGTAGGCTCGCACAAGTGCATTAGAATCGGTAATTACTCTCTCCTTCTCCATAGAGATTTAAGGGTCGATCCGCATCTCCTAGTGTAAAAATTTTCTCATTCAAAAGTATTGAAGGACTCAGGATAAATACAGCTGTTCCACAATTAAGAATAATTCAGATTGTTCTGCTTGTTGTTGTGTTTCTCTCCTACTTGCTGGCTCACAAAAGTCCACCCCTCCATTTTGGTGGCTGTGGGGCTCCACCACTGCATCACTATGGGGCTGCTTGCCTCCAGCTGACATCACATGTTGTGACACCACACATTGTGACACTTAGAAATTCCCATTACGCATTTCCTTTGTATTTTATAATTCAATAATCAATTTACCTTTGAAATATTGGGCACAGAATCACAGCATGGCCTGGGTTGCAAAGGCCCACAGTGCTCATCCAGCTCCAACCCCCTGCTGTGTGCAGGGTCACCAACCAGCAGCCCAGGCTGCCCAGAGCCACATCCAGCCTGGCCTTGAATGCCTGCAGGGATGGGGCATCCACAGCCTCCTTGGGAAACTTGTAGCTAACTTAAATTTTGCAGCCTATTGGAAAGTATCTCTCAAATTATGGAAGTGTTGACTTGTAGTATCACTATTTCACATCACTAAAGGGGTGAAGTAAATCAAAGTGAATTTCTTTTTAACCACTTCTGACCATGTGTTCCATTTTCCCCCAGATGGAGTACTGAAAGTCATTTTCTTTACTTACCACACTCCCCACTGTAGGTGGTTACTTGCTCGGCATCTCCTGCTGCCACAGTGCTGCAAAGCCTGGTCCTCTGCATTAACTCACTGCTCTCAAGTTTCTACACAATACCCGTGGAAGCAGATGGATAGCCAGCACATGTACCCCGAGTACAGCGTTGTGCAGTGCTGCTATCTGTTGCTTGTCATTGACAAAGCACAGATTCCTGCTCTGCTGCAGCAGGGTCCATTCCGGTGACAAATGGGAACGTTTCTGATGCGGCTGTGTGCTGCATCACTCAGAGAAATCATGCAATGTCTGAGTGCTGGAATTGCTAATTGCCTGCTTTGCTTTGCGATTGGGTACCTGAGATCCTCCAAGGAGGTGCAGACAGAGTGACTTTGAGGAATTCTTTCCCTCTCGTGGATTTTGGATTACTCCCTCTGGTTGTTCAGGTTCATGAGGAAGAGAGAGACCTTTTCGTGTTCACACCTCATAATGGCAGTAAATAAAGAAGTAACTCTGTGACTTTGGGTTCTGGGCTGTGGTTGGGGCATTAAATAGATGCAAATGATCTTGATTTTCTCTTTTGCAACCATCGCCCCCGGCAGAATTGACATTTTGTAGGTAACGTAGCAAGGCGTTCGGTAAGAGGTTCATTTCTAAGGACGTGAAAATTGTGTTGTTGGGTTGTTGTTTTTTTACCTTCACATTTTCAAAGTGCTGTTTATGGGCAAGGACATCTTAGATTGCAGAGTTAGAACTGCAGCATTTGGGGCAGGGCAGAAAGTCTCCTACAGGACCCAAATCTCTTTGGTGTTGAGTTGCAGCTGAAATGAGTGAAGCTGGCTCTGGGGCTCCCACACGTGCTCTCCCCAACCCATCACCTCCTGAACCTCAACTCCTATTTATTAATCTCCTCACTTAAAAATTCCCATTTGTTCATCTCTTATCATCCCTACTGGGTTTAAATCGCAGCGTAACTCGGAAAAAGAACTGTGCCACTTCCAGAGGTGTTTGGGAAGAGTGCCACATGCTCTGCTGCACTCAGTTGGTGCCCATGGGTTGCTGGTGTAATACTGTAAGTGTTCGTAAACTTTTGTGTGTATCCATTACAAAGACTGTTGTCATAAATTCACCTTAATTGTTACTTACTGGCAGAGGTAAAAGGAAGTGCATGATGGATGCTGCCCAGTGGAGACCCAATAAAATATATAATCTATTCGAGTCTACAAATTCTGAGCTCGTAACTTACTGAGACTCGGATCTGACAAACTCCAAATTACATATACTGTAGAAAATTTAATATTTAATAAAATCCATTCTCTGCCCTATAATCCTTAATGGCCACACTGTATTTTAAGAGGAGGATGGAAAATAAGGCTGTAGTGGAAGTACTGACCGCGTTCCCTATGATAGATTCAGTAATCGGGTGTTTGCTTACAAGTGATTTATCTCAGTGCATACAGACACCTGAGGTGCTCCAACATCTCCCAGTAAAACGGGTCCTGGAGTTTGGGAAGGTTAAGTATTAGGACAGTAATACTGCAGATGAAAGAATAAAGTGTTTTATGCAGCAGATGGAGGATGGCCCGAAAGTAAACTGTGCAGCAGTGCTCAGCCTGTAGTTGCTGCTGTTGCTTTTGCTGTGTTGACATTGCTGTTAATGGACAGTCCTGGTGCTTCCAGAAGACTGGGGGCAGTGCAGAGTGATTGGTGTGCCAATAGCTTACAACCAAGACTGCGCATTAAGACAGGCCAATGAGGGGGGGAAACATCATTATGTTGTAACCACGTAAAAAGTTCTTCCTCAATACAATTCAGATTCATCACAGAAGTGCAGCATAAACCAAAAGGTGTGACTGTGGATCCAGGACTCCTGCAGTTGTTTATCTGAACTGAGGTCTGTCCAGCTTGCTCATCTGGGAGAGCCACCCTTTCCTGTCAGGGTCTTAGGGCAAGGATGGGTTTCATTGCAGTAAACAGGATTTAGTTTTGTGGATGTAGAAGCAGAGAATCTCCTGCTCTGATAAGGGTAGCCCAGAGCCACTGCGGGGTCTCCTCCTTGGAAATCTCCAGCAGCCACCTGTTCATGGTCTGGGGCAGCTGGTGCAGGTGGCCCTAATGGAGCAGGTGGGTCCACATGGACCTGAGGTCCCCTCTGACCTCAGCCAGTCTGTGACTTAGTAATTTAAACTCTGCCTTTCTTCCAGTGTTTGGGAAAAGAGGCAGGGCTCCAATTGCAGAAGGCGGAGGGGTCTCCCTCAAGGTGAGGAGCAGAGCAGGTCAGCAGCCAGCTGTCCAGGGGCATCACTTCTCAGCTCTCTCTCTCAAGAAGGCTGCAGTTCGGGATGCAGAGACGCATCTGCATTTCGCTCCGGCCCATTGCTGCTTTTCTGCTTTTGTTTTCTGCAGTCTTTCTCATTCCTTAAAACACTCTGTACCAAATCTCCAGCCTTTGATACGAGGCACTGTGTTAATTTGTTGGTTTTTTTTTTTTCTCTGTGGGGAAGCCTTGATGAGAAATTATTGTAATTCGTGAAAGCTTTATTTGTGCTGCTGATGACTCAAAAGTTAGCAATGCTGCTTTGCTGTGATTACTCGGTTCTCAAAAATGGCACAAATGAAAGTGGGACTTTCTGATTTCAGCAGAAGTACTTTGTGTGAGGCAAAGAACAAAAGGATTTTTATCGTTATCGTTCGCTCCCTTCAGAAGAGCTGTGCTCGCTCCTCGCTTTACAAGGCACGATGAATCTAAAACGATATTCATCTGCTTGGCGCACTTCTAAGGGAGTGAATAAGTAAGAGAGGATCAGCAAACCTTGGGAGCTTTGGGGAATGTTGAGTTAAAAGCCAAGTTAAGGATGGCGAAGGTGTGCGAAGTAAAGGAACAGTGCTGTATTCTATGGAACTGGCTGAGAAACAGAGGGGAGTTGAAAGGAGGGGAGGGAGCTGCAGAACATTGGGGAGTCCATGGGAAGGTGCCCCCAGCTTCTGTTTGCAGGTTGCTTTCTTTGTTGTTGTTTTGTTTTGAGTTTTTTTTGTATTAAAAAAGAGAATTTGAAAATGAATCTGGGCAAATTAGAAGGGGAATTTACATGGTATTTGAGGGATTTCCTTTGTCTTACAAATACTTTATCTTTTCTATTAAAAAAAACCATGAGGAGGTCTGAAAGGAAGGAGCTAAAAGGTCAGGCTGTGAGCTCATTTGCTCTGGTGTAAATCTGGACCAATACCTTTAATATCTGTGCAGCCGCCCTGGATTTGTCCAAGTGTGGATGAGAGAGATCCGAGCACTACAGTCTCCTCTGGTGGCCTTGGGTTGGTGTGTGCCATCGACTTGGAGCAGGACACACTGAGAGGGGTTTTGTTGCATGTTGTGCAGCTCAGGAAAGGAAAGGATGGAAATCAGGCTGGAGGTCGGGATGAAACCTTTGTTAAAACAGAGTGCCGTGCAGATGTTTGCAGCTCTCTGGTGTGGTGCACTTGACTCTTTAAGTTTCTTGGAGCCAGAGATTAAGTTGGTTGGTGTGTCCCCAGGAACGTCCTTGGAATGCAGGTGTGGAAGGCTGCAGAGTTAAAAACCGCAGCTCCTGGGAGGAGAGAATTGGGAAAAAATGGTTTATTGAGTGCAGTGTTTAATGATATTTTTAATGCATGTTACGTATGAATTGGTACTTCTCATTCTGTTGTAGAGAGAGCAAATACGCATCTCTCGCAGAACTCCTCGGGCAGACATGTGAATGTCTGAGAGTACAGAGGGGCTGCTGTGGATATCTTTGTCCATATGAAGGAGGGTAAGTGATAGACCTGGCCCTCAGCTGTCTTATTTTAATTGTAAGGTGATCACTTTAAACTTAGGCCATGGGTTTGTGCTTTTTTATTCTCCATCCCTTGTTCCTTCCCTCCCTTCCTTCCTTCTGTCCTTCTTAAATGGTGCTGTATGAAGCAATGCCCAGACCAAAGCATTGAAGGCCTGCAGGTGGCCACATACAGAACCAGTGTTTTACACTTTTCTGTAAACTGCTTGCACAAATGGGGCTGTTCCTCTTGATTGTTGCTTGAAATTACTTTTAGGTAATGGAAGCGTTAGGCTGAACAGGGCAGGAATGCAGTAAGGCATTGGGTGTGTTTCCTTTGCCATGCTGAGCCCTGTGCCATCAGGCAGTGGAGGAAGAGCTCAAGGAGTGTAGACATTGGGAAGAGTGAGCTGCATTTCATACACTAGTTATGCAGAGGACAGGAAAAAAGCATGACAACAAATAAATGCATTCATTTTTTATCTCACGTAGGCCATGCTGTGGAAAGGTGTGCAGCCAGAGCTCTAAATCTGTAAAGGTCAAAGACTGATAGCAGCATTCATAACTGCCCCTACTTAACAGAACTGGCCAATTATTCTTTGTAAGTAACTTACCAAGCACTTCTGAGTCTTGTGTCAGACAAATTATTTGCTGTTGGGGAAATCCAGTTCTTAGCAGACTCTGCGCAACCTTTTTTCCATAGAACCACAGAATCATTGAAGCACAGAATGGTTGGGCTGGAGGGGACCTTCAACGTCACTGATGAAACAGCTGAAGTCCAGTGCTCTCATTCAGAAAAGCATTGAAATGTAGTTTGGGGATCCCCTGTTTTTTTCCCCATGCAAGTAGCAGAGGGCAAACAGCTTGCAGAAGGCTCTGAGCAGATGAACACAAAGAAGCTCTCCTCTTGCACCTGAGGTAGCAACTTGTGAACTGCTTGATCCAAGGTGTGCGTGGGTTCAAGTGGCAGCTGAGCAGCATCGTTGACAAGAGAGAAGGCTATTAAATACAAAGCTGAGATCTCTGCATCAGGAAATTCTAGAGCTGCAAATAGACAGATTGCTGGGAAGTGGTGTGGGGAAATACCATGGGGTGTTTGCTGTGTGCTCAGACTCCTCCCTCAGGTCAATGGCTCTGTGATACGAACCAGGACAGCCATTCCTGTGCTGTGCTTGAGGCAGGGCCTGGCAGCTGTCTTCGGTAGGAATGAAGCCCAGCTGAGATGGGCTCTGAGTTTCCTTGTGCTCCTATGGGAGGCTGAGCTGTTGGAATGCAATTTCCTCTTCTCTTTTGCTTTATCTTTTTGGAGTCTCCCTGACCAGGTCAAATGTTGGTGAGCTGCCTTCCAAACCACGAGTAGACACCAGGTTAATGGTGGAACTGAGCAGAGTCCGGGTGCAAGATGACAAGCAAGGAAAAGTGCAAGTACTGACCAATTGATGCTTATTGAATGCTGTGTGTTTACGCATAAAGCACGTGCCTTTAAAATGCAGGTGAATGTGAGAATATGAGCGATGAAGGGGTGTCTGAATTTTAATGCAAGTACTGTATGGATCATCGTGTGGGCTGGGCCGTCAACTCAAGCATGTCTGGAAGGCAAATCTATGAAGCTGCATTAGGAATGCTTTCCACGTAGTGGTTGGGTGGGGAGCGTGGGGATGGCGAGAGGGAAGAGAGCTTTGGGTTACAAAGACCTGGAAGTACCTTGGAAATCATGGATTAGTTTTGTTTAATGGGCACACTCTGAAAATGATGTTTCTGCACATATTCTGGAGATTCAGTCTGAAGCCTCAACGTTTTCAACGTCTCGCCTCGAGAAAAATAGCTGCAGTTGAAAATCAGGAATTGTCAGTGTGCATTGTCAAAACAACTTTATTTTATCAAGTCAAGATAATGTTGAGAGAAGTCTATACCCACTTTAATTGCTTTGACATTCAATTAGCAAGACATTCTACTCCTCTCCAATAGAATGAGCTTCTGTGTGGCTCACAGGAAAACCTGGCTGGAAAAGCACCGGGGGATGTCATCAGGGCTGTGTTCCCAGCGCGGTTCACCTTACCCATCTCACTGCTGACAGCGCATGCACCTTCCTGCTCTCCCGTGTTAGAAATTCCCCAAGAAACCTATTCCGGTTCTTTACACTCCCCTATTCATTTTCTTTTCCCCTACCACAGGACTTGAATCTCCCTCACTGCAATTTAAATCCCTGAATTTTTTGCTCGGTTCACCCTTAGAGTGAAAAAAATGATTTTCCCTCCATCTTTGCTGCCAGCAAACCTGAAAACTGTTATTGTGTGCTCTACTAACTGCTCTTTTTTTTTAGGATAAACAGCCCCAACTCTTCTAATCTTTCCTCATATGTCAGGTTTCCCAGACCCCTGATTAATTTCATTGCTTTCCTTGAGATGCATTATGCTCGGTGAATAATGGCCCTTGTCCCCTAGGATAGGTCATTTATACATATAGCCGAATATTTATTCATTTAATCATTTCACAACATGTCGACTGACGTAGCAGCTGAGTGCTCGCGTAGTTCTTACAGCTGTGAGCTTCAAACTGTTGGAGGACTGAAGAAGTGGTGACAATTAAATCAGATAAAGACACGCTGCTCTGGATCTTGTCAGACTTTGGCATTAACAGATGGTTCAAAGTGACTCTTAATTCTGACAAACTGAACGTGTTGCATGTGGGCACCCAAAAAATACCATTGTTGGTGTATTGAGTTTACCAGAAGAGTGGAAAGATCCTGTGTCACGGAAAGAAATGAAAGTTAGTGCGAAGTTCTGGTTCTGCTACTCCTTAGGATTGTCTAAACTTGCTATAATAGGACATTTTGAGGGCTTGTTAGGGGAAGTGAGGAGGGCAGTGTTTAAGCATGGGCAGTGTGGGGACATCTTGGTACTGTGGGACACAGGTCCTGGGCAGGCATCTGCTCTGTGAGCAGTGCAGCAGGCTCCATGCTTTGCTGTTTGCCTGTACTTTTTGCTAGGAAGGCAAATCATACAGAAATCAGATTCTAGGCAAAAAGAAATAGTCCTTAATAATGAGTTTTCAGATGCATGGAATTTTCCCCCAGAGGGTGGTGATGCACTGGAACAGGTTGCCCAAGGAGGCTGTGGATGCCCCATCCCTGCAGGCATTCAAGGCCAGGCTGGATGTGGCTCTGGGCAGCCTGGGCTGCTGGTTGGTGACCCTGCACACAGCAGGGGGTTGGTGTCTGGGGTGTCCCAGAGCCGTGGGGATGTGGCACTGAGGGACGTGGGCAGGGGGCATGGGAGGGGTTGGGCACGGGGATCCGAGAGGTCTCTTCCAGCCTTAACAGTTCCACAGCTGTATGATTCCACCAGCACCAGATGTTTCCCTTGGGCCAGGCTCTGCAGCAGGCGGTGGCTCCCAGCCCGGTGGGATGCTACTGGTTTGCTCTGACCACAGCCGCACTGCCAGCCCAGCACACCGCACTCTATGGAACGCACATTCTGCATTTCAGATCAGCTTTGAATGATTAGGTAATTTGTACCAAATCTGAGCTTGATGTTAATTTACTTAGCTCTTTTCGTTACTAGATTGAGAACTATCTATCAAATTTACATGTAATGAATTTTTGATAAACAGGTTAGGCGTTATTATGTGCAGAACAGGGGGACGTTGGGAGGGCACGGTGAAAGAGCATCGCCAGCATTTCGGGGGTGCCGGGGCTGCTCTCCTCTGCGTGCCCGGGGCTCTGCGGAGGGCTGCTAACAACGATCCCTTGCAATTCCCTCCGGCTGGTGGCAGGAGGAGCAGCGCTTATCTGGGTTAGGACTGAGAAGTGCCAGCCCAGGCTGCCAAGCGAGAGCTCACTTTGGATGTCTTCATTTGTCATTTTCCCAGCTCAAATATTTTGGCTGGGCTTTGGAAAGGTGCCGAGCACCTCCTCGGTGCAAAGAGAAGAGATTTCAAACCTTAACAACGAAAAAAAAAAAAAAAAAGAAAAGAAAAAGAGCAAAGCTCTCTTTAGAAATCAGTCATTTTTGTTCTCCTCCAGGCCCGCGTGTGCTGAGCGCTAGATATTGTGAGCTGGGAAAGCAGACTTTACACGTGGCAGTTCATATGTAAATACCCGGCATTTGAGCATCCTCAAAAGGAAGCCACAGAAAAGTGGTTCTCCTTAGCATGAAAGGAGGCAGCGTGAGAACCATTAATAGGGCTCTTTAAATTACAAAGTCTCTTCTTTTAACCCATAAATATTTACACTCCACATTTCTCGAAACATCTGTTCTAAATGTGTAGACAAGTAGCCCCATAACCGTACATATGACGCTAACGGTTAAACTGATAAAGAGTAATAATTAATGTGAAAGTCGCAAGAAATTAACTAGCTCATTTGCATTTTCAGATTGTGCCATTTCAGAAAGTGATAAAGTGTGGCTCCTGTCTGCGCCCCTCCGACCCCCGGTGGGTGGGAGGTTATCGCTGAGCTTCTCTGGGCAGGTTTAATGGGGGGGGAGGGGGGTGAGCACCCTCCAGCCATTTCCCGGTGTTTAAACAATTTGTGCCCCTCCACCCGTCATTTTGCAGAGCCGTTTGTGAAGCGAATCTTTTATATATATATATATGTATATATATGTTTTTTTCCTCCTTTAAAATGTATAAGGAGAAGGAACTGATGTGACACGAATTAAGTCGCGCCGTGACGAAAAGCCGGTCTCCCCATCAGAGTGCCCATGTTAAGGCACTAAAAAGACATTGTCCTTAATGAATACCAAATGTAATGGGCACATGACAAGTCAGTTACCGTCACCCTGAGGCGATCCGAACTTATACATCTTTTTTCTTTTCTTTTTTTTTTTTTTTTCCCCTTAATTTGAGAACATTTTAATTTATGTGGGTACTTGAAATGTTAGGAGGCACGGTATCCTATCCCGGCTGGTGCACCAGTGCAAAGAACAGACGGGGACGCGTGTCAAAGGCTGAGTGGCCGCCCCAGTGCTTCCCCAGTGCTGGGCTCAGCCTTGCAGGGCTCTGTGGGGCAGAGACCCTGCTGAGCATCGCCGAGTCCCACCTCCGTGCAGCCTCTCAGCACGGATGGAGATGTCATGTTGCTGAGTGCTGGTGCCGGTATTGCCTTTGGCAGCAGCTGGCTGCAGGTGCAGGGAGGTGATGCTCCTGGAGCTCTGTGATGCCCAGCTGCCGGCCATGGGCTGACCACCAGGCTCAGAAACTGTGAGAGCTGCTATCTGATGCTCACCTTGCACTGCCTGCCTTCTGTGTAATCAGTGTTACCGTAAACGATGCTCTGTGAAGCAGACTTTACAGCTCGGGTTGTGTATGTTATTCTCCAGGTGAAGGTATGCCCGGGCTGAAGCACAGATTTGTGGACCTTATCCTATTTATCTTTCGTCTTGGATGTGGCAGCTCGGCTATACTGGCTTTTTTTTTTTTTTTTTTTAATGATAAATGGTGGCTATTGTAAACAGAAGCACTCAAATCATGGTCTCACTGCACATGTCTTTCATGACTGTGCTGCCACAATAATGAGGAATAGGAGATAATGACTTAAGGAAAAAGTGCTGGATTAAGTGGGACAGTAAATTAGGCATTTATCTCTCTCCATTGGAAGCCTGTTTCCACTTCCATTCCAGTCTCAGCTGAGCTCTATTTAAAAGTAAACCACGTCGTATTTCACAAAGCCAACCCACTCCATAGAAATCAGCATATAAGCGCTCACATTAAATTACCATATTACCCAGGAGGTCCAGGTTTTCAGGAAGGTCAGAGT
Source organism: Coturnix japonica (assembly GCF_054131305.1). Lineage (NCBI taxonomy): Eukaryota > Metazoa > Chordata > Aves > Galliformes > Phasianidae > Coturnix > Coturnix japonica. The sequence goes on along the minus strand of NC_140669.1, from coordinate 3,386,076 downwards.
TGAGGTGTGTTAGCAAGAAAAAATAAGGCTATACTGTTCTATCTTACTCCTAAGCAGCTGGAGTATGGAAAATTCCCACTTACCATCTTAGTCTCTCTTTTTTTTCCCCTCCTCTGTTTAAAATTCTGGTAATTTTGAGATGATAAGGAAAGTACTGTGTACAGAAATCACATGCCTGCAGTTTCCTCTCAAGGGGAAGGGATTGTATGGTATTAGGTTCAATGAAGTGTGTATGACTGTGTGTATGTTAGAGTGTTTCGCTCAGGAAACTCTGGCAAAGATGATTATTGCGGTAGCAAAGTCATAGGACCCTCGTTTTATTTAATTCAGAGGTTGAACTACTTAGAGAACGACTCAGGATTGCACGGTGGAGAAGGCTGCTGCCTCCTGTATTATTTGTTGCAAAGGTAGAATGAGTTTCGGAGGAGAGAGATTTGGGCAACTAAAGCTGGTTTTGATTAATCTGAATCTCTTCCTGCACATCTCTTCTTCACAAATACGATGGAGGTGTGTTTGCACTGTGGTGCTGCTCATAAGGATCCAGGCAGGGAAGGACTGTAATGTCCAGTCTCCTGCTATTTCAGGCTGCCAAATCACATAACTGGTGTAAAATCTGCTAATTTTCTCCACTGAATTGGCCCTTACTGAGATGCTGTTTGTTCTGATGGTAGGGAGCTGTCTTCCTTTTAAGCCACAATATTGGATGACCATCTTACTCCTGCTTTTCTTACAACAGCAGTATTTTAAAGACTGAATGAAAGTTGTTCTTCCTTGCTATTTATTTTTTAAAAAGAATAAGGAAAATCACATATCCCTGTACTAATTTTATCTCACTCATTGGAGTGACTTTGCTCTTTTACTCCTTTTTGCACCAGACTTTTCTCTCCTGGTCACCTTTATAGATTTCCTGTTTTGAATTCAGTTTTATTCTGATGACTGTGTTCTAAAATTAGATGTGTTTTCACCTGCGTGCTACACTATTAGTGATGGATAACAATGATAGCAATATAATATATATATATATATTTATTATCTGCTAAAACAAGTCATGCTAACTAAACTTTTAACTGGCAGCCTTTCTTATGGGCGCTTGACTTTGATCTGTTTTGGAGAAGTGCTGAGCTGTATTTTCTGCAACTTATATTAATGGAAGCCGAGCTTTGAAGGAAATTTGATGGGAATTCGTAGAATCACAGAATGGATTGCAAAGGCCCACAGTGCTCATCCAGTTCCAACCTCCTGCTATGTGCAAGGTTGCCAACCAGCAGACCAGGCTGCCCAGAGCCACATCCAACCTGGATCAGCTTGGATGACCATCACAACTTTATTTCTGAAGGGAATGGCATTTCTTTGCTTTTCAAGCTTCCCACTGGCAGGCTGACCTGTCCTTGCTCTCAGAAAATAGCTGAATACTGGCAAGCTTATTCGCGGCATTTGGTGCTGGAAGTTGATCTCCTAGTTAGTTACCTTGTAGGTCAGAACACCGTTAATAAATTGCATTAAGTATTGAGGCAAAGGTTGGAGAAGGCAGAATCCAGATTGATATTTTACTTGGTTATAGTATTTAATTAAAATATGTAAAATTATATATTTCTGCATACTTATTTTCTGTTCTTCGTGATGTTTTCTAAACCAGATTTCCTTAGACTTACAAAAAGTAATGCAGAAACATATTCTCGACATTACAGTATCCACATCTGAACTCAAGCAGGGTCAGAGGGGCAAACTTTTTAGGTGTTAGCACCATGGAAGTTGATAATCAGGAAAAGGAGGCTGATACCATGAAAATATCAATGATTCTAATTGCTGCAAAATCAAGTCCTGACCTTCATTTCTAACAAACTTTGTAGATTAATTCAGACATGAGATATTTATATGGCACCATCTGAAAACTTTCAGTTTTCCAAAGCAAGACTAATACTCTGAATGGAACTTTAACTAAGCGAGCAGCTCCTGAGCTTGGCAGTGATATCAGGTAACGTTAATTCAGCTTTTTATCCATAGCAGCGAGAAAGAGGGAGAAAAGTCGAATCATGTATATCTGAAACAATTTGCAGGTCCTTCACATGAAGGGCTGTAAATGGAGCTGCTTTTCTGTCACAATCCAAGTGGAAGTAAACTCTGATACTGGAGAGGAAAAAGAGAAATGTGATGTCTAGTGCATGCTATAGAATGTACTGCAATGTAAATTCATTTCAAGAGCTACCTAATTCCCTGTGTTAATATGGGTATTTGGGCAGTTTTGTTTTATGGCTTGTTTTCCTGCAGATGCTGTTTGGTTTGGCCCACTGCTTTTCTTATTAATGCCCTTACAGCTCCTTGTGCAAAGGTGGCATTGGGGAAGCAGGAACAGACACTGAGGGTATCTTGCTGGAGGTGTTTTTTGAATCCATGTGTTGGAATGTGTGTATCTGAGTTGCTTGCACTTAGGAGGATTTCTTTTCCAAATTTGCCACTGTCTCAAGACTTGACGAAGTTGCCCATGTGCACTGAAATTCATAAACTGCCTATTTGCCAAGATTTAAATATCTAACCTTTCTGATGGCACTTGGGATTGAACTATGGTTCTTGAGAGAGGTTATTAAGCCACTGTGCCCGTTATGCTTAATTTTTTGAGGATAGGAAGTAACGTCTGCACTGTAGCCAGAATTCCTCTCTATGCTCAGCTCAGCATATTTCTTAATGTCAACAATTAAGAATTGCCATTAAGGAGTATCACAATCAAAGAATGTCTGCAACTCAGGACAAATTAATGAGGTACGCTAAAGCCTCTACCACATTTTCATGTTCCTGGAGAAAAGCCTTTTTTCTTTAGTAAAGCCACCTGTAGCCACCGTAGTTCTTTTTAGTGCCTTTAAGTGAAACTACTCAGAGGTTGTGTACTTTTTATCGTTATAGTAGAGGTAATTCACTGGCAACAAGGATGTGCGTGCATGTATCCATAATGTATATGTGTAAACCTGTTAATGTGGAGCCTTGCTCTGGACATGCCATGTGTGACCTGAAGAGAGTACTGCTGAGGAAGAAATACAGCAGTGACCACTTAAAATCAATGATGGCAACTAAGGTAAAATCTCAGTGCTTTCATTGATTTACGGAGAAACAGACTTTCACCACTGTAGTGCTTGCAGTTTCCATAAACATTAGAGTATCTTTGGGTTTGTCTGTAGAGCTGAATGTCTGACATTTTTCTTATAAATGAGACTTCAGTATTTCAGGTGGAAAGCCTAATCTCTGTTTTTCATAGAAAAAATAAAGGAAAAAAAGAATATTCTAGAGTATTTGTATCCTTATCATGAAATCACAGAATGGCCTGGGTTGCAAAGGCCCACAGTGCTCATCCAGCTCCAACCCCCTGCTGTGTGCAGGGTCACCAACCAGCAGCCCAGGCTGCCCAGAGCCACATCCAGCCTGGCCTTGAATGCCTGCAGGGATGGGGCATCCACAGCCTCCTTGGGCAACCTGTTCCAGTGCGTCACCACCCTCTGGGGGAAAAACTTCCTCCTAAGATCCAGCCTAAACCTCCCCTGTCTCAGTTTCAAACCATTCCCCCTTGTCCTATCACTGCCCACCCTCACAAACAGCCATTCCCCTTCCTGTTTTAAATGCTCCCTTCAAGTACTGGAAGGCTACAATGAGGTCTCCCCTCAGCCTTCTCTTCTCCAGGCTAAACAAACCTGGTTCCCACAACCTTTTCTCATAGGAGAGCTGCTCCAGCCCTCTGATCATCTCTGTGGCCATCTCTGCACCCACTCCAAGAGCTCCATGTCCTTCCTGTGCTGGGGGCCCCAGGCCTGGGTGCATTATATGTGGGGTTCCATCACTACACATACTGGAAACAGCAACTAACAGCCCTTTCCTGGAGCAAGTAGGTTTCAGATCCCACTCTTTCTGAGGGGCTGCTGCTGCGAGTTTCCACCTTGAAATATTTTTGTTTCAGGGTAAAACTGTGTCAGCAGAAAAGAAAATAAACAAACAATGAGATAAAAACCACTGACTGCACTGCTTGGGAGGCATGAATAGCATTTTCAAACAGATTGGAAGCAATTTGCTTTTTAAATTCTTGCATGCACGTTTTGCCATGCTTTGTGATTAACACCTTACAGAATTCTTTATTTCCTTCACATTTTGCCTTTGCGTTGCAAAGATCAGTGTTTGTGTGGTAGGGAAGCATTCCTCTCAGGAGTACATGATCTCAGGGTGGGAAATGCTGTTTTCAGAAAAACTCTGTGCTTAATGAATTCTTGTGAAGGTCTGTGGCACATGCTCTTAAGTCAGCTGCTGGAGAGTTGGGCTGCCACGGTGCTGAGCTGCTTTGGTTCCCTGCTCTGGATCAGGGCAAAGGCTGAGGCCTCAGCTCTTGGTTTCACCCTCTCAGGCATTTTTTTTTACAGTTTCACTTAACGTGGTGAGATGGTGATGGGTTAAGACTGTAAGAAAGGACAATTTTAGCACTGAATAGCACGCGTCTCTGAAAGTAACTGAAACCCACTGGGGGATGTAATGCATAACAGCAGTGGAAAGGAGAACTGAGCATCTCTGGGCAGAGCCATTTGAATGAGCCTCTCCTTTATAAAGGTCATTGCACAGCCAGGCTGGGGGCATGGACTGGAGGCTTGGTGGGGGATACACTTTGACTGGCCCAGTAGGGCACAGATTTCAGGTAGGGACCAGGGAGAGCAAACCTCATGGCCCTCTTTCCGGAGAGCTCTAAACTCTGAGGGATATGATAATGGAGGATTTCTTTTTACTGAGTGATTTGGGAGTTTGGACAAAGAGCGATGGAAACTATTACAGACTGTTCCCAAAGCTGGCAGACCTGCTGGATTTGTTGTGAAATGAGGGAATATTTGGCTTTGGGAAAAAAATAAAATCAAAGAAATAAGGAAAAAGAGCAGCTCAGGCTGGAGCTGTTATTTCATTAATGTGTGTGCAAAGGGAAGATGTTTTCAGGCTTTCATTTTTTCTTGTTTTAATTTTTTTTCCCTTCCAGAAAGCCGTGGCAGCTGGATTGCTCTGATCAATAACATTATAGCGTGGAAGCAGCTCGCGGTTCGTCTGCAGGTTCAAATCCAGCTCTGGTGAGGTGATCAATAACTTTGTTTATAATGACATCTAGCTGGCAATGTGTGGTTGTTGCTGAAAAGCCTTATCAAAAAAAGTTGGTCTGAGTAATAATGATGTTTGAATTACCATATGGGACCAAGTGTGGCCTCTTTTGGTGTGTTTTAAGATGAAGTTCCTGGACATAATGGGAATAAATGTAGATATGACAATTTATTTGTGTCCTTGAAGAGAAAAAAACCTTTTTTTTTTCTTTTTTTTTTTTTTTTTCTTGTTACTTGTGATACTTGCAGGAGTTGGACTTTCAGTGATACTTATGGGTCCATTCCAACCCTGGGTATTTTATTATTCTTACAAATGATGTCCCTATCCTCTTATGATGATATAGCTGTGTGTCCCACTTCCACTGCACTGTGAGCGCTTGATGGAGCTGTGGGTGTCCCTGTTTGCTGCAGGGCTGTGGGACCAGGTAGCCTTTAAGGGTCCCTTCCAGTTCACACCATCTGTGATAATGCATGCTGGGTGAGGCTCCCAGGCCTTGGACATCGGCCTGGTGGTGTAACAAGGCTCTTAAAAATAATTCCGACTTGCAACTGTTAGAAACCATGTAGAAACTTTTAAAGGAAACAATGAAAACAAATCCTTATTCGTTTTTGGTATAACAAAATCATGGCTGAAAGAAAGATGCTCCATGCACTTCAGCCTGGGGGTTTCGCTGATGGTTTTCCAGGCACTTTTCATCCTTGGGTTTCCAGGCACTTTTCATCCTTGAGCTGAATGCTGCCTGTGGGGCTGGGAGGAGGATGGAAACGAGGACTAGAAGGCTTTTGCACGCCATGCTGGTGGGCAGATCGCAGCGAGGCCAGTGCAGGACCTGGTGCTGGTGCAGTGGGGCCGCGTGAAGCCTGGGCCTAATTGTCTGTGTTCGGAAGTTAGCGTTATTGGCAGCTGCCATTCCCACGCCTGGCCTGCTGTCACTGGCATGGCCGACCCGCCTGCGCTAATTGCAGTGGCCTTTTCATCGCGTCCGCTTGCCCGGCTAACCACACAGAGCTGTCTCCTTGCTGTTAGCGCTCGACGGGCCGCGCGGTGCGGGCATGATGGGGCTGTCATATCGCTGCGGCCTCTCCCAGCCTCGCCGTTAGCACAGACCCACACGGCCAGCTCTGCCCTGCGCCCCATAACCCCACACCCCCCTTGTTTCCGAGGGCGCCAGGCCCAAGCTGAGTGCGGCATGGCGGGCAGCCCTGACAAGAGATCAATAGTGTCCTCCGCTCGCCGGGCGGCTGGCTCTGTCAGGGGATGTGCGCTGTAATTGGATCGGGTGCGGGAGCCATCCAGCCGCCGTCAGCGCTGTCACAGCTGTCAGATGTCATCCCACCCTACAGCTGTCACCGCGGGAGGGCCGGCCTCCTCCTCCCTCCTCACCCCATGCAAATGTCCACTTAGCGGGGGAATATGGAGGGTATTAGACACTTCTCTATGCCTTTATGCAAAATAAGGATCTGTGTCATCTGCAGATTTCATGGAAATAAGTTGCAATTTATTCACTCTGAGAAAAGTGAAGTGAAGCCTGTAGAAATGAGAAATTATTTGGTTCAGGCTATTAAAAAAAATAAGAAGATTTTTAGAGAATAAACAAAATATGCAGCTTTTCTTCTGAAAAGTAAAAAATCTCAGATAAATATAAATATATATATATATGGAATGAAATAGCATTTTCATACTAGAATGTTGCTTTTTGTGTCTCATTTCTTGACACCCTTCCTCAGAGAGAGCACTGAGGGTAGAGTAAACTTTGGTTTCTTCCAAAAACCAAAAAAGAAGCATATAGATTTCTGAGCAATGCGACCTGCCGGCTGTTTCCTGGCAGTGCAGCCTGGGTGCAGCTTTAGGCTGCGCTGGAGGCAGCTTTGGGGCAGCAGGATGGACAGACATCCCCACACACATAGACATGGGGCCACGCTAGGCCTGGTGCCTCCTGCAGCTGCTGTGTGTGGGTCAGCACAGGTCCTTCCTTCTGTCAGTACCATGAGTTGTGCCTCAGTGTGAAATTAACCGGGCTGCCATGCTGAACTGATGAGTGTGATGTGGGGAGATAAGGGCTGTCAGCCTGTGAGCGGTGCTGCGGGTTGGCTCTGTTATCTCACGTCCTGCGGAACTGGGAGAGTCCCGTGGTGTCCTTACAGAGAGGAATGAGCTGCACTGTGATGAGCTAAGGAATGGAAAGGCAGCTCTGATGGGCATCTCAGCAAAGCTGGCCTGGCTGTTGGTTCCAGAGAGCAGAAAAGTGAGATTTCCATTGAGTTGAACAGCAGCAGTTGCTTTGGTTTTTGCACTCTTGGGGCAGCTCACAGCAGATGTTGCACCACTTCTGCTTTCTCATGGTGCAGTTGGAGGACTGATGGAAATCTCGGTGTAAGCAAAGGGAAAGGTCAGGTAGGGAAAGGTGCTGCATGGGCTGCACATGTGGCACAGTTATGGTGACAAAGGAAGTACTTATTTCCTTTTTATTTTTTTTCCTTTTAATTTAAAAAAATGTGGTTTATGGCCAATTACATCAGAGATCCCAAACAGTCCTTCTTACATTTTCATTAGTAAGGTGCATCACATGATCTATACTTGAGTAGGAGTGTACATCAAGGGTAGATTAAGGGTTGGTTAGGCATCAAACTATCTTCCATATGTAAATTTATAGCAATGATGTGCTGCGGACTGATAGCTTACCCTCAATTTCTGTGCTACTAAATAAAATTAAAAATTCACAACTCTGCTTTATGGGGATTTAAATGAATTTGATCTCTCTTTTGGGCAGGGCAAATAAGTGTTTTGTGATGTATTATTTTACAAAAAGGGGAAAAAAAAAAAAGAAAAGGAAGAAGAAAAAAAAAAAAAGACCATCGTTCTGGCTCATTTAATTTTGCGAGTGAATGATCTAAGATTAACTACAGACTAGTCAGTGCAGTTTAAAAGCTGAAAGCAATTTTCAGCCATAGATGGTAATGCCACATTTAGTCCACAACCGAATGACTCTAAATGACTAAGCTGCAAGGTCTTTGTATATGACCACAGGGCCTGATAAAGCCATAGGAACACAGTAAAAGCACAAAAATAGTTCCAATTTATTTGGTGCCATCACCTTAATGAGATTAATACGGACGTGTTCATGTGCCTAATTGGTGATTTTGTTTTAACTGGTAATGAAGGATTAAATCTTCAGGCAACAGGCTACTTACAGGAAGGGGGATTTGAGAAAAAAGTTTTTAATTATAAAAGGCAGCTAGTGAAATATACCACTGCAAAGTTAACAATGCATCTTTAATAAAATATAAATATGTCACATTTGCCACTTCGCTGTTTGCCTGAATAGTTTCAGGGAGTATTTCGTTGGAGGAAGCGGTGAACACAGTCGTGTGTCATCAGTGTCTCTCCGTAGCAGCAAATGTGAAAGCCAGGCATGCGGCACGCTCTGCTTCCGAATTGGGCATCTGGAAACCCGCACAGCCCATAGATTCAAAGTGTTGTTACAGATGTTCTTGCGTTTCTGAGCAGAGTCTGGGGAAAGCAGCGCCCGGGGCTGTGCTGGGCTCTGCCCTGCTGCCCGGGCACCGGCAAACAGCCGCACTGCAGCTGAACTTCGCCCCGCCATGCAGCGAGCGCTGCCCTCCACGTCTGGTTGTGACCATTTAAATGCTAACGCTATTAAACATGCTGCCAAAACACAAACACCCAGCCTGAGTCATTAGAATGTAATTACAAGGGGGCAGCTGAGCCTGCTTGGAGTTTTGACTCAGAGGAATCCTCCAAAAGAAACCCATGCATAAAGCCCAGAGCACCCACCCAAGACTGCTTCCAGCTCCAGGCCCGCCGGCAGGCAGCTGAGCAAGAGAAGTCTGCCTCTTGGAGCAGCTCTTGGCTGTCATTTGGGCACATTGCTTTGGTTTGCTTTGGTGATTTTTATGTACCTTTTGCAGATGGGTGTGTAGTGTCAATCCTACCATGGTGCTCTTTTTAAGTTGATCTTAGAGTAGAGACAACGGCAAAAAGGTCTTTAGCACGTTGTATGGAATGTGTCCTTATGTTGTTAAAGCATTCTTCACTCTGAGTGGCATTTGAGTAAGGAGGCATGTATTAATTGAAGGACTTGTTGGTAACAAAGCAGATTTGGGAGTAGTCCTGATGAAGCAGCAGCTGTGTCACTGTGCATTTTCCCACCTCTCCTCTGCTATCTGAAACCAGGAGGCATACTCTATATTTTCTCACGTTTTCCATGGTTCTATTTTACCAAGGAGAACAACAACAACAACAAAAAAACAAACAAAAAAACCCCAAACCTCTGACAATGACCAGCACCCCAAAAAGCCCAAACCTGACCAGCACTGCCTCCGGGCAAAACACTGTGAACTTCAGTGCTGCATTATGAAGTGCCGTGAAAGGGCTCTGGGTAGCGATAGCACGCGCTGCGAGATGCTACCTTCCCGGGCAATGAGGATGGGAATATATTTTCCATTTCTTGTCAGATTGAACTTTAAGACATCTCGAGAGCTGTGCGTGTAATGCAGCCCTCGCAGCCCAAATGGCAGCACGGCGCTCGGTTCCGGCGGCGCGGAGGAGGCGGTGGTGCCCACATGGGCGCAGTGCCGCTCCGTGCCGCGCTGCCGGCAGCGTGTCGAGCCATTATAGCGGGGAGCCGAATGTCACGGCGGTCTCAATGGTTCGTCAGCTGAAGGATATGGTTAACAAATGTAAAACCAAACTTCAGAGGAGCTGCTTTTCTGTGCTAAGTGATCTGTATTCCCTCTGAATTTACTTTCCCCTAACCCCGTGAAATTAACAGTACTTTCTGACATTCGACCCCCTGACCTCACATATAATAAGAATTTAAAAAGCACCATGCATGAGTGTGTCTGTGTAATGCAAAACTGGAAAAAATGACCATGTCACAGTTTTATTATACAAAACCTTCTCAATCTCCATTGCATGCTTCATATATGAGCGCTCAGTTTAAAGTTATTATAAAGAAAAACACAGTTTTAACAGTAATAATTCACCGCTCGTGACTTTTATAGACAATAAATTGTAGCAAATACATATTGCTGCAAAAAAAGAAGCTCCGTTGTCCATTAATGCAGATATTTACCGCGCTCGGTGTGAAAACCAGGCGGTGGGCAGGGGTGGGGGGCAGCCAGGGGCCGCTTCTGGGGGGCTGGTTGCCAGGGGTGCAAGTGCATGCACAATGTGTAGGTCTTGGGGTTTAAGAGGCAGAAGCAGAAAAGTGTTATGTGGAAATGATTTTGCAGTTATCAGGCTCAGGGGATGACAGCATACAAGAGTAAGAACAAGGTGCTATGTGGCTTTTTCTTCACTGTGAAGTAAAGATTGGCAGCTGGAAGTAAGGCTTACAGGCAGACCTGCACACAGGACCTCTTCACCCAGGACTCATAATCACTACTCAAAGGAAAACGCATTTACCAGTAAAAAGCGGCTGTAGCCATCAGAAGTGTGCTTAAAACACCACTTAAATATCACTTTATACGCTATTACTTGCAAACTGTGGCTTGGTATTAAATTATACTTGCATAGGCTTTTGCTTAGGTGCTGATAATGCTTTTGAGGTTGCATTGGTGAGGAAGAATTTAGGCTGCTTTACAAGAGACGTGACTGGAATATCCCACCGTGCTGACAGTGACAGGGTGAAAAATTGCAGAACTGTACTTTCTTTCCCCATATAGATTGTAATTTTAATTGTCATTGTGGCCCTTCTGTTTTAATTATGGGACTTCTTTGATATATACCAGGACATCGTATTGAATGAAAATATGGTGCTATAATAGTCTCTTTATAATTAATGACCACATGTAGATCTTGGTGCATAAAAGGAAAGGAATAAATGAACAATTTATTTAACTAGGTTTTGGATTTCTTTCTGTCTTCCACTGAATATAAAATGATCCTGGGGCTTCTGAGGCTGTTTGATGTAAGAACCGCACTGAATATCTAATAAAATTACATTGGTGTAGATTACAAAACATATTAGGTGGTTTTACTTAAAAACGGTCCCATTACCGACGGTGAATTTCTCCTATTTACTGTGTTAGCCTTCCTCGCTTTCAGCTTTTGAAACAAATGATCATCTTTTAGTTCATTTGCAGAGGTGCTTAAAAAAATTAAAGCAGCTTCTCCTCCCAAAGCAGCCGTTGGAGGTGGGAGCTGACGTGAACTGGAGGTAATATCTCTCCGGAAGGCGATTTGTATACGTACTGTGCCGCGCAGATAGCCGTGCCTCCCCCCGAACTTTTGGTTTCAAAATATGATGGATTTATGTTCTATTAATTTCTGGTTGAAGAACTCGTTCTGTGCGTCCAATCCCAAGCAGAAGCAGCGCCGGGAAACACAATAAAAATACAAATGACTGCTAGCTGAGGGCTTTGCGTGGTGGGGAGGAGGAAAAAGCGAGGAGCACGGAGCGAGTGCCACTCTGCCCCGGTGCTCGCGCCTGCTGCTTTCCCATCCAGGAAAGCAGAGACTTGCAAATCTGACCGCCTGCTATACATTTCAGGAGAGTACAAACCTCTGTGGATTTCTGAAAAGCAGACATATTTGTCCAGTGTCTGTCACCGTAAAACCCGAAAATACGCCCTGACAAGCTTCTGCTAATTTTATTGCGGCGCGGAGTAGTGTGCATACATCCCGCGCAGTGTGACTGCAGTTCAATTGCAGAGCACGATAAAATTGGATCGGCAGAGACAGGGACTACCCTGGGGTCAGCCGCGACCATGCCACTTCGATGTGATGTCTAGTTGGGGTGATGGTGTGTAAATAAACGTGGGGAATTGCAAATCTTGTCATGGCCACGCAGAGCAGCTCAAGCATTTAAAGATGGTTGCCCGCAAACCTGGCTGGGAGGTGGTTGCTCTGTGTGGTGGCGGAGGAAAAGCGCCCTTCTGCGCCCGGCTCTTCTCCTTCTTGACATCTCAGGGAGCACTGACCCAGCGCTTCGTTGCTGAAGGGATTAATCACCAAATTGTTTTTCATCTTAGTGGAAAGTAAAGAAACTAACTGAGCGCCTTCTAATATTGTTCTTTTAAAGCCGAGCTGCCCGATGCTGACGGATGCTCGGGATTTGTGTTATCTAATGTGATTTATTTGTTTTGGTAGGGTTGGTTTTTTTTTCTGTTGTTTGTTTTTTAATGAGAGATCTTAATGTCCCACTGCTTAATGAATTTAGGCACATTAAAGTTCCATGAGGTCTTTTCATTATTGTGAACTTTGCTAATGCTGGGAAGTAAGATATTATAGAACTCGCATTTTCTGCGTGTGAATCTGATTTATTTAAATGCTGCTTCCCGCAATCATTAAAACATGCTTCAGTTTTGCTGCCTTGGACCAGTAAGAGGTACATATATATATATATATATATATTTTACCAGTTTTACATTTGCATGTATCTGTTTTTCTGTTACTTTTCCCACACGACAATTACCTTTCATTACAAATTTATAAAATCATTTACATTTTAGCAGTTTAAATGTTTCTGCTGACATTTTGTAACTATTACCCTCTCCTAGAATGGCATATGTTCAGGCAGTTAATAAAAAATTAAATGGAATAGCAGTAGACAAGGTGAAGCTTTGTAGCAGGGTGTTCGGCACATTTCTGAAAATACCATCTTTGTGTTGCAAACTGTGAAGCGAGGTTAGGGCTGTGCCAATATGTGTATTTGTCATAACTGTCACAGAGTCCGTGAACTAGCCAATCATCCCGCTCTTAATTAGACAGTTACATTTTGCTTTTTAGAAAGCGTCCTCGTGTAAAATGGTGTCTGAGCTGCGGGAAAGGTGCTGGGAGCAGAGGGGGCAGAGAAGATGGGCGGCAAAACACTTTTTATCTGGAGGAAACAGAGTTTTGAGCAGCTGCGTGACTTCTAAATGAGGGGTAGCGATTGTGTGCCGTCAGGAGCCCTCCCTGCCCCATGTGGGGGGCACATCCCTGCGGCGGGTGGAGGGGCTGCCTGCCTGTGGGGCTGCTCAGTTGTGGGCTGCCTGCGGGGCCACACTAGTGAGGGTGTGCATGCACAAAAAGCTGCGCCGTAGCTGACGTAGGGCTTGGTCGGAGGGCTGTGCTGGGCCCGTTGTGCTGGTGTTGTGCTGGAAGGGCTTGTTTGCATAACGCTGCAGCTCGCGTCAGGCGCAGCTCTTGTCTCGTAAATCTGATCTGACTTCATGCAGATATTTACAGCACTTTGCACTAAACAGGACTTCGGCGGCGAGATTTGGGATAAGGGGAGCAAAAATAGTGGTAAAACTCACCCTGTGTGCCTGCTGTGTTCCTGCCTGCCTTTTTGTCCCTCGCTGTTTCAGTAGGAATTTGGGAATATATGTATACTTAAAACAACACAGCCCCCATACAAACAAAACACTTTTGCAGCCCTTCGTTTATGACCGACTGTGCTGCTTACAGCCGTACCATAAAGCTGTGCTTAATTGGAAGTTCTCAAAGACCGCTTTTAGAAACAGACCTTGGTTTACTCTGCGAGAAGTCAGGGTTTGTCTGATCAGTGCTGGGTGTCCGGGAGGAATTATCAGCATTCACCACTGAATTTACCTTGGGATACGGCTGTGCTGAATTCCTCAGCACCGGATTTAAGCGAGAAGCACAATGAGGAATCCGGCGGCTGTCTGTGCTGCTGGCAGAGATGGAAGGAGCTGTGCAGCAGTCAGCCCACAGCTGAGCAGCGAGCGCTGCCGAGGGGCAGACAAAGAGCGCTTTGTGGAGTTCCCAAAGTGCAGCCCGGGTGGGGACTGCAGGCTGTGCCCTAACAGTGGGGATGTTGTGGGGCACGGGCAAACTTTAAGGAAGAGAGCAGAAAGGAAACAATTTGGGGTGGCTCGCATGGCTCGTCCTGCTTTCAATCTTTATTCCGTGGGCATATCAGAGAAGTTTTAACAGTCACAGCAGATTAACCTTCCTGTGCTTTGTGTGGCTGCACGTCTGATGAATTTACATGCAGCCGGACGAAAATGCTATTTGGAGAGAGATTGAGAGTTTATTTGATTAAATCCCTTTCTCCAATACCTTGACCTCTTTCTTGTGAAATAATCAGAACTGTTTAGCAAGAATATTCTGGCATTAATAATGAATAGCTTTCGAGCGGGGCTGTCCTGCTCTGCAACAAACCCACCCTTGCCTGTGCTTGAGGCCGGAGGACTGCGCCGAGTGCTCGGTGCTGCAGACACCTCGTGCTGGGAGATGCGCTCTCTGAGCCGTGATCTGCAAGCCAGTGTTTTTCTTAGGGGTGTGCTCCACTGTAGTGCACAGTGCCTGACGGGTGGCATGGGGCTGGGAAGCTGTGCAGGCCCTGCCTGGGGGCTGTGGGGCTGCGGGTGTTGCACAGCCATTGCTCCTGACCCTCTGCCTCCTGCTGCATTCAGAGCAGTGAAATGTGCCTTCTGCCCAAAGTTTGCTCTGTGTGCCCGTTGTTTGAGTGCTGACTGGCTCCGTATTTGTTATTTTGAAAAGAGCATTTGTCAGTCATGATCACAGAATGCGTTTGAAGCCACGCTGATGACTTGATAGCATTGCTTGACTCTAAGGTGACAAGCTCCATGCGAGGCCAGGAAGGTGCGATGCAGTTGCCGGGTCCTTCAGTGCCGTGCTCCTTTTGCTTCACACCGGTGGGGTAGCAGCAAAGGGAGATACCTCCCTGCATTGCCAGCACGGCAAGGTATCTCATCTCCCAACTAAATTAAGCTCCATTATAATTTGTTTCTTAATAACATGCACTTCACTGTAATATGTAAAACGCTTGGCTTTCATGAACAACTCTATGGGAAAGCTGTACAGTATCTCATTTGCATTTAGCAATTATATTATATTACAATATATTAAGCTGCAGAAAACCTAATCTAACATCATAATTTAAAATCATAATTTACGGTACTTTACAAGGAGCATACAAGGCAGGTTACAATAACACATTGCCAGTAAAATTATTTACTCATCTATTTAGTTTTCCAAAATGTTCTGTATAAATTTTACCCGTAACGTGCAGGGAGAGCTGAAGGCAGAACTCCACCAGCCTGCCCCAACCTGCCCGACGGTGCCACTGCCCTATTCACCCAAATTCAGTGGCTGCTGCTTGGTCTGATAACTGTTTGGGTGGAATGTTTGCGTTACGAGGGGTGTGGTTTAAGAAAAGAAAGGTTGTTCGAGGAAGATTGGGTTTATGCAGATGGCCCATGCTGCTAGAGTCGGATGAAATGAGGAAGGATCCATTTTTTAAGTCTTGGTACAGGTTGTGACACAGCATTTGATGAATCATTTAATATGCGACACGTGATGGCAGAGAGTCAACACCCGGATCCTGTTGCAGCCTTTGTTTGTAGCCGGGCTCGCGCGGGCACAGACTAACTTCAGAAGGCAGCAGATGCCGCCCCTCCCCACTGCTGGTCCACAGCGATGGGAGCAGCTTTTTGCTATTGGGAATTACTGTTTAAATCTATCATCAAGAATCTAGCACTGAAAGGAACATGGGCTACTGAGTCACCAACCTATTAGTTAAAGGTTTAATCTGAAGATAATATCTGGCTTCAATTTAATATTTGGGCTATCAATGTGTTGTTATCTGCCTATATATTAAGCAGCATTTTTGAGTTGGCCCTGCAGAAGCAAGCAAGGTGCATCGGGTCGAATTCTCTTCTATTGCAAAGAGCACTGCTCTGTGGACCAGCACGGTGGCATTGGCTCCACGTCAGTTGCTCTTGTAGAACAATAAACCCCAGGATGCTGTGAGCAAGGCATAGCGTGAGTACAATAGAAGTGTAGTATGAGCATATTATGACAGTGTGGAAATAAGCCATGTGCGGTTTTGGATGGAAGGTGTCATATTCAGCAGGAGCATCTCTGTTCCCATCAGTTCAGGAGCTAGAGTGGCTTTATATGTGTCCAGTGCACTAGTTCTAAGTTTTGGCTGCTCTCTTTTATTATGTTTTATTTAAATATATGTGTATATATATACATATATGTATGTATAAGTTTTGTCACTTATATACATCAACTGTGTTTTACTTCTCATATATGCCCCAAGGCAAATCACCTTCACTCTGTGCAGTCCAGAAAGCCAAAAGTTTGGACATACGTGGCCCAGAGCAAATCATGTGTACAGTGCCGGTGAATGATTCCTGTGCTGTGCTTTGATAAACAGAAATACTCTGTATTTTAAACTGTGTGCTGAATCGTTCTGCACAGTGATACTAATGCTTCAGTGTATGACATTAGAGTACTTTTCTGTTGAGAATATTAATGATGTCGTTGCGTGCTTGCAGTATATGTGATAATTACATAATTTTCAAAACCAGAAATTGCCTCAGATAAGCTTGGGATGCAAAAGCTCTGAGGTTTATTTGGTGCCTCTTTTAGCTACATCTTATGTGGTACGACTACCTCCATAACCACAGTCCCACCAGAGTGAGCATTTTGGAGTTCAGGTGACTGGAGGAGGTCACTGCTCCTCCCAGTGAAATTGCTAGCTGCTTTCTTCCCAGCTGTTGGATTTTGGATGATGCAGATACAGGATGAGGAGGTTTAGGTCTTGATGGAAAAGACCGTCGCCCTACTGTGAAGCTTTCCAAATTCACGTTTGTGTATTTCGTTTTTGTACCTCTGCTGTAGAACCGAGGAAAGCAAATTTCTAACTGCTGTTAGCCTTTTCTTTTGCCCAAATATTGCTCTTCAAGTCTTCTCCCGCGTGTCATCACATGCCACATTCACATTCAGCTCTTTGGCCTTTGCTGTGCTCCTATGCACAGTCTCATGCATCCCAAAAACCTACCTCTTGATTCCTGTGAGCTCTTGGAGCAAGACCAAAGTTCAGTTTTCTCTTCCAAAGGCTGAAATGGGGACAAAGTCTGAGACTTTACGGAATCCTAAGCCAGCTCCTTACCACCTGGCAAGGAGAAATGAGATGCAGTTTTTCCACCTCACGCTTCCAAGCTTCATCTTGCGCTGAATCCCAATTGCAATCTGCGGTTCGCTCTACATTCGTAGCGAAGGCAGCAAACAACATCATTTCCATAGAAAGCCTGTGCTCTGTGATGTCCCGGTGAAGGCTTCAGTATAAATGGTGTGCGTATGCAAATCAACACCTACGTTTAAAACATTTAATGGTTTCCACTATTACATGTTCAAAAGCAAGTCTGGTGGTAAACGTTAGCTTGTATTCTGTATTGTTGGTATATGGTGATGGAATAAGCAAAAGTTGGGGAAGTAAATGTTGTAAAAAGAACTAGTCTAGAAATTGCATGCAAGACGGTCACAGCATATTAGCCTTTAAATACTAGCAGAAGCATAGAGGAAAATCAGTGCAGTTATTTGCCCAGTCCCGCCTGTGATGTTCTGTGATAAGTTAACCACGATAAGGGCGATAAGCCAAAGCACGAAGAGATAAGTTGCAGTATCTCCTGGTAAGATTATGTAGTGAAAATGTATCCTTACATTAAAAGTGTTCTGAATTGAGTTGCTTTTCCTAGGCATATGCCTGTATTTTGGAGCAATATTCCCTGAAATCGAAGGGGCCCTTTGTTCTCACGTGTAGTTCTTAACCCTGGAGCTGCCTTGGAGGGTGTTCAGACTGCTGCAGCCTTTGGGTGGCTGACTTCCAGCCACAGCAAAGTCCGAGGTGAAAAGTCCTTGAACTTTCTATTCATTGTCTGTCTTCTTTATTACATTTAAATTGATTGACTCTGCAATGCCATTAGAAGTGTAATATTTCCAAGTTATTTAGCTGTGCTCTATTTTTGCTGAGGCCTCATGATATATTGCATCCTCACCCCTCACAGATCTACTTCTGTGTTCAAGTTTCTTTTGGAGACATTTCAGGACGTGTGTGCAAAGTTCCCCCTGATAAATGCCTTTGTTTGGGAAACTCATGTCATGCATATGCTTATGACATTATGAAAGTCAGCCAAAGGAAAAGAAAAAAAAAAGAGAAAGAAAGAAAAGAGAAATCTTGAGAATGACTCTCGTCTCTCATGTCTAATTTTTTTAATTGTTTGAGAGACAATGTGCATGCAGTCAGCAGGATGGAAATGCCATTGCGCAAATAAAGACCTCGGAGTCCTTTCCGTTGCTCCTGGGCTCAGACAGCTGTACTTTGGTTGGGAGCTGCAGAGCATCGGCTGGGT
This sequence comes from Coturnix japonica, assembly GCF_054131305.1. Taxonomy (NCBI): domain Eukaryota; kingdom Metazoa; phylum Chordata; class Aves; order Galliformes; family Phasianidae; genus Coturnix; species Coturnix japonica. The sequence continues at coordinate 3,367,831 of NC_140669.1, read as the reverse complement.
CTCACAACCCTGTGGCAGTGTGGGGCAGGAGCATCCCCAGGCAGCCCCATGGACAGACTGCCCCTCCCCACCCAGAATGGGGCCAGTGACCTGCAGGTTTGTACCTGTGCATAATGGAGCAACTGCAGGGCTTGGGTGATGGCATTCTGGGCTGAAATAGGAGCTGGTTGGGTAAGAGCATTCAAGAGAGCACACTGCTGTCCAGAATGATATTGTTCTTACATACAGCTGCAATAGTAAAATGTACAATTGTCTTTAGTCTTCCCTTTGGTTGTTTGAACTCATATCCTAGCCCTGACCCTCCAGATGAAACAGACAAACACCAGGTGTTGCAGAGCAGATTCTGCCTTTCTGCTAGCTGTCCTTGCTCTGCAGGTCCTCACATCTAGGTGACAGCTGATGCTAACAACACGCAAGCATGCACTCAGACGTGATTAAAGATATCACGTTATGTTTTAAAGTGTGCTTTAAGAAAAGGAAAGCACAGCCCCCACATCCTCTGGGGAGTGGGAAGGACAGGAGCAGGCTGGCGATTTGCTTTTGGTCCCTCACACAAAAGGAAGAGGACAGAAAAGGGGCCATGAAGCGGGACGTTTTCCTTCAGCAGGCAGCAGCACAGTGGACAGCACTCTACAGCAAACTGTGGTTTTGTCTGCGGTTATTCTCTTTGATTCAGGGCTGCGCTGCTGAGTTTAAGGACAAAACCACCCCGCTGTATTTATTCACATACCTCTGAGCATAGTTAACATATGCATAATAGATATTCGGGGCACACATGTAGCAGGTATGTGTGCACACCCGGCTGTGCAAACAGCAACGTGGGCTGGGCAGGAGGGCTGCAATGCCCTGGTGTGCTCTGAGACATCCCTGGACTCTTTGAAGAGCAAACGCAGCACTGCTTCCCTCACAGTGAAATGTAAGAATATTCTGTCCTATATCCTTCATATTACCCCGCGAATATATATGTTTGCATGAGTCACCACAACGTAAATATACATCTTTTGGCTATAAGACCAAACTGACGTCTTGATCATTAAAGACCGCGTGACATTTTTATAGCAGTACAGGTGTTAACCTTTATGTCTTAGCTCGGTGCAAATGTGGGTAATTACGGAGTAAGCGATCCTGCTGCCCGCTGAGCAGCCCCGGCAATGTGGATAGGAGTGTGCCTGCCTGCTGGGATTGGGGCAGAGCTGTGCCTGCGTGGGTTGAGATGGGCTGAAATACACCCAGCAATGGTCTGCTGCAAGGACAGCCTGGGGCAGGAGGGATGGGGCACTGGGCAGTGCTGTGGGGAGTGGGGCGGGCTTGTTATCGCAGTGTGCACACCAGGATGCCTTATCAGCAGGCAGAGGAACCAGATAGCACTGATAATCTCGAGTTCCTGCTTGTGTGCTGTGCATTTGCAGGGCCTTGCAGAGACAGGGAAGGACCATGAGAGGAGGAAAAAAGATACGTGCATATGTATGTGTGCAGAGCATCTTCTACCCTTTATGATGTGGATATTTTCAAGAGTTTTAAATGCCATCTGCGGAGCATGGGATTCAGATGGCACATGGAGGGAAGGGAGAAAAGTTCAGAGTATCTTTTAGAGGCTGTTTGAAAAGGTGCAGTAAATTAGTTACCACAAGGGTAGATGTGGCACTGAGAGGCATGGTCAGTGTGCATGGTGGAATGGGTTGGGGTTGGACTCGTGGATCTGAGTGGTCTTTTCCTACTTTAATGACTCTGTGATTCTGTGAACATCACCATCTGCCACAGGCACGATGGTATCTCACCATGGCTGAGGGCTGTGACATACCATTAAGGGAATATGGTGGATTGGGAAGCGCCATCTTCCCGTCCCCGTTCACTCTTGCAACACTGCATTAATGGCAGTGGGATTGATGTAAGGCTTTAGGCTCAATTTTAATGGCATTCAAGCAATGGAAGCACGTGGCTCAGGGCATCTCCTTGGTGAGGAGCAGCCTGGCAAAGGACCGAGAAGAAGCTGTGCTGGCTGTGGAGTTAACAGCCTTTCCCTGCAGCGTTTAAATTGAGATGTTTTTACCCTGTGTTTTCTTTCCCATACTTTATTTTATTCTTCTCTCATGGTTTTCTCATCCGTGCAGTGATCAGCCCTGATATACGATAGGGATTTTCACTTGAAGGACTGTGCATCTTTAAAATGTCTTCCCTTTATTCTTCCTAGTTCTTACACATGTAATTTCCCCTTTAATTTGACATCATTTAACGGCACATTACACGTCAATGATGTGATCTGTGAATATTTACAATGTTCGTGTCATTTTTATTTTCTAATCCAATTTAAGTAGCTCTGCTTTTTATGACATCATGAATTCTTCAGTCTTTTTACTCTTTTTGGAACTAATTATTCCATCGGTTCCTTTGAACTGGCTCTGTGTTGTCAGTCATTTTCCTCCCTTTTGATCACAAGACCTTTGCTGCCCTCCTTTGCATGTGCTGCCGGAGCCTGAGGAAGATGTGACCGCTGCAAGTAGCTCTTCCCGCTGCCCCCCATCCTCCAGCCACGTTTTGCTGCTGAAACAAAACTACAGAGCAAGTCCTTTGAATGTATTCATCTGGGGAAGTTTCATCTGATTCAGACTTTAGTGCCTTCGCACTGAGGGTCTGCAGTGGCCCTTCCCAACCTGGGGGCTGCAGAGGATGCAGCCATAAGGCAATTGTTCGTGCATCTTGCAGGAGATGTCACAAAGCCCAGAGCGAATGGGTTTGAGTGTAAAAAGGAAAGAAAATGTGAAACAAATCTCTCTTGCTGCCATATGGTCCAGCTCCTATATTATGACTCATGATTTATGCTTAATTTTTACTATCTGGGCTTAATATATGGACTGAGGAAAACGGGTTGAACTTGTGAAGCAGCCCTGGCTTCCCTGGCACCCAGGGCAGCAGCGAGGCTCCTTGAGAGCACTCCCAGAGTGCCACAGGACACAGCTCCCTGTTTACCGGGGATATTTAACGTTTCCTTGAATGCTAAAGATCTCTGTTGTCTGTTGCTGCCCTCTGTAGTGATATAGCAGAGACCACAAGACTGTGCAGCAGTGATTCTTTTTATTAGCGATCGTAAATGCATTATATAATTAACCGTTAGTGTGCAGCTCAGGGTTTCTCTCTCTCTCTGTTCCTGAGGCTTTCTCTTGTTCAGGATTGTGTGTTCTTCTCAGGTTTATGAGAATGGCAGGGCTGCGTGTCATCCTCCTTTCTATTCATTTAGCCTTCAGAATGTGCCAGGATAACGTTTCTGGCATTGCTTTCAGTACAGCATCATAAAGCCTATCAAAAACCAAAATAATTCTGCAACAACCATAGGAAAGGAAAAGGCGTTCCTCTCCATTTCTTAGCTCTGCATTTGTTTTTCTAAAAGGAAAAAGCACATTCACAGAAAATCCCCTGCTCATTGTCTCATCTCCTGGAAACTTTAGCAACTTGTTGTGCAGTTGGATAAGAAAAGACGTGCTTCTTGGGGAGTGAAAGGCAAATATTGACATTTGTCTGTTGTCCGGCCTGTTACATCACCGAGCAGGTTTCTCCTCAGGACAATGCTCGCTGATAAGCACCAGGGCTGTGCAATGGCAGTAAGTGCAGTGTAAACTGTGACGGTTGAGGAGAGCGTGTTGCCAGGTAGTGCCATCACCTCACCTCCCCGTGCTGCCCAAATTAATCTTCTTGCTGGCATGAAAATTAAAAGCTTCGTGTTTGAAAATGGGGGAGTTTATAAAACTTTTAGCAAAACTGGACAATGTGTGGTAAAAAGAAATTTGGAAATCCTTGTGTTTTAGGTGATGGAAGGAGAAACCTCCCATTGTTGTCTTAAGGAAGTTTTCAAGTAGTGGTTTCTTAGTGGTGGTTGTTGGCTCTATGTGGGGCTTTCTGTAGCAGCAAATAGCTTAATTTTCAGAAGGCAACCTCTAAAGCTGAGCCTAGCCATCTCCCAGGTCACACAGCAGGCTTGGCATGATGGAATGCTTCTTTTGCAAGTCTGGAGCGTGTGGGATGTGATGCTGGAAACACATGCTGTTCACTTTAGGTTGTGTTCATCAGAACAGGGCATTTTAACTGGGGGGTCAGAATGACTGCTATGTTGGAAGGGGTGTTTGCACCAGTGCATCTGTGCTGGGTCTCATCTGTAACAGTGCATCATCTGCTCTGACATCACTAAAGGAAGGTAAGAAATGGCATATATAGTAATTCAAATAGAGGAAAATAAGCTTAGGAATTGCAGAACAACTGTTTTTGTTTTCATAACTCTCAGGTTTCTGCAGGGTTACTTTGAAATTTCCTTTCTATTTTCATTCTCCCCCTCTAGTTCTCCCATCTCTTCGCTGTTGCCTGGTGCCTCTCATTGCCATGGGGGTGCAGACAGATGCCCCCAGCTGTGCTTAGGTGGGTCTGGTCTGAAGGCAGGAGCCTTCTGTGTATGGTTTCCTTCAAGGCTCGTTAACTTCAGCTTTATTATCTTGGATGCAAACGTGTACATACATAGCAGCTACCTAAAGTGCTCTCAGCAGAGAAGTATGGCATTGTTTGAGCAATTGCCAGAAGTTCTCTCTGCAGTTCCCAGTTGAGCTTCCCCCTGTTTTTGCCTGTGTCACACCAGCAGCAGGGCTATTGCCTATGGTAGGCAAAGAGAGTTTGTGTTCCTAGAAGCTCTCAATTAGGCAAGATATAAAATTTTCACCAAAACAATCATAGAATAAAATCACAGAATTGCTCTGGTCAGAAAAGATCTCAAAGACCATAATGTCCAACCACAACCCAACCATCCTACCCTAACTAACAGCCCTCTGCTAAATCACGTCCCTGAGCACCACATCCAAATAGTTTTTAAACACATCCAGGGATGGTGACTCAACCACCTCCCTGGGCAGCCCATTCCAGTTCTTAACAGCCCTTTCTTTAAAGAAGTTTTTCCTGATACCCAACCTGAGAGTGGTGCTGAGCCTGGACCCTGCACACACAGCAGACCACAATACATCCTACACTGCACTCACTGCTCTCCCCTAAGCTGAGAAAAAGGCTTGTGTGCTTAAATACTCAAGAGCAAGGGATACAAAAATTGATTCGGACATTTATCTTCAATCTCCTGTGTAATTATTTTAAGTGTACTAAAAATGAAAGTCTGTGGGGATCTGAAAGAAAGGTATTTTAAGCAATGAATAAGATTTTGAGCAATAAATAAGATTCAATAACAAAAATACAATAAAAAAGCCCAGAAAACAATAATGTCAGACAAATAACTACCGACGTTAAATAAGTAAGGGAAATAATGAAAGACATGTAGTCACAACAGCAGAGCTAGGTGTTAAATTTATATGCTAATAATTACATATTTTTTAGAAAGAGTGGTTGAAATCAGTCTGATCACGTAGAAGGAAAAGCAGTAAAATGCATTGTGGAAAGGATTTTCTTTAATCCTACTTGCCTGGCCTATATGTATGTGTGTGTTTTTGCTCTCTGGGAGAGGTCTCTAGGGAAGGGCTGCTGCCCCCCGCCAGGCAGAAGAGCTTCCTTTTCCTTTCAGGAGCATCTTTTGAAATGTTTCCTGTGTTCAGAAGTTTAAAAGACTGCCACTAGACCCTACTGAATTCATTAATAACCATTTCCCCCCCCCCCCGTCTACCACATTATCTGCAAAGGGAGCTAAAAATAACGCCCCCCCCCCCCCCCCAAAACCAAACCAAAGACCCAACCCCAAATAAAATACAAAGCACCTTTTATAACCAAGTTGCATTGTCAAAGCCTTTATTGCTGACGTATTGCAAATACAACCCCGTTTGTTACTCTTTCAAGTGCAAATGGGAAGAAACACATATTCCTCTTCTGAACGGAGGATATTTAGTTTGTAATCACTTAGGAGCAATGAAGTGGAACTCCATTAGGTCTGCAGCCGTTCTGAAGCCGCTGTGCTGACGCTCGGTGAGGGTGGTGCTCAGCAGAGTCACGTTAAATGGAAGAAGGAATTACTGCAGCTGTCTGATAGAAAAGTCTGTCTGGTGTCATTACCCAGCTCTTGCGTTCATAATAATCACTGTAGAGGCCATAGGCAAAGCAAGATGCTTAGTTAAGGCTCTGTGTATCTTCCATGTGTTTACATTGCTTCTGCACACTGAAGAAGTACCATCCATTGGGCCCAGCTGGGTGGGATGAGGGGAGCTGCCCCAACCAGGTTAGGATAAGAAGTTACTTAATTCATCTCCTGTGATGGTTTTGGCAAACAGGATAGCTGGGCCTATGATTCTATGACCTCTAGATATTGTAAGACTCACACAATTTCTGTTAGCTTCAAGGGAAAGTTTTACACCCAAAACTACACGTGTATGCCTCCAGCTGGAGCACTTGAACTATCTCAATTTCTTCTCATTTCTAATACGCTGTAAGTAATTTCCAATCTCAGAAAACCGATGCTCGGTTTCTGCTGAGCAGCATTTGAATTATATGAATATCGATTGCTTTGCTAGGGGAACTGCAGTCGGATTTTCCGTTATTTATACATCTGTGTCTATATTTTGGCATTTATTGGTCCAACCCCCAGGTAGATTGCCTGCATTTGTAGTGTCTGTATCTTGATATGTGTTGGTCCAACCCACTGCTAGATTGCCTGCACTCGTGTCTCCCTGCAGGCATGTCCGTGCTGTCTCCATCCCCATCCCTGTCCCCAGGACGTGCTGTCCTGCTCTGCTGCAGTTTGCTTGATGTGGTAGAGGGGATTTATTCATCTCTGCCCAAATGCAATAAAGCCCTTTGCACAGCTCTGCCTGGAGGCTCCAAGGTGGTAAAATTCACTGCTGGGGGTTAAGTCCAATTCAGCGCAGCTTTCCTCGGCTGCAAAATGCGTCGAATAAACAGTTTCAGCTCTTTCAGCGTCAGGAAACGCTTGAGTCTCAGAAAAGCCCATAATTGAGTGTACCTGTGGCACAGGGCTGCGTCTAATCAGTCGCTGTGTAGGTGGGTAGTGTCAAGTGCCATTCATCTGCTTCCCCTGAGATCTGTGGAAACAAGGAGGAGGGGAAGCGATAAGACAAAGATATATAACCATGTTGACCACTGAAGTACATGGTTAACAACTTAATTATCTGAGTTCAGCTATCAGTCAGAAACAAACCTGTACAATTTAGACATACTTTATAATTTGCTATAAAAATGGCATAATGATAAGGACAGTGTCGCTAGAATTAGAATCTGCATTAAGTGTGTTTAATTTAATTTTTCTAATTAAATTTCTAATAGCTTAAATATGTGCACTGATAAAATGGTTAGCCACCTGCATTTAAATGCCACCTGATGCGTTTATTTTGGAACAGTGGAAGATTGATATAATTTGAGCTCGAGTTCCTCTGAAAATTCCTTTATTAATGGGCGTTAAATTATTCTCTGTGGCGATGCTGCTCGTGGAGTCGGAGCGCTGCTGCCGTTGTGGGAAGCACTGTGAGATGCTGCGCATCCAAAGACGGTCACCGCATCTTCTGAGCTGCTGGGAAGGGCTCTGTTTAATTAGGAATGAAAAGGCGGGCTGGCACGCTGTGTGTCTTTGGGCTGCCTTTGCAGGGGGACTCTTGGTTAAGTCGCCTTGAGCTCGCACATTTTTGCATCGTGGTGTCTGCATTGAGGGTGTTCCTGTGTCAGTTATGGATTTACCTAATTAACTTTATGGCCAAAAATGCCACGCACCATGCATTGCAGTTTCAAGGAGATCTGCCTCTTCTCCTTGAGGTTTACTAGTTTACCCTTTTTTGATCTGGATCTGTACACTTCTGCATAGACCTCTGTCCAAAAGGGTGTTAAAAAAGTGACCACAAAAATAGGGGAAAAAAAACACCACCCTCCTTCCTTTCATCTGAGTAAGTGAAAATTGGTGTTCTGTTTTAATGCTGTGCAGCTGGTCCTGCCAGGGGATCTCTCCAGGCCAATTTGAAATGTGTAATAAATTACAAATAAAACAGTGATTAGAAAGCCCACTATTAAAAAATCAAAACAGCTTAATTTCATGAATTTCACACTGCAGATATTGCTACGGGGCTAAGAAAGAAGCATAAACCCACCAAATCAATGTTTATTAATAGTTTATTTGTACTCAGAGCTCCATTCATTTTTTGTATTTTACAGCCCAAAGAGAGAGCTATGCTTCCACATCAATCCAGAGAATACAGAGGAGAGCAGGAGCCCTTCTGCAAGGACAAATTAAACCTGGACTGTGTGTGGATGGAAAATAGAAATGCTAAGAGGCAAAGTCAGAACAAACCTTTCTCCCTGACTTCAGCTCTTCGACCAGGGCCATAAGCAGCAGTCCTCGCTCCATGCCATCTCTGATGCTGCTTGGGAGCCTCTGCTTCACAGACCCAGTGCTGTTCATGAAGGAGGTAGTTAAGGGTTCACTGATGTTAAATCTCTTCAACAAATAGCCTAAAAGACAGCAAAAAAAAAAAAAAAAAAAAGCTAAGCACAGCTTGAGAAACTCCATAGCTCGATGTGCCCTCAGCTGAGCCCTGCTGGGGTCTGTGGGGACATGGGCAGCTGTGGCTGTGAGCTCCATGTGGAACTCACCCCATGTTGGTGGATGGAGAGGGTGGCATGTAAGTTTACATTAGATTAGAGGTTTCATTGAGAGAGTGAGGCCCTGGCACTGCTGCCTAGAGCCGCGGGTGCCCTGTTCCTGGATGTGCCTTGGGCAGCCTGAGCTGGTGGTGGCAGCCAGCCCGAAGCAGAGGTGGGGACTGGGGGAGCTTTGGGGTCCCTTCCAACCCAACCATTCCATGGTTCTGTGTTTTCTAATGTCTCTTCTAACCCGACCATTCGGTGGTTCTATTATAGTGCCAAGGGCTCATGGATCGAGCCGGCAGCACATGATGCTGAGTGCCAGTGGATGGAGGAGGTAGCAGTAATGTTGAGTGCTGATGCAGCAAGAGGCTGTGCCAGGTGTTGTGAGCCTGTGCTCGGAGTTAAACTCATACTTTCTCCCTTCCCCAGGGAATGCCACCACCCAGCATCCTCAGCAGTGATTTACCTCGGTTTTGTGTCATGATGCAGGCTGTCTCGGCTCCGATTCCTGCTCCTTTGGTTCTGCCACACCTCCACCTTCCTCACACTCCTGTGCACGTCCCAGGGTGAGTTTTTAAAGAACACCCAAAGGCCATTTTAATGTGATTCTAGCACTGACGCTGGAAGCAGCCGGAGTGTGCAAATCTCACCCTAAGCACTTTAAACAGGGAGAGCACTGATTTTTCAGAACAAAACACGAGGAAACTCCACGCTCTGCCTAAGCTCCTGGAAGTCCATGGGATTCCTTTTATTGACTCCGCTGAGCGCTGGATAAGGCAGCAGAAGTGAACACTGCTCAGACAGAGGGACCCCGACTGCTCGGTGTAGGATTGTTTTCAATTTCCTGGCCCCTTGATCTCATATGGATTCCCTTAACATTTACCTTGATATAAGAAATATGTCCGGCTGCTTGCACCGTTGGGGTGTTAATCCTGGAATATGCACACCTGGAACTGGGTGGGGGGTGGGCACCTGCCCTGTGCCCACAGCTGCATTCAGCTTTCCTAGATTTGCCACCCATCAGTATATTTTCTATTCGAGTCTGTTCTAACAGCTGGTTAGAACTGATAAATACACCATTAGAAAGTGACGTCCTTTTTTGCCTCCAGCCTTTAGCTGATCTTTGCTGGGGGCAAGTGTCGAAACTAGATAATTATTTTGGTTCTTTTGAACCCAGGCCATTCTGTGATTTGCTTTGCTTGAAGGCCAGCCACAAGATCATTTAGGAGGTGACCCATTGAGTTTGGTGCCAGGGTACAATTGGGCAATGCTACTCCCACACCTGTGGGCTTGTGCTTGCATGCAGCACTCACCAATGGCTCAGTATAAGAAGCACTCAGTCTAGATCATCTGCCGGAGAAGGACGATAAACCGTAACCAGGTTTTATTGTCTTTTTGAATGAATTCTAATGAAATGAATTAATCTCCATAGAAAAGTAGCAGTGTTTATAGCTGTAAATGTGTATCAGAAATGAACGACAAATTTGCTGTGACCGTTTTAGGGCCGGCCCTTTCTTGCACCGAGTGTTTTGTGTACAGTCCTGTTATTGTTCACTTGTGCTCTATATGGTTATTCTTTTGGCAGCAGTGTGTTCTGTTTGAAGAACCTCATTACATGCGATATTGCCAACAACCTGTGTTCAGAACAGCCACTGCTACTAATGGTGCTCTTGGGTGCATGGCCGGCAGCCAGTGAGGGTGCTGCTGTGGGCAAAGAGGCCAAAGAAGGGCATGGGACAGGGGCACACTCCCTGTGTCTGCACTGCAGTCTGCAGTCCAGCCCCCCCAGCTGTTTGCTGGAGCCCCCAGTCCTATGCTTCACTGAGAAATACTTTTAAAATGCTTCATTATAGCAGGCGGCCGAGAGACAAGTGAGATGAGTGAGTACAAGAAAATGAAATCAGTCTTTAATTACTAAATATTCTACATCTAAAATAAAAAAAAAAAAGCTTAAATAATTCAGTTTGATTTGGTCTAATTAGCCTGATTTCCTAGTATTTAGCCCTAATTATGTGATACATAAGCCCTAATTATGTGGTACGTATACAGTGTGCTCTCTAAAGTTAAAGATCAGAACGGATACTGACTTAAATGATAAAATATGTTAAATTATTAATTATAATTAATCTTACAAAATAGGCATAATTAGTTTAAGTACTTTAGATATTCTACTTAATAGCGTTACGCATTATATGCAAGGTTGAAACATTTTACAAATACTGCCTCAAATGACAAATGCCAGCAGGTCCATGGGTTTCCCATCTGCAGCCCCTGTAGGGTCGGAAGGGACAAGTCCAGAGGGGCTGAGAAAACCCTTCCTATTGTTGGGGCTGTGTGCGTGGCGGGTGGATTGGAGGAGCTTGTGAATGTCTGTAAACATGTTGTAACTGGGACGACTTGTTGCTGAGTTCACTTCACACTTCTGGACACTGGAACAGGTTGCCCAAGGAGGCTGTGGATGCCCCATCCCTGCAGGCATTCAAGGCCAGGCTGAATGTGGCTCTGGGCAGCCTGGGCTGCTGGTTGGTGACCCTGCACACAGCAGGGGGTTGAAGCAAGATGAGCACTGTGGGCCTTTGCAACCCATCTTCTATGATTCTAGGAGTTGCTGCCTAGCACACAAGTAGCAGGAGAGCTTGAAAAACGGTGGGCTTTACAGGTTTCAAGATACACCTTTACAACATTGTCTCTTTGCTTGATAAACAGTAGAGTTGCCCCAGGTATGATACTGCTAGATAAAGCAAAGCGCCCTCCAAGGCAGAGATATTTATAGTTCTGCTATTAAAATGTGCCTTACAGCTCATTTCTCTAATGTAATGTTGGCAAAATTAGGCTGAAATTACTGCGAAAACTGCTTCTCACCAGATTCTTTTTTATAGTTCTGTCCTTTGATTAGGTCGGGAGTTGGCGGGGTCGGCTTTCCTCGGTCACTGTGGTGAGTATGCAGCACTGTGCAATAGAGAAATAAGAGCTGACTCCAAAGTCACTTGCAGAAGTGTTTTCTATTTCAAGATTTGTGGAACGAAAGGGAGGAAGGCATTCCAGGATATTCTCTTAAACCAGCTCACCAGGTGCTGAAAACTATGGAGGCGATTGGCAGCACCTCCCTGCGTCCTGGCATACCGCCCAACTATTAATGGGCCTAATGAAAAACAGTGATGAGTTCACCTTGAAAACGGTCACGTTATCAATATCACAAAGGTTCTCTGTATTTTATCTTTCAATTTTCTGCTGTAAAAAGTCAACCAAAATGTGCTTGAAAGCATTATTTGTAGACCTTCTAGTTGTGTTCTGATGGAAGTTATAGAATACCCTGTAATCTGTTGCTACATCATTCTTTTATTTTTTTTAATATCTTATAAGTATTTGTGTACGTATTCCAGTGCAATATGAAAGCATGTGTGTTGTAACGAGGTGTAAGTGCGTTGCGAACTGTGTGTGCGTGCATCTAAGTAGTCATCTACAGCATCATGTCTTCATCTTGGGAATGCACAGGCACAAGCCAGGCTTGTGAGTCTGAAGATGCACTATAAGATACAGGGGATTTAATCTGCCATACGTTTTTTGTTTCCTATATAATGACAAAAAAAAACTATGGTGAGGAAGACTTGAAGATAGGAAACTAAGCATAGAAACATTGTACGTGTGTGCACTGGAGATCCCTTTAAATAATTCAAACTATTTATACCAACACAACGTTTGAGGTGTTGGCAATGCCGAGAGCATCAAAGTAAGTGTGGAGAAGCTAAATTGTGAGAGAAGTAACCCAGGGTGTAGTTTATAATTAATACAATCAAATATAGAGGGGCAATAAGTGTCAGTGCTAGGAGAACATTCACCATCCCTGGGGGTGTCCCAGAGCTGTGGGGATGTGGCACTGATGGATGTGGGCAATGGGCATGGTGGGGTGGGTGGGGTTGGATGTGGGGATCTCAGAGGTCTTTTTCAGCCCTAAAGGTTCTATCTATCTTCACTTGTCCAGAATGAAGTGGGACAAGGAAGCTGTTGTTTGCTGTGTGGGGAAGAGCCAGCTGCTGCAAAACAGAGCGAGGTGGTGAGATCTTTGGCTTGGGATGCTTTGGGCCAGAAGAGGTGGTTTTGTTCCATGCAGTTTGCCTCCCCATGTGTGCATCTCCCATGTGCAATGTCTTAGAAGGTGCCAGGAGATTCCCACCAGGAGCTTCCTACCAGCTGCCCAGCCTGATGCTGAGTAGGTACCGGATCCAGTGTCCCCAGGTGCTGCCTGCTCACAGTCAGGCAAGCTGCTAGCCCCGCTCCTTCCATTTCACCAGTGTCCTCCTGTTTCTGCTCCATGCCGTATTGGCTGTCTTCTCACCCTGTAGCAACATACGCATTTGAATAATGGAAAGGACACCTTAAATTACGTTGTCTGCAGATATTACTCGGGCTCCCAGGATTTGCCATGCTGGATCAGAGCACTGGTCCATCTCATGGGGCTCCTGCCCTGCAGCACCTGTGTGCGGTGCACGGCAGGGCTCAGCTACACCAGCGCTCACAGGGGGCACCCCAGGCCCTGCTCAGGGCACCTGTATGCTCTCTTTCTGAGCTGCTACCTTGACACAAAATGCCTTTTCTCCCTTAATTAAACTCCCCTTAAGGTTTTCTCCCATTTTTACAATTTACACCCTTCTTCTCCCCCCCATTTGCATTATTTTAATAGTTTGTTTTAACCAAGCTTGATTTTTCAGGCCATCCTTTTGCAGCATGGATCACGCTATCAAGAAGATGTGAAATAAATGTGACAAAGTCATACAGTCCTTTAAATCTGCCTTAATTTTACTGGGAACACTGGTGAGTGAGCCTGCAGTGGCTGAGATGTCTGCATGTCTCTGCACACATGGGTGCACAGAAGGGCTGATTGCGATGTTACATGTAACACTTTAGATCTTTTCTGAATTTTCTCATTGCCACGTCGGTCTCTTTTCATCACCCTTTGCGTAGCTAAGCCTATCTCTGCTCTGTCAAACCAATCTCCCCTTGCACTTCAGCCCCTCCTGTGGATACTGGTCCAACACCAACACAAGGCCCTGTTCATCGCTAGCTGGGATTGCTCTTCCCATCCATTCATTCTTTGCCTGTGCTACATAACAGGCAGAGGATGTAGTGCTGAGCCAAGCATGGGAAATAGCATAGTGCAAAAGTGTACTTTTTTTTTTCTTGAAAAAGAGAGGATTTGCTCTGGTGAGGGCTGATGAGTGCTCAGGGGGCTTCCTCACTGGAGTTCAGGTGGGCAGGGGCTCCTGGTATCTCTTTGTCTTCCCTGGAAGCAGATGGCCCAGTGCAGAGGGAATCAGCATAGCACAGAGCGAGGGACTCTGGCTAAGACCATGTGCAAACACATTGTAAGCTGTGCTTTCCTGGGGCATTAATCCATGAAGATATTAAAGAAGCTACCAGCAGCACATCCCCACATAGAGGCCTGCTGACAAGCCATGGTCACTGGTGCAGTTTTCCACCCTGTTGTTTCCCATGAGACCCCCTTGCCTCCTCTGCTCGCGTGGGTCCTCATGTCTGCTAGGGATACGTTGAGGTCAGGAGCATTGTGGAATTCTCCTCTAGAAAAAATACGTTGGAGCATTTTGTAACATAGAATGGTGTAAGCAATAGAGAGCTGCAGAGGTACAAGTACACACAGGTGTTAATGGAGGCACACTCCCTAAGGGATTCACTCAGTCTCAGATTCAAAAGAATGGTTCCTATCCTATCCCATGGTGTACTCCTCAATGGCACAGACTTCTGTTTAGCTTTTTTGTGCCTTTGAGTCTCTCTTGTTATTTAAAGGAAATCCTCTTTCTCCTTGACAACTGCACGTGAATACCCAAACCCATAGAAAACTTGGGTTAGACCCGTTACTCCACAAACCAGACACGAAACCAGGCATCTGACCTGATGTCACATTTGATAACAGAAGGGCTGGAAGGAAGTGGCATGGCAATGAGAAGTTTGGATGTGTTTTAGAAAGCAGAAGCAAATCCACTAACCTGCACTTGTCAAGTGTGTTGTGCATCGTTCTGTTTCCAGTGAGCAGGATGGGCTTGCTTCCATCTATTCTGCCTTCCATCCACTCTGCCTTCCATCCCTGCTGCCTTCCATCCCTGCTCCCTTCCATCCACGCTGCTCATGACACTCAGCAGCCATGGGTAGGGGTGTGTGCTCAGCTCTTTGTTCTCACCCAGCAGGAGGCAGGTTCCTACTTTCCATGTGCCTAGGTGCTCTTTAAGCTAGTATTTGTCTTATAAAATAGCTGAATACAACAAAGATCTTTTGGTTTATTGAAACTGCCTAGGAAAAAAAATTATTTCAACTAATACACAAAGGAATTCCTAAATCTTGGTTTTGTTGTGGGGGTTTTTTTGTTGTTTCTTTTAATTCTGCATTACAATACAGAAAAAAAGATCTGTCCTTCTGTCTGGCTAATGTTAGTTTGATGATTATACTAATATTAACTGCTTTACTTGAGTAAGCAAAGAAAAGGTAAAATACCAGTCAGACCAGCTGCTAATTCACAGAGTGTTGTACGACGGTTATTAAAAATACCCAAAAGATGTACCTTTGTGGTTCAGTCTTTTGAATTAGAAGCAGAATATTAATTTAGGCCTGAAGCATGATTAAACATTGTAAGGCCCCCTAAGAATTTTCACCAAATTTTCTTGGATTTCTCTTTATTGGGTCTTCCTCGACTGTGTTTAGCTCTGTAATTGCTTTGCTCCTTTGTTGATAGGCTAAAGCACAATGTGATTTTCTCCATGTCGTAATATTTAAGAGGACGGTTCAATGTTCCGCATGTATGATGTGCAGCTGGGGCACACGGAGCCATGATGGGGGTGTGGGCTCTCGGTAGCTTTTCCTTTTCCCTTTTCCTTTCCATTTTTTTCTTCTCCTTTTTATTTTTTTCTCATTACTTTTGCAGCTCTGTGGAAGGAAGTCACAAAATTTGTCCGTGTGGGCAACAACCCAGAAAATGCAATATGTGTCTGTATGGGGAAGAAAAGAGCAGACCCTGCCCCAGCACCTGGTGCTACACAGCACAAATCCCTGCCCAAAGGCTCGTGTTATTTTGCTTTTTTGTCCAGTTAAACTGTATTTGGAGGTTTACTAAAAATACGGATGATTTCCAAAGCAGAGTTGTAGGAAATTCAAATTGTAGATTAAAAAAAAGTGGTAGAAAATCCAGCTCCTTCCCTGCTCTCCTCTTTTGGAGAATGAATTCAAAACATTACACTGATTCAAGTTCCCTGGGGGTGACTGAAGAGTTAAAATGTAATTGGTGAAATCCATTATATGTGTTACAAAAGGAAAAACATGTTTGGCAGTAAGAAAAAAAGAAAGTAAAAAGATCCTAGAGCATGAAGAGAATGTCAGCAGCATCATAAGGTCTTCTCAGTGCCTAGATCTGGGATGCACAGAGTCAGGTCCTTGCTAGGTCCATCCATCCCTGGTGCTCTGCCAGCTGCAGGAGGGGTGGTGAGAGGGAGAAGGGCTGCGGTGCTGAGCACCTGCAAGGCTTCCTGGGGAAAGCTTAGCCAGAAAGGAGGGTGTGCTGTCACAGGGGTATGCGTGTATATCACTCCGAGATCCTGAATTGCTTTGGAAGGCCCAAGATTTGGCTGCGGTTAGGTAACTTATATATAGAACCACTAAAACTCTTCATATGTCGGCAGAAATGCCAGCCTAGTTCCGAAGTGCCATCAGATAGAGATATTCAGATGTATTGATAACATTACCCAAGAAGGTAATGATCATCTCCTACATACATTGATAAAGGCCTCCAATTTGCTAAAAATACCAGAATTTCCATTTTACATGATACAAAATAAGAGAGATCGAATGCAAAAGGATCGTGCTACATCTGAGATGTGCCCCAAGGCCGCCTGCAAGAGCAGGGTGGGGATAACAGTCAGCAGAGGTCTGAAACACATTTTATTTGAGCATCTTCAGTGAAAGTTGGGAAGAACAGCAAATCTGTACTGACAGCAATGCTGAATATTGAAGCATATCAACAGTATGGAGAATGAGCTAGCTGTTCATTAAGAAATGATGATTTATGAGGATAGTAATGACAAAAAAATCCAAACATATTTTGAGGTATTGCATCCAAAAATCTTTTATTTAAATTCTTTATGAAAGAGGGAGGGAAAAAAAAGAAAGGAGGAAGATATTAATTATATAGAGAAGAAACTTTTAATCAGAGGTTTGATTTGAATTGGGATAGTAAAGGTTACAACCAAGTATCAGAGTGTGCAGGAAGCACTGTGTGGCATCTCAGAGCATCAAGGTAAAAGGTCACTGAAGCTCTAATCATAAACTCTCTCAAGCATTACTCAGAGCTTCTGTGACTCCTCCTGGAAGAGCAGTGGAAACAGAAATGGCCAACAGGCCTTGAGAATGCCCAGGATATCGAACTGAGCGGCATTCGTGATTGCTGCGCTGCAGTGGCTTTAACTTTGTTCTGCATAGAGTCAGCAGCAACAACGAGGATCTCCATATCAGCAGGGGAACTGCGCCCAAATAATTATACAGAGTCGGTAATGAACATTTCTGAAGTACAAAAAAACAGGCAGCCCCAAAATGTGTTGTCCTGGTCGAGCTCGCGTGGAGCAGTCAGTGCATTAATTAGCGGTAAAAGCAGTGCAGACTCTCGGTTTTCTAATTCAACAGTGCAATTAAAACCCCGCAGCTCCCCGAAAGCACCGGCTGTTAGCTGGGATTTGGGATCAGTTTCCTTTCAGACTTTCTCTGGCTGTGATTCATGCGAGTTTGGAGTCCCAGTTAAGTCATGTGATACCAAAAAATCACTTACAGTCTTGTGAATACGATTTGAGTATGTTCAAATCAAACGAGTGTTCTGATGCACTGTTTTTAAGTTTCCTAAGATGGGGTGGGCTCTTTGTTTAAAAAGGAATTAATTGCATTTCTTCCTCCAGCGCAATGTTTGTAACCCTGCAGTTCTACCATAGCACCCAGTGGGCTCCCTTAATGATGCAGCCTGTTCCCCAAGGGCTGCCTGCTCCCATTTGCTCCCATTGATAGCTTACATACAAATTCAGTTCAGAGCAATTGCGCCATAGATGACCTAAGTCAAACTATTGAGAGAAATACAGAAATTGGTGTTTTGAAGTCCTCAGTACAGTCTGAATGCAGTACTTCAGTAGGAAGTGTGAAATACATGTTTCCCTTTGCTGCCTTGTTCTAAATCAGCCCCCAGGAGAGTCCACAGAACTTCCCTGCTCCCTTCCCATGCAGCAGGAGCTTCTGGCACAAACCCAGGATGTGGAAATATCCCACCCTGCTATGGGTTAATGTGGGGGGAATCATAGAAACAGGGAACCGCGAAGACTGGAAGAGCCCTCTAGGATCCCCAAGCCCAACCCCAGCCCACCATGCCCCTCAGTGCCACATCACCATGGCTTTGGAAAACTGGATGGATCACAGAATCATAGAAATGGCCTGGGCTGCAAAGGCCCACAGTGCTCATCCAGCTCCAACCCCCTGCTGTGTGCAGGGTCACCAACCACCAGCCCAGGCTGCCCAGAGCCACATCCAGCCTGGCCTTGAATGCCTGCAGGGATGGGGCATCCACAGCCTCCTTGGGCAACCTGTTCCAGTGACCGATTGTGCCGTCCTCCACTCTCAACTCATTTTTAACCACATATCCTCGATTTTGTGTTCTGTACAGTTGCTGTGCATTTCAGCCATTGGTAAGAGTTTATGCTGAAGCTCTGAGTTTTCCCAAGAAAGCAGAGAAGAGACCTGTGTAGCAGGTGGAAGCATGCAGTGAGTCCCATCCTTGCTCTGCAAGATGAACCCTTTTCTGTTTCTCCAGTTGGTTTTGTCTCATGTGTGATGCTGGCTAATGGGGCCTGTGTTAATGAGTTGATGTCCTCAGTAGCTCCTACCACACTCTGGGGAAGGTTCCTGCATTCAGTGCTGCCTTTGGGGAGGGCTCTTGGTGTGCAGCTCTGCCATCCCAGCCGGTGAGTGCTATGAATAACAATGCTGCTCGCATGGAGTCACTGCAAACTCACTATCATTCGCTTTCTGCATTATCATTTTTCCATATGGGAAGTGGAAAATCATTTTGAGTGTGTAGAAGCAGATAAGTATTCTGGTCCTGGACATTTTCTGAGCTTGTTTACAGAGCACCCGGGCTCCAATCGCTAGATCTAATTGACCAGGAGCAGCGTGCAGCTCCACTCTGATTATTGTTGGAGTTATCTGCACCGAGAGGAGCAGTGACTGCCAACAGGGGCTGACGTCCATGCCCATCTACTGGGGCTCTGGATCTCCTGGCACTGCCCCAGCAGCACATAGGTGGGGCAGAGCCCATTGAGCAGCCCTTGGGTTGTTTTTGGATCACGCTGCCCTGGTGATAGCACCTATAGAGGCCTTTGGGGCAATCTTCAGATCCATTCAAAAAAATTAATTCAAGAAACCAACCAAGTAAATACAGGCTTGCAAGATCCCAGGAACCCCCCTGTCTGTGTCATTTCAGGGAACTTTAATTTTAGGTGTGGAAAAAGTGAAGAACTGCGACCTATTGTACCACCTATAAATGAAAAGTGGGTACTAAATATTTTATTTTTCCCCACTGCTCTGTTTATTCTTCTGCCTCGCTTTTCAATCTTCATGCAAAGTTTGTGCATGAGTGTGTGTGTGTGCTTTTCTCTCCAAGAGCACATACAGTATCGGTAACCATGGGCTGGATTTAATAATTCAAAGTAATATGAAACCTTGCTGGTATGGAAATGGGCTTGTGATTGGCTCGATCTGCTAGCTGGATGGGATGAAAAATCTCATTTTTGGAAAAATAATCAAAGATTATCAGCCGCATCCAGGAATTGTTGGGCTCTCGCAGAGTGGTCGATTTCTTGGCACACGTGTATTCAGTCCCATCCACTGACACACAAATGTAATGCTTATATTCAACATGCACCCGAATATCTTCACGTTGTACCCCTGTCACCTGTCTTGCTTCCTGTTTTTTGTGTTGTTTTTTCCCAAGGTACCAGTGAAAGAATAAGGTCGTTGCATGAAGACCAGTAACTCTGGTTACCAGTGTACAGAGGGAGAGCATTAACAGAAATGTTGGAAATAACACACAGCTGTATCAGCTCTGGTCTTTCATCTCTTGCTCTCTTCATCATTTACAGAAATGTATTTGTCGTCTCTTAAGATATTTAGCATTTCACTACCAAAAAGAATAAGGATTCAAGGAATGTAGTCTAAACTACGGCACAAAGAAACAACATATAAATAGGTACACATATATATACTGTAGGCATTAGGTACAGATTCTCACACATCACAGAGGAAAAAAGGTATCTTTAGCGGAGTGATGCCCTTCATTTGAAAATATTCTGGCCATTACCCAGTTAAGGTCCACAGTCTCTCTGCTCTTCATAATGCCTTCATAAATACGTGTATGAGCATATGTAGATGCACATAGATTTAAACAATATATGTACATATGTTATTTTTTCTACCTCTTATATAAATATAGATACAGAGCATCATGATTGGAGTTCCCAGGGGGTGCTTATGTGGAACTTCAGAGTGAATGTGGCTGACACTTGTTCTTTGTTGCCCCTGGGCTACTGGTTTGATCACCGACTGAATGGATTTATCCGTGTCAGCGGAAGGAATTCTTCACTCTTGTCGTACGTATATTTTACAAACCTTTCTAATGTGTAAATGCAGTGCAAGTACATTCAGGTGCTCGGCGTTTCAGCCAGCTTTGGTGAGGCAAAGAAAAGGGTGCCAGCGGGTAGAAGGGCTAAGAGCTGATGTCTGAAACCCTCTTTTATCGAGCGACTCCAGGAAACATGCTGCAGTGGAGAGGCCTGATTTGTTCTGAGCATGGATAGCAGGCACATGGAATGCCAGAGAGCAGCACTGAAATAATTGGTACGAAGATAGAGAAGCTTAATTTTGATGAAGCAATTAGCAGTTGTTTCCTGATTGCTCTTACTACTCTGAAGAGGAGGTGGGAAAGATCGTGTCACCTCTATCAATTCCAAACCATCTCAGGGCTCAGGAGACCTTTTGCCCCAGGACTGGGCACCAGAAAAGTTGCTTTGAATTTTTTTTTAGGAAGTGTGTTCTCAAGAAGGTTAAACATAAATTAGTTATAAAGCCAACAAAAGAGAGAGGAAGGGATGGGACTGGATGATTTTCATCCAAATCTCTGTGTTTCCAAACTGTTTGTATTAAATTTGAGGGGAGAGGTTGGGGGGGGGGGGGGGGGGGAAGCAACACCCCACACCAAAATAAAAGAAGAGCTGAGTTCTTTTTCTCCTTAAAATAACGATAATAGAAACCCTTTGGAAAACAGCTCCGTTTATGACCTCAGACATGAATGTGCGAGGTAATGCTGCAGATCTGAGTGGTGTTTAAGACAACAAAGTGCTATTTGATAGTGTAGCCTTTCTGTGGAACAGCTCCTCTTCCTGCCTTTGATGTCCGGATGGTTTATTTAATCAATTATTAATCAAAGCGGTGGCATTCTTCTTATATATTTAGGTAAAAAAGAAAAAAAACCTAAAAGATGCCTTTTCTTGCTTAAATAGAATGAGGAAATACTTGCTTTTGAAGACATAAAAAATACATATTGGAGAGATTCCAGCTTTGAGTGCTCGAGCAGCACACGGTGCGCCGAGGAACAAGGAGGGAAAAAAAAGCCCGTTTGTGAGTTGTGCTGAGAGTGCGAACTGCTCGGCTCGGCCGCCTCTGTGCAACAAAAGCACTACAAATAATCAGATTAGTGCTTCCCTGGCACAGGTGCTGAACCCGACACGGAGCAGCGCCATGGAGCGGGGCGGGCAGCCGGACAGCGCGGAGCATCGCGAGCAGTTGGTAACATTTGGCAGCTTAACAGAGAAAAAAATGACTGCTAGGGAAATCTCAACCGCCGCTAATTAGCAGCAATGAACTGTGGGTAAGGACAGTACATTTTAATGTGAGAAGAATTTTACAATAACCACCACCTGAAAGAAATAGAACGAAATGCTCCCTAGCTGACCCTTGTGGCAATCTAAGCTGCATATTGCAATAATCCTGTAAATTACTATGCTTTTTTATACAGTAACTTGGAGTTAATTAGTAATTTAACATTCCTCTACGCTATTAAATGTCTTTCTTGCATTATATTATGTTGTTTCATGGTCTTACCTTAACACTAATGGGGTTTAGTTATATTTTCTCAAAACAGTAACAGTAAAATAAAACCGGGATGGAAAATTAATTAGCTCTTTTTTACCTCTGATTTACCTGTCGGTAACAATTAGGCAACCAGGCTGGGCATTGCTGGGGCACGGTGGGGATGGAGGGGGTGGGGGAGCTTGGGGCCAGGCAGGAGCTGGGTGTGGTGGGACGTAATGGGAGCTGATGGGACACAGTGGGACACAATGGGATGCAATGGGATGCAACGGGATATGATGGGATGCAATGGGATGCAATGGAATGCAATAAGACATGACAGGATGCAATGGGACGCAAGAGGATGCAGTGGGACACAATGGGAGACGGTGAGATGCAATGGAACATGATGGGACACAATGGGATGCGATGGAGCACGTTGGCACACGATGGGCTGCAGCAGGATGGTGCTGACAGAGCAGTGGGGAGATGTCCCCAGGGCGCATGCACCCAGCGAGGATGGAGCTCAGCGCTGTTTGAGCCTTCCTCTGCCCCTCCCTGCCAATGCACAGCTCCGTGGGCTAATTAGGCCAACCAGAAATGACGGAACCTGTGATCTGAGGGAAAGTTTTGTCTATAATTATATGGGGCATCAGGTGAAAGCGTCTCCTCTAGATTAATCCCACACAAATTAAAAGTTGGAGCACTTTTTGTCTCCCTTTCTGCTTGCTGGCCACCTTCTCAGCTGCAATCTTTGCTTTGGGTTTTGTGGATGTTGGTTTGGAGCTACCATCCTCTCACCTCCCTGGGGTCAATGCGGGCACCATAATGGAGCGGTTCAGTGGGACAGGCCTGGGAGGAAGGGATGGTGTGCTGGGAAGGGCTGAATCCAACACAAAACACTTCCAGAGGACTTTGTCTCTGGGGGCTCCTGCTAAAAGCAGAGCTGCTACCATTTAAAACCCCATTCTTTGCAGCTGGATTTGAGCATCCATAAAAAATTCATCCGTGCTTTAAGAGATTTCTGCTTTTCTGTCCTCTCCATTGTTAGACAAATTGAAGTGTGCACTCTGAAGGAGTGTGGCAGTGAACTGAGAATTTATTTACTCATTCGATTCTAATATTGAGAGAATCTGCTCTCCCCGTTCAAAGGGTAGAGCAACAATGCGAGTGACATCGGGTCAGCGGCACTTCACAGCTACCTGTGAGATAGAATTGTTCTCCTGGCAGATAGGAAGTGACTGAAACCTCTTTTTCTCATCAATGTCTATTATGATTGATGGCTCTATGGTCACACTGAATATGCCCTTTTTAAATAATTCACAATGTCATCATCATAGTACTAGTTTATAACTAGCCTGTTATTTTTACCTTTGTTCATTCACTAACAGGAGATTCGATAAATTAAGTGCTATGGATTTTGGTAGCATTAGGGCTGACTGAAACCTTCCTTTTCCTTTATGTTTTCTTCTTTCTTTCTTCCTTCCTTCTTTCTTTTTTCCTTTCTTATTTTTAAGACGAAGCCTTCTCACACACTGTACCAAAGAGTTTTAAAAAGCCACAAGCATCAGGTATGATGATTCATTAAAAAACAGCTTACCAAATCAATATATTCTCTTGATGACATTAATTAAAATATAAACAAAGTACCGAAATGAAGCAGCTGCCGTAACTTAGCTCGGCTTGCAGTTCATCTATCATTCAGAGAGCAGCAAGGACGCGTTTCAGACATCACAAATGCATGCCGTGGGTTCAGCATGAGAACCCGTCGTTAATTGGTGCCGAATATTGTTCTTGGAGTGCACTGGAAATAGTCCAAGTAAAAGGTGCTCAGTTTGGATAGCAGAATGATTTTAACGGTGCCTAATGGATAAAATATTTAACAGTGTACTTTGCAAATCAGGTTTTATTTGTTTAACTTGGAAATTGGGCTTAGTGAGTTCTATTAGAGGGTTGCTGAGCATTTATCTTCTTAACTGTGGAAATGCTGCTGATAATTAGTGGATGTTAGGAATCACCAGATATGTTTCTTTGCCAAGTCTTTGTAATTGGAAGGCTTTATGCAATTCTCACGTTGCTTGAATTACTTTTCATTTAACAGCTGTAGATGTCTACTTTGTTCCTAAGCCCTTTTTGTCCCTGGCCATGGGGCTGTCCTGGAGCACCATGGATGTGCCCACAGCAGCAGCAGGGCCTGAGCAGCCATGGGAGGGACATGGGCAGCATCAGTGGTGCAAATGCAAAGGATGAAGCCGCCCTGGGGGGAGGATGGTCTCAGCACATGACAACACAAATGTGGCTGAGCTGGAGATTCCCATGCCTGGATATGGGAGCAAGAAATCTGAACCTGCTGTGGGTTGAAGAAGCCTGAAATTACATTCTTGGTGATGTATGAAATCTTCTGATCCCTGGGATTTTTGACTGGAGTCATTAAGAACATGAGTACCTTCTGTTTCCTACAAGTACGTACCTGAGATTCCTGCACCTTGTAAACCAGAGCTGGGTGACCACTGGCTCTTCAAATCTCAAGTTGCACACCCAAAATCTTTTGTATTTTCTTAACTTTTTCTTCCCAGAAAGAAGCAGATGCTTCTACAAAGACTGAGGTTTTGGAGATGCTCAAAGATGATGCCTCACGGGAGCGGAGATGATGCTGTCGCCCTGCAACTCCCTCTAGGACCCCATGGTAGTAATTAATAAGAAGTCAAGTTCTCAACTAGCTGTGACAAATTGGAAAGCTGTGAATTTGGAGATAAGAGCGGAGGGTCACAGTTTATTTGTAACTGGGTTATCTAATCGTAATAAGCACTTACAGCAAAAAAGCATCATAAAAGAAAATAGTACGGTACAAGAACCTTGGAGTAATTGGGTTTTCCCACACAAATAAGATCCACGTAGCAGAAGAATTTCCCTTTGAAGCAGCTGTTATAAATTTTGGGTCCACAGTTTCCATTAGCCCCTCATCATTACTGGTCCATTGCAAAATAGATAAAATGCATAAAGCATCACCAACATTTGATATCATAATCCTATTTGGTTTTATATTTCCTGATGTTTCTCAATGTGGCTGTGAGGACTGGCAAAATCACAAGAGGGATAATACAACATTTAGTTCTCTTTCATGAAAATATTATTATGAGGGTTTTGGTTCTTTTTAATTTTTGCTTTTTCATTATTTGGTGATTGGCTTAAAAATGTACCTAATTTTGTGCACCATCAGCTCAGAGATTTAAATTTAAAAGGTGACAAATTCATTCACAGCCTTCAGAAGAATTTCTTCCTTCTGCTTGGAAGGGAGGGTGGGAATTAAGGAACGACAAAGTAATAGGGGAAATAATGGTTTATTTTCTGGGGCGGGAAACTGAAAGGTGAAGTGCTGACTCTGCAGCAGGTAACTGCAAACCTTCTGTATCAGCACTGCAATATTGCTGGGGTTTTGGACAAAAGGTTTGGACTCGATTTAATTTCATTTCTCACCAGGCTTTGGGAGCCAGACTTTGCGAGCACATCTTCCCTAGCAGGGATACTGCTGCAGCAGCAAGCAGGGAAAATTACCCTGAGTTTTCAGAAACATCAGAAACACCTTCCCTTTTTCCTCACAAGCATCAGCCTCTCTGCAGCTCCCTCCTGCATCAGTGCCAAGAGAGCAAAGGCTTCCAATGCTGGTGTCGGGGTAATTGTTCTTCACATGGCACATCTCAGCCAGGTGGGTGACAAATCACAGGAGCCCTCTGAAACACTCTGAAGCATTGCACAGGACTCCCAAATGTTGGTGGGAGGGAGAAGGAATCCATTGCTTTGTGGGTGACGTTTACAGCCAGCCAGCACAACCCAGGGCTGCCTGGAGAAGGGAGGGAGGTTTGGCTTGATGAAGGTGGGAGCAACAGAGGTTGTAGGCAACTGCTTCTGACCTATGGTCCATGCTTGTTCTCTAAGCCATCCCTACCAGTCCCATGTACCTCCAGGGCCATCTCATAGCCTTACAATGACAACATCTGCACCATAAGTAAAACTCTTGTCTACTCTCTTTCCACCTGCTGTTTAGCAAGGCCCAGACCACAGAGCATTCCCGGTTAGTCTGAGCTTTCCCTTGTTAGAGATACAGACTGAGGGCTGAGCCCTCATCTTGAGCACAGGAACCATCCTGGAGGGCACCATCAATGTCTGCATGAGAATGATCATCATGTTGCAAATCTACTTTGTCCACGTGGGATAGACACGTCTATATGTATACCACAGGTAGGAACGTGATATACATACCTCATTCAAAATTAGCGTACCCTAAGGAGAGATTTATCCATAATAAATAGCTCTGGATGATGAAGTTTAAACAAACACTGTATTTCTAATAGATTGTTTGTTCTAGACAGCAGCAGATCTTATGTCCCATCAGCTTGCAGTAGGGATACCTTCACCCTGAGCCCCTGGGTGCTATGTGTGTCTCTGGCCTTGCCATTGGTGATGCACTGTGCCAATGGGGATGCTTGATGCTTTTGGAGACATTCAGTGCTGCGAGGACACTCAGTGCCATAGGGGATGCTCAGTGCCACTGGGGAAGTGTGGTGCTAGTGGAGACATTTAGTGCCATTGGAGACATTTAGTGCCACTGGGGATGTTTGGTGCCATTAGAGACATTTGGTGCCACTGGGGATGCTTGGTTTCAATGGAGACATTTTGTACCATTAGGGATGCTTGATGCCATCGGGGATGCTTGGTGCCGTTAGAGACATTTGGTGCCATTGGAGATGCTTGGTTTCAGTGGAGACATTTGGTGCCACTGGAGATGCTTGGTACCATTAGAGACATTTGGTGCCATTGGAGATGCTTGGTACCATTGGAGACATTTGGTGCCGTTGGAGATGCTTGGTACCATTAGAGACATTTGGTGCCATTGGGGATGCTTGGTACCATTAGAGACATTTGGTGCCATTGGAGATGCTTGGTACCATTAGAGACATTTGGTGCCATTGGAGATGCTTGGTACCATTAGAGACATTTGGTGCCATTGGAGATGCTTGGTACCATTAGAGACATTTGGTGCCATTGGAGATGCTTGGTTTCAGTGGAGACATTTGGTGCCATTAGAGACATTTGGTGCCATTGGGGGTGCTTGGTTTCAGTAGAGACATTTGGTGCCATTGGAGATGCTTGGTACCATTAGAGACATTTGGTGCCATTGAAGATGCACGGTGCCCTGGGACAGGAATCACTAAGCTCCCCCACCCATGAAAAAATGTGCTAGGTGGGGCTATGGCGTCTGGATCAACGTCTTTAGTTTATGAAAATTATAATTATTTTGATTTTTGTTCCCAGACAGCTTGAAATGTTGCAAAACTCTGCAGGTGCTCTCTGTTATAACAAAACCCCGGAACAGATGGCACAAGGTACCAGGCCAGCTCAAGGGATTAAACGCAAGGCTTTTGAAATTTAAAATTAAAGCCGGGTGATCTTGGGAAAATGTGCTGCCAAACAAGCGCTCTTAAGAAAAAAAAAGTTCTCCAAGTTCTCCATGCAAGCTGATTTAAATTCAAATGAGTCAAAAATTGGGCACTTTAAAAGTGCTTAAGAGAGGATTAACAAGAAAAAAAGGGAAGCAGACGCGATGCTTGTTGCTGCAGCAGGACTGTTTGTGTCCGAAGGCGGGTTTGCTCTTCGTTCTATCCGCAGTGCTCTGGCAGGTCATTGTGGGTGAGCGCTCCCCGGACGTTTTCTCCCCTCTGCCCATCGTAGGACCTGTCCCCGAAGGGTCACTCACACTTGGGCGCTGCTGCCCCGGCCTCGGGGGCAGAACTGGCTCCGGAATGCAGCGGGGAAGGGATGCGCCCGGTGTGTCGCGGTGCCGTCGTGCGGGCGGGGTGATGCGGCGTGCCCTGCGCGGCCGTGCTCGTGGTGCCCGTGTTCCAGATGTCCCCTTTGTTTCAGCCGTATTGTTTCCCCTGCCCGGAGCAGTTCCAATTTCTCATTGGCACGGGACGCTGTTTTCTGCATATTTTTGAAAATGGCTCTTAATCGCGAGCCTCGTGGGGGCACCGAGGCTCACAATGAAGAAAAAGCCCACGGGGGTGAGAAAGCGGCAACCTCGGGGCTTTGATGGCCTTGTTGGCCCGAGCCTGGACTCCAGCAAGCAGCAGCTACGGCTCCATTCAGCACCGAAAGGGCTGGCAGGTCCAGCGACGCTGGCCGGTGTTTGCGAAAGCCTTTGTTAATGTGTTAGATAACCTATTAATCACAACTTCTATATTCATATGCAAAACGTGCCCGGAGGACAATTTAAGCGCTGATTGCGGTGCTTTCTGTGTTTGCGTTTTGCTCCCCCCACGTGAAGCTCCCGGGGCGGGTTTGGTGCCGGTCTGAACGCGGTGTGACTGCAGCCCCGAAAGGGTGCTCTTATTTTCCTTAGTGATCCCCGTCTCGTCTTGTCATCCTAAAGGTTTGTAAGGACTTTAATTAGGTACGCCGGGTAGAGAGACGACAGGGAGCAGCCCTTTCCACGCCCAGACACTTGATGGAGGATGATCACTTTGGCAGGTACAGGCTGGCAAGATGAACCGGTGTAAATTAACTAGGAAAGGTTAAATTAGAGTAAAATGAGGATTGCAGACAAATCTTGGAAGCCGAGTTAATCCAAAGCGGGGCCGTAGGCTGCCTGTGCTGCTGCGTCCTCCACGTCGGGGCTGCGGTGGGGCGGCCATTCCGTGTGGGGCAGCAGGAACCGCAGCAGAGGGGAAAACTGAAAGCGGTGCCAACGTGGTGGCAAAGCATCAGCGTCAATGAGTCCGCATTATTATGCTCTATGCGGAGAGGCTTATTAGCCATGAATTGTTCTGGATTGCTTTTTAGAGCTGTAAGCAAACAGAGATTGATCCTACCTTTTTTTTTCTTTTTTCTTTTTTTTCTTTTTTCTTTTTGAATTAAAAAAAAAAAATCACTTTCGTGTTTTCTCAGGACAGCTCTTTGTTTCGGTATTCAATTACAGGGCTCATTACGTGGAGGTACCTTTGGCTATATTTCATCTTTCCTTTGCTGTGTGACTTTGCACACGAGGAAGGACCTCCTGCCCACCTCGGTGCCTGCAGCCCGGAGGTGCCCATTGCTTCATTCGGTTGGGGCTCATCGCCGTGTTTCCAGATGGAGACCTTCTGCACCCCACCAGTGCAGCCAAAGGCGTCACCTCCGTGAGGGGTGTGGGAAAACGCTCCGAGGTCCCGCAGCCCCATTTTATCACAGCTGTAATGGCTGAGAAAATGTTTGTAATTTGTTTGGCAGCCGTTAATCTACCCCTTTGTTCGAGTGTTTGGTATTGAAGTGTTTCTTCAAGGACTTCGCGGTGGCTCTAGATATTTTCTCCCACAATAAGGATTATATGGCACGTAATCCCGCGAAAAGATACAGTAATTAATTTGAAAATTGCCGAGGAGTCGATAAGTATTTAAAGCCTTAATGACATGCGGCCCTGCTATTTTTTTCTATCCTCTTGGTGCTACCAAGGGGCCGGGCACACGGTGGCCGAGCACACAGCATGGCAGCCCCCAGCCCCGAGCTGCCCCCGGCAGCACCAGGCACTGCACAGAGCACAGGGAAGTCGCTCTTTAAAGCTCCGGAGAGATGCAGTGCATTTATCAGCTGTGAGTGGATATCATTGTGTTTATAACAGAGTGGAGGCACCATGCAATTTTGCTCTTGAAATTGGTTTATATAGATGACTGGTTGCTGTGAAGTGTGTGTCAGAGTTGCATGCAGCGGTTATGAAGTAGTACAATTGTCATCGCTTCTTACATGGTTGTTGAGAAGAGCTTGAGAGCCCGGCTCAGTCAGCTGTTGAATAGATAACCCAACACAGTTAACGTGGCATACATTGTAAAGAATTACATGCCTGCTACAATGAGCTCTGGGCCTTTGGTCTAGATAATAATCCTGGTGGGTGTACCACGTGTGCGGCTGTCTGATCGCTCAGATATGACTGACGAAACATAAAGAAAAATGTCAGTCGCCGAAAAGAAAAATGCTGCTGGAAGTTTGTTTAAGGTTCACGTCAACGGCGGAGCTTTTGGATTTAACCCCTATGCTCCCACAGCCCCGGCTGTCGGCTCCATGCATCGCTGTGTGTGCTGTGGGTGGGCTCCGTTTGGGCTGTGCTGGGCTCTGTTGGCTGCAATAAGGGCCCGGCCATCCCTCCGTGCTTCATGCTGAGTGTGGTCCCCTTGTCACTTCCCATTTGTGACATGTGAGCCCAACGCCACTAAAAAGGGTGAATGTTCGCGGCTTCTTAAGTGCCGTGGCAGAACTCATTTCCCTGAATTGAAGCAAGCCAGAATAATCGAGCTGGCAATGCGGACTGGACTGCAGAAGTAGTAATTAATAGTGCTAGCAAATTAGAAAAGAAAAAATAAATAAACGAGAGAGATTTGCTGTGCAGAAATCAGTGCTTTGTGCACTGGGAGGCGGCTCACTCAGCACAGCTGTGGGCTGGTGCTTCACCCTCAGGTGTTTTCACTGCGTGGAAGGGATTGTTGGAGAGTTGCTTTTGTTTGTCAGAGCGGCTGAAGCATGAGGTTGGCCAGGGAAGTGTTGTCCCATCAAGAATCCCAGACTGGCAAGCTTGTTCGTGATGAAATAAAACCTCAAAATCAGAGGCTCGTAGGATGGTGTGTGTTGGGAGGACCTCCCAGCCAGACAGGGCATCCCACTTAGGTCATGTCCATGGAGCAGCAGCAGTGCCTGTACCATGGCTGCCATTTAGGGAAGCTCCTGCCCCACTCCAACCCCCCACGCTGCTTTGAGTCCTTTTCTCTTCTTGCACAGCAGTCATGGCACCAGTAATACCTCCATGGCACAGCAGGACACTCAGTGCTGGGTTTGGGCATTTGCATTTTTATTTAAAAATTGGAGCCGAGCAGCAATCTGAAAAGAATCTATCAAAGATAGTAAATAAGGATTTGATAAAGCTGTGTGTTGCAAGCCCCTGCAGACACAGACAAGGAGAAGCCACGTCCTGAACAGCCCCAGGATGGCTGTGTGACCCTGCAAGTGATGTGTTTCAACCAGGGTTTGCTACTGAAAGAAAGCAAAGGCTGTGCACGCCTTTCTCTTTGGGTGCATCTCAGAGCAATCTGCTTTAACATGCGGGGTTCCTCCTCTGCTCCCTCTACTTTGGGGTCTGTGGGTTCAGGGCTGCTGTCCCAGGAGCTGCTGGGAGCTTGGGGGTGTTCTCATTTTCAGGTCAGCAAATCTGAGTGAAGTTCCTCCCTTTGCAGGGCACACATGGTGCTGCTTTCCAGACACCTGTCCAGATTAACCCTCATCTGAACGCTCTCCTGTTGCACAAACATTGCCTGGAGCACAACCACGACCCACAGCGATCTGATATTTTTATTGCTGGGACATGGCCAGCCATAATTTGGCCACTTGCATCGTTCCTCTCTTCCTTTCACCCCTCGACACTTTTTATTTTCTCTTTACAGAAGTCACCTTTTGGGAATTACCTCTGAAAATGTCTAATAACAGAGCTGCCAATCTGCTCTTATTTTGGAAGGGGTGGGGGGGAAGGGCTAAAGCACTGTATAAAGCATTATACTGAAGCAGTCTGATATTGCACACTTATTTGGCACAGGGAAGGGTTCAGAACTTATCCCACAAGGTAAAAATATCTCAGGGCAAAAAAGAATTCCAAACAGCATCTATGTTATGTTCAGTCCTATGGTGGAGGCAAGACTAAAAGGAATTTATGATGCCAAATAATGGGAAGAAAGCAACAGAATGTGCCATTTTGCAGCTATATTCACAAAGGTGAGGGAGTTTTTCCCTGACACGTGATGAAAACCCATTCTTTACACAGCCAAACTGGGCCTTCCTTGTTGAGATTCTCAGAGTTGCCCTCTGGAGGCACCTGTCTGCTCCTCTGAATAGTTTAACTGAAATCAATAGCAGCGAGAGGCAGCTCCAGGTCCGGCCAACAAGCGTGTGCCCTTCCTATTCGTTCTTAGTGGCATAACCATGTCCTAATTTCTGCAGTGACGCTGGAGGATCCCATGTTTACATACACATGACATATGTGTCTGCATTTCAATATGAAATCCCTTCTAGCGGGTTTGCAGTCTCCAGTGATGCAATTTGTGCTGTGGTTTCTCCATTTCTGCAGCTGCATTTTACTTACGCTGCTCAGATTTTGACTTACATTAAAAACCCGCCTCAAACCCATTAAAACAGATGAGAAAACACCACTTCAGAGAAAACCCTTCCATTGCTTGCAGATTTTCTCCAAAATGTGCAAAATGAATGAACTTGACTGCCCATGATGGCTCTGGGACCTGGAAGACCATCAAGGGTTGGTTCCATTCTGTTCTTTTTCCTCTGCAGTGAGTTTGGGGCTGTTACTGCTGGTCAGTAGCTTTACTTTAATAACTGTAACCAGCTCTGTTTGCTTCCTTTAGCCATAAATCCCCACAGTGATTACATTCCTTTGCTAATGGAAATAAAAGGTGAGAGAACTAAAAATAATAATAAAAATACTTCAGGTCTCTACACTTGAATTCAATTAATGCCTCCATCTTAGCTAGCAAACACTTGAGAGAGGCACAATAAGAGGAAATATATCTATAAGTGCCTAAACAAAGTGGTCAACAGCCGCACAGCTGTATAAATCACCACCTCCTCATCACTTGTGTTGCCCTCCATTACTTCAGCCCTTACAGCCCCGCGGGTTGCCCTGGGCACTGCCCTGCCAGCTGCGAGTTGCACAGCTCTGGGTTGGCAAAAGGAGCTGCTGCAAATTCATCAGTTTTGAAGTGTGAGTGCCTGGGGATGAGGTAGGGATCATAGAATCACAGAATGGTTTGGGTCAGAAGGGACCTTTAAGACCATGTAGTTCCAACCCCCTGCTATAGTCACAGACACCTCCCTCTATCCCATGTTGTTCACAGCCCCATCCAGCCTGGCCTTGAGTGCTTCCAGTGAAGAAGGGAGTCTCTGTCTGCTCATCGGAACATTCCCAACCAGAGGTGAGCACAAACTGAGTGTTTCACTTTTGGAAACCCCTCCACATCTCAGAGGAGGAGCAGAGTCCGCTGTCCCACTGACCTCATATTGGGCCATAGAAAGGCACACCTCCGTTTGTCACTTTCCAGATTTCTAGGAAACACTTCAGCAAAAATACAGCTGCTTTATTAGTGTCAATAATTCCCCAAACCTTCTTTGTTAAGAGTCATTTTGGTGCTGAGCACATGCTTAATTTCCATGAGACGAATGCGTGTTTGCAGATGGCAAGAAAAGTGCCCCAATGTCACTATTTCTTGCTGCTCCTGACAACTGTTATTTTCACTATGATCATTGTACAGTAGGGTACCTTCTCCTGGAAGGACCAGTGAGGCTGAAAGATTTCCCTCTTGTAGAACAGAAATCATTAATCCCTTTTAACATTGTTTTTGTGGCGTTGGTTTTTTGTCATCCATTCTATTCCCCACTCCAGCATCGTTGATTTGAGTAATATGGAAGTGTAAAAACCTTTTGAAAAAATTAAGATGTTTCCACACTTGTACCCATTCATTACTACTGAGGTGTTAAAATAATTTATTCCGTTATATTAACGACTGTTTGATGCATCAAAAGATAATTTGCCATGTAATTTTGTTAAACCTGAAACTGTAGCGTATTTTCTTGATAATACCATTAATATATCAAGAGTAAATAAAATGTTTAGTGGTAGGCACATTAATTATCGCCTTCATCTACCGGTGCTTAAAACCAAGAAATAATTAAATGCGCTTTAATAAGATATGGTTCTGGGGAAGCCGGATCGTTTATGAATTGCTGGAGGTGCGTGCAGCTGCCTTTCCCCTGAGAGGAGGAATTTATGCCGAACACCCCGCTGATTGTTCAGGAGGTAAGGAACCAATAGCTGCATGTACAGAGGTTTAATTTAAAGTGTGTTTCTCACTAGGCTGCTCACAACACTTAATTAAACTCTGCTGTTTTGGCAATGACAAATGCTGTAGTGCAAAAGGAACCAGAGTAGCGGTGACTGAGAAGCTCCCGTAATTTCTTTCATGCGCGCTGGCAGCCAGATCCAGGGCAGACAGAAGGGGAGACAAAAAGAAGATTTATGGAAGGTGTTCGGAGGAAGTTGCCACTTCCACATGGCTGCCCCAAGTCCTCGAGGCGTGAATGGGCCCCTGCATGGGAACACGGTGCTGTGCCACCAATCTGCAGCATTCCTGCTCATCGGAGGATGCTCATCACACTGGGCTCTGTGTTACAGAACCCAGAACAAGGGGAAGCTGACGAACACCCAGTTATTGCCTGCCTTGCCCCATGAGGCTCCCACTGGCACAGGCTGGTCCCATGCTGGGTGTGTAGTGCTATGTAGGTGGTTGCAAGCGGTAGATCTGATCCCACTTTTGGACAGGCTGTCATCCTCTATTCAGATAGCAAATTTCTTCCCTGCCAGTGCAAAAGATCTGTTTTTATTTTCACATTTCAGCCATGAAACAACAGCCTGAACGGTGAGGAAACACTCTTTCAAATGCATTTTTAGTTTGAGCTCCTTTATTTCAGGTACGTGTGGATATAAATGGTGTTGCATGATGGGTTACCTTTGTCTCTGCTTTTATTTCCCTGCTCCCCTGGACACCTATCCACACACTCTCTGAAGGCTGATGCACAGCAGCAGGAATGCACAGTCTCATTTAGTACGTGCATTAATAACAAAGCAGGGGGAAAGCTATCACTGATAATTACCAGATTTTTTTTGCCTATTTCTATCCCCATCTCTCCAATCCTAACACAGAGCGTTGTGAGCACGTGTACTTGGATAACCTGGTTGTCCATTTAACTCTGAGTTCAACTTGAAGGTGCTTTGCAGTGTAAACCTGTACTGCAACAGTAAATTGTGGAGAGCCCTAAGTAGGTCTTAAACTTCTTCTATGGAGGTAAACGTTTGAAACAAACAAACAAGCTCTGGAGCAGACCCTTGTGCCCATGGGTGCTGTGCAATGCTGCCCAGTGCCTGGTGGCTCCCGAGCCACATCAGTGCTGGGTGAGCTCCTGCTTTGGTCCCAGAAATGGGAGATGGTTCTGCACTGGAGTCATGGAGACTTGTTGGGTCTGGTGGTCGTATCTTGTTGGGTCTGGTGGTTGTATCTATGAAAATATCACACCATTTGAAGCCACCTTCTTCTTTTTTTTTTTTTTTTTCTTTTTTTTTTCCCTTTGAAGGGCATTTTGATGAATTCTGATGTAAAGCGTTTTGTTAATTAAATTGATTTCTTTTCTTTTCAGAGAAGACTTAAGTAAAAGCCCGCGTGAGTCCCCAGGGCTGAGACTTCCCTTTGATCTGAGCTCTTCCCGCGCTCCCCCAGCCTCCTCCTCTCCCTGTCCCCATACAGGGCTCTCTGCAGCCCCCCGCCCCCAACACTGCCCAGACCTCCAGCCCTTCCAGGCCCCAGAGCACTCAGGTGTTAAGGCAAAACTTTCTGTAATACTGTTTACTGCAGACAGAGCAATTCAGCCAAGTCCTATTTCCCCTCCCCCCCACACACCTTTATTTAAAAGTCCAACAATAAAATCAGCCCATTGTGAATGACAGATAAAATGCATGGGAATTGATGAATGCCTTTCAGTGAGTACAGTTGAGTTTCCATGAGGTTTTATACATTAAATACATTTATACATATGCTGATTGTGGCTGCAGCTGGGATGTTGTTATGACCGTGTTGCAGTACTTCTGCTGGGAGGCTATTGGGGAGGCACAGCTGGAAGCATTGGTGGCATTTCATGTTCATGGCCTGCAGTAATTGCAGCATTTTATAACAGGAGCCAACAAATCTGCAGCAAGGAATTAAGCAGCCACAGCTCCTTCCCAGCACCCAGCAGTGCTGGGACTGGGCCGTGCTGCTGGCTGACTCAGGACTGTGTTTTATTTCCATGCCTTACATAGCATTTTTACCCGCTTACAACACTCACTAAGCAAGTAACTATACATCTACAAGCATATTTATATATGCGCTTTGCTCGTCAGTGTTTAAGTAGTTTCCTCACCCTTTCCTTTGCACTCCACTCATAACTAGAAACAGCAAACCTGGCTGGATGGTTTTGCAGAAGCAGCTGTTCCCAGAGCCTTCAGGGAGGTGGTGTGTGCCTGTGCCTCTGGGGCATCGTGCTTCTCTTTGGAAGCAGATGAGAAATAAGGGCAGCTTACAAGTCTGCCATATTTCACAGCCATGGTGAGAAGTCTGATGGAGCCTCAGCAAACCATATCCATGAGACACAGGAGGTCTGGGTGGTCTGTTGCACAGAAGTGATGCTACCCAAAAACCATTGCAGTGTACTTATGGAAGGGCTCCTGCATGGTGGCTAGGATGAATGGGATTTGGCTGAAGAATAGCAGAATTTGAGTGTGTTCAACAGGGCATCAACATTACATCTCTCTCTGTCCTGAGGACGTGGTTCTCCATCAGGTGGTGTTGGATGCTCAAATGGCATCGGATGCTCTTGCAGGGACCCTAAGCATGGCCAACTTCATTTCCCAGCAAGCCCACAACGTTGTTGCATCTGTATTTCTTTTGCACTTAACTGAGGTTTCCACCCCAGCAGCTTGCCTGGGGTTGGGTCCCACACACCGGCCTTGATCCCAGTATACAGAACTGCGCTGCCGTGGCTAAAGCTGTGGATTCAGTGTGCGTACTGCCTTTGTATACATACATACTTTGCTCCTGAATCTAAATGTTTGCTCTGAATCTTTTCCCACTTTTCTCTCCTTCTTTCATTTTATCTCCCTTCCATTGACTAGTTACAGTCTCAAGATGTTTGCCAAATATTCTGCAGTACAGCACAAAATCCATGTTGAGAGATACCAAATTCCTGTTAGCTGTTAAGGTTGGAAGAGGTGTGTTAGGTAGCCCATCACATAAAGCTTGATAAAAATCCCTGAGTAAATGCCACAGGAACCCTCCAGGAATAGAGCCTTTAATCTTTAGATCGTCTAAAAGGAGCCTGGTGACATGACTGGGCTTATTGCAGAAAGCTAATTTCAGTGACTCTTGCGATATTGTGAAGATGCTCCAGTCCTTTGCACCATCCCGCTCTGGGAAGCAGAAGTGGGTTCTTGCTCATGACATGCTGCTTTTATTGTGTTGGTTTTGCTTTTATTTCTTTCCTATGTTGAAATATTTTAAATTACCAAGAAACTCAACCAGCAAACAGAGATATTTAAGCATGTCTTACCTTTCCAAGTGCCAGACCCACCTGCTTTGCTTTTCTCTGGGGCACAGGGCAGTTTGGAGCACTTTGGAAGTGCCAGCTCATTGTTGTCTGTTGGAAAATGGGGTCACCATTGTGCTGTGCAATTACAAAAGCATGGCTTCGTGGAACAGGAACAGCCTGCTTCCAGGAGAGCACCATCCTGGGAACAAAACTCAGCAGATGAGAGTAGAAGCTGTGATGTTTAAGTTCATATAAGACATTAAATATTGACAGATATTGGTATCTGAAAACTCCAAGTGACGCTTTGAAGAGAAAATAAGCTGAAAAGGAAAGTCTTCACAAAGTAACTTTCCTCCTGTTTTAAGTTGATGGCACCCACACACCTGCCTCGCAATGACTGAGCGCATCTTTTCTCAGCATACATCTCAATGAGTGACAAAACTTGGCGTATCATTTATCACTGCTCTTCTTGAAATCCTGCTTCATCAGTGGGCAGAGATGCACTGAGGGGCGGAACAGACATTGGGGGGGTCTGCACACAGGCTGTGGACTCGGGTTCAAATACTCCCTGCTGTCACTTGGCCTTCATACAGCCTGCTCCATTCTGCTGCAGAATGAGTGAGTGAGGCTTTCTTTGGCAGGTAAATGAAATTAAAGAGTAAAAATTCAGGAGGTTCAAATGTTTCAGTAGCTAGCACACCTGTTGTGGTGTAACACAACTTATGACCTGTATGTATAACCAGTGTAAGCCATCAGCATTCCAGCTGTACTGAGGTGGTGAACCGGTGGCCTTAGTGGTCAGCATCTCAGCTCAGGAGGTGCATGGGAAGGTGTTA
This sequence comes from Coturnix japonica, assembly GCF_054131305.1. Taxonomy (NCBI): domain Eukaryota; kingdom Metazoa; phylum Chordata; class Aves; order Galliformes; family Phasianidae; genus Coturnix; species Coturnix japonica. The sequence continues at coordinate 3,330,089 of NC_140669.1, read as the reverse complement.
CTGCCCTACAATCATAGAACCATGGAGCAGTTGGGTCAGAAGGGACCTTAAAGCCCATCCATTTCCAACCCCCTGCCATGGGCAGGGCCGTCCCATCCTGGGCTCTGTCCTTTCCCCTTCTCCTGGAGCACAGCGGTCCCTGTGCTTTGTTCACTTCATTTTATTCATCTTCACACTTAAAAATCGCACATATCCCAGCTGCCTGAGGCTGGCTATTAGCATATTAAGGCTATTGCTGTCATTTTTGTGTTTCACCCCATGCAGGTGACAAAAGGGAAAGGCTAGGAGCTCTAGCAGAAGCACAGCAAGCCAACTGTTTAACAATAAATACCAATTAAGTGGGCAAAGCCTTTATTTTCTGCTTAATAAGCCATCAAGTTTGGCGTTCACTAAAGCCAGCAGCTACCTGGTGCTGTGCTGCAGCCGACCAGGCACTGCCCATGTAGGCTGCAGCCATACCCCAGGATGCAGAAGGGTGTGTGGGTGTCCTCTGCATTGCTCTCAGCTGCTCCTTCATGAAGGTCCCCTCAAAGGTGCAGATGTGTGAAGCCAAACAAGTGAGCCCTGGGTTGGAGTTTGGAGGAGCACTCCTTTTTGTGCTCCAGATTCAATTGAAGTTCATATCTGGGGTCACTCTTAGCCCAGAATAAAATTCAGGACAGTTCTTACTTTGTGTCATTTGGTTCTTATCTCCCTAATCTCAAACTTCAATGTTTGCCCAGCAGAAGCAGCAGTGATTCAGAGAGGACCGATGCTTCTGTGGGAGATGAGGGGAGTTTTACTTTTGGCTGCAGTAGGAGAAAGCAGTGTAACATTAATCTCGTATCAAGATATAACATAGGCATAATCTGGGTGCTGAGTGGATGTTTGGTGCAAAAATTGTTTAACAGGGGATGGGCTGATAGCAGAATTGTGCTTCTGCTGCTCTGACCTGCAGCGAGTGCTGGGTGACTTCCATCATTCAGTCTTTCTTCCCAAAGCATTTCCCCTGTCAAGCAATGATAAAGCAAATGTCTAAGTGATGTGATTTGCCTTTTTAGTTTCCAAGTGTGTTTTGAATATTCAAATACAAATGGAAGCGCATGGTGGGTAAGTGTGGCTGTGTGCTGCAAAGGACCCCATGGCACAGGGTTGGGCTTAAGGGACCAGCTCTTTTTTGGACAAACTGTGTGAGCTGGCATCACTTTTCTGTAGTAAAAGAAAATAACAATTCTTGTGTAGTTACATCTTATTTAGAAGTTTACTGGCATGAGCTTTCCAAGGGATTTCCTCCTTCCTAATGACAAAGCATACTTGATAAACGTTTCTTGCCATGCTCATGGAAAAGATGGACCATGGTTCTTCATCTGGTATCCTGTTCACACTAAAAGTAAATACAGAAGTATTTCCATTAGGGTAAGACTAAAACCATTTGATCCATAGCAATATAGCACTGCTCTGAAAAATTTAAATAATAATAAATGCTGCTTGCTGAACGACGTTCTGGAGGTGCCGCTGGTGTCCTCCTAGCAGTTAATAAAGTAGTCACAAATGATTCTGCCCACTTTTGTCCCAAAGAGGATCATATTTAATGCTCCATTTAATTTGCTCAAATGTCAGGGAACATCAAAAGGGGAAATTTATTGTATTAGTCACTGAAAGAGATATAGTAGGAGCATCACGCTATCTAAAGATGATTAATAAAAATAGCTATTGATTTTGCAAAGTCAATAACTCCAGCTGTTCAAGTGCTGGCATGGAGCAGTGGCAGGGACTGGCTGAGTTGCTGGGCACTCATCCACCTGTGGTGCATTACATTTCAGCTGTAGTCTCATTGCTTTGCTTGGTGCAAGGACTCACCTGGTGCTGTCACCGATTCACTGCAAAGCTACAGGCTGGGCTGGCTGAATGCAGTGCCTGAAAGGGGTGGCCATAGGAAAGAAGGAAAGGGCTGCTTCATAAAACAGACCCTATAATCACTACTTTTTCTTGGCTTTGTGTTTCCAGCATTGTGCACAGAAATGTTCCTGAGACTTTCGGGCCTCACTTTAGGGCAGCAGGTATTGAGGGAGCAGAATGGTCCCCTCCCTCCCACTGTAAAGGGTGGACTGTTGTGAATCACAGCTTCTACCATCTGAGCAGCTGCTATAGGGCAGAGCTGCAGGAGCCCCAGCCATGCCCAACAGAACTTCTCACAGGTAGCCAAGGCAGGCTGCTGCACTCTTCTCCCAGTGCCGTAAGCCTTGGGTTCTTTCTAATACCTGTTAAGAGACCTAAAATAAGTCAGCGTTTGGCAATGGAAAGTGGAAAACTCAGGCTGATCTGAACATGTCCTTTTCTGTTTATTTTCTCAGCGAGGCCAGATGTCACGGTGCTAATTTCTCTTAGGTTAATGATGGGGAAAAATGAGGATGCTAACTTGAGTTTTAAAAATACTACTACAGCTGTATTATTTCTATGTTACCCTTCTAAACTCCCAAGAAGTTGAGCTTCATTTGCAACAGCATCCATTATGGATTTGTAGATAGCACAGCTACCTACACCTTTTGGTAGGGAAAAAGCCATCTGTAATTAAATGCTTAACCTCCCTTCCCCCTCTTCTCCATGGAGGCTGTGACCATGGTCTTAATTACAACTGGGTGAGCCACCTGAACTTACAAGCAGGTGGGCTGAGTTACCCATCACCTGAGGTATTTCTCTGGAGGCAGTCCTCCAGCAGACCTTTGGCCAGGAGCAGTTGTGTTCTATGCAGGAGGAGGTACATGCATTGTCCTGCCTTGCCTGGAAGGTAAGATGGAATTGCTTTCTTTATGCTTCTTTGATTTCTGATGGGAATTTTCCTTGTGTTCTTCCAAAAAGCACTGCTGTTCTTGAGACCTCTACAGGTCTGACATCTGTCTGTAAGAGTCTGTAAGAAGCAGGCAAGATGCTCCAAGCCTGTACCTTGCCTTCTGAGGATGCTGGTGCTGTACTGTATCAGTTTCCTGATATGGCTTGTGTTTTTCCAGTTTAAGCTGTTGTTTTTTGTGCCTTCAGGTTTTTAAGGGTTTTCTTCTTGAGAATTTCACTTATAATAAGGATCAAATATGTTAGTGCTTGCTAGTGATAGTGAGTTTGGTACTATTCTGTGCTGTGAAATCCTATTGAACCATGGATCACCTTGAGCTGGAAGGGATCCTGAATCCCATCCGTAAAGCCATGGGTGGAGTTGCCATGCAATAGACTAGGCTGTCTAGAGCCTTTCTTGAAAGTCTGAGTGTGCCCTGACTGCTCAGGCAGGCAGGAGGTGGCTCTGGGGTGCCCTGCTGAGATGAAGATGGCAGCAGGATGGAGATGGTGGCCATTACAGCAGAGGGAAGGTAATGTCTTGCACCCACATTAGTCGCGGTGGGCGCAGGAGCGTGGCAGCCTCTGAGGCAGGCACCCAAGGAGACCTCATCTGGTGGGAATGGAGACATTAGTGAACGTGTTCCTTTGTGAGAGTGTTCTTATCTCAGACCTTGCATATGTACCGTGGGCTTCTGCGGTGCCTGCGATAAGTAGTGCTCCTTGTTTCATTGAATGGCGGAGTAAATAGTCACATAAAACCCATATAATTTGCTGGCTTGTAAGTTAAAGCCCCAGGCAGTCTTATCACTTCTTTTGTCATGTCCCTTACACTTCTAGGGCAATTCTGTGTCAAATTGCTCTGTATTTTGCACCCTGACCCAGGGAGAGTGGAAACCTGCACAAAACTTCCCATCTTCTCTCTTTTCTTCTTCCCTTCCCATTTTGTGCCTTATGAAGCAAACTATTCTTTCCACTCCGGAGAGCTCAATGTCTGCGTAGCAATGCTGTGAGCACATCATTTCGCCGGGGCTCATCTGTGCCATCGGAGTACAAAGGAAAAACATCAGTGTTTGGCTAACTTTAAAAGTGAAGATATTAATTATTGAGCAGGAGAGACCTTACCTTAATGCCGGCGCTCGGGCAGTGCCATATTTATCTTGAAGCACCTCAGAGCAAAGAACCCGAGAGGAAGACGGTTACCTTTGCAACCATATTTATCATGTAAATAGCTCAGAAAAGGATACTGCCAGTTACGTCTTTAAAATACAAAAATGCATGCATTTCACTATTTTGTAAATGCCAGAGAGATGCAGCATCCGTTAGAGTTAACGGTGCGGCACTTTTGTGTTCAGTAGCATGAATCATTAATCATGAGGCAGGCCATATTCTTGTACTGCTTCTGCTTTCATTACTTGGCCTAATTAAACAGTTCTCTGAACTGGAATCTCAGATTCCTCTGTTACAGATTATCATTAATTATGGTGAAAGTGCTCAGAGATGTTGGACTCAATTATATTCTGCTCAACTCTGGCACTGTGTGATTCATTGCACAGCCTGCTCTGCAGATGTACTCTTTTCTTATCTTGCACTCCCACTTTTGTAAATTGGGCTCTGCCAGCCAACAAACTAAGAGTTATGTGCTGCGTTTTCATTAAAAACGTGTTGGAGAAGCACACACCAATTAAGGGTTCTGCATCCTACCCTATTTGCAAGGAGGCGAGCGCCAGGTTTGGGAGGCAGAGCCGAGTGGAGCAGCTACGCTCCCTCGTGCTATTGGCAGTGCGCCCTTCTGGCTGCAGGATGGGCCCCGTGCCCACTGCCCCAACCTGGAGCCACCAAGGCTGTGGGCACCACAACTTCTCCAGGGCAGCACTGGTGATCTCAGTGTTATTGAGACTCATCCAAAGAGTACTGATGGTGCAGACCAGCAGTGCAACGGTTTGTATTAACATACAGCTATGCTTTGCATGTCTTGCTTCCACCAGGTACCCTAATAGATGGATGGACAGGTGAAGTAAGCCTGTGGTTTTAATTGTCAGCAAAGATGAGCATTGGCAATGATGAGCATCAATACTTAAAAACTAGGGTCTAAAATGCATCGCTGTTGCAAAGAATGCTTTTTTTTTTCAATTTATTTTTACTTCTATCTGAGTCAGACTCCTGAAAGTCAAGGGTTGCAGCAGCCAGCTGTGCTCCATGGGTATCTGCAGAGCAGCATTGCCATCGGTGAAGTCCCGTTGCGTTGTGCAGAAATGTGTTATGGTGGAAGTGATGCAGCTTGACTCCTGGATGTGGGATGAGAGCAGCTGTGTGTGTTCTTCCCTTCAGGTGCCCCCTGTGGGGGGCTGTGGGGATGGGGGTCTGCCCTGATTTGCTCACGGCTGCAATGCCTGTGATGGTCCATTGCGCAGCACCTTTGGGTGCAACATGGAGAAGCCACCCCTCGTGCTTCCCTCCACGGCTCCTGCACTAACACCCAGTGCTCTGTCCTAGAGCTCAGCTGTTCATGAAGTAAAATAGATTGCCAGCAAAATTGCTTATCCTCCTCATACATTGCTGACACGTGGGTGTGTATGGATTGCAGGTTAACATGGCTCACATGAGAGAGCCTTGGCTGGGAAAACTTCAACATTCAGCATGCAGAAAATTGATATTCACCATCAGCTTTATGCCAAGCATGAGGCGTGTTTGTACTGATATGTGATTAGCTAAATTCACCTGTGATAAATGGGTTTGTTTCTTGGTGCCCAAACACACCCTGAGATTACATGCGGGTAGGTTGAGGCACAGTTACTGATGGAGTTGTTTGGGGAGAGGCAAGCTTTGCATTGATTGTATGGGCAGATACAGGTGTGGGACAGAGGGGACCTGCATAGAGCTCCCCCCCCCCCCCCCATGCAGTCTTCCTCCTCCTCCTCCCCGCGCAGAGCTGTTTGGTGTGGTGACCACTGTGTGTATTTGTGGTTCTGGGTCCTCACAGAGCATCCCCCTTTGTTCTGATGCAGCTGAATTAGAGCAAAGCCCCAGAAGTTCTAAACGGAGCTCTCGGGCACTGCTTTTCTGCTGTAGTTGTGGGTTTTAATATATATGAAAATCAGTCTTCGTGTATCTTTGCATATGTGCCTTTTGTAATAGAATTTTGACAGATGGCGAGAGCGATAATTCAAGCTCCACGCTATAGAAAGCCTTGCCTTGACTCGTGCTCCCCAAACTTGCTTTCAGCTGCTTCTGCATTTTATTTTTTAAATATAGATGTGTTTTTCCCTTAGTCTGCTTTTGTTTTTATTTTCAGCGTCGCTACCAAACATTCCCAGCCTGTTTCCCCCATACAAACTGCAACGAGCTCAGATTTCTTTGTTATCAGCCCTACTCGGTGCATAATGCTGGTGACTTTGCTATTCTGTATGTCTCCTTATTAAAAACAATCATGCATCCCCGTCCCTGTTTTCACTGCTGACAATGCTGACAAGGATTCCGACAAATTCCTGCTCTCTCGGGGTGCTGGGGAAGCGCGACCAGGAAGCAGTTTGCTCTGCCGGCAGCTCCAGACAGGCTGCTCATTGAAAATGTAATACACTGCTGCCATGTCACAGGTCAGCTGGCAAATGGCAATCTGAATTTTAAAAGGAATATGAATAAAATTCTGTTTTATTTTGAAAATGAACTTTGTGCCCTCCATCATGAATCCAATATATGTCTTAATCTTCTCTGCTCTTGAAGCCTGCGGCTCCTGGCGGAGTCCTTTGACTCCTGAACCTAATAAGGAAATAGGTTGTTTTCTCATCCTCGTCTCATTTTTAGAGGGGCTGAAACAAACAGTCCCTATTTCAAATGTAATTGGCAAAGCATAAAAACATGTGTGTTATAATTTTAGCTTTACGGCGGAGCCCGACGCGGGGATGTTTTGTTTTAAAATTTGATTAAGATGCGATACGTCTGGAAATACGCTGTCAGGATCCACGCCCGAATTCACCGGCGGCTGCGGTCCATGTGTACCAGGTGGGAACCTGCTTGGGGATTGAGAGCCTGGAGCTGTATGTCTAACCTGTGCCCTGTGTGCTGCCATGTGGGCAGAGCTCTGTGCTGGCAGTGCATTGCCATGTGCAAGGTGCCCTGTGGGGAGGAGGGGGGATGGCTATCGTAGGGCTGACGCTGGCATTTGGGTGGTGACGCACTGTTCACAGGTTGCCCAAGGAGGCTGTGGATGCCCCATCCCTGCAGGCATTCAAGGCCAGGCTGGATGTGGCTCTGGGCAGCCTGGGCTGCTGGTTGGTGACCCTGCACACAGCAGGGGGTTGGAGCTGGATGAGCACTGTGGCCTTTGCAGCCCTTTATAAACACCTCACCAGGGTTTTTAACTTTGAGCAAAGCCTGAGAAGTTGAGCTTCTTACCCCTATAGTCTAAATGAAGAGGCCTCAGCAATTTTAATCCACTGATCATAGTGAGATGTGGCAGAGATGAGGGTGAATGGGGGGTTCATTGCAGTGCTTCAGCTTCTGCTCCACTGTGAAAATGTGGCAGGTAGGAAGTCAGCACTCAGCATTCCCTGCTGCTGTGACCAGGACTGTTGTTCTTAAAAAAAATAAATAAATAAAAGAGAAGAAAAAGAAAGGAAAAAAAGGAAGTTGCTGTAGGAACCTGGAGGGATGTCTGAGGGGTTTGAGGTGGATGAGGATGGGATTGTTGGGGCAAGCAGCCAGCAATGATCAGAGCTAAGCAGGTTGCTGTGGTAGCACAGCCTGGAGAGGCAACCCTTGGAGGTGGCTGGTGTGGCCACAGGCACATGTGGGACAGAGTGGGCTACTGGGACACCTAGAACCTTGGGAAGGAGCAGTGATTGAAGACCTCTGGCACACAGATTTCTCTGGCTGTGAGTCTATGTACCATATAGCTAAGAAGTTTTCAGCAGTGTTTTTTTCCTAGGATGTCCCCACTTCCAGGGTGTCTGGGGGTTGGCATGTCTGACTTCAGTAGCTGGTGGGCAGCCTCCCTTTGGGCAAAGAGGGGGGTATTTAATTCTAGTCAAGCCTGGGATTTCTTGTCCAGCAGAGACGCTAATTGGATAAGTGTTTGTACCTGGAGTGGGCATGTAATGCTGCTTTTTCTTGAGTGATAAATTACCTTTGCATTATCAGAAAAGCAACAGTTATGGAATCCGAGAATCTGCTCTGTGATACGTGGTCCCAACACGGGTGTGAGCACTGCTGCAATGGGGCTGTGCCTCTAGACATTTCCTTTTGCTGCAGAAGGAAACCACAGGGCAGCAGAAAGGAACAATTAAAAAAGAAATTATTTTTGTTTGTTTGTTTGCAGAGCGTGTGTTTTCAAGTTGGAAATTACAAAGGGAATTCTCTGAGATCAGCTGGAGTTTCCAGCGTGCTTTTGGCAATGCAAGGGTTATGGCTGTAACGTATTCAGGAGTGATGTAAAACATGGAAACCTCCGTACCTGACATGCCAAGAGAAGGTCAGGTATTTGGGGGCTGGGGAGTGTCCCTGGGCTGTGAAGCACAGCAATTATTTCATTACCCATCCACCTCTCATTTAGAACCAGCTCCTGTTTGTGTTTGATTGCTGTTCTGATAATGATGATGTTGAGAATTGCTGTGATGAGAAATTGCAATCAGCTAAATAGCAGCCGAGGTTCCCCAAGGGATGGGGCCTTATATAATCCCACACAGGATTGTTTGGGGCAGGTTCTTCTTTGTCTGGGGGGAAGTGGATGGTACCCTTGGGTATGTGAGTGGGGTTATGGTGTGGGGTGGTGATCCTGTTTGCAGGGTAGGCAGCTCAGGGCTTGTTGCATTTTTCTGCCATTGATATATCAGTATTTCAGCATGTCTGTTGGAAGTGTTGATCTGCCTGGGGGTAGGAAGGCCCTGCAGAGGATCAGGACAGGCTGATCGCTGGACTGAGGCCAATGGGGTGAAGTTCAACATGACCAGGTGCCAGGTCCTGCGCTTTGGCCACAGCAACCCCATGCAGCACTACAGCATGGGGGCAGTGGTTAGAAAGCTGTGCAGAGGCAAAGGATCTGGGGGTGTTTGTGGATGGCTGCTGACCATGGGCCAACAGGGTGGCCAAGAAGGCCGATGGCCTTTTGGCAAAGCTGCACAGGAAGCAGGAGAAGGGGATGGTCTCCATCCCTGGGGGTGTTCCAGAGCCATGGGGATGTGGCACTGAGGGATGTGAACAGTAGGCATGGTGGGGTGGTGGATTTGGGTATTCTGGGGGGGTCTTTTCCTGCCTTAATGATTCTATGGTTCTGCAGTACTGAAGCACACTGCTGTGCACCACCCCTTTGGCCTCCTGGACACAGGTCCTGGGCTGGGGGCATCTCCATGCCTTGTGGTGTGGAAGCAGCCACAGTGCAGATCGACCTGCCAGCATGCAGCCCTCCCATGGCTGCTACCGACTGCTGGATGTTGCCATAGCAATGCTGGCGCTGGACGCCCTTTGCTAAAATTCTCCCTTAAATGCATTGTGTTGCTGGGTGCACCAACCTTGTGGTGCCCTGCATGGCACTGCTACTTGTTGGGGAACATGAGTGCTGCTCAGGCTTCAAAAACTGGAGAATCTTTGAGAAAGCAGAATTGACTTTTTTAGTAATTATTAAAGATCCAGTTTCAGTAGTGAATGAAATTAAGGCCACGTTCTAGGAAGGAACTGCTCGCAGGTACTACTTAATAGTTACCTTTCAGTAATTACTTTCCTTCCCAGTGACTGGAGAGGTCTGTGTGTGAGACACTCAGGGCACACACACCGCCTGCTGCTGGAGGGAAATGATTGAAGATGAGATGTGGGAAAAACATCCACAGTTTTTGGCATGTGAGAGGGTGCCACCTTCCCTGCAGTGTTCCTGAGCCGTGGGGATGTGGCACTGAGGGATGTAGGCAGTGGGCATGGTGGCTTGGCTGGGGTCAGGGTCCTAGAGGTCTTCACCAGCCTCAATAGCCCTGTGACCCTACAATGTTGTGCTCCAGCAGAACGCTCTGTGTGGGAGCCCGGTGTGTGTTTTGCATTGGGGTCTTACAAGTGAGGCAGTGCAGAAATGCTTTAAAACCACAGTGGATGAATAAGACCTGTGCTTCCTGCTGCCTCCCTCTGTTTTTTCACCTTTCCTACATGGTTTCTACTTTTGTTATGACTTTAATTCCTATTCCTTATAAAATATATGTAACACTCAAGCACAATGTGAGAAATCTGCCTGGCGGTAAGTGGAAGCATCCTTGGGAGAGAGTTCCTAGTACAACTGAGATGGGAGCCAGTGCTGTATCTCTTATACATTTTGCATGTTTTGTGACATCCTTTCATCCAGACAGCAGAGGGAATTCGGAGCAGGAAACAGGTCTGGAAAGGACCGCGTGCAGTCTGAGTTAAACACTCACAGGAACTTTAGCCAAGTGAGACGCATTCATTATAACAGAAGTATCTGAAATTACATGGGAAACAGCTGCCACAATTGGCAGATTATGGTTCAAGTACTTGTAAATTTTTATGATTCTGGAATGTGTGTGTATGTATATATATATATACATATATATGCACTGGCGCATATATATATATTACTAGCGCAACGACACATCATCAGTAGGGTAAAACTAACCTGTCTCACGACAGTCTAAACCCAGCTCACGTTCCCTATTAGTGGGAGAAAAATCCAACAATTCAAATATATATACATATATGGATTGTTATAATATATATATATAATATATATATATATATATATATATATATATTTCCTTATGCTTATATATATATATATATATATATATATATATATATATATATATACGCATAAGGAAAGCATCTCGGTAGGTTTAGGGAATAGCAGAGGCTTGGAAAGCCTTCTTGGCTGTACCTAATGGTAGTGAGGTGGGAGCAGACCCAGCCCCATGGTGACCCTCTGGGATCAGTCCCTGCCCCCTGCATGTGGGATGTGAGCATCCTCCCCCCACCGCAGGATTAGCATGGCAGACATTAATCCGAGCCCCTCGAACCTACTGGGATTCATTAACTGCAGGCTTAGAATTATCTTCCAGGTTAAACAAAAGAATTAGATTTCTCATCTATCTCTACAGATTGCAGATTATCTCGGCAATATTTTTTCCCTATGCTTTCCTGTAACTAAAAATCTCTGAAAATAATTTCTGGAACACTACTCAGAGATAGTGAGAGCGCCGGTCTTAAATAAAGATATTACACTTAATTAAGCATTATGCCCATGGGGCCGAGCACGCCAGGTTCAGCTGAGAAATCTCCTGTTATGTGGATTTATCATTGGATGTAATGGCTGGAGCAACTTCTATGGTCAGGGCTGTGGGCTGTGAGGGTATCCAAGGCATTTTAGGAGTGGAAAATACCGATGCAACACAAGCTTGTAGTGTTGTTCAGGTGAAAGTGCTGTGAGAATGCACAGATGAAGTCAGAAATGTTCCCTTCATCCTAAGCAGAATAATAGGATTCTTACTGGAAGATGGGTATATATGTATTTTTTTTCCATGATGTGAAATTAGGCTTTGATTGTGTGCGGATGTAAATGGAGAGAGCCACTTTTCTAGAGCCTGCTATTTATCTTTTTAAAAAGAAAAAAAAGAAAAAGAAAGAAAAAAAATCCCCTAAAGTTTGACTGACACTAATTTCCTGAACAAGATACCCTAGAAACTCCAGTTTATCTCATAAAATCATAACAGACAGGGTTTGTGATGTCCCCTCTGCAAGATTCTTTATTCTGTCAGTTTATAGCATTTGAGATGACGGAGGGAGATGCGCCGCGCTCATATGCCAGCGAGGAGAACAGAACCTGTCACCAGCAGTGTAATGTGCTGTGTATTATCACTCAGACTGATCCGGGGGCCCGGAGACTGTCATCTTTTTAGACTGTACAAGTCAACACAAATAAAACTGAGGAGGCAAATGATAATGTCTGAGATAGATCCAGGCTCATTCTAGCCATTACTTTTTATTCAAACCTTAGAGATGACATGATGTGAAAAATGAGCCTGTGTCTAGTTCAGTGCCCATTAGTGTGTGAGCACATTATCTTCCACTTTTCACATTGAATCTCCCTGTACATACTATGGCAGCTCTATCTATGCAGCCCGTCAGGTTTCGGGGGCTGTGAGCACCTTTCCCTGCTTAACGTATAGCAAATATTGCCCCTCAAATGATGTATTGTGATGCTTTGGGCTGCGCTTCTTCAGGAATGAGACTTTAACTACCCCTCATGCATTGGTTTTCCTCCTTCCCATTGAAGAGTTGCGAACATCCTGCTGTTGTGGGCTGGAGGTGGGGTTGCTGTGAGCAGAGGCTGTGTGCTCAGTCCCACCACGTGCCCCAAACAACCTGTGCTCATGCCAGTGGTGTCCCCAAGCCAGCTGTGCACAGCAGCCACCCCTGCATTGCCCACCTGCGTTGCCCACCGCTGCCTTCCCAAACACCAGGAGGGACATGAATCGCTTTCCCAAGGTGGTTTTAGCACAGTTGCCAATGCTATCAGTACCCAAGTAAAATTCCTATTACTCTCCTGCATAACCTTTAATTACCCCCACCACCCCAAAAATATCCCTCAATTACCTTCTGGGCAGAATTATGCATATTTTTAAAGTTCTCCTAGGGATATAACACTAAACGTTGGGTTGTTATGGTTCAGTGGTTTAAATTACAGTGTACTTAATTAAAACAGCGTAAAAAGCTGTCAGTATTCTGTATAATATGAAAGACTTTGATTAGGGAATTTTTTTATAATTATTCTTTTCTTACTGTTACAGCATACTTAGCTTTCCCGTTGCACTGCCTTTTGCTGGCTCCTTGCTTTGGAGTGATGCATCATCTCCTGGCACTACAAAAGCATGCAAAAGATGTGAGCTCCTAGAAAAAGAAGGAGAGGAGCACCAATATTTCTGTTCCTGTGCTTTGAGGAGGGAGGTCTTAGGTTAGCTCTGCAGCTTCTTGTGCGTCCACATGTGTGCTGTGCAGTGGGACCATGGGCTCAGCACGGGCTGATGACAGCCCCGATTACAGTGAAATGTTGCACTGGGAGATTAGCAGTACGCTTAAGGATTCTTTTTATGTAATGCATGTTTAGTTAAAAACCAGCGGTTTGACAGTGCCTGCGTTTTTATCGAGGCTTTTTATTACAGCCACACATGAGGCCGTAACTGTGAACAGCAAAATCTCGTTTAGCCACAGGCTAAACATCGAAGCGCTGTGATACGGATGAACTTAAAACCCTGTTTCACTTTTTAGATTATAGGACTGAGCAAATATTTCTTTAAAATACGGTTAGAGAAAAAGCATGTGATCAGAACTCACCATGGGTTTTGTTGGTTTTGTTTCCGGTTCAGGGAGTTTTCAAACCTATTTGCTTGCTGGAGATGTGCAGATGCATTCATGCTTGCTTGAAAAATTATCCCGTTTTTAAGTAATGACTTGCTGGTAATTGTTATCTCCGTCTAACTCGGGCTCAATCACATAAATGTGCTCTGATCCACCGGGCCTGATCCTTCCAATGAAACTGGATTATTTCCTCTTTATGATATGGCAAAAATATGGTATGCTAGAAAAATAAGAGAAGAAAAAAGGGTGAGGGCTGGTCATCAGCTGTCCCGGTGATGCACTGGTAGTGACAGTGAGCTGACAGTACAGCTTTGAGAGTAACAGCGAGAGAAACAAGCTCTTTGCTGGCTATTTTTGTCAAAATATTTATCAAAATACATGTTCTGTGTTTATTTTATCCAGTGAAATCAGAGGAGAGTTGGATTGGAATGGACATCAAAGGTCAAAGAGCCGTGAAATGGTTGGGTTGGAAGAGACCTCAAAGATCATCCACTTCCAACCCATAATATTTCTTTTTTTTTTTTTTTCCTACTTTTTTTTTGTCTGTTCTCCAGTCAGCACTGAACTAAGGCTGTAGACATGGAGGTGCCATATTCTACCTAAGCTCTGGGTCTTTCATCAGTTTCCACCATTGAAGCAATGCGGTGAGGATGTCTGGGATTCACTCTGCAAGGGTGCAAGGGCTCTCATTGCAGCAGGAGCAATGAGGACATTGGCTTGTAGGAAGGGAAAGCATGAGAAAGCTTCCTGGCCATTTACTGAAGATGTGCTGGAGGAAAAGAGCAGATGCTCCAGCAATGGTAACAATGAGTAGCTGCATTCCCACCACTGGGAGGGTTTATCATTGTAACCTGGACAAAATATTCAGGAGCAAATCATCACTGCGCAGCTAAATCTTGCTTAAAACTGTGTTAACAAAAGAGAAAACCATGTAGTCCTATGATCCAAAATCAATGCACAGATGACGAATCTTGAAAAGATTCCGGTGAAATGAGGCAGCTCATGTAATTATGGTTGTATGTTTACTGACACTTCAAGCACCTTGCGTCGCTGGGGATGGGAGAAGCAGTTTTGCCATCAGAGACTTAATGTGTAGAAGGGTGGTCACCTGTTCTAAAAGGTCTAATTGCCTGGGCTGATTCTCCCTTTAAAGTAATTTATATTGCTGAAAGGATGACTCCCTTAGGGGTATATTCTTTGAAACTGTTGCTAACAGAGAAAAAGATTTTTTTCCATCATTCAAATAGAGAAATTCTGCCCGTTCCCTGGCTGCAGCTGCCCTGCTCTGCCCGGAACCCTCTGCCCCATGGGGAACCCCTGGGCACAGAGCAGCCGTGCCTTGGGGTGAGGGCCTGGCAGCACTGCTGGGAGCCGCACCACACCGGCAGCAGACGCTCTGCAGTGAATCTTAATTAGGCATATGCAGATAGCTCAAAATCTGCTCAAGATGGATTATCTGAATGAATACTAGTAAATTATCCTTTTATTATCCTTTTAGTGTCCGCTGGGGAGATTGGATTGGATAGCAGGCATCTGATACTTTTACTCTCTAGAACTGGAATGAGAAAGGAGAAAAGTGATGAGAAAATTGCATGCAGGGCACTTGGAGTCTGCAGCAGAATGAGGGGAGGAGGCTGCAGTTGTGGATAATAGGCTGTGCAGGGCCACTGGCACTTAAGAATGTACCTGAGTGATCTGGAAGTTGTGCTTTGGAAGGGATGTTCTAGAGGTGTACCACCATGGTACCAACTTGAGGGTTATTGAACTGCAATAGCAACAATCCCTGGAGGTGTTCAAGGCCAGGCAGGGTGGGGCCCTGGGAAACCTCATCTGGAGCCTGAAATAGTGATTGGCAATCCTGAGGCAGTGTGCTTGGAACAAGATGGTCTTTGAGGTCCCTTCCAGCCCAAGCTATTCTATGATTCTGTGAATGACTGTCTGGAGAAGGTTTTGGTCCATTGTTTGGGCATCAAGCATCTTGAACACAGGCTGTATTAATTGTGCATGTGGAGCCATTTAGTGGTGCCTAAACAGTCCCAGAGGTGCTACCATGGTTTTGTTAATGTGTAGGGTAAAGCTTCAGCAACCTGGGCTGTGTGGTGTCTTCCTCCCATACTAAATCTGGAGAATAATCCCTAGGGCATGCCCAAGGGATTTTGCTCAGAAGCATTTAAATATGTGGCATGCTAAAAGTAGGGTAAGATGCTGCTTGCTTTCTTCCAAAAGAAAACTCCATATGGTCCCTGTGGGAGACAGTGGAGTCTCGCGGCTGGATGGGAACGTCTCACTCCCAAAGTGATAGGAGCTTCAGTGTAGCCGAATTCTTGTATTGTAGCCCCAACAATCAGGAGAAAAAGATTTCTCCCAACTGCCCATGTGAAAACAAGGAGGGGTGTGCTGGGGGAGGAAGCTGCAATCTTGGCTTTCTCATTTATCTGTGTGCAAATTCAGTAACCACAGACCTAACATCCAGCATGTTTTCTGCTGGCAATTTTTGGTGCCTTGCTCAAAGGCATCGTGGCTCGAAAAACACAACACAAATGCCCTTTATATTTGTTTTGATTGTATTCTTTTTCTTTTATTGATTACGTTTCACAGGCAGCATGTGCCGGAGCAGCAGCTTCTCCCTTTGGTTTGCTTGTCAGAGCTTACCATGCTGGAGATGCTTGGCACCAAGGTGTAACAGCCCAAAGGTGGTACCCAGCACTATTAGTCTTCTTAGATAGCAATAGCAATGCTATGTGCCCAGTGGTGATTTCCAGGTGCCGTTCTCCTTATCTCATTTATAATTAGCAATGTATTGGTGTGTCTTCCTATATTCCTTCAGTAAGCAAACAAAGGAATGTAGACTGCAAAAGTTCTCATGTCCACAGAAAAAGAAATGACTATAAAATGCCTGACTTCTGCTCCTCAGCAACCCCTATGCTCTTTTGCTCTCGCTCTTTCCCTAGCATCTAACAGGCCTTTTCAAGTATGGCTTGAATTTTGAGTGCATTTCCGAGCCTTTTATTCCATCATAATTTATTTGCTCAGCCCCTTGGTGAGCTCGGCACAGCGGTCAGCACAGCTGCTGGAATTCAGCTCCCCAACGTCCAGCCGCGCCAGGCAGGGCAAATTCCTTCACAGACTATTTATCCAGATTGCTAATTCCCTGCACAGATGGCTCTGCATAAGACTGTGTGGGAGAAGAGTGGCTTTTTAAGCCAATTAAATAGAAACCTTGTCCAAGAAGGATTTTCGAAATGCTTATGCATGTGAATTCATGACGTATTGTACTGTGTATTCTGGCAGAGCTGCTTCTCTCAATAGGAAGAGATGGAGTGATGTTCAGAATTTCCTCAGGTTGTTAAGGTCATTTCTGATTTAAAAAAGAAAGAAGAGAGAGAGGAAAAAAAAGTAGTTTTTGTATTTTAGTGTATTGTGTACATTTTTTATAGGATAAAAATCCATCGTCATTTCTATCAATTAATTCTCACCATCAAGCTCGTCAGTGTGCCTCTCAGTATGTAAAGCAAGCTACGATTTGTGATACGACAGATGAGAGGAGGAGAGACCCGGAGAGCAGGGTATTAAATAACATCCAAAGGGGAAAATACTAGCTAATTACATTAATACTTCTTTATTATTACTGCGGCATTTGGGCTCAGTAATCCAAAAAGCTGCAGGAAAAATCCACCCAGTTCAGGGAGAGAAGTCAGCACATCAAAACCGTCCCTGTTATATGCTTTATATTGATAGCAATGGTTGAGTGTGGGAAGAACAAGGAAGGTCAGTGCATTATATACTGTGAGGTCTTGACTTCCACCCCATTAAATTAACACCACAACTGACTATATTAGATAGAATTAAGTGCCAGGAAAATAATTGCAGTGTTTCAAACTCAGGCAAAAACTTCTGTAAGAACATCTGCAGTCCTGCCAAGAGGTAAATGAGAGAACAGTGTTTGCAGCACTGAGCTGAGCCCAGGCAAATCATCTCCCAGCTGGATGGCTTCACCCGAAGGTGCTGCAAGTGTGTCGGGTTCAGGAACATTGCTGTGGACAATCCATGGTTTCCTCAAGTCATGCAAGACCACAAACACACTAAGAAACAACACAGAGCACTACAGAAACTCTGAGCAGGAACAAGGCTGCAGTTAAACTAGGAACTGAGCTGACCACTTGTGGATATGTACCTGTAGTAGAAGCAGCATAAATTACTATAAGTGCTGTATTCTACCTTGCAATTGTCATCTCCTGTCTGGAAGACTGGAAGCTTTCAATTAGGCCTTGCTCCAACACTGAACAAGACCCCCCACACACACACTGAGACATCTGTTCCTGTATCTGATGCTGCATGAGCTACATGTCTATGGTGCTTGTGTGACTCTTGAGGTCAGTGGGATACGCACGCGGTGGTCCGATGAACTTCTGTGTGGCTATGAACAGACACTGGCTAATGTCTGTTCTTCTTGCTCTTTTGCTTTTTCTTCATTCCCCATCCTCTCATCTTTTCATTCTGTATCTATCTTAATCAAAGGAATGTCCATTCTCTAGAAGATGTTACGGAGTCCCAAAATAATAATTTAAATAGAATGATAATAATACAATGAATAATAGGGATGGAACCAGTTGGTTGTTTAGAGCAGTTTGCCAAGAAGATGTATGATAGGAAAGGTAATGAGAGTTCTCTTCTTTGCACTGAAAAATCAGTCTTCTATGTCACTACTGCAGCAGCGAGATGTTTAATGCAATTGGAGACCTGGAGTTAGTAGATTTGTAAAAAAAAAGTATATAATATCTGTTCCTTTGAGAATGATGTCAGCACAGTGATGTGTGCAGTAATCTGCAGGATTCCTTTCGCAGGTGTTTTTAAGCAGATTTAGGCTTACAAGGAGCAGCCCTCACAGGAATCAATTCCTACAAGATGTATGTGAACACAAGTGAAGTCAATGATGCATGTGTGTGTTTTGTAAAGTAAATATCTGAGACATTAAATAACTTTTATATTTCAAGCCTTGTGGAAAAAGTCAGCTTTTCACTAGGCAGATTTATGTGAAGATTCAATGAGTTCATTGAACCTTGGAGTGGATTGTGTTAGGAAGGAACCTTAAAGTCTGTCCAGTTCCTACTCCCTTGCCATTGCCCTCATTTCAGGCTGTGCAGGACCCCATCAAACTGGTTTGGAGCTCTCCAAGGGGTGGGCACCCACACTTCTCTGGGCAGCCTGGCTATGGCAGTTGGCTCCAAGATGCAAGAGCAGCCATTCTATAAATCCTTGTGCTTTCCTTTGAGGCTGCAGGACACAGTCCTGCAAAGTCTGCCCCATGCTCTAATGCTGTTGGCCATCCCTCTGACCCATTTTTTTCCCCATGGCAGGTCAAAAGCAACACTTGGCTTTCTCTCAGGGATTTTCTCCTAATCTTCCACCTTTCCCTCAGGGGGACCATGGGCACTCCCCTCATCATAGCACCTATCATTCCTCATTTGGACCCAGCTACTACTTCTGGGCAGTCCTTGAGTCGCTGGCCTATAAATGCAAAGAAAGCCTTGTGCGGTGGATTGTGCGCATCCTTCATTGTCTTTCTTTCTCTCTACTTCTTTTTTTTTTTTCCCTAAAAGTTTTTGAGGTTTACAATGCATTCTGCCCTGAGAATAATGACTTCTTTCTTTCTTTCTTCCCCTTCCTAGCTCATGCTGTGGATTTGTGTGATAAATGTCAATTTTTCAGTAGACTGGTGGAGATGTAGGAAAAGGAGGACTGCATGAAGGCCTGTTGACCTGGAGCTGTTGTTTGCAGTGATTAGGAAACAGTAGCTTTTTTGTGCAGATATTGACCATCTCACTCAGCTGTTTTCCCCCCGGCCATGTCCAGGACACTGCTGGGATTGCCGTGGTATTGTGTAGAGGGGTCCAATTGCCTCTGGCCCATTTCATTAGGGCTTGGGTAATCCAGTGGAGAACATGGTAAGTGGGAGCTAAGAGCATGAAGGGTCAGCACAGCCTGCTCATCTCTGCCTGCTCTGACAGGAGCAGCTCAGCACTCACTGGCCTTGGGTTGTCGCCCCTAACTTCCTCTGTACCCTGCATTACACATGCATGTGCTGCACCATCATTTACAGCTGCAATGAGAAGGAACCAGATCAGATGAGTCTTTGGGAACAGGGAAGGCATAGGACAAACACAAAAATTAAAACACTTGGGAATAAGGTAAATACTGAGAGTAAGAAGTGGGAATGAGGCAAATATTGGATTAAGACAAATGCTGCTGCAGATTCCAATGTCAATTCTGACAGAGATAGAGAAGTTTGGAGTGTGTTGACAATTGAAGATGAAGGGCTAAGACAGGAGGCAAAAAATCTTTCGGACTTCGGTTCTGTGTCATTATTATTTGACTCGGCTGACCTATATTACCCAGATATAACCAAATAAACTTAAACATGAGCGGTGTGCTTGAATACATGACGCTACAGCAAATTAACTTGTCTTTTTTACAACCAGAACCTGGCAGATGTGGTAGTGTTTGCCTCTCATCTGGATGCTCCAGGGGTTTTATGTGTAAGTCGTTATACCAGAACATCTTCCAAATATTCAAAATCCTTTTGTATGATAACAAGAATAATAATCTATTTAATGGAATGGAAAGCATGGGCATAGTATGTAAAACATACAAGGAGAAAAGCTGTAAAATCTGTTTGTTGAAGGTGTCAAATGCTCAGAAATGTATGGACAAAATTGCTGGTCTGGTCGGTGTGAGGGTTGTGTGAAGCCCCACTTCGTCACTGGACAAGACCAGAGTTTGTAAATCTCATTCACCTAGACTGTTTCAATTTGCTGCATACTCCTTTTGCAGAAGCACATTGAATTTGGTCAAAGTCATACTCCACAGTTTTTGGTTAGTCATGATCTTAGTATAGGAAAGGATGGTCGTTCTTTAGGAAATCGAGTGCCCAGAACTGTAAGTGTGACATTGCTCTTTGGGTGGAGAATTATTTGCAGGACTGTTATTGTACAACTCTTGCTTCAGGAATGTCAAACAGACAGTTCTTTGGGAGCAGATTGTACAACTGCTCTGCAGGTTAAATACTAAGGTCTGTTTTAAAGGTGATCTTGCTAGTTGGGCTGGCTGGAGCTAGCTGCAGCTCTGCTGGTGGAAACCCACCCTATCTATACTTGAACCCCACCAAAGCCCTCACAATTCTCCTCAGCTGCATGGCTGGATGGGATTAAATGAAACGGGTGTTATGGATGGATGGGATTACATTTGGGAACCAGGAAATCCATGAGGTGCCATAAGGCTTAGGGCCTCCCCTGGGCAGAGGCAATCGCTTTCATAAATCTGATATTTGTACCAGTCATTTAGAAAAAGAAAGGATGACTAATGTGCTTTGGATGAGGAGATGGGGAGACAAGGCTGAGAGATATTAAGGAAAAACAAAGTAAAGGCAACGTTCTCAACTGTTTTGTTGTTGTTTTTTTTTAATCAGAAGCACTATGTATTCTCTTTCTTCTCATTATTTTCAAATGAAGAACGAGTATGATGGGAATGTTGCTATGCAGGAGCGATACCGGAAGAGCAGCAATAACAAAATATTCAAACCTCCATTGACTTCAGTGAAGAAGCAGAACTCTTTGGAGCTCTTACTCTGCACGTGTGATTTTTCTTATGCTTTGTCAGTGGGTGTGATGGGAGTAGGGCCTTAGAGCTGCTCTTCCTTAATAGCAGAGAAGCACCTCTGCTATTAAGACAGGGACAGGGGATGTGTTAAAGCCCAGTGGTCCCCACAGTCTCAACCACTCAATGAAGGTTTGCATCACTGTTATACCTCTGGTTGCCTTTGCCATGGTTGTGGGACTTAGCGGGTCATGAAATGTTGGATATTGGGTCTTACAGGGCACGTGGCCGAGTTGTCTGCTCATCCTGTATGAGTCTACCAACAGTAAATACATCTGTACTGAATAAAAGCGTATCCTGTAATGTAGGACAAATGCACTGGAGGAAGCAGTGGTCGCTTCAGTTTTGGAAGGATCTGCTGGTTACAGAAAGACTTGAATGCCGTTGTTCATACTGCATATAATTTTTCACATGAAAGAAATCTCCAGTGCTCTTTATGTAGAGGAGAGTGTCGTATAAATAAAATATACAGTTACACAGATATTCTCTGACCTTCTTTAGTATTGCCGCAAAAATAAACTGCACAATCAATATAAATAATATTAAGAAGTAGTCAAAGAAAATACCAATTCATAAAGTTACATTAAGGACGGGGATTTAAATGAGGACTTGTGAGCCCAACAAGTTGGCAGCTTTTCAGCTATATAAATTAGTCTAATAAACTGTATCTCCCCATAAATCTCGTTTCTCTTTAATTAGGACATCACTGTGAAATAAAGACAAAAAACTTCTGGTGGTCAGAAGCGCTGGGTCCTGTGGAAAGCAGAGGTGGCAAAAGCAAAAATGCACATAGAAATCTTCTTAGGAACAGTGAAGAATATGTATTTAATAGCTTTGATAAAGGTTTGGGTAACTAAAAATGCAGCGGTAGTGGGAAAAATCTACGTGAGGTACTGAAACTGAATGAGAAATTGATGCTTTATTTATTAGACTGCAATCATCTTCCTAATATGCTTGAAGATAAATGGTGAGGCATTCTTTCAGCCAAAAAAGCGTGGCAGAGTGTTGCATTTGACATAGTGATTATTGATAGCGATGATAAAGTTCAAAACATCGAACAGTGAAAAACCCAAAAGCAATACTAAAAATGGTGGAGTGGAAGTGGAAAATTATGTGAAATGTTAGGGATGTTTCATTTCAGTACCTCTGCCTCATTATACTATCAGCAAAATGTAAAATACATAGACTAGATAAATGTCTCATTAAGTATTTCACTGCTCATTCTGGGTGCTTGGGAGTGTGCCTGAATAATGAAAAATGTCGCAGTACCTTTATCGCGTGGGGATGGCGGCGGGGTAGCACTTTGTCAAAAGGTGCTGTTAACTCACTGTATAGACCAATATTGTGCAGAAGTGTGCGGTGTGACAGAGTGTTACATTCCTATAAAGATGGGGTGGTTTAGAAATATTGTGGGTTCTACAAGCAGAGATCAGGTTCACGTTGGTGTAGAGCCTGGTCATGCCCTGGGCTTGGGGAGGGAGCTGGGGTGGCAGTGGGGCAGCAGCACCAGGCTGGGACAGATCTTGGGATGCCCTCTCATGAGGACACACTCAGGGAAGTAGTTGAGTCACCATCCATGAATATGTTTGAAAACCATCTGGATCTGGTGCCCAGGGACATGATTTAGTGGCGGGCTGTTGGAGTTAGGGTAGTATGGTTGGGTTGTGATTGGACTCCTTGAAGGTCTTTTCCAACCTGAGCAATTCTATGATTCTACACCCTTGGCTGCAGTGGATTTCTGTGGAGCTCTGATGGCTCTAAGTAGCTTGAGATCTGGGGAACTGTGATGGCAGTTAGGCCGGTACAGAGTTAGCCCAGTCAGCCTGGGCCAGGAGAGGACCTGAAAATCTTCCCAAAAGTCTGTGCCAGTTTCTGTCTCTGCTCCTAAGACTGCACTGAGAGCAGATAGATGCATAATTTAAACGTGTTTAAAAAGAGTATATAAAGTACATATAAAATAATATAAAGTGTATATATATGTGATAGTTTTATATCTGAGCCCATAACACGGGAATCTTTCTAGGTCTGTGTAGAGCATGCAGAGTTTCTAGCAAGTTTTTCTGGTGTTTGGCAAGCAAAACTTAACATCAGGTTCCTTCTGAGGATGGGACAGTGAGCTGCTGCAGGGCCTGGTGGGGCATGTCATGGCTGTGCAGGAGGAGAGGGCAATTCCTGGTGCAGGGATGCTCAGAGACACTACAAAAAATCCCACAGCCCAGACCCTTTTCTACTGTGGGAATGCACATGAACATGAATAAATCCAGGAGGGCCTCAGGGCTGGAAGTCAGCTGGCAGAAAGCTGCCCTCAGCTCATGGCACTGCTGGAATAGAGGCAGTTGGAAGGTAGGAGTGACAGCAAACACCACGTGCTGGAATTACAGTGAGCAGAGGAATGGGTACCCGTTATGTGCTTTATGAAGATGCAACATGGTTTATTCTTCAGGGAATGGCATAATAATTAGAATTAATAAGATTTTAATGGTGATAGCCTAAGTGCCAAATCTTCCCAGTAGGAGGTTTTAGTGCTGTATGCCACAGGAACATTTTCTGCTGTGAACAAGCGCCGCAGTTAAAATTACCCCATTACTACAGGAATGGAAACAGAGACGCAGCCGGTCTGCCGCCGCCAGTCAGGCTGAGCGCATCTTCGTCAGTCCTGCTGGAGAACGTGGGGTTTATGGCAAAGAGAATTAATTCCTAGAAGCATGCTTCTAATAAATATCTTGTAGATAACCAGCTTTCACGGAATTTCTTTTTCCTTGAGATGAGCTTTAATAGAAGCCACATTCAATTTGTGGCACTGCAAGGGACTGAAATAATTCGGGGTTTTCAATTTATTTCGCTATAAACACTCTTAGTATAGCTAAGCCCTTGCATAATGCCTTTATAAAAAAGTACTTCACAAAAGAGAACAAGTATCATTATTCCCATTTTCTTTACTGCGTCCACGCTTGCTGCAAGTGGCTTACACCAGGTGGGTTGTAATAAAGTCAAATTTACATAGCTTCAGCTTTCTTTGCCTAATATGCATTGCTTCTGGGTGCATCCAAGCAGAGGTTCTCATTGAAGCAGCCAGTATTTTTAGCTTATGAAAAAGCAAGATTATTTGGAAATGCTTTGATATTTGAACTGGAAATCCCAAGAATAGCCAAACTTGGTTCGTTCTGTTTTTTATATCTTTTCTTTTTGGGAGGTGAATTCCAGTGATGGTCATCAAGGTCAGAATGCAAATAATTCCTATTGCTAAATTTTTGGTGGAATTAATATTAGGAAGTCTTTGCCAGTGAGATACGTAAAGCTGACAGTAATGCTAATTACTCATATTGATCATATCAGCATCATTAGACCAGTCCTGGAGATACCAGGTCTAAATAGTTTCCTGGTGGAGTGATAGAAATGAGCCTGGAAAGCAGTAACGTTGGGTGCCAGCCACACACGTCACTGTGCTTCCCCAGGAAATGCTGCTCACCATTTCTTGTTTTACTTTCTCTTAATATTTGAAAAGAAGCAACAAATTCAAACACGATCTGAATGTGATCTTGCTGGTATTTCTACCCATGTATCTGTCAGGTGCTGGTCAATGAAAATCCAGTTGGAAAAGCGAAATAAGCTTCGTTTCACATCACAAATTGAAAGAAAATGGGAAGCTATACAACGAAGTTGCTCAAAGTTCATGTTTAAAGGAAGGCAGAAAGCCCCTACAAAATGTGTGTGCTCACTGCTTGGGAGGGAGACTGTTGTACATGGTGATATGGCCCAGACTGGAAAGTGAAGCAACTCAGAGCTGACATAATTCAGCTGATAAGCACAGTGCATGCCCCTGTGGTCACCTGCAAGAGAAGCACCATGGATGTAGTTAGTTATGAGAAGCAAATTGTGCCGGTGGGTGAGGAGCACTCCAGTACCAAAGCTGGTAGAATTCCCGGCACCTTTCACTCAAACCCCAAAGTTCTGCCACCCAAGCTTTGCTCTGGGGCACAGCACTCAGTGCACCCAGCAGATTCTCCTTGTACTTCAATAGCTGTTTAGATCAATATTAACCATTCCCAGCACATCCTCACCCATGCAGTGTTTGTCTGCAGTTCCCCAAGCCAGCCTGCTCTCTCCTTATTCCCCCAGGCAGCATTAAGCGGAGCAGCAGCTCCCTCAGCAGCAGCCAGGCCCTTATTTACTCATTTAAAAGCAAACTTTATTGCAAAATTGCATCATTTATAATAAAAGAACTAAAAGAATTGCATGGTGGTGGTAGAGCCCATGGATCCCAGCAGTCATACCTTCCTGAAGCGGAGCTCCGTGGGCAGAGGGGAGGGAGGGAGCACCACCACTCGTAATAAAGCTGTGTCAATATTAATAAGGTGCGCGTGGGGCTCTGCGGGCTTCTACCACATACAGCATGGAGCCATGCCAGCTGGTTAAACATCCAGCGGTGCGCCACGCACAGAGCAGGCTTCCCTGTACCCAAATGTAAGATTTGTGAATATCAGACGGCAGAAAACCATAAACAAAGGAGTACGAAAAATACCGATAGCTAATTCAGCTAGTTATATCCTTTATTATGCTGTCTTTCTTAATGTAATGTGTCTCAGCTGCCATCGGGCTGGAATCCATCGTGAATAAGCTGTCAAGTTTAATTGGGCTACACTGTGAAAATACATAAATAAATCCTTTAATAACTAAATAAATCCACCTCTCTCTGAGGCAGAAAGCAGCGGAACGTGCACATTCTGGATTCAGGTCCGTTAATTCCTTGAGTTAAAAAAATAATAATCTGTCAGTAACCACCTACTTCAAATGGGGAAAAAATAGTGTTTAATGTGGATTTACAAAATGCGCAGTGGGATGCAGCCCTGTATAAAGTTCCTGGATTTCCCATTGCAGCCACATCTTGTCGTGTGTGTAGTTCCATGGCACAGCAGAGAGCTAGCATCCAATTTCAACCCTGCAGGTGCTGCAAAGCCCAGTGCAACCTATTGCTCTTTGCTGTGTTCTACCCATGTGGACAATGGAAAGTTGCACCTACAACAGGGAGATATTTGTACGACACGATGTGTTCATCAGCCTCTGCTGAAAAAGCTCAGACTGCATCACTGCTCAATCACAGAGCTCCAGAACACAGCAGCCCTGCAGCAGAGCTCCCCATGAATTATTGAGAAGTGCTGAGAATTACTCTGTGCAAGTAAGGAGCAAAATAGGGGCCATGTAATTCCTAGATATTCACGTGTAAATGTAGAAGAAACAAAGTCTTTGTGCAGGTGTTTTGTACACAGTAATTGTTTCCTCACTTTAACAAGGTCGAGTGAAATAGGAAGACATAAACCTGATGCGCTTCAGTTCCCATTGTTACGCTTTTGTCAATAGCCCTGTATGCAGTGTGGATGGAAACCTATTTTGTGTATGGATACCCGTTGCTGTTACTTGTCTGTGGTTTTATCTGTGTTTCTAATGATCAGAACCAACAACTGTCGAAATCTGTATCAGACATACTGAGTTCGTGCCTTGTGACCATTTTCTGTTCCTATACTAATGTGACTTCGGGTGAGGGTTGGGTAGTGGGAGGTGCTGGGAGTGGCCTAGCCGGGCTCCACTCATCACCATCACCCAACTCAGCAGTGTGAGGAACATGGTGCCTGAAGCACTTCCCCTCTTTCTCTCCAGTAGACCTGTCCTCTTTGAATTCTCTGTGCGGGGAAAATCAAAGTGCAGAACAAACACTGTTTTGATATGGCTTTGAAGACGATAACAGCTCCTAACAGAGGAAAAGAGGGCTTTGGGTCTGCAAAAAGGCAGTGATTGACATGACACACAGCCCAGGAGAAGTTTACCTCTTAATGAGCTGAGGTACCTCTCAAAACCAGTTCTGCACAACTGAAGTTTTCCTGTTCCCTTGTGCAGTTCCCCTCTCTTTAAAGCAGAACCATCTTTGATAGCAGATGAATGCTCACTTGGCTTGGGGGTCCTGCAGGAGGGATTTCTCTTTGTTGAGTGTTTGTACCTTTTTGCCACTGTAAAAAGGGGCTGAGATGGGGCAGGAATGATGGGGTGGAATGGGCATGTCCTACATGGCTGGGCAATGGAAATGAGCTTGGGGAGCACCTGTGGCAATGGAGAAAGCATGTCACTGGTGGGACTGGTGGCACCAGGCAGGGAGATGAGGCTGCCTTCATTTCTCAGCTCTTGACACCATCTCTGCTGATCATACTTGCCTGCCTCCTCACTGTTCATGCAGTGATCACTGGTGCATGTAAAGCACGACAAGCATGGAGAACAGGCAGTCATGGTATTCTAATTTTCAGTGGTAGAGACAACTAGCTGAAATACATGCACATCTATTCGTATGATCCAAAATACACTGTTCATCTTGCAGTTCTCAGGTTGGCTATAAAGTCCTTACAGACCTCTGGATTGAAAATGCATTGTGCATACATGATGTGTTGTGATGGGATTTGTCCTTGTGTCCAACACCATGGCATTTGGAGGCTGTCCAGCTATCATAACACAGCACTCAGGTGGGTTTACAGTTATGTTTTGAGGTTGAAATCTTTGTTAAACACCTATACTGCTGTCTGCAGCAGCTTCTCACATCTCTGATGAGGTGTCAGAGATGCTGCAAATTTCCTCTCTGGTGTATCACACACTAACAGCGGCTGAGGATCATCAAGTATCTTCAAGTACCTGCTCAATTGTTGCATTTTTCTCCTTTGAATCCTGGGGATGGAAGTCATAGAGCTGCAGTTTGTTGCAGAGTGGTGCTCCTGGTGCTCCCAGTGCACACATCAGGTCTGTTCTTGCAGAATTCCCTTTTGTTCCACCAGTTCCCTCACCAAAAGGGAACGTAAGTGCTTTGAAATGTGCATTCACATCTGGCATTGAGAGCTGCACGTGCTGCTGGAGGGAGTGCAGGGATGGCCCAAATCTGCCCAGTTTAGTGCATGCTAAAATCTAACCTCACTTTTACAGTCCCGTTAATACTGGACACATTTCAGAGAGAATAAAGCCAGGTTCTGTTTTCTGAACATGTGATGATTTTGGCAAACATCTCATGTTGTGTATTGAAGATTTTATCTCCTAAATTTATTGAAATAGCTTCAAGACTATCAGAGAAACAGTTCTGACTTTCCAACTACACTTTAAACTACAGTTCATACCGTCTTGATTAAAACAATTTAAATAGCAATTCATTTCTTGTTCAGGAAACAGCCCCAAGTCTGTCTGGTATAGCAGATTCGTGGTTAGGGGCTGTCATTCCCTCTCCTGGTCCGGCTTCCAGCTCTGGTTACCCACAGAGATGGCCCACAGCAAACTAATAGTGACTACCTGAGGCCACCCTCTGTATTGGCTGCTATGGGAGTAGCTTAGGAACAGCCCAACCCGGTTAGTTTCTTGGCTGAGCAAAACCGCATCCTCCTCTTCTGCTGCAGGTTTTGTTTGTTCACTTGCTTGTTGGTTATAAATGACAGCAATATGCAGAGCCTGAGATAAGCAGCTTCTTTTCTAGTTCTTTAGAAAGAAAGAAAACCACCAATATTTAAAAATCTTTTGGCTCATCCAAAATCTAATAAAAATCATTCCCTTGCTTTTTTTTCCCGTCCCTTCCTTTATACGCTGAACAATCCATCACCGGTGATTTGTCAGATTCAGCTCTTTTGTCCATGCAAAAACTATCGATAACATTGATCGTTCTTCATAATTGTTTGAGTGTTTCAAATGACCAAAGCTGAAGCCGCGGAGGCTGTGCAACTTCTTGTTTTTCAACTGCAGGTGACATTGCAGGTTGGATGTTCTGTCAGTTTGTGTGAGTTGTCACTCCAGTCACTACACAGCAATTGCTTGTCTTTAATGCTGATGATGAGAGCCTGTCCCATGCAGGTTGTGAGCTCCAGCCATCCTAGGGATTGGGGAAGGAAGAATCAGGCCAGGGATTTGGGCCACAAAGACAGCACTGGAAATCACTGCAACAGAGATATGGCATTTAGTAAAGGGGTAATTACTGGAATAATAAAAGGCAAAGATCCTTAAAGGATCAGCATCATTTCTACGTGTGTTTTTCTTGATGATCGTAATGACAAGCAGCTGCTTTAGCATGAAGCAGAGGAAATACTTATTCTCATGCTCCGTGGAAAAAAAGAATGCTGTGATAAGATGAGAAAGGGCAGGGAGCTTGGGATAATGGGGAGAAGGAAGTCAAAAGCAGAACGGGTGAGAAGAACAAACCTTGAGTAAAATGAGGAGTTGCAGATATCTTGAAAGGGTGAAAAAGAAAAGGAGATAAAATTGAAGGGCTTGAGAAAAAAAATAGACAAAAAACCTCAGGGAACATCTGAAATAACTGCAGCTCCAGATCTGCCTATTCACAGTGATCTGGGTTGGAAGCAGTGATCTGTGGACCAGAAAAAGAGCTTTTGCAAATATTAATATTTGACATTTCCTTTACGGTAACACCCAAACTCCAGTGAGGCAAATAGTCTTTGTTACAAAATACATGAGAAAATTCAGGTCCTACCTACAGACCTTCTTTCTGCTCAGCTCTGCTCCACATAAAGGCTGAATGTCGTCATCTCCGCCAACAGAAGGCTGGTACCTACGCTGAGTCACAACTGCTTCTCCATAAGTGACTTTTCCCAGATCCGTGCAGATTTGAAGAGACTGCAAGAGAAAGATTGAGTGATGCGGCAAAGCTGTTAAAGTGAAAAGAGAGATCCTGCCAGAGAGCCCGCAGGAGTTGTCCAAAGACATCCAGAAGTGTCCAGATGAGAAATGAATGGCTACCAGCGTGGTTGAATGTGCTTTTGGACATCTCACCATGACGAGGTTTCCATCATCCTCTGGGGGTGCAGAGCAGCTCCCACTATCCAGGACTCCTTCTGGATCTGACCTTCCTGGACAGGCTCTCCTGGGGCAGCGGCCTGCAGCCACAGCTCCTGAGGGCTTCTGCTCTTATCCCTTCTGTTCTGGATGCCCTAGCACACAGGCAGCTTTATTCTCTCCTTTGCCTTTACAGTCCTCCTCCTCACAGCCTAGGCTTGACAGCTCTGTCAGGAGGTAAAGGACAGAAACCATAATTCAAACTGATGTCTTCTGTTTGATAGTGTTAGCCACTAAAGCAGATGCTGATAATCAAGATAATCAAATCAAGCTTCTGAGATCTGAGGGTTTCAGACATGCAGACACGTTGCACTGGATGAGCGGCCCTGGCATTTACTTTGCTAACTTCAGGCTTGTTAGATGCTAAAGCCTTTTCCAGAGAAGTTATTTTTGGGGCTAGGGAAAAAACTTCATGTGAATTAAGGCTGATCCTGAACAGGGGTCTGAGCTACCCCTGAGCCCATTCAATTCATTGACCTTGTGCCATAGAGGCAGAGATTCATTTCAGTACGTTCCTCATAAATGCTGGGAAAAAAAATGATGTCCTTGATAGTGGCTAGAAGTACAAGGTGTGGTGGGTCCTGCAGTCCCTGAGCCCAGACACTGCCATTTGAAGGACTTTGCATTAAGGAATAAATGCAGGCTTCTCCATTCCAGAACGCTGATAATACAGAGCTGTGGGTGCTGTACCACACTGCACAACACGTGGAGTCTGAGGGCTGGGAGGTTTGTGGTCATTTTCTTGTGAGCATGAGCACTGAGGATCAGAAAACTGCTGGATTTCATACACTGGGACAACACCTATTTGCAGTTTTTATCCAGAGCCTTAAACGCTCCTTGCTTAAATTACTGGCATGACATGAAAGAGCTGCTAGCCTTGCCATGCTGCAGAGCCCACCCCACAGCCCCACAAGCAGACATGGCTCCTTCCAAGCCAGTGGGCAGAAACCCAACCAAAACATGTGAGAAGTGTTCTCTGCAGTCAGGAAAGACGCATATTTTGGCTTCCCTAGTGAACCAAAGGTTGGACTCAATGATCTTGAAGGTCTTTTCCAGTATAAATGGTTCCATGATCTCTGAATTACAGCCAGTTCACTTTGTCCATGTATCCATCAGAGATGTTTCTGGTCCCCAGTGAAGTTACTGCCATAGCCCTACTGAGGTACAGGGCTGTCTACCTCTGCATCCAAAGCAACACAGCACACTACACTTCAAGATCAAGATTTCAGCCCCCAAAATTAATATCCTGAGTCCAGTAACCTTTGTCCCAGGGTTCCCTTCTCATACTCACACACACACAGCGAGGTATGGGAGGAAATGAAATCTTGATTTGAGCAAGGTATTGACTCACGTCTCCATTCAGGTGCATCTCCAAGAATTGTTTTTCATCAGTAGTGTAATCTCGTTATTTCATGCTCTGTAAATTATACGTTGAAAATAATGAGTAGGTGGACATATAGTCTGCCTTGTTTGCTTGCTCAGATATCCAGGGCAGACTGAGCACTGAAGGGAGGAATATGCGGCATGCAGAAATTCATGACCACAAGCAAATGTTCACTGATTTGCCAAGAATACTTCGGTGTAATTATTTATAGCAGTTCAGCATAGACAGGGAAATGTTCTTTTGTATGTTTTGATGAAATAATGAAATTTCACCAATATGAGAACTTGCTGGAGGACTCTGCAATTAGCTCCTTGCTGAGAAGGGCCCAGGCAGCTGTAGGTTGTGCAGCAGGAACAAAAAGCACAGGACTCACCCCAGCTGCTCTTCCTGCAGTTCTATCAGTGGAGGGAGGCACATAGGCCAGATGCTCCGCTGACACAGATGAGAGCAATTCCTCCAGTACTAACCAGCCAGAGCACTGCTATGGGTCTGCTTTGCATTTCACCACTTTCTGTTCTAACTATTGAGTCTTATTTCCTCAGTGAGGCTTGACAGACACAGTGTTGCCCTATTAGT
The DNA here is from genome assembly GCF_054131305.1 of Coturnix japonica. Taxonomy (NCBI): domain Eukaryota; kingdom Metazoa; phylum Chordata; class Aves; order Galliformes; family Phasianidae; genus Coturnix; species Coturnix japonica. Next base: position 3,298,465 of record NC_140669.1, on the reverse strand, counting down.
TGCACGATGTATCAAATACAGAGGACATTGTTATTCTGAAAAGTGTAGGATAGATGAAGTTTGTGGCTGGATCTATAAAACAAAATTCTCTAAGTCTATTAAGAATCTCAGCTGATGAGAAGTAAGATGAAACCCATCAATGATCTTCAAGCCCCCAGCTGCTGTTCCCACCTCCCAGGGTTAACTAGTAAGGTGATAGGCAACAAATTGCACCTGCCTGCATTGGCTGGGGAATAACTCAGTACAAGGCAGTGGACCAGACCTGCTCTTCCACCTGATGGGCAGCCAGGAGCACTGTTAATGTTATAGTTGCCCTGACCCAGGCACTCAAAGTGGGATTATGCATCCTGGCTCTTCTCCTAGTGCTGGATGAAAGGTACTGCCTTGGTTTTGTTCCCATGGGTTGTGGGTGGCCATGGATGGGCTGACCTTTACCATATGAGCTTGTTAATATCTCATGAGAGAGGCTTTTATGTGAGATGAGATGCGCCCTTAGTGTTTAAGACCATATGCTTGTTCTAGTTTGAAAGCAGAAAACAGAACTGGGATGCCTTAAAATTTTGTTTCTGAGCCTTATTTTGTGAAATATTGCTTTGGTTTCAGCTCTGTCTGGAGACAAGTGTGTGTCAGCATGGGCTGAAGGGTGTTACCATAGGGCCCCTGAGGGAGCCAACAGCCAGATGGGCTGTTTCTTTCACCTGGTGGTCCACAACTTCATTGGGTTTTCTTCCCACCAGCTGGATCCTACTTGAGGGGCAATGAAGGGGGCTGCAGAGCAGTCATCTCTTATTCTTCTTTCACATGTAGATGAGAAAAAGGTATTTCTCAGTTTCCCAGTCTTGGCAAAAATAAATAGTAACAATTTGGTGTGTTAGGCTTGGTATTTCAAGAGCTTGGTGATGGCATGGGAGACTTCAGGCAAAAAAAAAAAGTCCCAAATAAATTAAATCAACAGAATGAAGAGAACCAAAGCAGTGGGAAATGCCAGACTCCTATTGAAGTTCAGTGACACAAAAGCTGACCAGGTGCTGAGTGATTTGTCAAACAGTGCATTGGGTTAGATATGAAAGAATGCTGGAGAAGGCATCGGTTACAATAATAAGCAGATCAGTAATTATAAAAAGCTTTGGTACTCCCCCATAGCTAGTCTGATCCTACACAGAGTGATTGAAATAAAATAAGGGGGAGCTTCCTTTGTTTTATTTGTATTTATGTATTTTTTTAATCTTCATAATCTTTCCTTACATCGTGCTGGAGCCTGAAATGGTGAACGTAAAAGCACACATCCAGCAGGCTTCACTGGGCTGCAGATAGCTCCCAGCTCTTCAGCTGAGCTACTGGAGCCAAGAGACGTCTGCTCCTTTTATCTTTATTGTAAGGCTTACGAACTTGGAATAAATTGGCAGGAGTGGCTTACTTAAAATAAATAAATAAAACTCCATGCTTTGGTCTGTGGATAGAGCAGGCTTTACCCTACACTTGGTTGGGTTATAAATGCTGTGGGAAACACTGACTTGGAGATGATGGAATTTGCTTTGCAAAAATATATATATGTATTTTTTTAGGAGAAAGTCTGAAGCTTGACAGCAATGAATCTTGTGAGGTCACTGGAAGATTGAGTGCCTTTGATTAGTGCTTATCATTGTTCACAGTTTGTGTTGAAGTGCACGAGGTAGACACTGCCCTCCTGTCCATGCAGCCTGCTTGGTGCTGAGGAAAACGAGTGTACAGCAGTCTATGGCTCATGGGATTTACTGGGAGAGGCATGGAAGGAGCTCAGGGGCACATCTGGGGCACTGGGATCCTGTGGGGTTATCAGTGAGCTGAGGTTGGTGTGAAAGCCTCTCCTCACTCACCAGGCTTGGAATGGACCAGCTCAAAGGCTCAGCAGTGAGTCTGTAAGCCAAAAAGCTGTACAGCCATGAAGACTGACAGCCATCAAGGCTGTGTATTCTCAACTTGCAAGTTCATAAATATTTACACATCTGCATGATCACTTCTGGCTGCAGACTGCCTTTCCCAGCTTAGAAGAGGCTGATGCAGCTCAGCCACCGGGATGTGAATGGATGAGCATGGCCATGAGTGAAGACAGTTGTGATGGCCATTCCCTTCATCCTTGTGTTGCTCCTCCTTTTCTCCCTTTTTTTCCTCCTAAAGTGTAAAAGAACTCTGAACTGTAGGTCTGGAAAATGGGTATTCCAGATGTATGGATCTGTGCCTGTATGGCTCGTGGTCTCACCTAGCTTAGCTCTTGGAATCAAACAAAGAAAAGACAAGCTAGAGAATATCACAGGTGGAAAGAGAGAGGCTTGTACAGTGACAGAAGCATCCTCTCTGCAATGCACCCAAGTTAGCTGGAGGCTCTGCTGCATATGGTGCTCCCCGAAAGCACCTCTCGTCCTCACTCATCATCCGCAAAGTCAGCAGTGTACAAGTTCTGGAAAGCATTTCAGTGTGTAGGAAGAAACCCACATCATGTTGAAATTTGCATTATGTCATTTTACATGTGGTTATGTCTTGTGCCTAGTGATGCAATGTAACCCGGCCTAACCCCGCTTGACTCTACGCAACAGGAACGTCTCCAGTGCCAGTCAGTGTGCAGAGCTCACCGGGGCTCTGGAAGGGATCTTTGGTGGGGGATTTTGGAGCACGTACCTGTTGTACCTGCTCCTTCAATGGAAAGGAAAGCAGTTTGTCTTCTAGCATGTGTTTTTCTTTAAGTATGGGATTCTTAATGTCTTTCTGCTGATATATTGGGTGTGCGGAAGGAGCTCAGTACTTGCTTTTTTTTTTTTTCCTTCCTTAATGCTGTGTTTAATTAGTGTCTGGCTCAAGGAATTGGAGTCAAAACAGCTAACATAAGTATACTGGTACTGTTAACAAACATAACAGTGACGGTACAACAATAAGGCAGTCTTGTTGTAATTTTTTGCCATTTTGGCCTGTCTGGTGCCACTGCACTCCATGATAACACCAGCAGATTTGGCAGCTGGGAAGCAGAGCACACGCTAACCTCATATTCCCCCACTACATGTGCGCTACACGGAAGGTGCTCTGTGCCCTCCCATGTGTTACACTGACTCAGACAAAGTATTGCCGCTGCCACAGTTGACAGTGGGTATTTTACATTATGTTTTTTAGATGTGGTGTCCTCAAAATGAGCGAGAGCTGGGGCTGCCCTCCCCATCAAGCCACTGCTCGATGACAGAGGTGGTGGTGCCTGATGGGAAGAGTGCCAAAGCTCTGCTGGACACGTTAAGCACCAGAGGCCTATAAATAAATAAATAAATAATTAGAATAGCTCCTGATTATAAGGGACAACTCCATGTGAATCTTAATTACAGTAATTGGTTCTCAGTTACTATGGTGATTGGTGGGCGCTCCAGAGATGCCTCTGATGGATGGGAGATGTCTTCCATACGCGTATCGCTGCTGTGAGCGTGCAGCAGCCCCACCAGAATATCAGCATTTACCTGCAGCCTGTGCTGAGCGCTGGGAAATGCACTATGTGTTGACAGCAGCAGTAAGAGAATATGTGGTGGAGTTGCAGTTTGCTACTGCAGGTAGGAGCCTTGCCATGGCTGCAGCTGCATAGGACAGTTATCACACAGCAGGACTCTGCATTACTTTTCATAAACAGAGATTTCAGCACGCCATCCCTCATCCTTCCTTCTGTGGCAGAGGAAGAGCCTGGAGTATTATTTTTAAGCGGAATTAAGTTTCTAAAGAAAAGCAAACAGTGACAGAGCGGTATTGCTGCAATGACAGTTAAAATAACTCCCCATGCAGCTCAGCGTAGCGCAGGTCCGTATGTGGCTCCTGTCTTTCTGCAGACCGTGACAAGGCTGGAAGTAAAAACAAACACCCTCAGAGTGCCTGGGCAGAAGTTTATCCTGAGATAAACAGTGATTAATAAAGTGCTGCTAAGTGAGGTTCCCTCTGTGTGGCAATGAAGGCTTTGGTTTGTAGTGTGCTGTGGTCACGAACAGCCAGCAATAAATGGGGCACAGATCCCCTCCTGCACTCTGAGGTCCTGCAGAGCCATGGGGATTGCCTTAATAACAGCATCCAGAGTTTGGGAAGGCACTGGGAGGCTGTTTGTCAGCATCTCTGATGGCTGTGTGCTGCCAGAGCGGGCAGCTCTTTGCTTAATATTTGGAGTTTGTTGTGATTTCATCAGCCTTCCCTTGATACTCAGAGGGTGGTGACGCTCTGGAACAGGTTGCTCAAGGAGGCTGTGGATGCCTCATCACTGGAGGCATTAAAGGCCAGTCTGGATGTGGCTCTGGGCCACGAGATCTATGCAAACACAACCAATGCAGGTTTGGGTAGCAGTGCCCACTCTCACTTCCAAGCATGGTGGGTGCAGGCAGTGTTTGTGAAGACCATGGACCATGTGCCTGGTGGGCCAGGCCTGGGCTCTGTGATGAGTGTTTTGAAACCTGGATGAGTTCTTCAGGGGGATAGGAAGCCATCTGGGCTGGCCCTAAATTTATGCTGGGATTCCCGTAGAGTTTGGACCTTGTTTCTTCTAGAAACTGCAATTATTACAAAGGAGGCAGCCGTTGTTTTTTGTCCCCTTCAAATTTGCTCTTTGATTACAAATTGCAGCCCTTACCCCTTTAGCCCCATGTACCAGCACTGGCCTGGCTCAAAGCATGAGCACTGATCATGTGCCCCTACTGCAGGAGGAGGCATTGCTGGTCCCATGTGGACAGTTCTGTTCTCAGCCAGACATGGGAGCAAAGCCCATAGATGCAGTGGAATCATGAAGTCATTCCATTGCAATTGGGATTTTGTTTTGTTTTGTTTTCTTGAATGAAATAACTGAACTCAGTCCCTGGTTACTATGATAGGGCAGAAGGATGGTTACAGGCAGCATGAGAAAAGAGCTGTTGTAACACATCTAACCCACCTGATGCAAAGGGCTCTCAGCCCTGCTGCGCTGCTCTCACTACTCTTTTAGAAGGACTCTGTTTATTTTTTGTTTTCTAAATAGCCACACCAGTTAATTTGCTTTATAATATTGGGTCTTAATGGAACGGAATCATAAAGGCGCCCTGCACCGGGGCTGCACACCGTCACTTTAATTAGCAATCACATGCACTGACAGCTGGAAACCCAGCACGCATCGTCCTGCACAGCATCAGCATCGAAACAAAAGTTTGTTTAATACGGTCACTGACACACAGAAAGGAAAAGAGATCCCTGCATTTTCATCCTCCCCCCCCCTTCCAATTTTATTTTATTTCCAGAACAACGACTGCCAGAATATAGCGAGCAATGTTTTAAGGGGAAAAAAATCCTGGCTGTAAATGTGCACAATATTCCACATTATATACATGTCATTTCTGAGCACTGTTGGAACGAGGCAGTGTCAAATCTGTATGACAGATTGAGGTGAAAGCTGGGAAGAGCGAGCCTGTGAAGGAACAGCCCTGACTGAGGCAGGCACCCTATAGAATTTATCCTGCGGGCTATAAGGAACCGGCTTCATCCCAGGAAGGGAGGAGTGGAAGAGGGATAATTGTCTACTTATTTGGGTCTCAGCACAGCGCCGGTGTAACAATGCCATCTAGTGCTCTGTGGCCCCGTGGGGTCTTCGCCCACCAGGATGCCCCAAAAGGACCCAAAATGTGCACCCTGCCCCACTGGGAACAGTCCACAGCTCACCGAGGAGCTGGCTTTGGGGTGAGAACCCCACAGTGCAGAAATGCAGCCTCAAAGCTCTAAATGCTGTTATGTTGGTGGGGGCGTGCAGCAATGACCTAAAACTGGGGGTCTGGAAGCAAGGCAAAGCTGTGGTGTGAGTGCATGGTGCTGTCACCTCACCCTGCCTGTGCAGTGCTGATGTTTGCCGAGAGAGAAGTTTGGGAATAGGGTAGAGGAATCAGCATCAGGAATATGGAAAAGGCAGGCAAAAAGCCTGGGAGCTGCACAGCAGTGTTTTTCTGCTTCTTGTAATTATTTCAAAAGCGTTTCTTTTGTTTATAATTGCACTGATTTCTTAAATGCTACCTTTTTGAGTTAGTATTATTTTATTTTATATTTTTTGCTTCCCATTCTGTTCTGCCATTCAGAAAACACAGCCCTCAGGCTTCCCAGCAATGGGAGGGGGGAGCTCCTGCACCGCAGGGGTGTTGCTGCCCTCATATCTCCAGCCCTGTGTGTCGTACTTCACCCACAGCAAGCTGTGCATCTCCAGCCTTGGGGATGGAAGAAAAACGCTGCACAGATGCAAGCACGGACAGGAGAGGAGGCAGAAGCAGTAGCAAACAATGCACACCCAAACCTGTGTCACTTTCCCTGCTTTCATTTTTTTAATGGTTGTTTATGATCTAACCATGCATGGCTAGTTTCATCGGGTTTGTTGTTGTTCTTTTGAGAGAGAGAAGTTACTATAATAGTTTGGAAAACGTGAACAAATAGCATGGATTTTTGTTTGTTTGTTTCCCAAATCCTCAGCATCCAAAGCAGTCACTCTGGTGAGGCTGAAATACATCTCAGGAAGGCTGCTTAAGCCAAGTGCCTCTCCCAGGTGCTTCTCAGCACAGAGTGATGAAGGGCAGCAGACAGCTTTAATGTGAGGGGGCATTGAGTATATTCCCCCCCTAACCCACATGATACTGGGCTGCCACTGTGGTGAGGTGCCCAGGGAAGTGGGTTTCCCTGGGAAATACCTCAGAAGGAGGCAGCTCCCTGCAAGGCGACATGATTCCACAAGGGTGGCACTTCTCTGCTGTGGGGGAAAAAAGTTCCATTAAGAAAGAGACAGAAACTCTGATTAGTCCCATAAATAGTAACAGCACGGAAGCGCTGTCCACACGCTGCTCGTGGCAGCTCGGAGGAGCTGGGAACAGCCAAGAAGAGTTTGTGCTGCTGTTATTTATTGTTTTACAAAGAACTCCAGATTTCTGCTTCCTCGGAGAGGTGGGTGGATAGAGCAGCTCTGAGAAGTGCCCTTAGATTAATTAATGTAGCTATAACAACTTTACCAGCAAGTGAAAGGCTGGGATGTACCATTGCTTATCATGGAACACTTAAGCTACAGCTGTAATTGTTTATGTGAACATCAATCTTTACTACAGATTTGGACTTGGTTCAATTTTGCAGCTGTTTCTCAAACAAGAACCTTTTCTCTCCTCCATTTTTTTTTTCCATTCCTGCCCTTAACTCATTCAGAGAAGGCTGATAAAGCTCAGTGAATCTTCCATCTCTGCAATACCCCATTTGCAGCCTTCAGATCTGGACTGCACAGCCAGGTATCTGCCATGCTATAAGAAAGCAGACAGCGTTTCTTCATCCACTCTCTTACATTAAACTGTCGTCGTGTGATTCCTTGGTCTTTAAGGCCCCTTCCAACCCAACTGTTTCTATGAACTTCGAGGGGTCCCTTCCAACCCAAGCCCTTATTCTGTGATTCTATAACTGAGCACAGATGTGGCACTGCAGGCACCAGCGCAGCACAAACAATGCAGTGCATTGCTGGTCCAACCTTCCCAGTGTTGGAGGTACTCCCTGCCACCCTGATTGTGCTGAGAGGGGCTGAGCACCTTGAAAGCTGGAGGTGGATAGAGACAGTAATGTGTTTTATTTTAGAATATTTTATGAAACGTTATTTATAATCAGTGAGTGGCCCTTGCTCTTCCTCCTTGTCAGTTCTTGCCCAACCACGTGCCAGTCTTAATTTACCAATATCTGCACGTATTCAGAGGATCACTTGCCCTCCCTACTCACTGTTTGTGCTGGGAATCAGGCAGCAGACCCACTGCCTGGTGTCACCCGGTGTCCTGCAGCACCCACTACTTCTGCACCGTGTGCTGCTTCTCCATCGCTCCCATCCCCATGGTGCAATTACTGCTATTAATTAATGCCCTCATCTCTTCCTGAAAGCTGATGGAAGTTGTAGGAAAAAAAAGGCAATGAGACATCCCTGACGTGTTGCAGCCTTGGTGGGCACAGGGACAAACTGCCGGATGTTTTATCCCTCATGTCACTGATTTTAGGATATTCTTTCAGGTGGGAAAAGCCATGACAAGATTTTCACCTCTCCATCAGAAACACCTGGGTGCTGAGGGATGGGCAGCACTGCACAGATCGTTACCACCAGTCCCAATCTGTTAGCTGTGTAATGAGGGCATTTAGTCAGTCACTGCAACCTCTACGTGTAGCTGTGTCCTAACCACAGCCATTGGGCTCTGCTGCAAAGAGGTGAGCACTCAGCTGCTGCCATGCTGGGAGGGAATGGGGTTTTCCTCTCCCGCTCCCTGGATCTGGAGCTCTTTTGCTCGTTAGAATAAACATATAAACAATCTGCACTGTAAGGCTCAGTGAAACTTTCTATACGTTAAATAATGTAATTCAGTTTAAATATCAGTTCATTATCTGTTGCTTGGCAATATCTTTATCACTGGCAACTGATGGGAGCTGATTACGACGAGTTGCAGCTCACTCTTATTAATTGCGGTTGATTAACATAGCTGAATATTATGGTTACCCTTTCTCTGCCGCTGGATTTTGCTGTTTTCAGCTGTGCTGAGCCCCTGGTATGTGGGGAAATGCTTCCCTCTAGTGCTGCTCTCTGTGCAGTAGGGATGCGCTGTGGAGAGGCTCGGACTTCTCATAGAGTCTGGATTGGAAAGTGCTGAGCTTTATTGGGATGCTGTCTGTTCAGAGCTGGCTCTTATGGCTCTTCCCAGAAGGGGGAATTGTTTTAAACTGAGACAGGGGAGGTTTAGGTTGGATCTTAGGAGGAAGTTTCTCACCCAGAGGGTGGTGACGCACTGTTCACAGGTTGCCCAAGGAGGCTGTGGATGCCCCATCCCTGCAGGCATTCAAGGCCAGGCTGGATGTGGCTCTGGGCAGCCTGGGCTGCTGGTTGGTGACCCTGCACACAGCAGGGGGTTGGAGCTGGGTGAGCACTGTGGGCCTTTGCAACACAGGCCATTCTGGGATTCTCTGGCTAGTGCTGCTTCTAAGCAAAATAGCACATCCATAAAGGCCAAGGGCAATGAAGGGAAGAGAGAAGAATAAAGGGAGTCTTAGCTCAGGTGAACACTGCATATCAAGCTCTGAGAAATGTAGGATGCCAAGGCAAATCTGGAAGGAGGAAATTGCTGTTCTGCTTCAGGGGAGCCGAGTCACAGATGGAGGTTCCCCTAGTACAGCACAGTGCCACGTGGCCAGGAGCAGCTCCATGTGTGCATCAGCTCTGGTGTGTCCACAGAGTCATAGAGCCACGCAGTCACTGGAAGGGACCTTTAAAGACCATCTGGTCCCACGGCCCTGTGATAAATGGGCACATACAGCTCAGTCAGGTTCTCAGAGCTCTGACTACAGACCTCAAGCCTTGTGCTGGCCCAGGGCCCAACTGGTCCAGTGCACAAATCCCCTGTGCTTAAACTGCTCTTGGTTCACCCACGGATGCTTTTCTTAAAAACTCTGTGTGCATTCATAAGAAATGCTCTCAACTGAGTGTGAGTCAGAGAAGGAGGAGGTTATGGCTGTAGGTAGCTGCAGAGTGACTGTTCCCTCCATTTGGTTCCCAAGTTATTTCTTATATGGCATGGAAATGCTTGGTACGTTAGCACTCTAAGTTAAGTGTCTCAAATGTGCATTTAATTTGGATTTAATAACACCATTTTTCCTTCTGAAAACTCAGTCAATTATTGAAAGCATTTCTTGAGGTTTAGCAATTATTTAAGAGGTGCATTTACTGTAAAGTAATTAACTCAAATGGCGTTTTCATGGAAATAGTACATTTAAAACAAATTTAAATATTTGTTAGTGGGAGGAAATATTTTATATTGCTGTAATTCGATCGTCTTCACATTCATTGTCTCTAAAGATTTTCTTGTATCATTTAACAACTCAATGGGGGATTTTCAGGAGCCTTGGGGATAAGATAAGGTCCTTTCTAACCTAAACCATACCACAGTTCTATGAAGAAGTGCTTTTAACTTGATATGATTTGATGAAGAGTTGGGAAAAAAAAAAGTGACTGCCTCCATTCATAATCGGCTTCTGATGCTCATTCAGCTGAAGCCCCATTGAGGGCCATCCAGTTTCATTGCTTCCCATCCCACACTGGCTGCAGTGAGGGCATGGGATGGATGCCACCAAGGGAGGGTCCCTCCCGGTACTGCTGTGAGCTGTGGTGCTGGGGCAGCAGTGCTCCACCTCTGGGGCAACTTTGGAAACATGTGAATTGAATTTTGATCAAGAACTGAGATGGTCTCAGCGGTCTTTTCCAACCTTAATGGTTTCTATGGAGTGATGTGGTTTAGTGTGCATGGTGGTGATGGGGCGATGGTTGGAATAGATGGTCTTAGCGGTCTTTTCCAACCTAAATCATTCTATGAACACTGTAGTGAGTCCTCCTGAATCTCCAGAATGGTTCAGTCTCCTCTGTGGAGCTCCCTGCATGGAGCAGAATGGGCAGAAATAGTACAACAGTGATGTGGAGCTGGGGCAGCCATTAGGTGCAATGGTTTCCCTCATCATTTCACTTTCTCATTCTTTCAGCATTGTTTTTGATTGTGTGTTCCTTTTGCACTGTTCACTGGGCAGCTTCCTCTTCCTCCCCATTTCCCCCAGCACTGGGTTCAAATGGGGACAAGGGCCTGCAGGGTGAGCTCATGGTAGGCAATGCCATGGGCAATGTTGGCTGTGCGCCTCTGCCAGGAAGGCAAGTACAATGCTATTATTTTTAATAATGCCCATAAATACACAGGGCTGAGGCGCAGGAAGAGCCATTTGTAAGAGGACAGTGTGCTCTGAATGAGAGGGGAGGCTGGCTGTGGTAAAGCAGGCATGAAATGACCTATTAGAGAGATTAAAATAAACCCACTTCAGCACAATGGGTGTAGTTACATCATTACATTTATTGGGCTTTACATTTGTTATTAACAGAGATATTTCTCATTACTGCCTGCAGACCTCAATTATTTTCTCTTCTTTATCCTTTTAGTTCTGTCATTCTCTTTCTTACAGCATCTTCTGCTAATTTAAAACAAAGAACCTCTGGCAGACAATAAAAATAGGTACGTGGAAATTACCCCCAGCTGCTGCCATCAGTGTGGGGAGGGATGCTGAGCATCCAGTTGTACCTCTACAGCTGCACCCAGCACATGCCAACAGCTGGACCTGCAGTGGGATTCCAACTGCAATGGGTGTGCAAGTGAGAAAAGCCTTGGGGCTGAGACCCCGGGGGGAGGAGCAGCTTTTAAAGCACGGGGTCCTATTCCCAGCAGCAACCTATCTCTAGGAGCTATGAGACAAAGCAACCAACAGCCCATACAAAGCCTTGTTTTAGAAATAACCAAGGTTCTTAAATCAGCAGGGCCTTACGATGCACCCCACCAAGCAGGAAACCCTGGGCACCAGGAGCATTGCAGACCACAGTGAGCACCCATTGCCTCGAGGTGCCTGCAGGTGGTTTTCTCCTGGCTAAAGGTAGAATGGAACAGAAATAGAATAGAATAGAATAAGCTCAACCTGAAGGGACCTTCAAAGGTCATTGAGTCCCACTGCCTGACCTCCTTAGGTCCAACTAAAAGTGGAAGCACGTTACTGAGAGTATTGTCCATATCCCTCTTGAATGCTCACAGGCCTATGGGGGATTTATCACCTCACCAGGCGCAACCAAACCTCTTGTATTGAGTTTTCCTGTGCTGTCGCAACCCCAAGACTATTCTGTGATTCTGAAGAGCTGTTAATAAGTTGCTGTTTTCTTCAGTATTCATTTCTAATGCCCATGGTGCAGACCGGAGCCCAGGTGAGCTCCTTCCTCTATTTGAGAGTTCACAGAAATCGCTGCATTGTTCACCCAGAGCGGAGAATCACACTTAAAGTACTCATCAAAGCGATCCCAGTGTGTGCTTCCCTTCTGCCTTGTTCTTTAATGTCCTGTTGTGCGGCCACGAGCTTCTTTCTGCACTTCTTTGATGCCGTCTTAGCACAGATCCATACCTGCTCGTGGTCTTGTAGGCGGCTGCGGGGTCTGTCCGTCCTTCTGTCCGGTTCTCCATCCGTCCGTCAGGCCCAGGCTGTGCGCCCACCGCCGCCCACAGAGGGGAGCTCCAACCCCAGCGATAACCCTGCCGGGAAGGGAATTTCTTCTCGATGGAAACCTTGGAATTCCTATTTCAGCCTCTAGAGGACTGTCCCAGCCCCCTGCATGTTTGGAGAGCTCGTTCTTCAAGGCAAATAAATAAATAAATTAAAAGTTTTATTGGGCTTTTTTTCCCCTTATTTCTTTTGATTAAGGATCCAAAGGCAATGTGTGGGGATTCTGAGCTTTACAGCATCACAGTGTATTCCTCCAAAGTGATGACTTCTGTATGTACTGCATGTGCCATGGAAGACTGCTACGTTCAAAAACCACATTTGTACAGGTAGAAAAGGCAGTAAAAAGAGCAGATAAATCCTGGGTGAGTTATACCCATTTATGACAGTGTTCAAGTGGTCACAGAATCATAGAATTGCCAGTCTGTGTGCTAAATTCAGGTGAAAGTAGTGCAGACAAAACCCATCATCCTCATCCATGAGCCCCAAAAATTTCCAACAGAAGTGCCCCATATTGAAGGATGGGATTTGGCCCTAAATTAGTTGAATCATCCCATGCTGAGGGTAGGTTTCTATTTTGTTACCTTTAATGGGAATTGCACCAGGTCCTCCAGAAGCCATGTTGCCCTTTTGTATCTTCTTCATTATATGGTAACGCACTTGTAATTAAGTCTTATCTAAAACACTTGAGCAGTTCTCAGAATGATTTGAGGGCTATCACATGCTTCTCATGGGCTATATTTGTCATTGTTATCTGCCTGCAAGTGCTTTCCAGCTCTGCAGCTGGGGAGGCAGTGGGTGCCCAGCGGGCAGCAATGATACAGTGACAGTGGCATCGGTGACATGGGGACAGCATGTGGTGGGTTCAGGTGAAGCCCAGGTTGACAGAGAACAGCTGCCATCCAGTTCTGTCTGTTCAGCCAAATCCACCCCAGGGTGTGTCCCCATATTGCTGCTGTTCCCAATGGGAAAGTCAGAGCTTGGTAGCCTATGGGCGCCTGCAATGCCTGGGGATGTGCATACTGGATATTAGTAGATATTCCTTCTCCAAAGAGCAATCAGGCACTGTAGAGCTGCCCAGGGAGTGGAGGGTCACCATCCCTGGGGGTGTCCCACAGCCATGGGTGTGTGGCATGTGGGCATGGTGGGGTGGGTGGGGTTGGGATCCTAGAGGGCTTCTCCAACCTTAATGGTTCTGTGATATGGGACATGGTGAGGGAGCCTCAGCATCACTGCCATGGGGTCATTCCCATTCAGCCCAAAGTCTATAAATATAGAGAGAGAGACCCTCTTGTGCAGTTACCAATGAAGGCAGTGATTGCACAGGACCTGCTGGAAGCACGCTGGGCCTCAGCTGATGCCTGCATGCCGGTGCTCCTGTCCATGCCCCCACCAACTGCACACCAGAAGATGCCATGCATTGGGAAATGCTCTGTATTTGCTTTGGCCTGTGCTTATGGAACCCAGCAGTAGGCAGCCTTTGTGATGGGGCTAAAGCAGATGTTTCCTGTGTAACCTACTCTTGCTGTTCAACCTGCTGTAGGGAACCTGCTTCAGGGTTGGCTTGGAACAGGGGATCACCAGAGGTCCCTTCCCACCATTACAGTGCTGTCACTGTATGGGAGCTGTGCTGCAGCCGCTGCCCATTGAAATAAAAAGTTCCTTGCAAAGGACAAAAGGGGTGGCAGCACTTCATCTATATTTATGCTGCCACAAACACGAGGCAGATGGCAACGCTTTTGTGTCTTCGCACTTCCAGTGGTGTTTAATTACAGCTCTATAAATAGCTATTTTTATGACTTACGGTCAGATGCTCTTTCATCATAGAGGGAAAATAAGTAACAAAAGGCACACTGAGAGAGCCGCTGCGTTTCCCCCTCCTTTCAGGCAGCCCCCTACCATGGAGGCAGAGATGCTGGGGTCTCTGCCAGGTTTCCTGTGTACGTTGGCTTTGCAGGGGCCAGCTGCCTTTCCTCTGTGTACAGATCTCTGCTGATTTGAAAATCGCAGACTCATGATCACTGGCATGTGGAAAATACAGCTTATCTGGGAGGAAAAGCTCAGGACAGGGAGGAGTGTGAAGGTGAAGCAGGCGTCCTGAAGGGCACGCAGAGGGCAAGAGTCCCCAGAACAGTTTGTGCTGTGCTTTCACTCTTCCTGCATGCAGTGCTCTGCTGCACGAAGACCAACCTGCTGTCACCAGGGAATGGGGCTGGCATCACCATACCCTGCTCCCCTCAGCCTGGCACAGGTTGGGTGGTGAGAGCAGGGACGGAGCTGCAGGGAGGAGATCTGCTGCCAATGAAAGAGTGCTCTCATCCATGAAAGGCAACACATCATTTTTGAGATTATATGGATGAGTCTGCACGTATATATTAAAGTATCAAAACCTGAAATAAAAATAATTGAATTACAGTTTCCAGGCAAGCTGTATTTTATATTCTGTGTTGCTCTGCGTGTAGCCATGAGATGTTCCCAAATGGCCTTAAGCTGCACCGAGGGAGGGTCAGGTTGGGAATGAGGAACCATTCCTTCTCCAAAGAGCAGCCAGGCATTGCACAGCTGCCCAGGGAGTGGGGGGTCACCATCCTGGGGGTGTCCCAGAGCCGTGGGGATGTGGCACTGAGGGATGTGGGCAGTGGGCATGGGGGGGTGGGGGTCTTCTCCAGCTTTTATTGCCATGATTCTCTGTTTCCAAATGCGAGCGGGGCACGAGGCAGAGCGTGAATGCCAGAAGCACAGGCAGCCGATTGCTGTGCCCCTAACAAGGCACAAAGAGGACGATGTACCTACGACGTCCTCTTTGGAGGACAAGCAAAACAACAAGCTTTGAGCTGGGCATTGTGTTAGAGAGATGAGGTGTGGCAACGTCCCCAGGCACATTTCTAATGGGCTGGTGTGGCAAACTGATGGGCCATTCGCAGCCTAAAGTGTGAGCTAATTGGTGCCGTTAATTGCTTAGCAAAGCACAAGACAGCGGCTTAATTAGTTGGTCACTCCTAGCCAGTACTTAAACATGTAGATATCGACTGCAGGATCGTTAGGTTTAATCTTGATCAGCATCATGTCTGCGAGGACAAGTTGTGGGGCACTGGCTCTGCCCTGGCAGCCCTGCAACAAGGAGGGATGCCCTCGCTTCCCACATCTACTCTCCTGCAGCAGCCACTATTAAGGATCCATCAAACTGATGGATTCTGAGCAATTGCAGCATTTAAGATTTCCTTTGGTTTTTAATCCAGAAACACATCAGAATGTCTTATTTTTCATATAGCTGCATCGCCAGCCATCACCTAGTGGTCAACTAACTTTGCAACATTCACATGGTAATGGCAAACCTGTCTACAAAGACTTCTGCAGGTCTTAGCTATTTAACAAGGGGGAAGGCCAGCAGTGATGTAATTAAGCACACTCACCTGCTGGCAATGATAAGTAAAGTATGAGCCCACGGGGTGCTAAAATCAATCCCACAGGGCATCTGCACTGTGCTCTGCATGGTGCTCAGCCTGATGACACAGCAGCAGGGCAGGAGGTGGGGTTCAGGCTGCCTCCCAGAGCAGATTTCTCCCATTCAATTTACAGCAGGGCAGTGTGACCCACCAGCAAGGTCACGTTTGAGGAGGGGCTCAGAGGAGAACCGCAGCTCACGAATAACATTAGAAGCAGGAATAGCTGACAATGCCTGCAAGAGGGGAGGGCGAGCCCTGCTATTTGATTTGCAGCTTGACAGTGTAAAGGTTTTGGCACAGGAGATGGGGACACATAAAAAATGAAACTCATCAGCCTCCCCAAGGCAGCTCTGAGGAGCCAGGAAAGAAAATCAACGATGGACTCTCCAGGAGAAGGGAGCTGAGGTGAGCAGGCAGCACAGTGGTGGGACTGCTGATTGGTTGGGGAGCAGGACTGATGCTCATCCAGACCCCCTGTGCTGCTTGGAGGAACCTGGAAACCAGACAGTGGTCTCCTGCTGATTGCATTGTGTTGGCCTCCGAGCTGCAATGCAAAGAGTAGAAGCGTTCCAGGTGGCATTTGGAGCAGCAAGATCTGGAGCCAAGCTGTAATAAATACTAATAAAGAATGTATGGCAAACGTGTCTGTGGAACACAGATAGATGTGGTGTGACAAAAGACTGGCTGTGGTGTCCCTGTGTGCTGGCTCAGGTGGCAGCTCAGTGGATGCCCTATGGAGGCCAGAAGCTGGGAACACACCATGCAACCCCAGATAGCAGTAACTCCTATATGCAAAGCAACTCTTAGCTAGGAAAACTACAGAGTTTGTACAGGAAGGAAAACTTTGTGCAGTATAACTGATAATAGACACTGAATGGAAAGGATGGTATTGATAGGATAAGTCAGTGGTTAAAAAGGGTTTTGAATGGAGGTTGTCTTCCTTTTTCTTTGTAAACTGATGACAAAGTGCACCCTCTGATTCTGGGGTTCTTCAGTACCAAAAAAGGAACTAAATCAAAATAGAGTTCCTGTGATGCAGCAGAGCTCCCTCTCTCCCTGATTACAGAAATTCTATTAATTGCCTTATTAAAATAATTTGTAGTGGCAGTTGGTGACGTTTCCATGTCTTGGTAGCACAGCTCCAACCTGTGGGCTTTGCTGTCTGCCTGGCAGCATTTTGGGCAGGGTGTTCTGGTTAGACATGAGCAGCCTCACCTCAACCTGTCCTAGAAAAGCTGCCGTCTAATTGCTCTCACACTAATTACCATGCTGGGTTTATCGGTGCAGCCAGTTGATGTTCTAGCTATGGAGCTGGATCTCTGGCTTTGACATTAATGACATCTCATGGAAATGCTAATGTGTTGGTAGGAAAGGTCCTGCTTCCTAAACGCATTACACTGATTTGCAGAATGTGTTGCTGAACACACATAAAGATAAATGCATTTAATGTGCTTTATATGTTGCTGCTGCTAATCTAAATTAATCAAGTCCTGCTCTTTGATGAGATCTACTGCTGGAACTAAAATTAGGCTGAAGGAGACATGCTGGGTTTTAATGTAGATATTAATTCTGTGTGGGCTTTATGAGGGTTACTCCCAGGGTTTGCCACAGCTTATGTTAGCAGCAAGAGTGAGAGAGGCAGCACCTGGAAGCTGCTGAATGAGAGCTGCTGCATGTGCCTGGGGTGGTGTCCCCATTGGCTGTGTCACCAGGGGTGTTATCCCCACTGGTGGTGTCACCAGGGATGGTGTCACTGGTGGTCTTGTCCCCAGGGGTGGTGTCCTTTGCAATGCAATCCCAGAAGACCAGTTCCCATACCTTGGAAGCCTCACAGACACCAATTCAAGCATTGCAGGGGCAGCATTTGCTGATTCCCAGAGGGATTTGTTGGGTTAATCACTAAAATTCCTTACTTCAAAAGGCCGGATACAAAGTCCAGGAAACTACAAAGTTAAAAAGCATTTTAAGGTAATTGTAGGCTCAAGAAGGCCCTAAGAATCTGAGCAAAGCAACCAAGTAAATTTTAATTCCTAGTAGATGTTAATTACAAGTGGATCTTAATTACCAGATTTTACTTTTAAATTAGCCTTAGAGGCAAATCCAGTTGTATGAATTACTGGATTGTCCTTAAAGGACTGTGGTCAGGCCTGAGAGCAGGACTTCCATTGAATCATAGAGCCAGGAAATGGTTTGAGCTGGAAGAGACTGTTAAAGGCTGTCTGGTCCCACTCCTATCAGTGCACAGGGACAACCACAGCTCCACAGGTGAAGTTCAGATTCAGTGGAACACATTTTCCTGGGTGATTTTTCCTCCAAAATTATCTTAAAACGGGCTACAAAATGCAAACAGGTGATTCTTTTTATTTCTTTTTAAGGACTGTTCTCTTCAAAATGGAAGTCTTGTGTGCTCTCCTGCCAACCTCCATCTGCATCCCCCAGAGTATAGCAGTGGCACACTGAAAGTACAGATTTCCTTAATTAATGAGATGTCAGCTATAAATGGTGCTTGGGATGGGGAGGGACGGTCGTTTAATTTGTGCATCAGAACCAAAGGATTGAAAAGAGGGCTGTGATGACTTAACAGCTAATTCACTCCAAGTCATTTTATAGAGCAGAATTAAGCTATGGCCTGTCACAAGAAAGGTGTCAGTAATGATGACAAAACGCTCATCTGTCTAAAATCATGGCTGCCTGTAATTCATAAGTCAGCTTCCCATAAGGAACGTGTCCCTGTCGCCCACTTCCCCCATAGAATCACAGAATGGCCTGGGTCGAAAAGGACCACAATGCTCATCCAGTTCCAACCCCCTGATATGTGCAGGGTCATCAACCAGCAGAGCCACATCCAGCCTGGCCTTAGATCTGGGTTTCCTTTTCCTTTCTTGTAGCGTTCTGAGTAGTACAGGCAGGACAGCATGGAAGCAGTCAGGGGGTTACAGCTCATTAGCTAATTAGCTCAGCTTGCCCTGACTAGCTTTGAAGCCTAGGGCTGGGTGAGGAGTGGAGTCTTTGCTGCTGGTGTGTGGTGCCTGTGGGAGGGGATATTGGGATTGTGGGGTGGTTGGAGATGGGGTCACTTCTGTTAGGTATGGATGAGGCTGCTGGTGGGCTCTGTGCAGCAAACCTGGTCCTGGGGGGCTGCCGTAGTGCTTTGCTTTTGTTAGTCATGTTATGTTTGAGGTCTGAAATCCACCTGAGGTCTCTGTTTCGTTGGGAAGAATGCTTCGTGCCTCCCTTGGAGGGGTTTTGTGTATGTGAACCCTGTGTGGGAAGATGGGTTGTGGTGAAGAGACTTGCAGCACAGTGCTGAGTGGGAGCTTTCACTTTGACTTTGCAGACCTACTTCATAACCTCATTAGATGTATTTTCTGTAGTGTTTTGTATTGTCTCGAGCATAATTGGAGCTCTGCTGCAAACAGATCTAAGCCAGCTAATGGAGCTCTGCTGCTGCAGAGGAACAGATGGGTAGGATAGAGAGGGAAGCTCAGAGAGCAGAGTTGTGCAGTGTGAGGGGCTGAGCTCATGGATGAGGGGGAGACCCAAGGTGTGCCCATGGAGGGGGTCACTATCCCCGGGGGTGTCCCAGAGCCATAGGGATGTGGCACTGAGGGATGTGGGCATGGCGGGGTGTCATGATGGGGTTGGGTTTGGGGATCCAAGAGAGCTTCTCCAGCCTTTACAGTGCTACGAGTCTTAACTTCACCTAAGCTGCACTGAAAAGCTGCTTAGTTTTGCAAACAGGAATCCTGCATTAAAAAAAATAAAAATAAAAAGGAAACATTCTTTAGTTTGTAGCATATTTCTATTGAAATGAATCATTCCAGTCAGAATAGCTCGTCTGGAATATTAGCTGAAATTTCCAGGTAGAAGTGGCAAATATAATTACCAGCTTCGTGTGAGAAATGAAAACAGCGTTTAGGCTGGAGGAAGTTCAATCTGTTGAAGTGCGTTTTGATCTCCGCCTGATGCTAAATAGCCATCTGCATTGCAGATAGAGGTGTATTTGCATGCAGACCTGGATGTTATCATCTCCCTTTCTGCAACAGTTTTGATTTGGCATCCCTTGCACAGACTCCTTACGCGCCGAGGACGTGGCAGTTCATTGGTGTCTTTATAAAGGCAGAACTCAAGATATCTTGAGGGCCTCTGATTACTTTGCACAAGTGTTTTTCCTGCCCTAATAGAGCCTGCTGGCTTGGTCACCCCGATTTACTCTAAGCCTGCTGTAGGGGGCCTGTTCTGCAGGTGTTTGGACTCAATGATCTCTAGAGGACCCTTCCAGCCTCTACAGTTCTGTGATTCTGTAAAATGAATGCAGCTGATTAGAATCCCAGAATGGCCTGTGTTGCAAAGGCCCACAGTGCTCACCCAGCTCCAACCCCCTGCTGTGTGCAGGGTCACCAACCAGCAGCCCAGGCTGCCCAGAGCCACATCCAGCCTGGCCTTGAATGCCTGCAGGGATGGGGCATCCACAGCCTCCTTGGGCAACCTGTGAACAGTGCGTCACCACCCTCTGGGGGAAAAACTTCCTCCTAAGATCCAACCTAAACCTGCCCTGTCTCAGTTTAAAATCATTCCCCCTTGTCCTTTCACTGCCCACCCTCACAAACAGCTGTTCTGCCTCCTGTTTATATGCTCCCTTCAAGTACTGAAAGCATACAAATAAGTTATATTAATATATTAGTTATTAGCAGGGAGCAGTGAGAAAGAGGGAAGGAAGGGCAGATTGTGGGTTTACCTTCTGGGCAGTGCAAATACAGCTGAAAATACGCTGGGGCTCTGAATAAAATTGCTTGGGACACTCTACAGGGCCTTAAGATCAAAGAAGAATCTTATGTCATCCCTACAGAAAATCATGAGATTTTCAGTCTGTGCTTCACTATTTGTTATTTTCCTTTTTGAAACAACAAACAGGTCCAGAATCCACTTGGGCTGCAATTACTTCTTCCCAGAAGGACACAAAGCCTTTACTGCTGAAGGAGATTACTTCTGAAATACCCATAAAAGTGTGTGTGGAGCTTTATGAATTCTAAAATTGGATTATGGATTGACTTTCTTTCTGTAATAGTGTTTGGCCTTTGGTTCCTTGATCTTAAGATGCACTCACAAGAACTAGAGAGGACACTTCTTCCAAGTCTGTGGCTTTGGTTGATGTGACTGTTGAGAACATAATGGAAATCAAGTAAGTAGTGGTCAAAGCACTCTTCTAACTACCCTTATGGTAAGTGTGAGGGGGAAGACTTCTCGGTTTATTTCCCTTGTCCTCCCCATTGACAGCCTCTGTGCGCTGTGTGTTGCTGTAGGTGTTTGTGCTTTGCTCCCAGGTACTGAGCACACTGCTGGAGCTGCAGAACATCAGTAAGCAGCTCTGCCTGGAAAATGCAGGAAGGTGCTGCGGCCATTTGCATAGCATCCTCTAGCTGAGTAATTAAAGAGCTTGTTTGTCAGATTCACCCTTTGATTCAGAGGATGAGGGTTCCTGGTCAACATCTCGTGTACAAATGGGAGCATTACTGGAGCAAACAGGATAGCTTGTTAATGCCAGAAGGTGTTAAAGCAAGTGCTGAGGTTAATTGCAGTGAAATCCTTCTGTGCTGAGCTCTGCATCAGTAAGGGGACTCCAGGCCCAAGGATTCCCTGTGTGGTCTAGGGCTGGCTTTAAGGGAACTGTGCCTATAACCTGAGTTGGAATTAGCATTGCTAATGAGACTCATTTTTAATAGCTGGATGATGCATGGATTTTATGTTCAGTATGTATGCATTCACACGACGTGTTGTTGTGTCATGTTTTGACATGTTCCTATCAGAGCTAGGAGCTCTTGGGATCTTAATTTAGTCCTAAGCAGGTGACTGATATTGCTAGTAAGAATCATCTGGTTGACTGATCTTCTAATAAAATTAGAAGAAACAAACAAGCAAAGCCCCTTAGAGCCACACAACCCAGGCAGCACACTGGGATGCTGTCTGACCCCTCCTGCAGCAGGACCAGGATGCTCAGTGCCTCTCCCCAACTGGGGATGCTGCAGCCTCTGCCCTGGCACTTGACGTCCCTCTTGGTAAGAGGCTTTTCCTAACACCCAACCACAGCTGCCATCCCCTCTTCCTGCTTCCTCTCATCCATCTGCAGGTCCACTCTGCAGTGCTGTGTTGTACTGAATGAAAGTACAGGCCCCAAGAGGGACTTGGTCACAACCACTATCAGCATGGGCAGATGGAAGCAGTTTGGCTCATGTCTTCAGAAGGGATCGATGAAAGCACCGAGAAGTGTGACGCAGCGTGTTTACCCCGTGCATGGGCAGTTTGCCATCTACAAAATGAAGATAATGGGCTGGTAGTTATCAGCCAAAGTTAATAGACCTTGTAAGAGGGATGGTAATTTTTTTGCTGAATGTAAAGGGCTATTATCCTTTAGATTAAGAGCAGCTAGCTGCAACTAATGAACTGTATCCGGATGATGTGCGAGATGAACTCTTACAACTGCTATAGAGAGAGCTTTGGTTAATCTTCTAATTACTAAATGAGTAACATTATTTCTAATAGCTTATAATTTTGTGGTCAAGCACATGATTAGCTTTCTTGCATAAAACAGCAAAAATCTTCTTTGGGGTAAATCAGCATGCACGCTAGCTGGCTTCCTCTGGCTCGCAGCTTGTTAGTGGCACAGCTGCCCTCCCTTAGCCCTGCCCTGTGCTCTGCGGGTGGATGAGTTCT
This sequence comes from Coturnix japonica, assembly GCF_054131305.1. Taxonomy (NCBI): domain Eukaryota; kingdom Metazoa; phylum Chordata; class Aves; order Galliformes; family Phasianidae; genus Coturnix; species Coturnix japonica. The sequence goes on along the minus strand of NC_140669.1, from coordinate 3,276,242 downwards.
TCACAGCTACTGCTAATCTAGGTGATCCACCACAGCCACAACTCCACCTATGGGATGGCTGAAGTCCCTTTGGATGGCTTCAGGCTCATGGGTAGCAAGTGAGTGCTTCTCCCCCAACACATCCCCGGCACTGATGCTGTTTCCAAGGCTCTTCCCTCAGTGAGTTAGACTTTCTTGTCTGAATGCAGCCACCATCATAGGCAATGGCTTCCAGTTGCCAGTGTTGATGTAATATCCCTAGAGGCTTATTATGAAGAATGACCAAAGGAAAGGATTTTCTCAGAAGATACAAACACCTGAATACTGTTTGTAGTGGAAATGCTGAGTCACAGTGATGGAGCACCTGGTGGGAAGGCAGGGCCAACCCAGGGGAGCTCAGGTGTATGCAAAGTACCTGAGTGATGGGAAGGGGTGGAGCCAGGACCTACCCCTTTCCAGACCTCATTTAAGGGTTGGCAGTGGAGGTAGGGGCATCTCTTTTGGAGATTCCTCCATACCAGGTGACCTGAGAGGCCTTCTAAAGGTAAGCAGTTCTTTTTCTCTTGTTTCTATGCTTACTGCTATTGTGTCTAGGCAAGCTCCCATTTGCTGTTGTGTAAGACCTTGCTGCTCTGCTATCTTGTTGCTGCAGGAAGCCCTTTGGGGCTAAACAGTCCCCCAAAAATGCACCTGTGCTTTCATTGTGGTGCAGCCAAAGCTGACGGTGTGATGAGCTGGGGCAGCCAGGGCTGGAGCCTTAACTGGGGTGGGACTCTGTTCCTGTCTTCCCTGTGTGGTTGTGCTCAACTATCTGAGTTTCTCTACAGTTTGAAGAAAGTTGTTTGCTTCTGAGAGTCCTTCTGTAGGATTGCTGGGTGCTGTTGTGTTCATGGCAGTGACCTCCTGCTGTGGAACCAGACATATATTTATCTATATAGTTAAATAATAAAATGATAAAGAACTTGTGCCCAAGTCTGAGGTACTGAGGAGCTTGGCCATAACTCCCAGCACTGCATGGAGATGTCATACAAACTGTACAAAGTAAACATGACCTCAACATTGACTCTTGCCTGTAGGAAAGAATCTTCAGGCAGTTGTGGGTAGTAAGATCCATGATGCTCCCTGAACCAACATCGAGAAAAAGTCTTTTACTAACAAATGATTGATGGTGTATCTGTATTCTAAGTGCTATTCTGACATCCTTTCCCCCTATCCATTGTCTAAAAGGCTACAGCAGTGCTAATTGCTGTCATATTTGTATCTAATTTGTGAGAGTATAGAGTGATTTCTGTCGGGAAAATTAAGGAGACTACAATTCTTCAGTGGAGAAAATGATAGGAAAAGCACATGAAAGGTCTGATGAGGATATATAAATGGTCAGTGTCACGGAGAAGGCAATGATAAGAGAAATGAGACATATTTGGGCTGTGGGAAGCAAAGCTTTTTGGCTGTTTTATGGGCAGGTGGGGGAAAAAGCTGTGGCATTTGACTTGATTCTGCTATTTCTTTGACTCTTTTAAAGGCCAAACTTTGGCTGGAAATATGTTCCGCAGTGCTTGAGGAGCTTTTAGCAGATCAAATAACTGCTGTGCAAACAGAGCATGGGTAAACTTGGAGGTGTGGGGTGTTAGCAGCATGCAGGCTGCTCATAGACATCCAGGGGGGACCCTGGGGGACAGGAGGCCAGGGTGAGCAGCACAGGGGCTGGAAGCTCCCTCTGGTTTGCATGTGTTCTGGCATTACTTTCCTGCCTGAGACCTTTCTCCTGGGGAGCTGATGCTGCAGGTGATGTGGCCATTTGTGTGCTATGAGGAGCCCAAATGTGGGAATTACATCGTGTGAGAAATGCACCCCTTTGAAAATGGACATAATTCACTGCAGTACTTTGTATTAACAGAACGTTAAACACTGCCCCTTCTATGCAAGGTTGTTTCTATGGCAACTGAAAAACGATGGTTGGGATCAGCAATGTCTCAGCTCTGTGTACCAGTTGTAGGAATTGTGCTGTTTGTTTTCCTATAGCAGCAGGCACAGGAGTGGGGATGAGATGGCAGCGTGAAATCTCTTCTCATGGATGGGACTTCCCAGAGATGCACATGCGCTGCTTTGAGGGGGTGAGACCCAAACCTTTAATCAGGTTACCAAAGTGCTGTGTATAAAATGCAGCACAACCATAAGGAGAAACGATGTCTGTGGAGTGGTGCTTTGCAAAATCAGTGCTCCCCTATCCTAACAGTCTGTAGAATACACGCAGTGTACATTTCTAGCTGGTTTCCCTCATAGCAGATGCTTTATAGCCATGAAACAGCCTGCAAACTACTGGAAAATCTCTAATGAGCCTCAACTCGTGATCTGAGGCACCAGTGAAATGAATCTGACCTGGAACTGGATTTATGTGCCCCTGCAGTTCTTACTGTGACCCAAGTGCAGAGCTGGGTGCCAGAGGTGGGGCTGGCCTTTGGGCAGTGCTGTGAGTGCATCCCTCCTGGGCTGCTGGCTCATACACACCCCTCCTAGAGCACTGCTTGCTAATTAGGCTCAGCTGTGAGCTGTGGCTCACAGTGGGGTAGAGTTATCCAGCGCGTCTGCTGTTGCCTGATGTCCTGTCTTCTTTTTCCCCTTTATATAAACCTTTTATTGAATCGGGATAGATCTTGTCTCTATAGAAACAGATTCTGTGGTTTTTCTGAAGCGTTCCGTTTATTAAATGCTCTGAAATTTAAAGGCAGGGGAAGATATAATGAGGGATCAAATCTACATGTAAAGGAAACGTTTTATCCTAATGGACAGGAATGGGGGGGGAAGAAAAATTAAGGTGGGCTCTATATTTTTCATCAACAATTTAACGTATGTGAAGGAGTAGAAGTGTTTAAATGGCTTTTCAACCAACAAAATATCAAATATCTGCAGCTTAGTGGGGAAAAAAGTAAAACTTAAGAGAGGGAACTTGTCTTAAGCTGCACCAGCCACAGATCCATCTCCCTGATCATAGAATGGCAGAATGACCTGGGTTGAAAAGAACCATGATGACCATCTAATTCCAATCCTCCTGCTGTGTGCAGGGTTGTCAACCAGGCTGAGCCACGTCCAGCCTGGCCTTGAATGCTTGGGCAACCTGTTCCAGTGTGAGCTCATAGAACATAGCAGGGGGTTGGAACTGGATGAGCACTGTGGGCCTTTACAACCCAGGCCATTCTGTGATTCTAATAAATGCTGGAGTCTATACTTCCAAAATTCCCCAAAAAAAGAAATATGAACATATAACTCCAGCTATGACATTGGCACAGGCTGCGTGGGCAGTTGTTTTACAGAAACAGGAGCACTATCTTTAATAGCATGATGAACAGTGAAATAAATGCAGTGTTTCTACTGCTGCAAATGAGTCATTTCAGAGTCTGTGTGCTGTCATCTGCAGAAAACTTGGGCTTTTCCTAGGATGCCTTTGGTAACAATGGTATCTGAGAGAAACCAGGTGGTAAACACTTAAAGCTGCTTATTGTCATTGTGGCCACCCTGGCCAGCTGCCTGCTGCCTTGTCCTGATGCAGCTCTTGCTCACAGTGCTTTTGAGCATATGACATGAACAAAAGAATCTGTATACTCATCTATAGGTAAGCAAAGTGGGAAAATAAATATTCCATAGAAAATTGGGGGGGAAGGGGGGCTTAAAAGCAGCCAATTGCTTTGAGTGCTTTTAGAGACTTCTGAGGGAAAAAAAAAGGCAATTCAGAAAATAGCATCCCAGAGAGTGCTTCAAAGCCCTCCTGCCTTTGTAGGGCCCTGCACTGTGTGCACAGAGTGCTGTTTCTGGCTCCAACCACTGTGATTACCTGGGGAAGGTGGCGTTGTGGTCTCTGGGATGCTTTGTGGGCGGTGTGGGGCTCCTGCTCAGGGCAACGCTGCCTATTTGGGGCCATTGTATTTCTGCTTGGCTTTGGACACTCTGCTCATTCTCCCTTAAGGCCATAATTTCTCTGATTACATGAGAGAAGGGGATGTTTTAAGTTCTAATGGGAAACTGCTCTTAGAAAAGGTGTGTTCCCAACCATCAGAGCAACTCACCAAGAGAAAATGAGCTTTGCCATCAGACCTGATCTGTGTTCGAGTCCCAGAATCACCCAGCTTGAGCCGCTGCACTTTGTTTTTTGTCAGCAGGACCAAAGAGCCCTTCCCCCCCATGAGTGATTTGCATCATCCTTGGGTGAGCACTGGGAGTCTTAGAGCAGAGCAGGTTGTTTTAAATATGGCTCCTGCTTTGCTGGCTTCCTCCTGGCTCCTGCTCAAGCTACCTGCTGCTGTAAGCTGAGACATGGGTCACAGTTTCACTTTACCAATATCCTTTAGTCTTTAAGGAGTGCCTTAATCCTACTGTTTTCTTGGTAACTTCTTTGTGACTTGCTTAGGTGTTGTGATGTAAACCCACTGATGCTTGGCTTCTAATTGCTCCTGGTTGGCTTTGAACCTCTCCATTTTATTTATGTACTTAATTTTTCTGTTTGAACACAACAAAAATAGCTGGTCACGTTGTTCAGCAGTAGGAGGCTACCAAAGAACAGTGCCATCCATTCAGTGTTGGTTTTCAGAGATCAAGCTGCTCCTGGTGGAATCACAAGTGCAGCCGATGCAATTAAGGCCTCTCTGGAGGAGCCTTGTGCATATGGGAGCTCTGCAGGGGCACATTTAATTTTGTTGTTTGACATCTGAAATTGCAACTCCATCTTGCTTTGTATTTTCCTGAATGGTTCTGCACGTTTTCCATTCTAAAAAATAACATTTCCATAATGAAGTCTCTTCGAATTGGCCTTCCTTTTCCAGGCTGTCACAGATGTTAACACCTATTCAGACTTTTGGTCTCTTCAGAGTACCTTATTCTTCCTGTTTTCCAACAGGCTGCATGCCCTCCATTACACGTGCTGGGGTTGTATCCTTCAGCCCCAGGAAGCTTCACCAGGGATGATGATGATAATTCAAGGATGACATGATGTAGTTTGTTAAGCTGTCTTCAATTGCAGCCAGGATTTTTCATTATACATTCCAAGGCCCCAGCCTTTGGGTGATGTTCTGCTCTGTGTTTCCATGATGGGGCACCTCCTTCAAATGCTGGTGACTCACTGTGAAGCAGCTCAGGTGCCTCTGGCTTGGATAGCCGTGGGAGCATGGCTTGGCCTTATGGAGACATCTAATGGGGGTGCACGCCGTGTGGGTTACTATTATGATGCCTCTGGTGTCAGCTGCGTGGTGGTCATTGGACAAGCCTGATCCCATCACCAACACAATCAGTGGGGGCTCAGAGTGCTCTGATGGCTGGCTGGTGATCTGGAAAATATTTTGCTCTCCCAGAGAAGTGCTGGTGCTGCACTCACAGCATTGCTGGAAGGCAATGAGCTCATCAGCGGGGTGCTGGCTTTTGTCAGTTTGATCTATTGTCCTTCTGCAGAACTGGGGATAAAATGGGAAATAGCAGCCTAGGCTTATTTTGGGAGCAGTTGTTGTGTTTTGGCCTGCTGACATGATTTGGACTGGTGCTGGAGGACTGGCAAGAACAAACCACAGCTGTAGGCAGCTGGCACTGCCTGCTGGCACCAGTCACTCATGGTGAGAGGGAAAGGAGCTGGAGGGATCCTGGGAGGAGACTTTCCAGGCACTGTGTCTCATCCAGAGGTGAGCAGCCAGCTGCTGCCAGCCAGGATGGGCTTCTTGGGGTTTGCTGGGGGATTTACCAGCCTTCCTTCATGGCCATACTCATACACTGCAGTTTGGGATGAAACACACTGCAAGCAGAAACAGCTTCTCCCTTCTTGTGTTGATCACTGAGAGCAATTAGCTGCTACGCTGGTCAATCCTTGATATGCCATGGTATTGCAAGTGAGTGACATTGCTGCTATTGCATCTGGATCTGGTGCTCCCTTCCACTGCTGAATCTTTATGGGGAAATGCTTTGTCTCAACGTGTTCTTACATACAGCCACATAGATGGTTCTTGCTATGGGGTTGTGTTTGATGTTGGTTATTTTCTTGTCCTTTCCTCAGGCTGAACTCAGCCTGACTGCCTGGGAATGGCTTTTATATCACTCTGAACCCTGTTGAGTAAATAAGCGCTAAACCTCCTGCAGAGAGTTGCAGAGCTGCTGGGGGCTGGAGCATCTCCTGATGGGAACAGGCTGAGAGCCTGGGGCTGTGCACCCAAAGGAGAGAAGGCTGAGGGGTCTGAGCAGTGCTGACCCACACCTGAAGGGTGGGGGCAGAGGGATGGGGATGGGGCCAGACCCACCTGGACCCTGTGCAGCTGCTGTAGGAGCTGCCCAAATCGATGCGTGGGTGATAAGGGATGTGCATACAATCAAATGCTAAGTTAATTAAATGAAAGATATAGAAGAGGACTTTATGAAGGATGGGGTTTGTGGATATTTATAGTTTCCTTGTTATAAATACATGAGTATTTTAGGAATAGTTTAGTAAAGCAAAGTAAATCAGGAGCTGAAGAACTCTATGGGGAAGAGTGCCCACATCTCATCTCTGCCCCAGGGCAAGAATAACTTTGCCATGCACAAACCCAGCTCCCTTAGAGCACGAGACCCCAGTGGGCACACAGCATCCTCCAAATGGTGCCTCAGGGTGAGATGGATGGCTCTCCAGGCGGGACCCATGTGGTGAGATGGGGCTGCAGTTGCATCCATGGGCGTGCAATTCCCTTGTGCATCACCAGACAGTAATTGTCCTGTGTCCTTGCCGCATAAGGGATGCTCTGTAGGCTCTTTGGCCATCCTGTGCTGGAAAGCAGCACAGCTTTGGTGGCTCTCTGTCTTGGACCTGTGGTGAGCCTGGCTGCATTCTGGGATGGGAAGCACACAGCTTTCTCTTCCAGAGCCTGCCCTCCCCAGCAGCACCAGCCCCACACAGGTGTGGCTGCAGAGCTGGGCACTGAGATCCTTTATGCTGCTGTGACCAAGGTTGCTATCAGGAGGGGAATTTTTGCTTCATTGTAAAAGATGGATTTTATTTCTGCCAAAACATTTGCGACTCGCTGAACAGAATGAATCTGTAATTTGGCAGTTAATGCGTCTGTGAAAGAAAAAAAAACTTATTAAACTTAATCGGGTTTTAGGTTTTCATTATTTCTGCTCTAATAAACACAGGAAAGTGCACTGCAGGAGCACAGTGATGAGTGAGCTCTGCTGGGATGGTCTGCAGCCCCAGGCTGTGCCCATGGGCAGCACTGGGTGCTCAGCTGTTCCCTATGTGCCTGTGCATACCTGGGTGTGCAGGAACGTGTGCCAAGTGTGCTCACAAATGCTGTGTGTGTGGTACAGTGTTGCATTTTACACATCTATTTTGTCTCTCTATAAATATATATGTATGTATACATATATATGTGTATACATTGAGAGTGATGGCCTCTGAGCCCCTGACAGTGATAAATATACACATATATATTGAAACCACAGTTAGGTAACTTTGCTCCTTTCCTGAGCAGCTGCTGATATTCAGGAGTTTGTTGGTGAGCTGCACAGTCAGAACTGGAATTAATGATGCAGGCAGGTATTGAACTTGTCTCTCTGTCTCCAGTTCTTTCCTCTTTTGTGTCTGCTGAGCACAGATGAAGGCAGGCAGGTTGTAGGGGGTGGTGCTCAGGAGAGACGCAATGGCTCTGCTAAGGATCAAAGCCCGACCTAAAAATAAAGTAGAAAATCCATAGCACCAAACAATTTGCTGGCTTTAAAGTCAGCAGCAACAGCTGGGCAGTTTTACAGCCCATCGTCTCCATTGCATCTCTCCTCCATCCCTGGGAGTTGGGTACCACGCACCCGTTGCCATGGCAGTGCTCAGCATCCCCGGCCGTGCACAGCTCTGTGCATTCGGGCCGGCAGCTGCTGCTCTCCTGCAGCTTGTTTGCTTTGCAGCAGCCACAACAGCAGCCCCGTGGTGCAGGGCTCCAAGTCATTACTTAACGCTAACGGGGATTCTTGGTGCTACATCCGTACTTGTGAGCTGCTGGTGGGGAATGAGAGCTTTAGGAATTCGCTATGTGATTTGAGCTTGGTATCAGCAGATGATGGATAAAACAAGTCTGGAGAAAGCAAAGATGATAGAATTAATTGTGGTGAAAAGTTGCAGTTGTGTTTAAAAGTGGCTTTTCGTACTTAAAGAACATACATGTAATTCTTTGCAGTCATTTGTTGGCAGCCTGGCAGTGGAGTGGAGGAATTGAGTTACAGCAGCAATGGGGTGAAGGGAGATGGCCCTGAGTGACCTCATGGGGTGCTGCGCCATGAGAAGTGATGGCTTCTGAGCCCTGCTGTGACACTGAACCCTGAACAGTGATAAAATATCTGTGTGGTCCCACTTTGTACCTATAGAATGACATAGAGATGGTATATAGGACTTGTGGGATCATGGAACCATTTAGGTTGGAGAAGCCCTCTAGGATTCTATGATTCTTTGCCTGTTGTAGTGGGAATGTTGTCAGTGCAAGTCAGCTCAGTCCCTCAATACCCCATTCCCCCCAGGGTATCTCCTGCTGTCCTGAGGTGGAGATAATTACACTTCCCTTTTACCATCAGTGTCTCTGCCCCTTAGAGGTCAGTACCAACACAAGCACAGAGGGGCTGTTGCAATTCATCCCTCTCTAACTTTCCACACCAAGCAAACCCAGACTGCAATGAGTGCGTATGGAATGCATGACTGGGAGTCAGCAACACTGAAGGGGTTTTGCTCTCTTCCTTTGCACATCTAGGTAAATTTGTACAGCTACGCACCAACTATGCACAGGTAAAACAGAAATGCAATGTGTTACATGAATGTGTAAATACATTTCCAAGTTTTGTGGTTCTGCCTGAGTAAATGTCGCCCACCTTCTCCATGTAGGGCTTTCTAATCTTTAAATTTGCATGCCTGCTTTTTTTGTTATTTTAATTAATAGATTAGAAAGCGAGGTAATTGATGATGCCAAGGTAAACTAGTCTTAGATGAACATAGGTGTTGTAAATGTGTTGCTTTTAAGTCTTTAGGAAACCCGTCTTTCAAAGCAATTAATGCTGCTCTTTTCATGTACCTACAGCAATTATGCAAGCGTTCCCTAATTGCGTAGTTTGCATTCCATGGGATGCATGGCCAGGGTTTGTAATAGCACAGTTCCCTGAAATACCCACTGTGTTATTCACACTCATCACACCCACCTGCAGGGTGAGTTTGCACAATGGGAAAATTCAGGCTCATTTCCACAAAGCTGGTTCTGTTTCCTTTTGCTTTCTCTCCACCAAAGGCTGAGCAGGGCAGGAGATGAGCTAGTGATGCAGCAGGCAGGGCGGAGTGATGCTGTACCAAAGTGCGTTTGGGTCAGTAGGGATGTACAGCTTGGTGACTTCTAGAGCTGTAGCAAGTCCTTAAAGTGTGTCATTATGAAAATCTCTCCCAGCTCAGTTCAGGCTGTGATAAATGATGGGCAGGATGAGCACCACAAATAGAGCTTTGAGAATTGTTTGGCAAAGCACTTTGCTCCATGCTGGTACCCTCAGTCCTACAGGGAACTCTTTCTTCACGGCTACCAATGGGATCAGGGGAGTTCTTCATGTTCCCTGTGCTGTGCAGAAAGATTTCCAAGGTTGTACTTGGAAATGCTTGTACAAAGGAAAGGACAGCAGTTGCCATGGCACTGGAACACATTCCTGCTCCAGCATCCTTTGCTGCTGGAGCTCCAGGGCTGGGTGCTGGCATAGCAGTGGGCAGGAGCAGGTGCACAGCCCCAAGGGCTCTGCTGTGTGCTTCTTTCTTTGCAGCTATCCCTACACCTTCAGTCAGGGCTGATATCCAGGATAGGTTTTCATGCTGCACTGTGGGACAGTGTGGGACATTGGGGGCAGAGCACTGGAGCTGCGTGAGGACAAATCCCCATCCCAAAATACGGGTGGGTGCCAGAATCCTATGCTATTAATACAGTGGATTATAGCAGTCTCCTAAATGCTGGGATGTGTGGGCTGGGCATGTATAGCTAACAACTCTAACTCCTACTTCCCCACATGCACATGTACGGTGCTTATTGCTCCTTCAATGTGCCTTTAAAAAAAAAACAACCCATCTGGTATATTAGCATTTCTTCTAATTAATGTCAGCTCTAATCACAACCACCTACATAAGAACAGTTCTACACTAAATACTGGGAAAAGCTCTCTTAAGACAAGCAACAACATTTCAGATTGGGCTGGCTGTGCATGGCAGTGCAGCTGCCAGAAGTTGTTATTGAGCAGAAAAACAGGAAAGTGAAAGGAGTGCTGCATTAAATGTGAGCTGTTTGCTAGTGCATCACCCCTCGTGTAGTCTGGAATGAAAGTGAGAAACCTAGAGGGGGCTTTAGGAAGGCTAATAATGATGGGATGAGAGGTGATGGCTTCATGTTGCACCAGGGGAGGGTCAGGTTGGGTATGAGGAGCCATTCCTTCTCCAAAGAGCAGCCAGGCATTGCACAGCTGCCCAGGGAGTGGGGGGTCACCATCTCTGGGGGTGTCCCAGAGCTGTTGGGATGTGGATGTGGCTCTGAGGGATGGGAGGGGAGGGCTGGAGGTCTTCTCCACCCTTCAGGATTTTAAGTGCCACTTCATTGCTCCACCAGGATGCCAACATGACAAGTCACAAATAGGCCATAAAACAGATAATGTTGCTTCTTGGTCAGAGTAAGCAGAAAATCTGTCTCCTAACCTAGAACAGCTAGTGGTGTGTACGTATATGCATGTACATATATTCTACTCCCATAAGTTACTGCATCTATTTGAACAGATACAGCAGATTTTTCACTATGTTGCTTATGTTTGTTACTGACACCGAATCCTTCCAAAAGCAAAGTGCTTCATTGAAACAGCTTGTTTGGATACAGTTAATGTAAACATATCTAGAACTGCATTAGAAACGATGAAAAGCCCTTGTGCATGGCATGGTTTCTTGCAGGGTGCTGAGTACCTCTTGTCCTATGGGTTCTTTGGGAAAGCTCCTGCAAGGATCGGTGCTTCTTTGAGAGTAAATACCTTTTTTTTATCCTAAGACTTAAAGAGCAGAGGAATTCCACCAGCCTCTGGATCTCATCTTTGCAATAGACTGCTTTTTAAAAGGCTCAAAGCTAAGGAACTCGCTGAGTGTGCATGGAACCAGACTTTGTTCTGCTGGGTACAAGCTGCAATTTAACTTGTGTTAGCCAGAAAATAGAAATGGCAGGAGAATGGCATGAGAGTATGGGGATGTGTATTAAAATAGCACAGAATAACACATTAGATGCCCAGTTAGATGCGGAGATACTCCTCCAGCATGCTGGGTTTGCTGCTTTGTTCTGGGTTTGGCTTTGCTGGCTGTTGGAGTCGAGGCTGGGGAAACCTGTGGGAGAGTCATTTCCAAAGGAGGAGTGGTGAGACAGGGGGAGGAACGTGGTTAAAATGTTCTACTCACCCGAATACCATTCCTTATGCATGGTGTGTACATACAGCAGAGTGAGTTTGAGAGCTGGTTTAAATGCAATGTAAAATCATGGAAGTAACGTGGAATTTTGTAGTACGTGATAAGTCTGGCTGCTGTCTGGAAAACAATGGGAACTGGATGGAGACAGGGTCACTGGAAAACCCTTGGACTCAGGGATGTAGAGAACAAATCAGTCTTGACTTCATCCTTGCACCCACTTGCAGGTTTAAGTGGGCAATTATTTGAGGCTGGTCTTTCTGACAACATGAATGCTTTCATAGGGAGCTGTGTTGGTTTTTTTTTTTGCCTCTGAATCTGTGTGCTTATTAAGATGCATTATTCATTTTTGTTTGAATAATAAACATGATTAAGTCCATTAATAATAATGGAATAATGAAATAATAATCACTGTGTACTTTTAGTTAGATTATGCCTAGGGCTGTCTGTGAGATTTGATAACTGCTTTCACAGAGGAAACAATCTGAAGATGGCAGGGAATCCAAATATCCCATATTTCTGATGATGTTTCTCTGGAGAAGCATCTGCAGAGGGTCCCGGTGCCTTGGCACAGAGCAACAGCTGCTCAGTGCTGTGTGCAGCTCTTGAGGTGCCCAAGGCCATGTATGGACCTTGGGCAGCCTGAGCTACGGGGGGTCCAAGGCAGGGGTGAGGCTGACGGGACTGTAGGGTCCCTTCCAACATTTTCAGGGTTCCATGACCTTTAAGGTCCCTTCCAACATTTTCAGGGTTCCATGATCTTTAAGGTCCCTTCCAACCCTACCATTCCAGGGTTCCATGATCTTTAAGGTCCCTTCCAACCCAACATTTTCAGGGCTCCATGATCATTAAGGCTCCTTCCAACCCAACTATTCTGTAGCTCTATGATCACTGCGGAGTGAAGCCAGCCTCTCCCCTGCCATGTATGATCGTGCCCACAGGGTGAACTCTCCTGCCCATAAAACCACCGTTTCTCAGTCAATCCATGACTTTAGTCCTGGGGGGAATGGTAATCATATGCTTCCCTTTTCAATCTTTTATTTCTTATTTTTACAAGTGAGGCGAGCAGTAAGCTGCCATTTGAAACTGTAGCACATTTAAATATTTCAATTCTACCTCAATCCAAAGGGCAATCCTCCTGAGTGCTGCGCCGAGGCTTCTCATATCAAGAAAGGCATTTTCTAAATATTCATGTGAAATATTAAAGATTTAGGAGAGGCTCACTGATATTGCTTTGGCTGCGAGTCGTGATGTGAATCGTAAGGAGACAGGAAGGTATCCGTTGTGTTATCGCTCCAGCAAAACTCACATTCTGGGCAAGAAAATGAGATTTAAAATAACATCCAGAACATCTTCAGTTCCCAGCGGTGATTATAGATGTGCAAGGGTTGGGCAGTGTTTGCATTTTAAAGCCCTGGAACTCTCAATGCAGAGCATTCCCCTCCAGGGCCCACCCCGTGCAGGTGCCGCTATGCAGTGGAACTCCCCATATTGCTCCAGCTCTGAGCACAGGAGGGGAATAACTTGTCCATTTCTATTACGCTCCCCCTAGTAATTATACGCCATCTAAAATTCCTGTCTACATCCGCCTGCTTCTGTACTACTGTGTTGGGCAGCTATGGATTTTTCAATCAGATATTCCTGTCTCTGCAAGACCAAAATTGAAAAGCATTTCCTTTGTGTCTGTCTTTCCTCTCACAGTAATTCCTGTGTCCCTGCCTTATGGACGCTGCTTGTTATTAACTGTGCTGGTGCAGCCCATACCTTCCATATGCAGTTCTGTCGGAGTGATTTGTCACAGGCTGAAGCCCATGGCCGTGTCCATAGGTCTCAGCTGATGATCTGCAGGAAATTAGATGCTGTATTTTTAATGTCTATAGCCGAGACCTTGCAGAAAACAGGGAGATGAAGACAGTCATGTCCATGACACATTTATTCTGATCTATCACCATAGAAACAGATAATCCACCAAAGGTCCGTGTTGACAAAGCCGGTTTGCAAGATGGGCTATAATGGGGTTCCACCCCATTCACAGAAGGCTGTGTCCAGGCCCATGTGAGCAGCCTCCCTCCAAGCACTTAGTGCACAGCTGGGTGCAGCAAGAGCCCTGCCATCCTGCTCCTTGCATTGCTGTGGGCCCAGGGCAGCACTGGGAGCAGGAGGAGCAGACGCCTCCACACCACACACTAAGTCAGCAGAGGTAAAGAGGACTGGGGCTGACAGCTACATCAGCACTTGTTTTGTACATCCACTTGCTTACAAGATAAGATGTTGATGCCTGGATTTAACAAGACAATAAATTGTCTCCCCAATGCCCAGACCTACCAGCACATTAAAATGTTTCTCTGCTGCTGCCTTTCTGCTCCATTACGTTTGGTGCTGAAGCATCAGAATGGTAGCTGACATCTCTTACAGAGTGTGTCATTTCCTTTACATAGATTTCCTGAAGGCTGAGCAAACCACGAGTGTGTATGGACAGCAAGAAAAACATACAGAAATACATCAGTATAGAGGCCTGGTGGGCTGGTAAATGTGGGGTGTGTGCACAGCTGCATGGGGCTGCTGATGGTGTCTGCACCAGGCAGGGTCTTGCAGCATGGCTGAGGCTTATTACTTGTATATTATGGCAGATAGTTTTGGAACATCATTAAGAATATGTATGTTGTTGAAGCAGCTGTTGTCTCCTTCTTCTTTTTTTCCTTTTTTTAACATGAAAATATAGGTTACATATTAGGGGGAAGCCTTTGAGTTTGCCTGGACCTGCCCTACTGCGTGCCATAAAATCAGTGTAAGGGAAATTCATTATCTTCACTCAGAGCCTTCTGCTCACCGATGCCACAGGGGATAGCTGAAGCAGAAGAAATGACTCCATTCTTCTATACTCCTAAATGACTCTATTCCTCTATATTCCTAAATGACTCCATTCCTATCAACAACAGCAATGCGTATTGATGCGTTCTTTGGCTGCATATTTCTATTTGATGACTCCATCATTTCGTTACCGAGACTGTAAGATTTAAACAATCAGTTAGGGAGGCAGAAAAGACAGATGTGTTTATGGGGTTGGATTCTGAGCCCTCTTCCTCTTGCTCTGCCCTTGGCACCAGGTGCTGCTGAGCTCTGTGTCACACTGCAGCCACTCTGCCCTCAGAGCTGCCCCTGCAAAGGGAGCAAAGCATTTCCAGGCAATGGATTTGGGAGGATACGTTGAAGGGTTTCTGCAATTTATATATAATAAAATACAGATAGAAGTGTAACATGTTAATGAAAAGAAGGGCAGAATGCTTTGCCTCATGGTCTTGAATGTGAATGTTACTTTAAAAAAAAAAAAATCAGTAACTTTGTTATAAATTATTAATATTATTTCCAGTTGGTAGCCTGTATTTTTGTATAGGTTATTCTCACAGTGTGAACTGGGACAATGAGAACATGGGATGATGTGAACTGGGGACAATTGGAACTGAACACGTTCCAAATTGGGGGTGATGTGAATTGGGGATGTTCTCAATTGGTGACAATGGGAACTGGGGATGATGTGAATTGAGGATGTTGTGAATTGCCAGTGATGTGAGCTGGGGACACCATGGCTGACAGCCTTGGGCTTTACAGGTGCGATGGGGGGGGAACCAGCAAGGGAAGGATGCAGACATGGGGCTGTCGATGGGCACAACCAACTGGAAACCAGCCTGCACAGCAGTAACTGCTCATGTAACTGGTGGTGTTAAGGGCTGAGAGAAAAAGGTTCCCTGTAAAACAAGGAACACCAATTACATCCCAGCTCAAGGCATAATTTTTTCCCCCGCCTTGGGATATGTATCATTTGCTTTTCATTTCCTCTGTTACTGACAGCGGGCTTCATAAACGCCCAAGGAAGGGATGGCTGGATTCCCAGGAAGCTGCTGCAGGATGCCAAGAGACAGTTCTCCCCAGTTATTCACTCAGCAGTGATGCTGCTCTGCTCGGTGCTGCCTCAGCCCTGCACACTCATCCATCTGCTGTGAGGGCTCTGTCTCGTGCCATTGGTGTGGAAGGAGTCCAGCCACTCAGTTCTCCAGGCAGTGCCCAAAAAGCTGCTTATGAAATCCAACAAACATTTTGGATGGAAATAAATGTAAGCAGTTGGAAGTAGAAAGGGAAAGAGAAAGGACTAGCAAAAAGCTCTCTTGGTTGCTGCTTGCCATGTATTATAAAAGCACAGCCATCTCAAATTATACATTTTCATGGGGATTTATGCATATATATTATACGAATGCATGCATTTCCTTACACAAATAGTGCCATACCTGGGCACACACCCAAGGAAGCTCTGCTGAGCACTCAATTTGCAGCCATCAGCTCAGCCCATCCTCACCTTTAATGCCCAGCACTGGGCTGAGCAGGGCAGGTCCTGTTGGGCCAGGACTGCTTGGGCTCAAGCCAAGGCAAGGTCACACCTCAGTGCCATGGGAAGCCCTCCTCATTAGCATCCAGCATCCTGTGGAAGGAGAAAGGGGATTTGAACATCCCCAGCCTGCACCCTGCAGGGAAGGAGGCACAGATGTTTGTTTTGGGAATGATAACTCAAGTGCATTTCAGCAGTGCTCAGAGAGCTTGGGAGGGCTGTAAACAGGCAAACAAATACAGTGCTGCATTCATGCTAAATAGTGCTTATAACCCCATAGAAATTAGGCTGATAGAAATGACAGGCTCTTTCTCCATCCCTCTCTCTTTTCCCATTCTCCATCTCTTTCCCAGTCTTCCTGAGTGCTCTCCTGGCAGCCTCACTGGCTGGCTCTGGGTTACACACATTCAGGAGCAATGTACCACTGCCATCCAACAACTTTAAGGACTCTATGGATGCAGCTGAGCTCCAGCCATCGGCCACTCACCAGTCCTGCATGGTGGGACTCCCTTGCTGCTGCAGACAAATTAGAGCCCTTAGATCTGACTCAAAAAACAATCAAATTATTTTTCTCTGCCCCAGCACAGGATGAGCATGGACTTGTTTCAAGCTATTATTACACCAGGGCACTTCTCTTTCTTTCTTACCCTTCTTCCCTTACTGTTTTTTCAACAAGTACTTCAAGGCTACCAGCAATTCCAGATCCATTTC
Organism: Coturnix japonica; assembly: GCF_054131305.1. NCBI lineage: Eukaryota > Metazoa > Chordata > Aves > Galliformes > Phasianidae > Coturnix > Coturnix japonica. The sequence continues at coordinate 3,259,737 of NC_140669.1, read as the reverse complement.
TCCCAGTAAGCACCACAAATTCACTTTCCTGCAACACAGCAGAGGAAATAAATTCAAATGTATTCCTTGTCTGGCAGCACGGCGTGATTGATACAGCTCCGTGTTGCCATGTCTTTTTGTTCTGCCACACTCAGTAATTCAATTATGCTAAACAGGGCTTCAATTCCCCGGGCTGTGGCATGCCTAGCACCAGCAGCAGGGTGGATTCCCATTAACTCTGTGCTCAGGAAGCAATTCCTGCAAAGAAAACAGAGAGGAAGGGCTGCTATAAGCAAGGAGAGACCTGACAGCCACTATGAAGTTCTGGAGGATTCATACTTGGGGCTTGGAGGGGTGAGATAACTACAGAAGTACCATATGCCAATATAATAGTAGCTACAATTGAACTAGGTTTCATTTTTTGCTGGCCTTAAGACTAAGAGACTGGCCTCCAAACACACACACAGTGAATGGTAAGACCCTGAGCAGTGAGAACACACAGTCCTTCCTGAAGGGAATAAAACAGGGACCAGCTGAGGGACAAACACCCAGAGCATCACCAAACTGAACAAGTCTGAAAGTTTAATACAGCTGTAGATAAAACTGAGCTTGCAGTATTAATGAATACAAGAGTCTGTTGTTTTGTATAATTCAAATAAACTTGTACATTTATACAGTTATAGACCGCATGCCAGAAAATGCATTTAGTTTATTCTAATTCAAATATGTACAATTTACAATAGAATTCAAGCATAAGTTCAGCAGTAGAGAACACAGACCGGCTGTGCAGTCAAACAGATACACTTCTCTTAGCACAAGCATTGGGGCTGGGTGAAAACATTCAGGAAAAACAAAAGGAGCCACACCAGTAAAAGTGAAATGCTAACCAGGAAGAACCTCCTGAACCCCATAACCAAAAACAGTTAGCAGCCACCCGTGTTTTTACTTTCACTCTCAGTAACAGAAGACACATATTTTAGCCTTAACATACGTCATACATTGCAATACAAGCCACAAGCCTCAGAAAACTTGTGTTCAACAAGGACAGGCAGATTATTTAAACTGTTGAATGAATGGTCACTTTTAATATTTCATATGGCATTAACTCAACAAACACGAGAACACCTCGCCACTGCTCCCACTCAGCCCATTACATTCATTTTGTGCAGCACATGGCCATGGCTGGGGACACTCCATTGCTCTTAGCATGGGGGCATGTTGGCTGTCCATATGGAGGCCTGGGTGCAGGGGGCTGACCCAAGGTCTGCTGTGCCAGGAGGAGCTGCAGGGAGGTAGGCTGCCCTGAGCACTAATGGGTGCCCCATCCCTGGAGATGCCAAGGCCATGGATGGGGCTCTGGGCAATCTGAGCAGGTGGGGGGCAGCCAGCCTACTGCACAGGGTGGAACTGGATGATCTTTAAGGTCCCCTCCAACCTAAGCCATTCTATGGTTCTATGACTCATCAGCCACCGTGATGCTGGTTCAGTGTCCTTGGCTTTCTGGTTTGGACTGGAGGTGGCATATTTGCTGTTGATGCCTGACCACTGTATGTGGCCATTTTCACTCGGCCAAAGATGAGTGGATAAGTTAAAAATGGCACAAAACCCCGCTGCAGTTTATAAGATGGCCTGAATAAGTGTTAGCAAATAGGGGAAAACAACGTTCAGATCTTACCTTGCAATGTTGCAATTCTGCTCATCACGCAGGGAGCTTCACGCACCATTCCCTTTAACAACAGCATGCAAAGTATTTCAGTACATCCACAGGTGTAAAAAGCATGCAGTGCCACTCAAAAATCGCCATAAGCAGTGGAAAAAAACCTTTAGTTACTATAAAATCCATATGTGCACAGCTGATCAAGCACACTGGGAAACTTCCAGACCAAGCACTGAGCCCCAGTTTAACCTGAGCCAACCCTTCCAGCAATATTGCATTTCTCAGTTCTCATCCCATGCCACCATTTCTACCCAAACCAAACTATTATCTCCCAATGATGAACAGATCTGTCCTTATTAAGCGAGCATGAACATTGACACCCAATGGCCCACAGTCTTTGAGCCAGGACTGCCCTACACAGCTGCTGTTGCACTTGCTCATCTCCAAGACCACACAGCTGTGCTTTGTCTCCAACACCATGATGCCATGCTGCCAGTGCTGCACACTGGTCTGTCTCGCACAGACCTCCCAATGAAACAAGACAGAGATCCTCATCACTGACCAGCTCTGAAACAGCCACCCTGCTTTGTGTCCTTTGGCGCAGCCCAGGAACTGCAATAGCCTGGTGTTCAACAGGGGGGAAGCACAGGTGTTGGGGCACAGCAGCAGTGAGGGAGTAAAAGAGGATAAAAACCCCTAAAACCACACAAAGCCACAGGAGGATACCAAACCATACATTTACACAAAGTATTACTCAATTCAAAACCCACAGGGTCAACCTTGGTTAATGCCTTTGCTCCTGTTTTCACCACAGAGAAAGCAGTACAGGGATCACCACAGGACTCAGCAGCTCTCACAGCTCTGGCTGCAAGATGTGGGCTCACAGCACCACCAGTGGGACTCGGGTTTGCAGGATGGGGCCTCAGAGTAAGAAGAGCAAAGGCCTGGCACCACAGGGGCTCAGGGGGAGCCCAGGAGCAGAGCATCCACAACAGAAGCCTGCCTGACGTAAGGAACAACTGAGCAACACAACTGTTGTGAAACAACACCACAAGCTGTCCCGTGAAACCAAGCGTGTTGTCTGTACAGAGATAAATGATAGAAGAATTCTTTTTTTTTTTTTCTGATTTTATCTGAAGTGCCATTTTCATTCATTTCCTTATAGTTTTGCCTACTCTTACCAATAGAAGCTTCTTTTCTCAACAGCATCCTGTGAAATACATTCATTTTCCCCCAGCAGTCTAGAGGCAGGAAAAGAAAGCCCAAGAAGAACTTAAAGCAAAATGGAAACCAGCAGTTATTTTAAGGCCAGCAGGTTTGGTGTGAGGAATTAACAAATACAATTCCTTCTAGGAACAAAAAAATCTGCATGCACCATAACTACCTTATTGAAAAGCATAGAATCCCAGAACGGCCTGGGTTGCAAAGGCCCACAGTGCTCATCCAGCTCCAACCCCCTGCTGTGTGCAGGGTCACCAACCAGCAGCCCAGGCTGCCCAGAGCCACATCCAGCCTGGCCCTGAATGCCTGCAGGGATGGGGCATCCACAGCCTCCTTGGGCAACCTGTGAACAGTGTGTAGCATCACAACCCACGTCAGGAAAAAAGGAAACAAACTCAAATTATAACTTACCCTGAAAGTTACCCACTCGCATGTTTAACCTGCTACTGACTCTTAAGAAATACGCAGGGAACAGAACACCCCTGCACACGCTTTTCAGAATATACAGTATAAATATAGTAGGAGCCATGCCAGAAAACTAGATGCAGGAATTGCACACTATTATTGCATGCGCATCGTGGTTCTACACGCCAGGGGTGGATGGCTCTGCTGGCCCCGGGCAGCCTGCTGGTGTACACACAGCCCTGCCAGCACCGGGCATGGAGCCACATGGAGCTCTGGAAGGCCGTCCTCCTGCTGGGGCAGTCTGGCCTTGGTAGCTGGGTTATGTGAAGCGATCAGAATTCATTTTTCTCAGTTTTGGAGGAAGGTTCCCTTCCATCCGGCCGCCCCCTGACAGTTTCTGGAGCTTGGGCGGCAAGTCAGCCACGGACTGGCTCATGGGATCCGACATCATCTTGGTGGCTTTGGACACCAGTTTCTCTTCTGAATTCCCAGGGACTGAGCTGATCCGCTGCAGTTTCATGGGCAAATCGCCCATGCTGTAGGCCTTCTCTGAGGTGGTAGAGCTCATCCTGAGGAGTTTTTTGGGGAAGTCGTCCCTTCCAGTTATTTTCTGCAGTTTGGAAGGTAGTTTTATGCCAACCTCATCCAGACCATCCAGGCACTCCACCGAGTTATTCCTCTCCTTGCTGTTGCTGACAGCGGGCGCTATCAGCGGCGAGGACATGAGCAGCATCTCCTCCTGCTCCTTCACGCTGTACGGCGGCGTGGGGACCTCAAATGTCGCGTGGAACTGCGAGTAGTCGACTTTGAAGAACCCTTCTTCCAAGGAAATAACCGGGAAGAAGCGATGGCCCCAGAGCACCTCATCCTCCGTGTAGGATGTCCTGGCCTGGCACGTCATCCCTGCAAGCAGCAAGGAAGAAAAGCGCATCCGTTATACACAATTTAGGAAGTGCACAAACCTTGGAGGTTTCTGAATGTTTTAAAGGACTGGAGTTTGTGTTTTGAAGCATATGAAAGTAAAGACATTGGCACGTCTACCACTTCCACATAGTTACTATTAAATTGTCATCCTCGATGGGAGAGGAGCCAAAAATAGAGTAAGGGATGTGCCTGTATGAATAATTCATGTCTGTTCTTATGGCCACTTCTGAAGGCTCTGCTGATGAAGGCAGAACACAAGCTATCTTGATAGCCTCAGGACTGAGCTAGCAGGAGATGCTAACTTAAACTTGTGATCTTAAAGGATAACCTGCCTGTTCCACATACTCATCATATTCACCAAAGTACACGAAACCAGTCCCCATGCTTTACGTATCACTTGAATGAACCAAGCCCATCCTGGTGCACTGTACTCCATCGGAACGCAGTGAGCATGGGCTAGGAAATGCATTTATTTCTCTTTAAGTGCTTCACTGGCATCCTGCCCACAGATCACAGATATACAGTGATATGGCTGAGATCAAAGGTTACAAGAGCTAGCACAAAGAAATATGACCAAAGGGCCCAACACAGCCCTTGCCTTCCCTTCTCTGCTCCTGCTTCTTGCCTGCATGTGCTTCTCTTCCTCCGGGCCATTGACCCCTGGCTGCCTGCCTGACCTCAAAAGTCAGAGGGAAGCAGTGACTGGGGCAGCTGGAAGTGTCCAGAGTGTGTCTGCTGGGTGATGCATTTTTCACCCAGTCACCCTGTGTTTCCATATTCTTCATGAAGTGGAAGCAAACGCAGACCTAATGGGTTTAGAAAAAACAAAACAACATAGTTTTTACCAAAAAGAAGGCAATTACACTGAGTGCTTCTGCCATCTGCAGCCTTTATCCTGCAGCAGTTCATTAGCTGAACTTTCACAGGGAAAGCACGGCCCTTTCCCCTCTGCTCCCCTAGACCCGACCCCAGGGGAGCCCTCATTAGGAACGAGTGCTTCCAGCAACGTGTGTACGTGGCAGAGCAGCACTCAGAGCTGCCCCCAGAGCAGGGACTACTTGACTCCATGACCTGTGTTTAGATGGCAAATGACTTCAGATGCAGAGTTCTCCTTCTAGGAGGGTTGGAGAAGGACAGTGTAACCACACTGATGGCACACAGGGTTGGACCTGTGCTGCAGGATCATAGAAGTACAGAACCATGGAAACACTGAGGTTAGAAAAGATCACTGAGACCCCCTTCCCCCCAGTCCAACCCCAGCCCACCCTGCCATGCCCAGTGCCACATCCCCACAGCTCTGGGACACCCCCAGGGATGGTGACTCCCACTCCTTGGGCAGTTGGGCCACTGTCTAACTACTCTTTGGAGAAGAAATGCTTCCTAATACCCATCCTGACCTTCCAAGCTCCATGCTGCCTCGATGCTACATAGCTCTTCTGCAAGAAAATCCACATTTTACTGCATCAATGTAACAAAGCTCATCCGAGAGATAAATATTCGCAGGTATCTCATTTTTGCTTCAAGTTCAATGCATCCTATTCACTAACAAACCCAAGGTTGCAAATTACTTATTAGTTCCCCAGAGGAGCTGCCGCTACTGACGCGCTTGTCGGCACTGGGAATAATTGTCACGCTAAGCAGAAGATGCTGGGAGGTGCTGAATGTGCTCTGTTTAAGGCACTGGACAAGAAATCAATTCTCAGACTTTCCTTCAGCTCTGCTGCATTGCCCTGCTTTCCCTCCCCTTGCTGTGTCCTTAGCAGACTCCTCATGGCAGAATCCTACAAGCATGGCAGTGCCCTTCTGCAAACAGACAGCCCATACTCAATACATGCCAGGTATGGGAAAGGTATTTCTCTGCCACCAACAGCAAGAGTCAAACTCTATTAGCAAGAGAGGGCAGGGCATGGTACCAAGCAAAGCACAGAAGGTCAGGGAACCTCACCTTCCTCCTTGTTTCATGACGAAGTCCAGCTCAAACAGCACATCCAAAAGGGAGAACACTGAGCACTACAGCAGCATTACTTCCTGGCTTCCCCATAGGAGCCCTGTTGCAGATGACAGCCACCTCTGTACTGCCTTCTGTATCACCATACACAATCTATGCTCTGCTATGAGCAGCCCTGTCACCTTACAGCAGGTATGGCTCCTTCTGCTCCCACCAAACCAACCAGGTCCCAGTACCAGCCTCACAGGCTCTGCTTTCCTTCTCTTCATAGAATCATTGCTGTTGAAAAAGACCTCTAGAATCAACTTATTTGAACTCTCATAACCTTAGTTATGGAAAATTCTTCTTTTCCCCAAGGAGTTACACATCAGCAGGTATGATATTGACAGTCCCTCCCATGCCTCTATCGCATTAATGGGCTGTTTACATTTTTACCAGCTTGTCTAGACTATTAATATTCATTTGCAGTACAGAATTTAAACTCTCTTGGAATAAACGCTCCAAATGCTGCTCATCTCATTAAGAAGCCAACGGTTTGTCAAAGGAAAAGGTTGAGATGAGTGTTGTTCATCACTCCAAACGTGGGCTTCCACCACACAGTGCTCTTCAGGGCTGTCAGCAGCTGCTGATTGCGATGCACATTAGCCAAGCTCTAGCTGAATAAAAATCACAATAATGTACCTGAAAATAGGCACAAATGTCCAATAAGAAAACCTCTATTATTTCAGAAACACAGAATGCAATAATGTTCACAGCGCCAGAGGGAAGAGATTTCCAAACAGAAGCTGCTCTTCTGCTAACAAAACATGTTATTTTGGCTGGTAGGCTGAATGCTCACAAATCCAAATCCTGGGTATTTTGGACCACCTCAACTAAGACTGCCCTGCAGTGCTTCCACCAGAAGCTGGGGCTGCCATTCCTCCTCCTGGCCATGCTGACAGTGCCACATGTGCCTCTCTGCCACCCCACCAGCGTGTGCCCCTCCATCACTGCAGATGCCAGGGGCTGCAGAGCTGAACCCCATTGGATGCAGTTGGGAATGGAGCTGCTGGGGGCAGCCCCCCCATGTATATGCTCCATGCTCATCTGGTCGCACAGGGACAGCCAGGCCATGCATATCTAAGAACATTTTCCATCACTGCCCTTGAACAAAGTAGAGCAGAGCTGCTGTCCAGGCCAAGCATGGGTTAAATTGGTGAACCCTGAGATTTATATGAAGGCATTTTTTTCAATAACTGTGCCTTTTCTTTTCATCATTTGCACTGTCTGAAGCAAGTGCTATCACTGCAGCAAAAGGCATCTATCTGCCATATTATAAGTTATTAATTACAAATTATTATTTCTAATGAGGTAGAACATTTGCTGTTAGAGCCCCAGCCGGGCTGAAGAAGTGAACGCAATTAACTCAGCTCAGCCAGCAGCTCTGCCAGCCTTTGCTTTTGTGTCCGTGGCTCCAGCAGCTCAGCTCACCATCCCAGGGAGCACAGCTGGCAGGAAGGGAGCTCCCAGCACAGCTCCCAGCCACCCAACGAGAGGGCAGGATCCCTCAGCATCCCAGATCCCAGGCATTAAGATCATTATCCCGACTGCTTCAAGCTTTGCTACAACATCAGGCTTGTTCCACAACAGAGCAAGGCCAGCCCAAAGGATAGCAGTTGTTGACAAAAGCCATGCAAAAAGCTAATTTTATCTGCAATAACCCTCAAGTTATGGCTGCATTTCTAAAGGACCTGGATGGGGATGGCTGTATCCAGGCAACTCCTGGAACTCACAACCTGGCAGACATGCTGCCACTTCTCTTTTTCTTGTCTCTTGGGCCTCATGCCCAAATTAAAACTAATTTAGCACTGCCATCTGAGGCCGTGAAGGCAATGCAAGGGGAGAACTTTGGCATAACGATACACTGTGCTCCATGCTGCACTCCCATAGGAGTGATGGAAGATCAGCAGCTCCATCAGGACAGAGGTGCAAGACCCCCATAGAAATCCATTTCTCTTGGGATTCCAGGATGGTAGAGAAGGGGAATGGTGGCTTTTGGAAACCAGGGGAGTGACAAGATGGATGGCAGCACATTTAGCTCAATATCCCAATGGGAACACCTGGCTGCAGTGCCTCTCTCTGCCTGAAATGAAAACAAACAGCTGAATTCCGCAATAAGACAGAAAATGGGCACCCAAAATGTGAGGGCAGGAACAATTCAGCCAAACCCGGAGTGATGGATGCTCTCAGGTTTTCCCTTACAGTGTTTGCAACTGTAATACAACTTAAACTGACAAGCCGTGCCACGCACAGCTGAGAAACACAGCCCAATTTCTACCCCGACAGCACGCACAGCGTCTAAACCCTAATAGTTCCCATCTATTTTGAAGGAGCAGCTATTCTTGGCACCAGAGTTCTTCCACCGTAATTTCAGGATACATTTTTTTTTATTACACGGGCAATCGTTGGAAATGCCATAAAACTTCATCAGTTTACAGCTGCCAGCCCCTGCTGCTGCCCAGCTTAATGCCTGATTTATGGCACAGCACTTCCACAAGGCCATTTGCCTTAACAGAGAAGAGGTGGGCAGACACTGTGCCACCTTCATATGCTTAATGGCTTTGATTATTTTTAAATAACATTCCAATTAAATTGTCTTTTCTAAGGAGGGGGAGAAATAAATAAATAATATTTAATAGAATCGTGGAATTGTGAAGGTTGGAGAAGCCCTGTTGGATTCCCACTGCCCACATCCCTCAATGCCAGATCCCCACAGCTCTGGGACACCCCCAGGATGGTGACCCCCACTCCCTGGGCTGCTGTGCAATGCCTGGCTGCTCTTTGGAGAAGGAATGGTTCCTAACATCCAACATATTTCCTCACAAGCACTGATGGAGGATGGCAGCCACTGGCTGCTCCCCATCCACGTGGCCATGCCCAAAACCCCAGCATCCACATACCAAGGAGGTGGGGGAGGACAGCAGAGGGGTGAGGCTGCAGCTATGAAGAGAACACTTGGATTCTGGTAGCTCTGCACCACATGATTTTTTCTTTCCATAGCAGGGAAACACAGAGGCTGCCCATTTTGCCCTTTCAAATCCACTCCACTTTCTCCAACGACAGCACAAGTGGGATGCAGCAATGTAATGGGTGCTGGCATGTCCCCATAGCACAGCACACTCTCCCTTGGAATCCCAACCCACAGAGAGCTTTTCACAGAACAACTTCATGCTTAACCACCATCTACCACTGAAACCCATAAACCACAGGAGTGAAAGGAGGTCAGAGATCAAACGAAGGAAGGATGTATGCAAAGAGGGAACGACGGTAGCGGGGGGATTGAGTAACAAAATGCACACATTTATGCAACAGTCAGACATCACTCTTCTGCTAAACATTGTAATTTCACATTGCACTGAATAGCAAAGGCAGGCTGCTGCCTTGCTGCCCGATTTAGATGCGTTGTTTGTGCTCCGGTGCTATAAATACCTCCCGGCTCGCTCAGGCTGTGCTCTTCTCCCAGCAGCTATCTATCTATCTCCATGCTTAAAAAGCGCTGGTGACAGCCAGGGTATTTTTCTATCAGCTGCTGCTCCTAGGGCAGTTTTTAATCAGCGAGGCACACAGCTCCCTGGCACCTTGCAGGCAGCCTGCCTTGATGCATACCAGGACCGCAGCCAGCATGTGCCGTGTGGGGCATTGAGAGTGTCACAAAAGCTGTGTGACAAAGCCCAGCCCTGCTGCACACAGCCACTGTGCAACTGCTGAATGCACAGTTAGTGCAATGACAGCAATATATTCTATCTAGCCTGGTATTTTTCAGATATAATTTTTTTAACATGCAAAAAAACATGTTATTTTGGAAGAGCAACCTGTTCCCTCCCTTCTCCATGCAGCAGTGAGTCAGGGCTGATTTCAGCCCTCCATTCCCTCACTTGGAGCAGTTCTCCATGCAGAGCCATCTGCTGCACGCCACTGCTTGCGTGCTCACCATCTACCAGCACTGAGATGCAGCAGGAATACATGGCTTGAAGGAAACGTAGGAGCAGTCTTGACAATTCACCACAATAGGAAAGAAAAAGAAACTGAAAATAAGTTGAAAAATTACCCCCTTCGAATGAGAATCTTAGTTATGAGATCAGCAACACAAACACGAGTCCCAGTTCCCTTGGGATCCATCAGCAGTTCCCCTTCTCCTCCAACACCCACCAGACCATATGCTGCTCAGCACCAAAATAGGGCTCATCCATCTTCAGGGCTTTAGCAAGTCTGAAGGAGTATCATACGTCACAGACTGCCTTGAGGGGAGGGAGAACTGCATTTTCACATGGAAAAGCACAGGCATCATGCACCACTGCCACACAGCTGGTGTGGCTCAGGTCCAGCAGGTGCCTCTCAGCTGCTGTGTGCATGCAGGAGATGCAGGGACCCAGCAGGACAGCAGCTCATGGGGATGCTGGGAACTCACCTACACACACCTCAAACATAGCAGGCAGACCATAAACAATGCTGCTGAAAACAGCATGCCATGAATGGCAGCAATAAAAGGAGGATGAAATATGAGTTTGAAAGTCAGTGTTCCCTATCTAGTGCTGTTGGCCTGACGTGTAATAATTTGGTGTATATCTTCACAACACTCAACACCAAAGGGCAATCTGTTCTTCCCCAGAGGTGCTTCAAATGAAGCTGCAGGGTGCTGCTGTAACTTGATCTTGGTTTGGGGAGTAGGGGGGGAAGCAGGGATACCCAGCTGCTGCTGTGCCCCCCAGCTCCACCAGCACAGTACTCAGGGGCAGCCCTGGTCCAATGGGCCCAGCAGCTTGGGAGAACACACCATACCTTTCTGTTGCATAGACATAATGCTGGCATTATGCTTAGAGCATAGAGCAGCTCTTCTGTCTGCAGAGACTTCACCACGGCCGCCTGCTGCGAGAGTGCCTGCTTTGCACTTGAAACACTCCCAGTCACCAGCTCCATCACCAGCATCTCCTCGTGTGTACAGCTCATGTCATGTATTTAGAATTAATTCGCGGTGCTTAACACAAGATCCCTTGAACTAAACATAGCATTTGCTGCAGCATCTTCAGTTTTAGCTGACAAACATTTCTTGCAAACATGTCAGGCACACAGAGCTTCCCAAGAAACAGATGCTTGAACGTTGTCAGTTCTGGGTGAAGTGAGTATTTTGATCATCTCTTTGATAATCCTGAGGCTATAAAAGCATCTTTAGGAAACCAGGCTCTCCCCAGTACACCACACACACACACATATATATATATAGAGAGAGAGAGAGCACATAGGTGTAGCAAGCAAGTTATGGAATGGGGGTAGGAAGTCCCCATAGGGTCTGTGTGGCTCCTACCAGACCACAGCCTTTCCACCATACACACAACCATAGAATCACCAAGGTTGGAAAAGACATCCAAGATCATCCAAGGCCAACCTATCACCAATAGTGATCCTCAACACAACAACTAAACATCCCATGCTTCATTTTGTTACATTTTCAAGCACAAAGCTGTGTTTGCCCACACTTTTAACACTTGACACAGTGAAGAAAACTCTGTCTGGCTGCTGAAATAATGGGGTGAGAAGGTGAAATATTGCTCACATTCCTGAGCCCACACATTGGTGAGCAATGCCCTGCCTACAGACACAGAGCTCCGAGCCAGCACAGCCCTGCAGGTCGCTATGGGGACATGAGTGCCAGCAGGAACTGCACGTCCTCCTCTGTACTATGAAGAATTACACCTAAATGACAGGAAAGCCATGAGAGCAATCTCAGTCACTCATTTCCAGAAGCAGCCAGTGGGAAAAAGCATTGGATGCCCCAATAGGAATGGCTTATAGCACAGCATCCCCCACCACCTCCCCTGCAAACTCAAACGCCAGTTTAAAATCTTGTAACTGAGGGACCTTCCTGACATTTGGGGGAAAAGCATCTCAGGATGCAGACTGTATTTCTGACAACTTGTCAGTGCTGTATGGCATTCCTTATAGCTTCAATCCTACATTTCAGCTGGGTTGCGGAGCTGCCTCCATGCAGCATGTACAAAAGGAGCAAACCTGAAGCACTTAGAGATGCTCAGGCAGCAGTTGCCACCAGTTCCTGTGCTCAAAGCCAAGCAGAGCGGGCATCCATTTCCATCACTTCTTAAGCTTCAGGGTAAGTGTTAAATATAAGATAAATCCAAGAAACTACTGAGAAGCGCTTTAATGGATACATAAAATATTTGAAGTTTATGGAAGTTATATTCTCCAAGTCAAGGACTTGTTAATTATTTCCCTGATTACCTAATTTTGTGCTGACACAGCCCTTATGCTGGGAAAGTCCCTCCATGAACATTTTGCCTCATTGTCAGGGTGGGAGAACCCTCATGATGACAAAAATTCACCCTGAATGTATATGGAAAATGCCCCCAACCATTAGAAGACCCATCTTCACTGCAAGGTCTCAGGTTATGGGATATCATGCTCAGCATGTACCGCAAGCAAGTGTTCAACAAGCATCTGGACACCACTCTCAGACATGTGGTCTGAGTTTTGGGTGGTCGTGTGTGGACCATCAAGTCCAACTCCTGGCTCCTCATGGGTCCCATCTGGCTCAGAATATCCTATGATCCTAAATCCCATAGCAAGAGCCGCATCACTACACTGTTGACGGGCACCAGCCCTGACCCCACGTTTCTGAGCAGAATTACACAACACTGCCTGGCAGGGAGGGCAGGAAATGTGGTTTTCCTCCACAAACTCAAGCCCTGCCCATATCACACCATCACAGAACAAGGAACGTACACAATCCCTGCTCATCACATGCACTGCATCATTACAGCACCTTCCTTAGCTCCCATTTCCAGGAGCACCCCCAGGCAGTCACCCTGGCCATACCTGGGCCAGCCCCTGCTCTGTGCTCACCAGCAGCCAAGCAGCACCAGGATGCTGTGCTATACTACCTGAACGCCATTAATTATTTTGTTTGTGTTTACTGATGTTCTCAGGTTGATCTGTTCAGTGCTAATGAGGCATTTATTCTCAATTAGAAGCCTCTTGCAGAAGTGAGCTGTAATTCCAGCGAGTTTTGCAGATGAATTAATTACAATGCGAGCATTCAGCCTTCTGCTGGTGCCTCTGCTCTGTGCGACGAGCTCCTATGCTGAACAACAGCGTTTTGAGGAAAAATAGGTCCACCTTTTTGTTCTGTACAAGGTACACAGCATAAGGCATTGCAATAGTTCCCTCCAGCTTTAAAATCTTCCCATCCCTGGCTGCTGAGCGGTGCTGCAAGAAGCAGCCGGGAGCAAAGAATTCCTGCACTGCAATGCCTGCTCAAAAAGAAATATTAAATATAAATCTGTGCTATTTCATCACGCAACATTAAGTCAGCAATGTTCCACTGTGGGAAATTTCATCCCCATTACTGCGTGCCGTGTGAATTTAAAGCATCTGCAGTATAATGAGAAGATGAAACAAGCTACAGCGAAACACTGGGAATATGCTTAGCGCTACAATTTGTGCCCGTTAGATGATTGCATCTAATAGATGTGAGGCGTCATGCTAAAAAATAAAAAGGCAAAAAAGAATGAATTATTGATAGGGCTCCGAGGGGAAGTTTGAAGATATCTATATTTAGAGAGGAAGCCTCCAGGGCCTGCTTTCTCTCTGCTCTTTGTGCTCTGGGTGCCCACAGCCGGGGTGGGTGCAAGCAGGGGTGAACCACGCAGGTACCCTCCCTACCTGCAGCATAATGCCATGTCTCCCATGGCTGCCAGCAATGCACAGCACTGACTACAAGCAATGTGCAATCTCCTTCTCTTCCTGCCAAAACCCTGCTCCTCAGCAAGCTCCCAGGCACCCCAAGGCAAGGGGACAATGTTCAGCTACCCCAGAGAGCACTGTCAGCTCCAGCCTTTTTCCAGCCAATTTTCCGTGATGTAGACACAGGCAGTTCCAAGAGCTCCACATCCCAATCTGAGCCGAGAAAGAAACATAGAACCACAGCATGGTTGGGTTGGAAGGGCCCTTACAGATCAACCAGTTCCAACCCCTGCCAAGACACAAGCTGTTACAGGGAAGATGAGAACCTGGAGAAAAGAAACCAAGAAGAAAATGTACCTAATTACTGTGCATCAGAAGCTGGCGAAGAAGCAGAACCCATGAGATATCCTTTGCTTTGTCATGTCACGATGCAGAGTACATGCAAAACATTGGGAAGCATTTAATAATTTAAACTAGACAAAACATTCAGCTGCTCTGGTAAAGAGGGAACTGCCAAGGAAGCTGCTGGCCCACGGATGGGGACACAGGCTCTGCAAAAGCTGCTGTGTGACAGCCATCCTGCTGCACATCCACCCATCAGATGTGAGCTCTGGGTGATATTAAGCAGCAGAGGTCTATAAGCTTTTCCTGGGGAATACAAGTCCCTCTCTGGCTGTTCTCCTGGAAGGACAGTAGGCAAAGAGAAGGAGCTGTGTTTTCCAGGTGAAGCGGCTGCCACGTGGGTTACTGCAGGACAACAGAAGTGGCACTTCCAAAAGAGAACATCAGTAGCACCACTTGGAGATGTCATTTCCCATTAGGAGTAACTGTAATAATGGGATCTGAACAATAAATTTTAAGGCTAGAACAAGCCACTTTAGAACCACAGCAATCTACACACACTTCTTTTCCAGCATCACAATTGAGCTGATAGACATCAAAGAAAATTACTGAAGTAAAATGCAGGAATTATCTATTATTCCCCCTATCCCTTTTGGTTTCATTACTCTTCCAGATCTTTTACTGCTTATTATTTCCTTACTTCAACAACAAAACAAAAAACCACCTATTGGCACACTTAAGCTCAACCTGGCAGCTGCTGATGCCAGCTAACTAACTGGTCACTGCTCAGCCAACCAACCAGTGCATCACCAGCTGCTGCACAGCCTCAGCTTTCCGAGCACCCCCCACCTCCTGCACTTAAACACAGATCTGACCGCCAGCAACAGACAGAGCACACTGCAGAGTACGGCTACGTTATTTTCTGGACCAATTTTGGCCTCTTCACTGCCTATTATCCAGGGTAATGCTTCCTAAATTAGAGATGGTGCACTTCAGATGTGGCTACAGCTGGGCAGAAATGTGGTAAGTAAAATTACAGTTGAGAAGTGCAGGTGGCACAGGGATTACCAGCAGACAGAGCCCAACTGGTCGATGGAGAGGGAAAATGGATCTGCAGCTCTCTGTGCTTAAAGGCAACTCAATCCAGCACTGGAACAAGGACAGCACTGATTCACAGCTCTGTCCAGGCATCGTCTTTATTACCCCGCACTCCTCTATACTCTGTGGTTGTAATTTTAACTTTAAAATTGTTCCAACTTCTAGTTATTCTGGTCCCAGGAGCCCTCTGGAAGCCAAAATCAGCCAGAAACCCACAGACACCAAACACTGAAAACAACACAGACGGGAGCCAAGTATCGTTTATCTGATAGAGGAGCTGCTTTGCAATGCAGAGCTATACAATGGCAAAGAGCAATCGACAGAAGATTTACAGAGCAGAGCACGCTGTGGAGCAGCCTGACACGGTGGGGACAAGTGTCCTTAATCATGGACAATTAGTCACGCCATGCCCTTCATCATTTACTCAGGGGATGGGAGCTCTCAGCTTCATCCTGAGTTATCAGGCCACAGACACAGATCGATATCATAACAAGGAGCAGAGAAAATCTCGTTAGATAAATTGCTGCTCGAGGAGATCACCTTGTTTTGCTTTGTTTCCCCCTGCATCTCTGTGCTATCATTCCCTGGACTAACCTAGAAAAACAAAAAAGGGACCACTCCTGATGCGACAGGCACCTGAGCAGCAATGGGATCCCACCAACATCCCAGAAACATCACTTCCACTTGGCATTAAAATTCCTCCTGTAGGCACAGACTGATGTTGCCTCTTTCCCATGAGGACTCTCCATGCTGTATTTTAGTCAAAAGTGCTCAAGATTCAAGAAATCCCTGTAAGCCAGCACTGCTAAGACCTCTGCAATGCACTCTGTATTTACACTGCTGTAGCACTCCCAGAATAGAATACTATTAATGTGCCTGGTCGTTCAATGCTGTTATGCTATAAAGCAATGGAAAGTACAGTAATAACAGGAGGGTGGCAAAGCCTTTGGCTTCAGCAAACAAGAACAAGCCCAAATGAAGCAGCTGTAGGTGCAGAAATGACTAAAAGAAGCTGCTTACCTTCAGAAGGCTTCAGTTACGCAGGGATCTTCAGCAAGATACCCTCATCTCCACTGCCAACTCTTAAAAGAGGAGCGGATCCTGGCTCCAACCCTTCCTGACACTCAGGTACATTGCATGCATCTGAGCTCCCCTGGATTGGCCCTGCCTTCCACCAGGTGCTCCATCACTGCTCCAAGCTGTGAGTCAGCATTTCCACTACAGGTGTCCAAGCTTTTAAGTCAAGCATTAAGTCCAGGCACTCGCTGTAAGCAGCACTAATCCCAAAGCTTCAAAGTGCTGATCTGGTAGAGGAGTTTGAGATGACACAGGTAAGGTTTGATAAAAAGAAATGCTTGTAAATAAGCACATCCCTAAACAATGTGCAAGAGAAAGAAATCCCAACATGTTAAATGTTCTGTATTTTGCAGTATTCTGGTTGTGACTCATGCAGTGTCCCAAGATGAAAGGGACCTATAGGAACCTATAGGGATCACTGAGCCCAAGTCCA
Source organism: Coturnix japonica (assembly GCF_054131305.1). Lineage (NCBI taxonomy): Eukaryota > Metazoa > Chordata > Aves > Galliformes > Phasianidae > Coturnix > Coturnix japonica. The sequence goes on along the minus strand of NC_140669.1, from coordinate 3,242,919 downwards.
AGCTCCACACAGAACCATCTAGAAAAAAGCAGACTGTATGTCAGAGATAATTGCCCAGATGCATCTTGACCTCTGGCACTCTTGGTGCCATCACCACTGCCCCAGTGCCTGACCACCCTCTCAGTGCAGAACACAAGCACACACTGGTCACTTGGCTGCTGTGTCCACTGGGGGTTGGACTCAGTGATCACTTGAGGTCCCTCCCATCCCTGCACATGGCACATCTCTGAAAAATCTATGGTTTTTCAATATAAGCCACTTCTTGGCAGCTGGAAAGGGCCACGAGGAGCTGCTGTGTGATTTGCTTCATAAGCTTTGCCATAAAACAAAAGCTGACATTTGTAATTTGTTTAAAAGTGATCATAAACAATAAATCCTATCGAAACGCTGCGGATGCTGATAATCAAACTGCAATCAAGGCATTCACTACCAAAAATAATCATTTCACATCACAAGTTTTTGCCAAAAACTGGAAGCTTTCTGGAAATTCTGAGGCTGAGCCCCAAACCCATGAGTTCCTAAAGGCCTTCCCACTGAAATGCAGGGAAACTCCCTGTGCAAAATGGAGCCTCTTGGAAGAGTATTTAGGGATCAACTCTTGGGCAACCAAGAAGCTCTTGAACAAGTCATGTATGACAGGAGATGGGAATCGGGTCAAACAAGAAAGCATTATTTTAGCAATGTTAATTCTACCCCTTTTGCTGCATTTACCCTCTTGTGCTACCAACGAAGCTGTCGATACAAGTCAGAGAATGTGCGGCTGTGTGCCATGAATGCCTCATCCACAAAGTGTGACTATTTCACAGCACCACACATATTCTTGGTTGGAAAAGAGCTCTAAGATCATCAAGTCCAACCCCAACCCATCCCCACCACAACAAATGCTATTTGTTGTCCAATGAGCAAAGACCAGGTGTGAAAAACCTCAGCCTAAGAAACCAATTAACTGGGAAACTCCATCTGAAGCAGCCAGAACACACACACCACCACCAAATGGGTTCAGAACAGATAGGTTGAGTCTATGCAATACGTCCTATGTTTTCTTTAATAGGAGTCGGCAAGAAAAATGAAAAAAAAAAAAATCAGGGGCCATAAAGCTGTGATCAATAATGCTGTTGGAACAGGAAGCTCTTCCAGGACCTACAGCATCCTCAGCCTCTGCTCTCTGATGACACACACAGATAACAGAACCCCTTTATAGCCAGAAGTCCAACCCACTCACAGCAGTTTGCCCATCACTGGTAAGCTCAGAACACGCTTATTTCTGCCACTGCCACCTGCTCCCTGCTAATGCCCATCAGCACCATCAGTTCATAACCTCCAAGAGAAAAAAAGAGACAAAACAGCTAATGGAGAAGAAGTCTGGGTTATGTGCCAACACAGCCTCTTTCAGAAAAAATACATCAGGCACTGATACTCAGTTATTACAATAATTGCACAGCAAAGGCCATTTGAGGCATTCTGGAAATGCGGTGCTGAAACTCAGGCAGGTCCCCCCCAGGGCAGTCCTGCAGTGTGGTGTTACTGCTGGGTGGGCTGCACAGGGGTCCCAGCTGCACCCAACATGCCTGTGGATGAGGAATCTCCTGAGGATGCCGTCATAGGCAGTCTCACAGCCATAGAGCCATGGAATGGTTGGGTTGGAAGGGACTCCAAAGTCCCCCCAGCCCCACCTGTGCCATGAGCTGACTGCCCCCATTAGCTCAGGCTGCCCAGTGCCCCACCTATGGCCTCAGGCACCTCCAGGGAATCACAGAACCACTAAGGTTGGAGAAGAGCTGCAACGAGGGATGTAACTCCAGCACCAGACACACCACGCTCCATCTCTCCTCCCTCCCAGCTAAATTGCACTGCAAATCAAGAGGCCACATGGGTGTTTATAAATGCAAAGAACATAATGCTTGCTAAGTTTTAACTATCACCAAAGGGCTCTGCTCTCAGTCAAGCGTGAAGGCCCATTTCGGGAGGGCTGCAAATACATTTGTGCAGAGCAGGAAGCTCGCCTTGCCTGCTTTAATCCATTTCTTCCTCCAGGTCTGAAGGTGAAAACGCAGCTAATGATACTTCAACTACAGTGAAGAATCACCTGGTACTGAGACGTTTCCCCAGGGGAGTATCTAAAAATACGAGTAAATAGCTCACAACAACATTAAAATATTCAGCAGCATGCAGAAAGTGACCTCAGCCCCAGTCTGAAGCACTGACTTTGTTCATGATGTTCCCTCAACCCTATGAATTAAATTGTCCCCATCTCTTTAATCAAGTTGCCCTTGCAAATATGAAACCGCATTAAGATCCACACTACTGGCTTCAATAGGGCACAGAGCCACTGCAGAGCCACAGCACACCCAGCACTGTGCTACTGTGACAGGCTGCAGCCCAGGAGATGGGATACATGCTGGGAAACCACGTAAAACATCCACGTGGCTTCCATATGTCAGCTTGGCACATTGCATACGGGCCCAGCCCAGCCATCACAGGGTGTACACTGAAACCCAGAGCTGCACTGCTATTCAAGGAATGACGTTTAGCTAAAAATCTTCAGTGAGAGCCATCCTCCCTCATCCCCAAGAACCCTTCCTCCTTCCCACAGCCCTCAGTGTGAGTGCACCCCAAAAGGAGAACAAGAAGGCTGCTCACATCCAGAGCATACAGAGAATGACCATTTCTATTCCATTTGGGAATACAAGGAAACCTTTAACAACCAACACCATTTCCAGTCTTGTCCCTCGCTCCTTGCTCTGTGAAATCCATTTGTTGGCTTGCTGCCTTGGAGCTCATTCACTGCTGGAGAAGCAGAGAGCATCTGAAGAACATTCCACCCTTCATGACCGAGGAGACAACAGCACATTTCCTCCAGTGACTGCTAACACTAAAATGAGAAATCACCCAAAGGGCATCAGGGCACCATGGAGCCTTTCTGGGCTTCATGGAAACTAACAGGGTGGGCAGTGAATGTGTGGCAGGCAGGAGATGGGGGTAACTCCACCCATGGAAATGCTGCACAAATAATTGTACCATTCTAATTGGCCAGAAGATAACACAGCTGCAAGCAAGGGTAAAATTGGTTTTGTCAGGGCAAATCAGGTCAAATCAACTTCATTTCCTTCCAAGGCAGAGGAATAGGGCTGCTGAATAGGACAGCACTGGACAGCCCTGCAAGATTAAAATTATAAGTAATACTTTACAACAGTATTAACATACAAGAAAAAATGAGAAGGATGCAGACTGTGAGCAAATGATGAAAAAGTACAATAAATACCAGGAAATAAGAGTGTATTTGCTGCACCAACTCAAAAGAGAAGAATTTCCAGGGTGCTGAGGCCCTGGCACTGCTGCCCTGAGCTGGATGCAGGTGCTTCAGGCCATGGATGGGTCCTGGGCAGCCTGAATGGGTGGGGAGCAGCCAGCTCAATGCAGGTGTGGGGCTGTGAGGTCCATTCCAACCCAACCATTCCATGGTTCTATCATCTTTGAGGTGTGTTCCAACCCAACTTTTCTATGGTTCTGTGACCTTTAAGGCCCCTTCCAGCCCAGCCATTCTGTGGTTCTCTGACTCCACGACTCTAGGAGTCTATGATTTATGGCAGAGATCAAGCACAAGTGCTCCAAGTTTCGGGATGCTGGCACATGCTGCTCCCACAGAGGCTGCTGCCTTGTGCTCACCCCTGCAGGAGTTACTCAGGACAGGCCCTGGGCTGGATGCAGATGCTGAGGTATGGGCCCATTTATGCACATATAGCACAATTGGGCACTCTGAAGGTGAATGCAGTCAGTTTGATGCAGTACAAACAAGTATCCTTACAAAGACATGACTTTTGATAAATCACTGCCTCCTTAGATTATATACGATGAAAGCAAAGCTTCTGCAGAGCTCCAGATTAGAACTACCACCGTTTGTCTCTTCTGTATCTCAGAAGATATCTAAGGAAGAAAATGGAAGAGCCGTGGAGGCTTCAGGCAGTGAAGCTGAGAGCTTTGGAGGTTGTGCAGTGAGCAGGAGGCACACAGCATCTGCTGTGCTTTTCTCGAGCAGCTCCTAAACGATGCCAGCACTGGAAAAAGATATGCTGAACTGCCCTGACCATAGAATCATATCATGACATTCAAGTGCCTGCTGTACCCCAGCACTAGATTGGGATTGTCCAGAGCCCCTGAGCATTTTTATCCCTCCTGCCCTCTGCCCACAGTATATTCTCCCTTTCCATCCTAACACAAGATATAAACGGCAAGATAAAAGGAAAACAGAGAACAAATACATTTTTCACTCCGCCTTCAACTTCGCCCAATGCAAGCGGTGGTTTCTTTGCATCTATGTGACCTTGAGAACCATACATAGGAACAATGTTTTAAGTAGCTCCAGAAATTACCCAAGCCCATTACCCAAATACAAAGCTTCGTACTGCAGCTCTTGGTTCCCTCAAGTTGCTCCAGTTCTGCAATCATTCACAAGTGGCTGCTCCTGAGATAAACCTTTCCACAGAGACTGCATCTCCGCCATTCACGCTATTAAAAGTGCTTTTAAAAGTTAAAAACAGTGGAATATGCCTTTGATTCCCATTCTCTGCTCGTTCAATTAAAGAACATGGCAGGCTGTTTGATTTCTTTCATCAGAAAACGGTGTTAAAAGGTTTCCAAAGTAACATTTCATGGGTTCTGAGGACAAAGCAAAGCATATCCCTGCTGGGTTCATGCCTATTTCAGGCTCATACTACCAGCTCCTCAACCAGTAATGGCAGCAGTTTGAAGGGCTGTGTGCTCCCAAAGGCAGACAGAGGGATGGGGGGTTCCCAGCCCCTCCAGCTCCACCTGCAGCTGGGCAGTCCCAGTGCTGGCAGCGGGGCTGGGATGCTCCACCACAACAGCGTGGAACCGGGGACAATGGGCTGTGAAAATAAACGCTCCGAGCGCACTCCCAAATTACATGCTATCATAATAATGGAGGGGTTGGAGATATATCAAAAATAATCCCAAATGATTAGCAATTACCCTCATGAATCATAACCGTCTTTGAATGCTGAAAAGCCATTTGAGCACTTCAGCTGTGAGGCTCCTACATCGTAGCCAGCGCTCCAAAAACCTGAAATAAAGAGAGCACGGAGCCCATCCCGAGCATCCCCGGGTGTTCCCATGCAGCCCCCAGGGCTCAGCCATGGGGTCAGCACAGAAGGAGCCCCGTCCCACATCCCCCCTCCTCCTCCACCACCGCAAAGCTCAGAAAGCCCCAAAAACTCACCACGTGTTGTTATCTAAACAACCCGAAGCTGTAATTAAGGAGGGTATAGAAAGCGTAAAGAAATGTTTATATTTCCAGAAATTAAAATGTCAGCAACGAGGCAGTGAAATAATTTAATCAAGTTGGGAGGCATCTATGAGAAATCACTTTTACATGATTTAATGAGAGAAGGCATCGGAAATGGTGATTTTAATCAGCCAAGCGGGGCTCGCAAGCAAGAAGCGCCTGCCTAGGGAGCACAGCTCACTTCTCCCAGAGACCACACCATCCCTGCAGACACTCAGCACAACATTTATTGTACATATTTAGCACTTCCCCAAGCCCTGCGTAACGACACTCACTGGAAGTCTGAAACAAAAAGCACAGCTGCCCAGAGAGGCTGTGGATGCCCCGTCCATCCCTGGAGGTGTTCAAGGCCAGCTTGGATGGGGCCCTGGGCAGCCTGGGCTGGTATTCAATGTGGAGGTTGGTGGCCCTGCCTGTGGTGGGGGGTTGGAGCTTCGTGATCCTTGAGGTCCCTTCCAACCCAATTCAACTATGATTTTATGATTCTCTGATTCTCCTTCATCATACTGACTTTGCCTCGCTCTGCTTCAGACCAAAGGCAGCTCCTGCCATGGCAATGCAAGGAGGAGCAGCACTACCAGCATGGCAGGAAACAGATACTTTTGCTCTTTGCTCTGATTTGCTGCCTGCCCAGCTCTTGGCTTTGGCACCAGCAGATCTCTGAAGATGCAGCACCCTGTTAACCACAAGGGATGCTGTGGGTCTGAGCACAGCTCTGCAGCACTTTGTGGGCAGGCACAGAAAATAATTTACTTGGAAAACAAAGGAGTGTGGGCAGATAGCATTGGATCTCCCCTTAAACTCCGGGAGCTGAAGAGGTGATGAATACCAAAGCCTCTTCTATAAGTATGCAGCCCTACAAGGCACAGTGCTGGGAAAGGTGCTGCCATCAGCCACCGGATGCCCAGCCAGCCACCAGCACTGCAAAATGACTCAAACTCACCCACTCTCACAGTACAAATGTCATCTTTTGGGTTTTAAAATCCAATTTCGTTTTGTTTAAAAATGAATGATGTGGAATAACAGTGATGGTTTCCCTGCCGGAGGTGACAGAAGGGCAGGGAGTGACTGCCTCCAAGGGAGCTCTCAGGGCTGCCAGGCGGGCAGCTCTGCATTCAGAGCACCTCCTGATCCAGGGATGGGGGTGGCAAACCACCACTGGAAGGGGACACAGCAGACCAGCCTATAAGGTCTCCCCACCATGAAAGCCAACCATACTTCCAGCCAAGCTAAGATGGTGACACAATCTGAGTTAATGGCAAAAAGAATCCGCTTTCCGCATTTCTCGTTCTCACAGGCAAACTGAAAAGCAGTCAACATTTGTATACAGAACCAAAAATAGCAGCCCAGCTTCTGAACAACTGCGAGTTATTTCTGGCCCCTCCATTCCACCACTCTTTCCACACCAGCAGAAGGCATTTCAAACCTCTGCTCTGTGCCTGACACCACCAGACCACCCTGCAGGGCCTTCCTCCTCTACTCACATTATTAAAGACTCTTTAAAACCCTTTCATCCCTCCACGTCTCATCAAGATAGAACTCGCTGTGCTCAGTTTTACCCAATATCCACCTCATCTCACAAAACTAGGTCACAACATTTGCAAGCTCACACGAGTTAGGCTTTATAAATCCTGAAAATACCTCCTGTTTTTCTTGTTTTGCATATGTCTACGTTAAAAAACTAAAACCTATATGGAGCAAACCAACACATGACTTCCTGTTTACAAAATCAGAGAGCAGAAAGTAAAGCAGTCCATGGCAGCAGCTCCCAGCCCTGGCTTGACCACAGCTCTAGTGCCCAGGTGGTGCTGTAGGACACCCAAATGCTCCAGTGCTGCAGGATGCCAACCATACCACTAAGCGATGCCACAGGATACCCAACGGTACCATGGGGGGATGCCAAAGGACACCCAACCATACCGCTGAGCAATGCTGCAGGACACCCAACTATATCAATGGGTGATGCCAAAAAACACCCAACAGTACCAGAGGGTGATGCCAAAGGACACCCCACCACACCATGGGGTGATGCCAAAGGACACCCCACCACACCATGGGGTGATGCCAAAGGACACCCAACCTTGCCATGGGCGATGCTGCAGGATCTGATGGTGTCATGTTGTGCCCTCCAGGAAAGCCTACCCGAGCACAAGCCAGTGTGACTGAGAAAGGCAATTTTTTGCCACCTCGCATGGAGCATTCCTTTGGTAACAAAGACATTTCCAAAAAAATCAGTTGAATATTTTCACTTTGGATGTAACAAATACATTTCCCCAAAAAAAAAACCCAAAAAAACACCAAAAATTGCTGAATAATTTTTACTTTCCATGAAAATAAGACTTTGACCATCTGGAAACACTGACATGTGACTCATGCATGGCCTTCAGCAGGCAGCCCGAGCTGCAGTGAGCCCTGCGGGGTGACATCTGTGTGGCAGAGCATCTGCTCCACGACTCACCCGTGGTTTCCACGATGCCCTCCAGGATGACAACGATCTCGAACTGCTCCGTCTGCATGCTGCGCTGGGACAGGTCATAGAAGGGGCTCTTGGCATCGATGACGTGGCAGATGGTGAGCGGTGAGACGAGGAAGAGCTGATCAGCCCCTGTGCTGAAGCCCACGTCCAGCTCCAGCTGGTCCAGCGGCAGGAACTCACCCTCGGGTGTCTGGCGGGACTGGGGGAGAGCAGAGGGAGAGGAGTCAGGGTGGGAGGAAGGCCTCAAACCCCAGATCCAAGGTATGGGCTCAGACCATGCTGAGAGCTGTAATGAGCGCAGCCCTAACGAGCGCTCCCTCCCGCTTTACTCCTCACTCTTTATTTCTCCTCGCGGCGCTGTGAATAGGAAGGAACAGAACATTACACTCCTTCCCAATCGTTATTTTTATTACACAGTTTCCCATTAGTCTCTATCTGGGTTTAAGAACTGCTTTATGAATTTGTGTTCGCCGTATGCAGAGCCCCACAATAACGTTCCATTGCTGCCTGAAATGCATTTCCACCATAGCTCACAGCGTGCCCCGTGGAGCCCCATGGCCGGGTGGGAGCTGCAGAGAGACTTCAAGAGCAGAACAGAAAGGGATTAAGCGCCTCGCTGGGATTTGGTTTCTATTTTTAAAATCTTCACAGAACGTGTTCTGGTCGGAAGATGTAATCCCAGCAAAACAATGATGTCTTCCAGGGCCCTGGAGTTCCAGCTGAGAAATGGGCTTTCAGCTGTACCTGTGAGCACTGCGACCCATTGCACCCACATCGCCCTGCCCGGCGCCACAGCTTCACACAGAGCCAAGGAACACACAGAGCACATCTGCACAAACATCTGCCTGGAAGCTGAAGGCTCCTTCCCTCCTGAGAGGTCTGCTGCTTTTCAGGCAGAAGGCAGAAGATGGGCAAGGGGGCCAGCACAGCACACAGGCAGGGCCAGGGAGGATGCCAGGGACACCAGCAGGATGCCAGGGAGCTGCCCAAGATGTGGGTGCAGGGCAGGAACCTGAGGACGGGAGGTGGTGAAGGAGGCTGAAGTGCTGATTGCAAAGAGGCATTTCCATACCATGGACATCATAACTGAGAAAGGATCGATAAAAATGGGTGTTAAAGAGAATGTGGTACTTTAAGGACACCGGAAAAGGAAATGTACCCAGTTTGACATGTTGATGAAGGAAGAAAATGATGGGGAAAAGGTTAATAACAGGCTAATTGCTGTGCCCCTACTGCAGCTCCTCCACCATCACAGCTGCACCAGAGCGTCAGGCAGGATTGAGCGCAGGGCACAACCACCCCCATCATGTACCATTTTGCTGTTCTGGTCAATACACTTGTGGAGAAAAACGACCTTGGGGGACTGTTCTGACCCAGCATCACATGTGGACCAAAGCACAGCGCTGCCAGCATCCCTCTCAGCTCTTCACAACTACGGAGATCCAGTCTGCAAAAGGAGCACGGCCACGAGCGAGGCTCTGCAGTAACTTTGTTTCAGCATTTTCCACTACGATTTCCTTTTTTCCCTACACCATCTTCTTAGCAGGGAGAAAAAAAACTAACAACAAAGCAATTCTCAGGCTTTCCAACTGCCCATAGCATCTACCAGCAGAACAACGTGGAAAGCAGCAGGGCAGTAGCAAGCAGGCACAGCTCCGCGCTGCTCTCCACTGAGCGCACACTGCGGTGCCATGGACCGAGCTCCCAGAGGAGCACTTTCTCAGCACAGTTTGTGTCCCCGGGCAATGATCACGGCTTTGTCTGAAAAGCCACCGTGGCACCATTCACTTTTAGAAGAAAAACAAACAAACAAAGAACCCAAAAGCAGCAGCAAAGCCTTCTGCCTTCGGGTTCTTGCAGCATTATCACCCAGCAGGACTTGCATGGAGGCAGCTTCAAAGCTGCGCAGATTGCATGGAGCCGCACCAAGGGTAAGCTCCAACTTCCCAAATCCCATTGGAACTGTTCTATTCGGACACAAACAGAGCTGTTTGTTTTTTTTACACCTGTGACAAAAATGACCCTCAGCCTCCCTGAAGCCATACGGATACCACCCATTCCATGTGCAGGGCATGGGGGTCACCACAGTGCACTCCAAGGACCGGGGCTGTTCCTGGGGCTCAGTGAACACTGTACCACCATCCAGCTTCTGACATAAGCCAACAACTGGGGTTCGCTTGTAGCAGCAAAGAAAGGACCAGCATTGAATGTATCCACTCAGCACATCCTTGACACCATCCCAGACCCGGACCCTTTGGAAGGAGCCAGGGGAGTCCTGCAGATGCCTTCACTTGCCCCCATGGCTCTGCATTCACTCATGTCATGGACTGCCCCGTTATTTGGGATGCAGTGGGGGCCTTGCTTGGTGCAAGAAGCAGCAATGCTGCACACAGAACCCTACCAGCAATAGCCATCAGGGTGAAAGCACTGCACCTTCAGATGCCTCCAAGCAAAAGGCAGCTGCGTATCGCTGGGGCTGGGTGCAGCAGATGGAACAAGAGCATCCCTCACAGGCAGAGGGGGCTGCCTCACAGCGGGGCTCCCAGAGCACCCAGCACCATGTCCCCAAAGCCAGGAAATGTGCAGGATGCTCTGCGTGTGTCAAACATCACCTAAGCCATCCCTTTCCACCCACTGCACATTTATTTCAGCTCACCTATATATAAAAACCACAATAATGAGTCTCAAATAGATAGTCAGTTTTCCTCGGTAATGCTTCACACTTACTTTTCCTTAGACATGCAAGGCCATTAGCACGGCTTTGCACACCTAACCCTGACATTCAGCTTTCTGTGAACTTCATGCACCACGGAAATGAAGTTCTGTCTAGCCGGAGCCTCCAAGAGCACAGAAAGGCACCAGAAAGGCAAACAGGTCCCTTTGAAAACACACACCGAGCAATTCCAGCTAAAAAGCAGTTACCTCTCAGAGAAAGAATCTAGTATCTGATAGGTATTTACATGTGAGACAGTGTGGAATGTAAACATCATACGGGGATGATGTCTCAAAGAGAAATCCTTTACCCAGAGGCAGTGAGGCCATGGTGCTGCTCAGAGCTGTGGTGCCCCATCCCTGGAGGTTCCCGAGGTCATGGATGGGCCCCGGGCAGCCTAAGCTGGGGGGCAGCCAGCCCACGGCAGGGCTGGGGCTGAGGGGTCCCTTCCAACCCAACATTTCGTGGTTCCAACCTAACCATTCTGTGGTCCTATGGTATCTGAGGTCTCTTTTAGCCCACCCCGTCCCGTGGCTCTGTGATAAGATTCTATGGCAGCGACTTACCTTGAGCAGCTTGCAGCGAATCTGTGCTGAGACCATATGGCTGTTGCGGAGGTTCCCCACGCGGAACATGAGGGTGAGCTTGCCGTCCCGCATGGAGATGGCCGCGTGCTCGCTGAACATCAGGGTCTCAGCCCTCTTCTTGGGCTGGGACATCTTGATGAACATGCAGCCAATGAGGAAGGCATCCACGATGGAGCCCAGGATGGACTGGAAGAGGAAGAGGATGATGCCCTCGGGGCATTTGTCTGTGATGTAGCGGTAGCCGTAGCCGATGGTGGCCTCGGTCTCGATGAAGAAGAGGAAGGCGGAGGGGAAGTTGTAGACGTTGGCCACGCAGGGAGTGTAGCTGTCGTCGTGAGCCTTGTTCAGGTCGCCCCGCATGTAGGCGATCACCCACCACATGGAGGCCATGAACAGCCAGGCCACGGTGTAGGTGAGGACAAAAATGAAGAGGTTCCAGCGCCACTTGAGGTCAACCAGAGTGGTGAAGAGATCGGACAGGTACCGGCTGGTCTCGCCGCCCAGGTTCCCGTGCTGCACGTTACACCGCCCGTTCTTATCCACGAAGCGCTGCCGCTTCCCCCGCGGGGCCGCCCGGGGCGGAGGCAGCCCCCCTCCGCTGGCCGAGGTGCTCACCACCTGGTACTCATCGCCCAGCTTCCTCCGCAGCGCCGACATGCTCCGCTCCGTGCGGCACCGCACCGCGCCGCGCCGCGCCCCGGCGCCGCCGCTGTGCGGGCGCGGAGGCACCGCTTTGCGCGGCCGCCACCCACGCGGAGCCGCCGGCAAAAGAAGAGCGGGGCGGCCCCGGGCAGTGCGGGAACCGCCCCTACCAGCACCGCCCCTCCGCGATGCGTCCCCGCCTCCTCCTCCGCAGTGCCCCGCGGAGCGCAGGGGGGGGACGGGATGCGCTCCGGGATGCGCTCCGGGATGCGCGGGATACCAAAACGCACGGAAGGCAAAGATAGAGGGAGGGATGGGCAGCTCGTAACCGCGGCCGGGAGAGCCCCGATGTGCGGTGACCGCGCTGAGGCACCGCGGGGGGAGCGGTCCTTCTCTCCGTACCCGACCCCGGAGCGCAGCGCCCGGATGGGGCTGCGGGGGGGACACGTCAGAGCGAACATCGCACCACCGCGCATCGTTCTCAAACCAGGAGCAAAAATATAACTGGAAGTGACGCCCGGTTGCGGGGAACATTTCGGAGAGCTTTACGACAGCTTATGCAAACTTCCCCTTCCCAGAGCCTGACCGCTCTTTGGAGAACTGCCTCCTAAACACAGCCCGAGCCTTCCCCGCACAAGGTGAGGCCATCACCTCCCGTCCTATGGCTGGTTACATCGCGAATCGCAATGCTGTGGCTGCAGGAGCCACATCAGTACAAAGGAAGTTATTTCCTTCTAATTGTTGCAATTCGGGGTACCAAATTCTTGCTCCTGGAGAGACTCGCAGAGAGAGAACGTCTGTCTCCTGTGGCTTGGGATGAGGTAAGGAAATAATGAGTGGGGAAGAGAATGACAGATGCTCAGCGATGTCCTTCAGCATCGTGCTGCTGCTGGTGACTAGGAGGAGGTCAAGGCCAAGAAGTTCCAGACCATGGAACTGCCTCGAGCTCTTATCCCCTCTGTGCCCCATGGTGCCATACCCGGCTTCCCAGCTGAGCCCAGATCCCAGCAGTGATGCCATTAGGAAAAGCCCAGAACCCTTTTCCCATCCAAACCACAAGCAGATTATTTGTCAGCAATTAGGTGCGCTGCTGATACAAACAGTGATGCTGGCAGCAGAAGGAAACACTCATTGGGATGCAAAGCCACTCAGGAAACCCATGTGGGGGTTTCCAATTCAAATTCAAATCGAGTTCCTAAATGTTCTTAGGTTGCAGAACAGAAAATTCCACCGTGAATCATCAGATCGGTTCATAAGCAAATACAAGCTCAAATCAGGGGATAAAGGCAGCTAAGGAAGTGCAAGGCTGAGAGAGACATCCTAAGTTCAAACCAGCTCTACCACGTCTCTTCTTTAAAGTCTCTCCCAGTGATGTGCCCCATCATTCAGGTTTCTGCCCCAACCTTTTATCCCTTTGCTCTCCCATGGCTTCCTGTGTTACAAATGGAGGTGAGGAGCTGTGCCCAGATTTGGCACCTCAGTCCTGAACTGCTAGAAACCAACAGATACCACAGATACATTTCTGATTCTGTCTGCATTTGTTGCTTGTTTGCTTTCAGGGCCAGATGGATCTGGACAGTGATAGAACAAGGGGGAATGGTGTTAAACTGAGACAGGGCAGGTTGAGGTTGGATCTTAGGAGGAAGTTTTTCAGCCAGAGGGTGGTGACCCACTGTTCACAGGTTGCCCAAGGAGGCTGTGGATGCCCCATCCCTGCAGGCATTCAAGGCCAGGCTGGATGTGGCTCTGGGCAGCCTGGGCTGCTGGTTGGTGACCCTGCACACAGCAGGGGGTTGGAAACAAGATTAGCACTGTGGGCCTTTGCAACCCAGGCCGTTCTGTGATTCTATGAAATGCCATTCAGTGATGCAAAAGCTCAGCACGGACCCATAGTGCACACAGGTTCAGCATGGTAGAGGCAGCCAATTACAGAAGTCCAGCAGTGTGCTCAGAAAATGGAATCAATCTTCATTTCAGATAAACAGTTACAGCAGAAATGCAGCAAACATCTTTTCCTACAGACAATAAATGGCTGTTAGCTGAAGACAGGCATTCAAATGATCTTTACATTTCCCATCGGTGCTATTAGCAAATTCACATTTTCCGATAAAGCAAGCGTAAATCACAGCCATAAATCACCACAGCGGGGCTGGGGAGCATTGCACAGGGAGTGGGGGGGCCCAGCTCCACCTGGTGCCAGCACAGCACCCACTCCATCCCACAGCCAGGGCTGAGTGCAGCACCCACTGTAGGTGGTGCAGCTCTGGGAACTGGTCCCAGTTCACCACCAGCCAGAGCAGCTCCTCACCTCTGGCATGGAATCATGGTCATTAAGGCTGGAAAAGCCCTCCAGCATCCCCAGCCTGCAGCACAGCTGACAGGGTGCTATTGAAACAAGCCTACCTGCAAGTCTAAGGGAGATGTTACTGAGGCAGGTGATAGTACGGAGCACCAAAATGCTCCAAGCAAATGCTCTGCTGCTGGTCAGCAAAATGGAATCATTGGCAATGGAAGCCATCCCCAGGGATGTCTGCATGCAGAATTCATGAACCACTGCTCTCTCAATTCGCTCACAGCAAAGCGAGACACCTGCAGCACTGACACTGATATCCACACTGTCTTTGCTGGGGAGATCCAATAAATGGCCCCGAGCTGTTGTGGAGGGGCAGGAATGAGGGCTGCAGAGCAGACCAGGTGAGGGGATGAGTCTGATGTGAAATACTGGCACAGAGTGCAAATTCTGCCTGATGTGCTGGCAACAAATAGATGTGGGCAAGTAGAAATGGGCAAGGAGGTGGTGGGTGAGGCATTACCCTGCAGGATGTGCTGGTAATGTTCCATACACTTCAGCTGCCTCCGTGCATTTCCTTCCTGATTTTGTCATTACTGACCACCAGCACTGAAGGAAGGGCTCACATGGCAAGGCTTCTCTTCCCCTTGTAGTGTGAAATCAGGACAGACAATACATGCTTTGTTCACTCATTCCTTACTCCTAACCTCAGGGCTTTCCAAACGTTCATAGTTTTGTATGGATGGAATATCAGTCCTTCCTTTCGTTCTGCCTTTGCACCTAGGAAACGCCAAGGAAAGCTTTGCTACGCTTCAAAACCGTGTGATTTAAAATACATTTTCCTCACATCTCAGATGTGTTTCAGAAATGTGCAGCTCCCAATCCCTTAACACAAGCCTGGAGCAAACTGCAACAGGACCATTAGAATATGCTGAAAAACAGCAACATTCCTACATATGTACATGTATGTATATACGTACACCTATACAGTATGCAGCTGTATCTCCAAATCTAGTATATTAGAGACAAAAAGCTCTATGAAGGTCTTGCTTCATCTGCTTTGCAAGGAGCTCCCTACAGTACGTTCATTTCTCAGCCTTCCCATCCGTTTTGCTGGAAGATAATCCCACCTGACAAACTCTGAAGTGTTAAACACTACAAAACATTCACCAACCTTAGCACCACATTGCATCCCTCCTCTCCCCGTTCTTTTCTACCCTGTGTGGCCATTTAGGTACGCCCACCTAGCACAGAGCATTGGCTCAACCACCATACAAGAAGTTATCCTCACAGCTTTGCCTGGAGATCACTTATGCAGAGATGGATAAAATAAGGGGTCGCAGCTCGTTGGTTTCTGAGCATCCTGCTCTGGCACGTTTAGACCACGAGGTTCAGCTCCAATGTAACACAGAGCCAGACACTGATTTGCTCTGTTTCCCTGACCCGGGGAGGTGCAGACAGAGCCATTGGGGTGAGTGGTGAGCAACCATCGGTACACAGCCCTGCCACCAACCCGTCCTGCAGTGAGTGCAGCACCCAGACAGAGCCGTGCAAGTAAAGGAGAACCCGGCTGCGTCGCTGAGGGTTGAATTTAGGTTGTAAATGTACCTCAAAAGAAGAGCGCAAAACAGTTTGGCTTTGTTTTTTTTCCTTTTTTTAATCACAAATGAGATGCTGGTTGTTTCCCTCGCTGTAATTATAGCCCCATTACCAACCCTAACTGCAAAACGCAAAAAGAAACACACCTCTGCCTGCACTCATTACTCACAAATAGATTATTTTATGATTCATCTAAATGATTCACATTCTATAATTAACGTGAGCTCTACAGTTAATTGCATCTCTGCCAAATAGTTTAATAATCAAGAGTAGCGACTTGTCGGGCTTTTTGTAATGGCGTGTGTGTGTGCGATGGGTGTTTTATACAAACTGCAGCTTGTTCGAAGCAAACACACAAATACCTTTTTCTCTGCAGACAGTCTGGATCGTTTCAGGCTGAGAAACCACAGGTAGGCTTTGAGAGAAGAGTTACGTGGCTTTTCTTTCTCTTTACACATCTTTGCCAGTCTCTGTGACACACTGTAGATGAAGGCCATTATCTCCTGACCCCGTAACACCACAACTTGACTCTCACAAGGTTAACACCAACCAGATTAGCTATAGACAAGAACTGAAATTGAAGTAAAACCTGACATAACCATGTTAGCGGCCTGTTAGCGCCACTGCCACGCAGCAGAAGCCACAACCCACCACTGCACCACCAAAGGACTTAGGCAGAAAAAAGACAGAAACACCAGAAGAAAACTAAACCAGTATATTTTAATTCTACAAAAATGTATAAATATTTAAATGTACAGCAAAGAGTACCAGGATGCCATTTAATAACTGTTACGACATTTTAAATGTGCAATTCTTTACCCACAATCTACCTTTATAAACTTCAGTTAATCCTCACACTTAGCGCCGCTAAGCAAGGCCCCAGGCCGCCATGCTTTGTGCCATCCACCACTTCACCAAAGCCAACCGCGACCCCATCGCTCCCCCAGTAGCTGTGTGCCCCAGGTGTTCATGAAGGCCCACTTACCAAGCTGGCCTGAACATGGAGAAGAGAACTAAGCAAGGATGGCAACCTGCTGGAGCAGCAACCCTTGATGCAAGCATCCAAGTGTTGGAGAAGCGCTGACACAAAGCCATGGATGTTGCTGGTGTCCACCCAGCTCCACCAGCCCAGGGCTGCTCCTGCTGCTGGGACAGACTGGGGCTCACCAACTCCCTTTGCGTCCCCAGGTTGTTCCCCATGGGGAATGCAAGGACTTTTAGATAGCACAGAGCCCAGGGAGCCCAGAGGCTCTGCCCAGCACCCACAGCAGACACAACCAGAAGGTGCAGATACAAAGCCAGAACGCAGAGTTTTGCAGCAAAGCACACAGCTTCTCTTCAAAACGTTCTTCAAAGAATGAAATCCTTCTACTGTCTGGGAAATTTGTGCAGAGAAACTGGTCTAGCTGCTCAGATCCCAACACTTTGACCCTCACACTATGACTGGCCCTCACTCTATCAGTGCCATTCTTAACACAATTCTCTGGTGAAAATGATAAAATAATTATATTTATTATTCGTAGAGTTCTCTTTATTTTAAACACATTGTGCAAATAGAAGCCACTCCTCCTAACACCCTTTGGAGGTATTTAATGAAAGGGGTGCCAAACAGAACCGTGCTTATCAGATGTGGCCTGTGACTCTGAGTGCTCCCCTTTGTGGGCACGCAACCAAAGGAGAGATCTCAAATGATCTGCCAAGGAAACACAGACATTTAGGAGATGGAGGAAAGACTGGGGTCTAAGCACGCAGAAACTTACATTCATTCCCTGCATCACAACTCATCACCCTTGATGCTATACCAGCATTTAAGGTGCCCCTCATCACTAACACCTCATTCTACATGAGAGGTTTATGTGAAATTCTTCTGGAAGGACCTGGGGGTTTTCCATATTCACTCAAAGGAGGCAGATCCAGGATCTGACCCCTCATCAAGGAGGTAGGTCTGGGATTCGAGCCAACGGGAACACCCACTGTGTCTGAGGTTAAATCCAGCGCTTTTGTTCCTAAGTCAGAATGCAACTTCTCAGTCTCGGCCACTCTGAGACCGCACCTCAAGCCTAACCAATGGCAGACTGCTTGCACCTCTCAGCACCTTCAAGCAATGATGCCAGAAGAACCTCCCAGTGCAAACACAGCCCTTAAGAGGTGCAGCAGCCACCACCTCGTGCACTGGGGATGCTCCATTAGCGACACAGTCACACTGGAAGCAGCCATCAGTTGGCACCACGAGCGCACGCTCCTATTGCTCATGGATGCTGTAGGACCTTCCATAACTTTTACTTCTGCAACGACAAGCAAAAGCATCAGGATATACCACCCACCAGCCTTAGTGGCTGTGCATCCGGAACACCCCTTGGAAAGGAGATATAGTGAAAAAAAAGAAAGTCTGCATGGAGATCGGTGTTTACTTTTGTTTGTGATGTTTGGACGCTGTTCTGGTGAAGAAAGATGGCAGCCATCCTCTGTTTTGATGGCTTTTAGGCCATACTGAATAGTTTTGGGGGAACTTTGAGACTGGAAGTGCCTGACAGCGCTCTGAGAGGGGCTGTCGGGATGGACGTGCCAGCTGCTGTGACACGGCAGCTCCCATGCACGTGCAGCAAACACTTCTCAACTTGAACAGGCTTCCAGATTTCATGTAATGATATGTATCTGGAAAATATGAATGGCCTACGAATCTCTACTATCTACATATGAGAATACTGATCCATGATAGCATGAATCTCTGCTGTGATGGCCAATGGAAATGATACTGCCATGGATAGCTCACCTTCCCATACCCAGCCACAGGCCGACACATTAGCTCCTGGGATGCCTCCGACATGACTGCGTGTCATCAGTGCTTCTTTAATAACCATGCTAACAAAGCAAAATGATTAAGCCACAAAATTATTAAAAATATAGATAAGCATCTGCCATCTCTATTGGAGCCGGACCCGGCCCACAGTTTTACCCACTGTGATAAGGGATCCCTGGAGGAATGCTCCCGACTGCCTTTCACGTGGGATGCAGGGACACAGGGATGCTCAAAAGCAGCAGCTGCAGGTTGGGTCCAGCCTGACACCTGGTCTCTGTTTCTCACAGAGGACCAATTTAGTGCAAGCAGCAAAAACCCTTTAAGTCTCCCAGGTGTGAGGTTGCAGGCCCTAACCCTACCACAGTCTTCCTACTGCAGATTTCAACGCGTGTCACTCCTTCTTAGCATTGTTCCAATGTCTCCTTTGTTGCTTCATTTAATCTCAGTGTATGAACACGCTCCATTTTGCTGCTGTTTCACGCACACACACGTGGGTATCCCGTTGTCTCTTGGCATCAGAAACTCCACGCACCATCTCAGTGGCCTGTCCAGAACAGGGCTTCCCCACCGCCAGCATCCCATCGCACTGCCAAGAAAGCCAGGTAACAACACATGGAGGCTGTAAAACCTCTGGCCGTCATTCCCAGCACCATTAGCTCCATAAGGCATTTCATGCCATGCCACCGCTCTGCAGCACGACGTACCACACACACCAACCTCTCCAACCAAATTTCACAAAGGTTTCTCTTGAAACAGTCACCGAGGACATTCATGTTGCAAACAGTGCATGTTTTGATATTTATAAGCTCCAATGCACTTCTTTTGAGCAGTCACGGGGCTGAAGGGGGCAGGTGGAGCCCTGCTGGAGGACAACACAGCATGGCTCTGTTGCTCGGTGGGCCTCCCGTGGGTGTGAGGCCTCCAACAGGGCTGTGGTTTCCAGCGGGCCTGGGGCCTCCTGTGGGTGAGAGGTTTCCAGTAGGCCTGAGGGCTGCATGTCAGCAGGAGCCATGGGGCTGGGCTGTGCTGTCAGGCCCCCAGCGTCATGTTGCGCAGCAGCCACTGCTGGGACCGGCCGCCCACACACTCCTTCATGCTGGGGACCAGCTTGTCCTCCTCCGATGGCCCGTCCAGGCACTGGTTGCTGTTGATGTGCCTCAGGGTGAGCTTCTGCAAAGAGAAGGGGAAGAGCTGAAGCAAGAATCACAGCTGGAAATGCTCCGTGGGGGGTTCCATCCCTACCCAGGGCCCGGCTCTGTGCCACCCCCACCACTCTACCTGCTGCCCAGCCACACACAGCGGATGGGACACAAAGTACATTCGTGAGCATATGTGAACATCACCCCAAAGCAGCAGCTTTAAGGAATTCAGACTCCAACAACCCAAACGGATACACATTGCAGGCCACCTGGTGTTAGTTCAGAAATAATTGCTAGTGGAAAACCTACGTTTCAAAGGCAAACTTCAATTTGTTACGCATTGCGTGAACAACATCATCGTACAGGTGACAATCTTTCTCTTTTCTTTGTATTTTTACTTCTCTGGGACACCTGTCCCTCTCATTATTTGACACACTGCACTATTTCTGGGGAGTGTGAGACGTCAGAAGGGGACAGCAGGCAGCTGAACATCCTTACCTGAAATAATCTGCTTGAAAGCACTGGTAGCACACACACATAAAGAGTCCAAGGGAAGGTGAACATATCACCGCAGACTAAGTCTGAGCTCATTGCAGCAGCTCTGTGTGGGTTATAACCCTGCCCTAGCCAGAACAGCCAAGGGAACAGATTCACAACCACAACACATTCTCTGCTCGGTTTTATATGCAGACACATACCTGGGCTACGACACCATATAATTTTACACTGCAGTCCATCCTGGATCGACATGTCACATCCTAACACTCCTTATTACGATGATTATTTCACTGGCTCACCCTTAGAGGTTGGCTCCTTGGTTTAAAACAAACTATGAAGCACTTCTCAAAGAAAACCCTACAGATAGCGTAAGAAATCACCGTGGGGCCATCTGACATGCATTCAGTGATGAATATAAGGAATTCTTCTCTAATTACTAGAGGAAAGAGTTAGCAGTGCGAACAGAACTAGCTTGTTTACCAAACAGCGCTGCTCAGAGCGCCACTGATTCTTCACTCACATTGTTTTTGAGCAATTAACCAGCTATCATTTTCTGCTAGAACCAGAAATGCAAAGAAGTCTAAAAAAGCTGCCGCCGCCTTCATCAGCTGCTCCCTTCCTTTCAGTGTATAATTTAGTGCTAGACTGACATATCACTGGGATTTTCAACTGTCTCGTAGATTCTTTTTTCTGTGTTCTATCATTATTTATGCTACTAAAAAAAAAAAAAAAGGCCTCATTTGCTTGGGAAACAATTAATTACTGGGCAATACGGCGCTCATACAAGGCAGCCTGAAATTTCTGTTTCACTCAAAGCTGAGAACGCAAGGGTGGATGCAGAGCAAGCTGCACACACAACCAGATGCACAAGAGATGTGCTGCTTCACACTTAGCAATGTACGCAAATGACTGCCCCATGGGAAATCCCTCAGCCCATCAGAGCTCTGGGGTTTGCACTAATGACTTAAGTGGTCCCACCGTGTTCCACCATGCACACACATCAGTGAAACTATCCAGCGGTCAGCACAACATTTTTGATTCCTTCACTGGGTAATGCCTCATAACTGTCTGCTGTAATTAACAACTAACACTAAACTAAACACATGTACTGTTATATATACCAAGGAAAGGAATTCTCTTGAGGTAAACAGGCAGAGAATGGAAAAGCATTTTCCTGTAAGGACCTTAAATCCATGTGCTTTCAATGCTGTGTTTGGATAAACTTGCATTAGATGTTTTATATTCAGATACCAACCTCCAGCAGCTTGTTAAAGGAAATAATCAGTGGGGCTGTAAAAAATGTTTCTAAAGACTTCCAGCCTGGTGTAGTTCCTTAGCATCCACATTTGCAAGGGGCTGCCATTGCAAGCCTCCACGGTGGGACCATGGGTGCCATCCTCTATCTTGCTGAGTGTCAGGCACGACTGGGTGATTATGTGGAGAAATGTGTGGGTCTGCATGACAGAAAAGTGGTGAAAATAAACAAAACCAGCAAACAGGAGGAGAAGCAAAGGAGAAAGCCACAGCCTTTGACTAGACACCCATAGCAGCAAGACAGGTCAAACAAACAGCAGTGCTGCTAGAGGGGAGGGGGGGACTAACTGTGATACCCTGGTGTCAGATGGCACAGTGACCACTCACAGGGCCAGCTCACATGCACAGAGTGCACGTACAGACAGGCACAGCCATGGACTAAGGTTCAGTCACATCATTGTGGCCTTCCAGTATTTGATGGGAACATATAAACAGGAAGAGGAACGACTATGAGGGTGGACAGTGATAGGACAAGAGGGAATGGTGTTAAACTGAGACAGGGGAGGTTTAGGTTGGATCTTAGGAGGAAGTTTTTCCCCCCGAGGGTGGTGACGCACTGTTCACAGGTTGCCCAAGGAGGCTGTGGATGCCCCATCCCTGCAGGCATTCAAGGCCAGGCTGGATGTGGCTCTGGGCAGCCTGGGCTGTTGGTTGGTGACCCTGCACACAGCAGGGGGTTGGAGCTGGATGAGCACTGTGGGCCTTTGCAACCCAGGCTATTCTATGATTCTATGAAACCAGCTCCAAAGATGCCAAGCTGTAAATATTCCCGAGTTCCCAGCGTGCCTTGATGAACACATGTATTCCAAGCACAGCACTGGCATCCTGACACCAGTGAGTTGCTACCTGAGCAGCTGAGGCTTTGGGGATACTTGCAAGGAGAGAACTATGCTGCTGCAGGGGACAAGGAAATGCACTACTCTAGGGTTTGGCACAGGGGCTGCAGCTGTTTCCAAACTTACCTCAAAGCTATACTCCCATTTACCAACATACTGACAGGAGGAAAAAGAAAAGGAAATGAGAGTCAGTGACTCAAGGCATACTTTTTGTGAAGACCTTCATCTTTCAGGGAATGTAAATTCCACCGCTTTGTGCAGATGTCATATTTAGTGACAAATTTAGGAGTAATTATGCACGATCAAATCCTGACATCGTTATCCGCGCATGAAGAAATGGAGCCTTTTTCTATCAAACATGACTAGTATTTCTTTAGTATTTCTCTTCCCTTGAGACCATTTGCATTTACTGTACATCCTCAGATTTCACCGTCCTACACAGACTGCGTATACTTGCCTGTGTGTTGTGGGAAGACAGAATGGGATCCACCATCCCATCCCAACCCAAGGCAAGCACCACGTGTATACTGTGAAACCATTACACAATGCATGCTGATGGGAAGCCGTCAAAAGCTGAGAAATTCCACCTTGGCACATCCCATTGACAGAGCTGATTTATACAGCCGCCCTTGCAGTGAAGTAGGCAGCTTGAAAATGGGCCAGGAATCCTAATGGGTTGTTAAGGAGTAGGAAATGAAAGCATTACAAATCAATAAGAGAAGGCGATGGATTAGAAGGAGAAAATCGAACAAAATGAATTTCCTGCCAAGATGTAAATGCATTCACACACCAAAAAAAAACCCCTTGGTTTAAAAGGCTGCAAACTGCTGTGGAGGTGCACAGCCGCGCCGGGAGCCATAGAGCTCCTCTAAAAGCAGCATCTTTGCCTCAAAAAAGAATTACATCTTGAGTTCACATTAACATGTATTCATGATTTCTGCTTTAAATGCATTTTGCACAAATGTGGACACTGTTTGGTTTGGGAAAATGAGAGGAAGGCCATTTTAAACAACCTGCTTCAAGCTGATTCCATCCAGTACCTTCACAAATACATATGGAATGGCTGAGATCTGCTTTTCCTGTCCCATTTCCTTGTTCATTTTTGAAAAGAATATAAATGCCAGCCATGTCTATGGGAATTTTAATGAAAGAAACAGCTGAGATTTATCCACAAATGAACCTAAGTAATGAACACCGACACCGTTCCATAAGAAATATCCACAAGCTGAGTCTGAATGCTTGTAAAGTATTTTCTCAAACAAATAACTCCTGTGAATAAAAAAGGTGTGTGATGCAATGGGCTGTTCTGTGCACAGAGCAGTCAGCAAAGCAGCCGACTCCAAGATCCCTTATGTAAGGTGTGAGCACAGAACGCAGTGTATTTCTTTTTTATGAGCTCCATCTAATGGCTGATGGCGTTTTTACACAGCTACAATCTTCCGCTGAGGATCTATTATGATGAACTTAAGAAGGTAACTTGTCTCTGATGCTAGAAGTAAAGGAGTACATAATGGGATGGAAGAAATGGACCTATTCATACCGAATGCTGAAAGCAGCTGCTGCTCTGTGATGCTGGAGAGGGTGACAAATGACTGTGCAAGTTACAAGGCAGGACCTCCCGAGCTCTGTAGCACTTTCCCAGCTTTGCTGCCATGGAAATAGGCCAAAGCTAAGGTGGCATTTTTAAGCTTAGAACAGTGTAACTGTGCAACTGCAACCATCAAGCACCCAGCGTCAGAGCTCCACATGGAATTCATCTGCTGCAGCTTGTGCCTGAAATATCCAAAGGAAAGCAACCAGCATTTTGATTTTTTATCAGGAAAGATTACTCTCTGTGCTGGTAGCACAGGAAAAAGCATTTGGTGAGAAGCCTTGTCTTGAGCTCTGTGTGCACCTACTGCCCAGTGCTACAATCTGCTTACGGAACAAAATGAGGGGAGATGAAAGGTCTTAAATCCCCAGCGTTAATTGCTGGCACGAGCACTTAACATCACCCAAACACATTTTGTGTAAGGAGAAAATCATCTTTGCTAAAGAGCACGCTGGTTTAAATTCAGATGGGAAACTCAAAAATGAATCAAAACCTGGCAAACACACCGGGGCTAACTGCTGTTTTCCTACTTGGCAGCTCAGTACCGTGCAGTGCTTGCATGCTTCTTACCAGAGGCTGGTAGAAAAAAAATGCCAATACTTTTGTGTAGACTTCACTGTGCAAAACTCACATCCTTGTTTCAAAGCAAAAGCTCAGAATGAAAGCTTTCAATCTGCTTTTCCCTGTTGCATTTAAAGAGGAACTAATTCAGTCCTAAAACACTGAGATACTTACATACATTCTCTGTATTAATTCTGCAACTTATATGTAAGTCACCGCATCTATACAAGCTGCTCTCCCTTTCACAAGCCAGGGAAAGCCACGTCCCATCCCAGCACCTAAATAAGCAGGTGACTGGCATATGGAAAACGACTAAACAGTTCCAATCCAGTCTAAAAGCCTCAAGAGCCAGCAGAAACAAAATGGTAAAACTCTAACTTAGACTAATACGTATTGTTTTCCATTTCTTTTATAGAAAATACATGGGATGTTTCCTCAGCTTTCTAAGGATGCCCAAGGCAGCCAGCTCATTGAGCACAGCACGTGGCTACCTTGCTGTACAGGGACAGTCACCGACAGGCTGCCCCAGGAGCACAGAGGGGAACTCAGTACCTCAGCATCGTACTCCCAGAGCTGGTTCCCCCGCATGTGGTGGCACTTGAGCATGGTCACCGGGCCGTTCAGCCGTGACACGTCCAGGCATAGATCATCCGTGCGGATCTCCTTGTCTGCTGTGTAGGAAAACACCTGCCAAGAGAAAAGTGCCTGCAGTGACAAAGTGCTGGCAGAACAGCAATAGACAACATTTCTACTCCAGTGAAGGAAAATAACATCCTTCTCCCAACAGCAATGCGGTATCGTGGATTTCATAAGTGTTTCATGCAAGGTTCTCCAATTGCAGAAGTCTATAATACATAAAAATTACATGTTAAAGGCTGGTGTGTGTGAGTATTACACAACTTGCAGACCTCTTAATAAAACTAGGAAATAAATGGGGACATGGGAGCCATCTGCCAACAAAACTATCAAACTAGGCACAAGCTTCAGAAGGATTCCTTAACAGAATGCCTGCAATGGTGGCAGGACTGCCAGTAGTTGTGTTAAATTGCAAGGTCCTAACTCACCCAAAGCATCTCTGTATTCCCAACCCACTGTTCAAAGCCTTGATGGTGCTGCTGGCCCCAGCACAAGGTAACGTTAAGTTAAGGTAATGCCCTGTAAAAACTTGCAAAATTTACATACTGCATACAGCTTCCAAGGGAACAGAGGCAAGTATTTTGAAGCTGAGGCTCAGGTAAGTCATTTAGAGCAACCACTGAAAACGAAATAGCATGCAAAGACAGCAGAGGAGCTGCCAGGTCCCAGTCTGAGCAGTAAGACAGATATGGGAAAGTGCAGGCTGCAAGGATCAGTGGGCTTTGCATTTCTCTCACTCCTTATTCACCGCTCAGCAGCCACTTGTCTGGATGAAAATCCAGGCTCCACAGGCATGGTAAAGCACCAGCCACCACCTGTTGCATTTATTCATCTTGTGATAAATCTCTGCAATCAATCTGAGGCTTTTCAAGAGCTGCTTTCACTTAAGAACACATCAGACACAGTTAATGCTCAGATGGGCTTTTCTCAAGAGGAAAGGCACTTTGAAATACTGAGCTGGGACTGCTCTGCTGAGATCACACTCCGAGCACACTGTCTTGTTGGAAAGGGGTGAGATGAGTCCTCATCAAAAACCTGTTAGTGCTCCTATACTGTAAGTATACATATCCCTTCCCACTGTTCTGTGTACAAAGGCACATTCTATGGCCTTTATAAACACCGTGTTAACTCTACTACACAAACATTACTCTTGCCAATGCTTGCTGACTTGCAGAAAACTAAGTATATGTACTGCCCATCTCACTCTCTTACTTCACAACTTCCTGTGAATCCAAAGTTCAGCGATACTTGTAGCACCAAGCATCGCTCTCTCCAAGTAGCAGAACTCAGCTGCAGGAATCACTCACACAGCCCCATGTGCACACTGTACAGATAGTTTATCTCCTGCCACGCTCGTTACTAGGAGATTTATCCATTATTATTTATCCTGAAGCAACTTCCACTTAAAATTTTAACTTATTTGTGTTGGTTTTCTTAGAGTAAACAAGTTTGCATCAGATATCTTCTAGCCTCAGAGATACAGCAGCTGTTTTCTGCTGTGCTTTACGGAAAGCAAATACTCCTATTTTTTAATGTGTTTTCATTTGCATCTTTCTTTTTCCTCTCTTCTTTGATAACCGCAATACTCCATTATATCTTCTGAAAGAATAAGTGATGTCTGAGTTAACAATTACAGAAGATGGATTTGAAAGACACGCAGTCTTCAGGAAGAAAAATGAATGTTAATTAAAACTATGTAGAATTATCAAGCTACCATTTTACTAACATCCATATTAATTACATACATAATCCTATTAACGTCACTGTATAAAAAAAGAGGGTGAGGAACAACAGGTTGCATCTCACAGCTAATTCAATGGAGTATCCATGTGACACAGTGCAGTGCACGACAGCAGCACTCCTCCTGCCCGTAGCAGGGACATACCTACACCCCAACACTCCAGCCCCATGCACTCCCACCAGCTCCTTGGACTCAGCCCCACAGTTGTAATGCACAATAGACCACAACTACAACCGTGCCTCCATTACCTCCCCAGTTAGCAACAAAGTTTGTCCGGAATAAGGGACAGACAGTGGAGCAAAGTTTCTTTTTTCTTTTGTGATATATTGGCTTGGGAAGGCTGAGGAAACACAGTGCTGTTTACCAGTCGTTGGATATCTTTAGATACATCAAACACCCAAGGTGCAAACAGAACCTTGGATGTATGAAGCCTTATCAGAATGATAACCCTTCCATCTCCTAAGTCAAATTAACAATGAGAGGGAAGTTTGGGGTCACTATGATAACCTCTGAAAGAAAAGAAGACTTTGCTCTGAGATCCTTCATCTTCTCTTATTTGTTTGCAGCAGATGTGACACTGGAGAAAGCCACTCATGAAAAATGGCTTTATCACAGAATCAGAATCACAGAATGGCTGGGTTGGAAGGGACCTCAAGGATCATGAAGCTCCAATTCCCCACCACATGCAGGGCCACCAACCTCCACATTGAATACCAGCCCAGGCTGCCCAGGGCCCCATCCAACCTGGCCTTGAACACCTCCAGGGATGGAGCAGAGTATGCATCCCTTAAAGCTCAAAATCTCACAAGGTTTGGAACTCTTATTACTACACCTACCGATCACTGCAGTCTGCAGCAATCCAACACGTCTGCTTCAGTGAGTCAATTCTCACCAGGTTTTCCAGGTCACCATTTGGCCCATGGGACATCTACACCCTTGCTGTCATTCCTACCTGGTTTCCTCCCATGCCATGGCAGTTGAAGATGCCCACTTTCTCGTTTTCCTTGCGGCCCATGTTGTCCAAGCACTGGTTGGTGTCAACGTTCCTGATCTGAAGAAAGAAAAAGATAAAGTGTGCCTTAGAACAGTATGTCTGTAATGTCATGTCTGTGCAGAAAAAAATTACACCATATATTTTCTCCTGCAGCCTACAGCCATCTATGCACTCAGCTACAGGAATGTGCTTTAACTTGCAATCTGTAAATGTCACACTCCCTACAGCATTCCCATCACCACAAAAACCACCAGTACTTTTCAGCAGAGGTTCCCTCAGAACCCACCCTATGTGGAGCAGACAAATGCAGCGACCACTTCTGCTGACCCAAACCATCCCTCTGCCATCTCTGCACAACGCAGCTGTGCAAGACCCACATTACAGGCACGCTATCAGCAGTACAATGAACTACAAGACCACTCCCAGTGGTGCTCAGTGCATGCATCTGTCAGAAAAGACCACCAGACCCAGAAGCACCGCGGTGACAGCAGAGTGTTGCTTTTCAAACAATCAAAATACAAAAAGGACCATTCAGCATTCACCACATTTTGCCAGCAGCTTATGCACTTTCTGAGGCCCGCTTCTGTTTACCCAGGAAATAATCCATTGCAGCACCCAGCTATCAGTTCTACTCTAACTGAAGGGAAAATTCAGCTGCAAATAAAGTCCCAGTGACCGCCAGGACCTTCCTGTGAAGGCCCAGCTCTGGTGCTCTCCTACCTGTCCCTTTGCTGCTGCTGGGGGAACCCAGGCTTCAGGCACAGTCAGCAGCTGTGACACTCAGGCACAGGTTTTAATTCATAGGTACTGAATCCCTGTTTCCGTAGCAACAGAGACACTGTTGTTAAAAATAAGGTCTTTTAATAACTATTGTATGACTTCCTCGTACTTTTATTTTCCAGCCTGACAATATCGCACAAAACACTCTCATTTGACACTTGTTAGATGAGTTCTCTGCTCGCTGTAAAACCACGTTACACTTTATTCAGTCGTAGTTAAACCTGAAGCCCTACAGTGGCTTTTATTTTCCACTCCAATGGCAAGTTTCAATAGCAAATTGCTTTCCCTGCTGCAATAATGCCATTTGTGCCTTTGATTGCTATTCCAACAGTACCTTTAAATCAAAGCATTCTGAAGCTTTCAAAAGTCAGCTGAGATACAACTCAATAGAAGCCTTTTAACATCAAATTATCTGAGTTTTAAAGAACCTTCCACACGCAGAGGTACTTGAACAGCAGGGTGGTGAGCGATGGTGACACAGTGCTGGGCAGCCCGGCTGACTACACGGAGCACACCTCATTCGAAATAGAGGCAGAAGGAAAAACAAAAAGAACCCTGTTGTACTCCACGTGATAAACAATGCTGCAAAGTTTTATTTTCAATTACGGCATATTATTTAATCAGTATCAAACATCAGTCACAAACCCCATTCTTAGGACGTGCGGCTCCGTTTCAAAGACAAATCTCTAATGGCGAATGCTTTCCCAACAGCAACAACCACGTTAAAAAGGCGTAGTGCAAATATGACCTGCTCAAAGCAAGAGAGAAAGACCTGGCAGTGATGTGAGCCAAGTTAGTGCAGTGTACCTCTCCCAGAGAATAGTAGCGCCGCGGGATCTGCGAGTCTGGATAGATGTTCTCCAGGTACCACGAGAAGGGTTTGCACTTCAGGGCTTCTCTCAGAGCCTTCCTGGCCGACACATCGCCATAGTCCACCTTCACAACGCCTGAAATCATTTCATTAAGAGAAACAGAGGGTCAAAGAGCGGTCGTCACAAAGGAAGACCTCACCAACCGCTGGCCAATTCCCTCCCACTTGGGCCCACTGCGACACCACAGCTATCAACCAGCACACCTTAGACAGAGCAGTGCAACCTACTGGGCATTCCTCTGAAAGACAGTTAGCAGGAGAGTAAGGGATTTGGTCCTTTTCCTATTTTAAGCTGCAGTGCATACAGATTCACAGCCCCATTGTTTTGGTGCCGGGTGATCGCCTGCTGCTCTTCAGTGGCAGTGCTGTACTTCAGCAGCTCCAGGTCACAGCTTGAAAGACACCACCAGATCTACATCTGAAATCCATGCTGCATTCCATCACCTTCTGCTTTCCATCATCTGCGGGATCTCATTTTGAAATCATGACAGAGGTGAACCCCCAAGGCTGCCCCATCCTAACACACAAGCTGGTATCTATTCCTAATGAAATTCAGCACGTGACAACCATGAAACTAAACGTTCCTATTGCCAAAAATTGAACTTAATGCCCTTACCCGTGTTCCCAAGTATCTACCAGCTGTCTTTGACAAATTAGTTCTACGTACCATCATGCAATTGTAGGATACAATGGAAAATGGAAGTGAAATGTCCTTGGATGCTAAAACAAGATGAAACATCGCAGGGAGGCAAAGAAAGGGCAGTTTGCAAAGGTAAACGTCCCAGGGAAGAGGCAGATGATAATAACAGAGCAGCAGATGCGCTGCCAGTGGAACAAATTGAATAGCAGCGGAATTGCATTACACCTGCATTTTTTCTAATGGGCACGTCCTGGAAATTGGTATACAAGGACACGGCTTCAAAATTGGCTAAATGGACCATTTCTGTGTAAGAAGACATTTATTCACGACAGTAAAGATGAAAACTATTCACTGGAGCATAAGAGCTGGGAACGACTGCCTTTATGCAAAGATAACCCTGAGAAAACTTACTCCAAGTTAGGCTTTTGCCATCATTTGCTGCCTTCTGAAGCCAAAAAGGAAGGCGTCCTGTGGCACACTGGTGCATTCCCAACTGAGCAATTCTATGATTCTATGGTTCAGAGGGAGAGCAGTGGGAACTGCACCTGACCTAGATGTCCCCAGTGTCCCCAAATGATCTAAATGCCCCCAAGGAGGTTTGAGGGCCACCAGGAAGGACACTGGACACCACTGATGGTCACCCAATGTTGACGGTCACTCATTGGGTCAAGAGACCATTTACAGGGCCAGGAAACAACAGGAATGTCCCAACATGGAGCCAAAAGAGGACAATGGATGGGGCCACCAGGAGGTACAAGGGATGTTGCTGAGGGACACCCAACAGCCTCTGCTTCACATGCTTCTGAGATCCCTACTCTGAAAGTAATACACGATTGTGTACCTCCACAAGCACAGCCTCTTCTGTTGAAAAAGACTTTAAACTACATTTTACCCCATAATCACGCCTGCACTGTATGTTATTTACATGTGGATATTGCAAAGAGAAAAGCAGAGGCTTACTGAGGCTGAATCCTACACCTGACTGGTCCTGACACTAAAACAAGCAGAGGATCAGTTCTACCACAACAGTCATCAATGGAACACCATCAGGGCTAATATCAGTGATGCATTAAGACGCTCCTGCAGTGCACATCTCAGGAAAGCTTTCAAGAGACGGCAGAGTTCAAAACAAACCCTCGAGTTTTGTTTTAAACATCCCAGACTAAAGAGTAAAAATGAAATAGTAGGACTATTGTAGGGGAAGAAATCAGACAGTCCCGTTCCTATGGAAGCGTTAAGCCCCTGGTGCCCTGGTGTCCCTGGGAGATGCCATGTCTGCCACTAAAATACAAGTGTCCTCTAAGGGAAACCCCCATTGCAGAAGCCATAGCAAGGCAAGAGCTGATCTTCACTGTAAGTGCACGTGTCAAAAACACTGTTTTTGTGGCTGGAAAAAGTGCTGAACGCCTTCATAAAGGACTGCTATATTCCTGCTCTTTTCAAACCGACTGTTTGCTGACTGGCATTTATTGCATTGATATTTTAAGCCTCGACATGCAGGTCCACCATCAATCTCCATTTTACATCACCTTCAACGAGTTTCATTCCGAACATCCACACAAGCCTACAAAGTAAGATGTTTTCCCAATGGAGAGCAATAACATTAGGGATGAACAAACAAGCCAGCCTCCCTCCTCCACACATTCCCACTATGTTTTATATGACTTGGCACTTCAGTACTGGGTCCAATCCACACCACTGACGAGTGTATTATTTTCTCATTCTGCTTTTATCACATGGAAAGTAATAAAGCAAAAGTTCCTTCTGCTCTTACCACCAGCTGAAAAGCTCGCTGAAGAGTGAAAATGTTTACTGAGAGCTCTTGCTTGCTAGATTGATACAGTCATTATCAACCTAATTATATAATTACACTCGACAGGAGGATTGCACATCATCTGCTGAGTAAACACAAGCACTTATCTTGCAATCCGAAATTAAAACTTTATAAGTGGCACATTTCAATCCTCAAAAATGTTCTAAGCAAGGTGCTCGAGAACTCTGCATGTCAGCCTGGCTTCAACAGCCGAGCTGGTGCAGAACTGACCCCGAGCTGATTAGTGTGGCCACAGACACGTGGCTTAGTGATGCAGTGGGCGTATAGAGAACCAAATGAGGATGGGCACAAGCTTTTCAGCTGACTCTGCAAATGCAGGCTATTCTGAGCTGCAATTATTTCCGTGCAGTGATTAGCTACAGTATTTCAATGCACAGATTGACAAAGCTGCCTATATTTAGGAATGCACAGATCAAGTAGAATGAGATACGGTGGAAGAGCCAGAGAAAGAAGTGAATTATGGTGCTGGAAATACCACACCAGGTAAATGGAGAAAGCTGAGAAGGTATGGGAGTGCAAAGCCACCCAGACAGACAGGTAAACATTGAGGTGGCTCAGAATAATAAACTAAAATGCATATTTTGCATATGAGAAAGATGTTGGCATTAGCAAAGCACCACCTGGAGTGTAATCCTGCATTACTGGTGTACATCAAAATGTATTTGTTCAAAATGCAGAAGTTTGGTGGCCCTGCCAGGCAGGAGGGTTGGAACTTCATGATCCTTGAGGTCCCTTCCAACCCGGGTCATTCTGTGATTCTGTGATCAATTACACTGATAACAATGCCCAGCAGTGAAAATAACAGAAAACTGACTGCTAAACAGACCTACAGTGAGAAGTTACTAGGAAGCAATTTGGCTTTTCATTAGAGAAGCCAAGGAAAGATAGACACAGAGCATGAGTGAACCGGTGCAAAGGAAAGCACAGCACTTGGTGTCACAGAGAAGGGCTCACTTTGCCCCAGGGGGATCATAGACTCATAGAATCACAAGGTTGGAAGGGACCTACAGGATCATCTAGTCCAACTGTGGGTTGGCCATCCCAATTTTGGGTCCTCTGCATTGCAAAGGAGCTGGGAAAGAGCTTTTATTTTTGCATTTGCAACACCGCAAGGACCGTCTGACTTACCATAAGTGACACAGCACCACTGACAACAATGTGGGCCATACGCACAGAGCAGCTCTGCTGTTTTCAGAACAGCTTGATGTATTTTTTTTCTTTTCTAAGGGATTTCCTTTGATCCCATTTGAAGCGTGCCCAGTATTTCTGACATTCTCCAGACTCTCCTGAACTACTGGGCAGGCTCTTGTGGTTTTAGGCTGCAATCCACACTACAGGCTGTAGCTTCTGCCAAGTAAAATTCAAAGCTCCTTGTCAAACACTGCATTGCCACCAAATCCAAACAGTGAGCACTTCCTACTGTGACCCCACCGACAGCTACAAATCCATGCCAGCCTCACCAAACAGAACTTTCAGGGACCACTCATGACAGAAAAGCAAAACCAGCGCCTCAGAACCAGCAGGGAGCACAGCCAGCCTCCAGCAAGCAATCCATAACTTGATTAATGAAGACTTTCACCTCCAACTATAATTGCAAGGTGTGCGCTCTAATTATGCTGAGAGAGACTGAAGGCAGCGCTGCTGTGAGCAGCCACGGGTTCCTCTCAGGACATCATCTGAGACGCAGAGTGAAGCAGGGCCCAGAGGAGAGCGGGGAAGATGAGAGCTGCTGATAGATAACAGCTTCAGAGACCTAATTACTGAAATGCATCTTGCTTTGTTCTCCAACTGAATTATCAGGAGATCTGTACATTTCACACTAACAACCTGAAGGAGATGTGTGCCAGACAGAAGGATAAAAAAAAAAGGAGTTCAGTGATATTGGGAACAAATTCTGACATTTTGCAATGTCCCATAAGACAAATCAATTATTTCCTATGGATTTTTGTTTTTTTTTTTTTTTTGTTGTTAAAATATTATCATTAACTTCCATCGATCTATCTAGAACACATAAGCACCCCTCTCCTTCCTTTACTTCTGAATCCCACAGAGCACTACGATGGCATTTTAGTTGGCAGTTTACATAGCATATTCTTAAATAACTGCCAGCAACAGGAATAGTACCATGCACTGGGGCTGGAATTAAACAGACCTGGTCCAGCCAACACAACTGTTATCACTGACCTGGCTTCAGTCTTCCACATTAATACAGTGTTGTAGGTTCTCCATCTAAGCCTTCTGCAAATATGCAGACACGTAGCCAGAAGAGAGATGATGCTCAGCAGCATTAAATTTGCCAGTCTGCGCTCACTTTGGAAGCAAAAGGCAATTTTCTTCACAGAAAGAGAAGTCTCCATCTCACAACAAACACAGTAACTGCATTGGTGTTTGAACCTAACTTTTCTTGTTAGAAGAAACAGCCTCCCTGAGAACTGGGAGCTGAACTGGATGATCCTTATGTGTTCCTTCCAACTCGGGATCTTCTATGCCTCTACAAAAACTGCTGTGAGGAAAACCAAAGGTTTTTATCATGCACAGTCTCTACTTTCATACCTGCGAGTGTGAATGGCCAGCAATGCAGCAAGCACTGCCAGCAGCTGCACTGCCCAAGTGGGACACGTGTCCCCCAGGGATGCTCAGCAGTGAGGAATATGCAGACACTGAGGAGATGACAAAGTCCAGCTCAGCAGGTGGAACAGGAGCTGAAATGCTGAGGGATTTTCTTCATCTTCTGGCTTACTACCTTCCATTATTTCTGATGGAGAGCGCTTTTAGAGCCACCTCAGCACCCTACAGGCATAAAAGGAAGGGCAAAGCATTGTGCCAGCCCCTGGGGAAACGCCGATAGGGAAACTGATGGAGAAATGTCCTTCTCGGTGTGAGGAGGAGAGTGGTGCCTCCTCCACCTGCCTTCTGGGCCAGGCAATGACTGCAGAAAGCAGCATTAGCAATGAACGTGTCCTGCTGGATGACAGGCTGCTGAAAAACGGTTTGTTAAAGATAGCCTTGCACTTATAGCTGTACTTGGGAGCCTAAATTAAAATGGCCTGCGGCAAGAACTGGTCTTTTCAATGGAAGAAGGGATGTGGATCTGTGAATACCGTGGATGTCTCTTCCCTTCCAACGCAGCTGATGAAATGCTGGCTAGGAAGCTTGGACATCCAAGCTAAAAAAACACTGCTGACAAACGCTGCCTGCTGAAACCCTGGAAACTGTGAAGGTTTTTTCCAAAGGGATTGCAGAAACTTCTCACTAATGTAAGAGAAAATAACCTGTTGCTCCTGTCCAAGATACGTGTTGTAATGGAGAAACTTCAAGACACACCAACACATGAAACCAAAGGTGCAGACCAGGAGAAGTCAGGAGCAAAGGGAATTGCTCCAGTTTTACAGACGTTGCTTAGGAATAGCCCAGCCTGCCGCAGGTAGGCTCATATCAGACTTATTTCCTCACGTCCTTATTATTGTAACGCCCAAACCGAGCCTTCTGAATTCCCCACAGCACTGAATTCCCCATTCAACTCAGAATACTGCAGTATAACTGAGGTAAGAGTGCATTAAAAAGCCAAGGAGGACTAGGGCAGTCCTGCTGTAATTAAATGGACTGCTGATTAGAAGACCCTTAAACCAAAGAAATGGAGGGGAGGAAAAAGAAAACCCTTTTTCTTTTATTAAAAGAAACTACCCAGCAGGAATTTAACCTTGCACTCTTCTTGAAACTAGAATTCTAACATTATTCTCCCATATGCATCATTATTCTAGTCGCATTTACATGCATTTGACTAAAATCTCATTTTAAATGTATTGTATTTTAAATAGCCCTTAGTTAGGTATTTTTGGAGCTTCAGCTAAGCTGAAGGCATTAAAGCAGCCAACTCCTCATCAGCCAGCAAAAGCTGCTGCCTGGGCAGAAGACAGAGTGCACAGTGCCAGCCCCCCAGTGCAATGAATGGGCAGTATCTGCATGCCTCATCCTCACAAGCAAATGTACACTTTCAGGGTTAATTATTAAGAAAGCATTTATAGTTCAAGAAAAAAAAGCAACAGGAATTTGGTATTATGGGACTGCACAAAAGCAGAACCTAATAAAGGAGGCCTGCATAAAAGAATGGCTAATCCGATGGGAGAACCTTATGACTTGAACTCTGCTGCATCTTATATTGGTTCTGAGTTCACTTTTATGCCATTACAGACATCCACTTCTCAGTGGGATATTTTGCGTTGGCTTTTTCCCCTCCTCCTACAGGAGAACAGAAACAAATTACATTCATAACAGCCAAACTTTCCATCATGTACTGTATTCCTTTACTTTCAGTCGGGTAGATATATTCACCAATCATTGAGGGACACAATCCTGCCTACTTCACACAGCTCACTTCCCATATTTAAGAGGACTCTGTTAGCGCTGCTGCTTTTCATGCACATTACGTGAACTTCTATTGCTATATCCAGAAGGAGGGAAATCCACAGGGTACTTCCCTATGGTGCGGCACACAGACAAATGCATGTTTAGGTGATGACAAACACCAATGGCTTTAATAAAAAGAGCTTCCACAAGGGAAATGGAGCAGTCCCCATCCTTGGGGGTGCCCACAGCCATGACCTCAGAACAGAGATCAGCACGAGGCTGGATGGGGCCCTGGGCAGCCTTAGCAGATGAGGGGCAGCCAGTCCATGGCAAGAGTGGGGCTGGTGACTCTGAGGTCCCTAATGATGCAACCATGCTGAGGTTCTACAACCCTTAAGGTCTCTTCCAATCCAACCACACTGCAATTCTATGTTTAGTACATACATATGCATACATGTGTACACTTACCTATACGTATCTCGTGTTTCTATCTTCCTTTTCTCAGGCAGCTTTACATATCGCCACACATTCAGAAAATAACTTCTTACCTGGGGATATTATATAGAAGAAGTCTTTAAACTCGTCCATCCAGACCTCTGCCAGCCTCCTGTTGTTCTTGTTGATGACATGTCCCGTGCCACCAGGGAAGGTGTAAGGGGTTGCTTTACGGAAGACATGGCCAACGTGTGAGCACGTGACAATCTCAAGGGAGCCACCACACTGCCAAACCTGAAACGAAAACATGCAGAATAGGTTGGCTAAAGCCAGTACAAAACACAAAAAGCTTCTAGCAGGAAGGACTCTGATGGGTTAGCAGCTATCTCCTCATTTATTTCCCCAGGACACAATTCAACTGGGAATTTCAAACTCATGTTTAAGGGGAACAGTAGGGACATAATTCCTGACAGCAATGAAATCCCACAGACCTTAACTACACTGTGAAAACTCATGTGAATGGCACAACTGGTTGTGTGATCTTCTTATATAAACACCTACAAACCACTGCCTCAGAAAGGAGTAAGCCTGTACTGTGTTTTGAAGCGTAGGGTTTGAATGCTGACCATGTATTTGAGTTTTGAAGGAATACATAATATTTGAAGAAATGGAGAAGAACCAAACTTTTACAATCTATCTACCCGCATCTGTGTTGTTTAAAGCACAATCGAGTCCATGACCACGCTAGTGAAAGCACAGCAGACTTTGGTTAATACTGAACAAGAAGCACAGGCACCTTGAACATCACAGACAGATGCCCCCAAATCTACACCATGAGCAAGCTTAGTGC
This sequence comes from Coturnix japonica, assembly GCF_054131305.1. Taxonomy (NCBI): domain Eukaryota; kingdom Metazoa; phylum Chordata; class Aves; order Galliformes; family Phasianidae; genus Coturnix; species Coturnix japonica. The sequence goes on along the minus strand of NC_140669.1, from coordinate 3,205,443 downwards.
CTTCAATATGTCTGCACCAGCATAAATAATCCTTTAACCCTGGGCTTAGCACCCTGCTGGTAAACGAGGTAACGTTCTTCTGGCGGCTCAGCAGTCTTGGTGTGATGTACAACAGCTGGTGCACTGCCTGCAACCTGCTCTGCAGCCTCCTGCATCTCTATGTGCTGGGAGGAACTGCAGAAGGAACTACCAGAGGTTCCAGGTCCAACTGGGCAGAAGTAGAGGCACATTGCAGGCAGCTGGCTCCAGATGTGCACAGAAATAAAGGAGGATTCAAAAGGGATCTTTATAGGGCTACCCAACTTTGTTGTTCTGACAGTGGTGATTCCTCGAGGCTCCCCCTACACCAAGGCTCACTGACAAGTTTTGGCACCACCAGCTGCCCAGCTCATTACCCAGCCTCACTCCCCTCTTTGCACTGGTCTCCTGCTAAGCAGAGAGCAGGGCTAAAATTCACAATACCTCTTCCTAATAAGAAGCAGGGCTTAAGAATCTTTTGGTGTCTTAAGATCACTGGTACAGCCTTGTAATTAGAGCTCCTCGACACAGACATAACAGTTACCATAGAAACTTAATGCAGATTTTATTTAATTAGGGCTAGATCCTTTTATGTGACTTCATTAGTATGCTAAGTGATGGACTCTGTTGGGATGAGCAACGACAAACATCAAAATATTCTGGTGTTTAACATCTTGTGTTTTGCAGCTCAGTGACAACCAGTCAGCTCAGGTGAAACTTCAGGTCAGTGAGTGCAACAAGAAGGGAACACTTATTAAACCCAAAACACGCACTGTATTTACACAGCAACACAGCAGTGATCCCCTACACAGGACAGCAGTGAGCACGAACAGCTTGAGGAGCATTTTAACCTTTGTCAGTGTCGTGATCAGTGCTCTCACAGCTTCACCCCAGCCCCCTTCCTGGCAGGAGACTCCTCCCATGCTAACACTCTTATATGTGTGTTCTGTACATTTTTTAAGTGTATTTTTGGCTGCCCTTGTTACAAGCTGCTAGCTACTGCAGCTGTCATAGGAATGCAGATAAACCTGCATGCTGCTCAGAAGAAAAGGGCTTTAATTAAAACCAACCAGAAAAGCCCACAAGAAAACCAAGTTTCCTGAATACTCACTGCTAAAATGACTCCCTTCCCCATGTTCATAGCAGCTAGAGCTTGCAGGACCACACTGATTTGGCCAGAGTATAGACACGATACAAAGCAACATACAATTAATCACTCCTCACTGCAAGCTACTGCCAAGATCATTGATCCCAGTTTCAATATAGCCATTAACTATTAAAAACTACCTTTCAATCTCAGACTCTGCACAAAAGGAGTGCATTAAACTCCATCCCATTTCTGCACAGCCCACCTTTGAGATCCTTTGCCCCTTCTGTCCTCTCTGCATGCTCAGGTAAAGCCACGTCCCGCCTGCCCATCATAAATGTAAAAGGCTAATAATAATGTATGCAGATAAAAATAACACCTTAAAACGAGCAGAAAAGCTGCTCACGCAGGTTAGTTAGTGGATCGTTTGGATGGTTCTGCACTTGTGGTTACTGCAAGGAAATGGCTCTCCCAGGAGCGAGGCAATCTCCTTTAATGACAGGATATGTAAAACTAAGTCCAAATGGGACCGACAGCTTTTTAGAGCTCGGATTAAAATACAACTAAAAATTCAGGCTGGAGAGGTTTAAGGCTTTTGGTTTTGCTGTTTATATGTTAATAACTTTGTGTACCGCCTTTTAGAAATATTTACTCCCACAAAAGACTGTTTCTTTAGTACACACTTCCAAATGTGCGTTTATGGAGGGTGGCATTAGATCAAAGAGATTTCTGTTACTATCCAACAGGAACCTCTCCTGGTGCAACCTGAGGCCATTCCCTCTCATCCTACCACTGGTTTTCCAGGGCTTTATATACCCCAGCAGCACCCAGACACACAAAATCCCACATCCAATGTCACTGCACTCCTGAAGATAAGACAATCCCGCATGCATGTGAACCCTCTAGCCCTACAGAGTCACAACCCTTGGTGCCTGTAAGAGCACAGAACTGGTCTCTCTGCCATCCAAACCAACAAACATGCTAAGCTTGTTTACTGAATCACAGACCAACTCACTCCCATCCCTGTAATCCTGCAGTCAGAAGAGCCCTCCCATACCATCAGGCTGAACACTGCCTGCTGCTGGTCCCTTGTCCTTTCTGCTGCATGGCACAGGCATTCTGCAGGCAGGGCACTGCACTGGGCTACAAGCAGCTATGCAGAAGGCTCCATGGAGATGTCATTGTGGCCTTCCAATATTTGAAGGAAGCATATAAACTGGAAGGGGAATGGCTGTTTACAAGGGTGAGCAGTGATAGGACAAGGGGGAATGGTTTGAAACTGAGACAGGGGAGGTTTAGGTTGGATCTTAGGAGGAAGTTTTTCCCCCAGAGGGTGGTGACGCACTGTTCACAGGTTGCCCAAGGAGGCTGTGGATGCCCCATCCCTGCAGGCATTCAAGGCCAGGCTGGATGTGGCTCTGGGCAGCCTGGGCTGCTGGTTGGTGACCCTGCACACAGCAGGGGGTTGGAGCTGGATGAGCACTGTGGGCCTTTGCAACCCAGGCCATTCTGGGATTCTATGAGATACTGCGGCCTCAGACGTAGAAATCAAAGAATGAGCAATTAAAAATCTGATGTAAAGCATCAGCAACAGATGGGCACCGGAGCATGCCATGCTGCAGTTACCAGGGCACTGCCCCAGCATCTCTGTAATAACAGAAGCACTGAAACTCTTAGTTCAAGGACATTACTCAGGTGGGAGCCAGCCCTGAGTGCATCCAGCTCTGGGTCTGGTTACAGCACTGCCTTAATACTGCTCTTATTACTGCTCCCATCCTGGGGGGGACAGCTGCCCCATTCCAGTAGAACTTCCTGGCACTGTGCACTGCAGCACATAGTTCCGTTCTTTCAGGGTAAGTCGATATTTCCTCTATTAGCAGAGCTGCTGCTCATCTGTCCTTCGTGATCCGCTCTGCAGGATGGCTTTAAGAACAGCAGTTTAGAAAAAACATAGTATTAAAAAAAGAAATAATAATCCTGGCAGGAATCCCCTACAGCTATGGATAGGAAATGTGCCAGACTACCAAAACCAGCGCTTGTTCCTGAATACTTGCCACAGGTTTTGGATGGTATGGAATTCTTTAAATGTTTTTCATCTTCTTTTATATTTTCCGCGTTTTTGTATTTTTCCTGATGAAAGAATGCCCTGAAAACTCAACAGACAAAAAGCAGCAGGGATTGAATGCACATCTCTGCCCTTCTCCATTCTGGTGAGCAAGGCGAGCAATGCCCAGCAAAAAGGGAGCAGTGCCAAACCACAGCTTTAACTCAGGAGAGGTGTGTGGCCGATGTCCTAAGGCTGTGCTATTCACTGCTGCAGGGATCTCTTCTAAAAAGGCAAGAAACAAACATGCTGCCTTAAAGGCTTCAGATGAACATACGCTCCAACACACACCTGCATCCCGTGTGCAGCCAAGGAAGGCTTCGGAAGGCTGAAATCTGATTTAAAACATCAGCACTCAGAGTAAGTCTCTCAGCCTCTCCATTTGACTGGGAAGCGAATGATGTGCAGTTAATAGAAAATGGCCTGAAAACGCTTTCAGGTTCTCAGCTGATCTCCTCTGGAAGCTCTGCTGGACAGAACCCTTCAAAGCCCGCTCTGCCAACAGAAAACTTGCCACCAGCCAACCCTCGCTGAAAACAAGAGAGAAATAAATGGAAGAAGAATCTACCTTCCTCAGCTGGTCTGAGGGCATGGCACGGGTGCAGCAACATTTATTCTGCATACTTACTTCAAGCACCAAAACTGCGATTCATCACAGCCATTAAAAACCATTTCCAATATCCTTCCTAAACACCATCCGTGGAAGACTCAGTGACTCCATTTTCCTTCATGCCTGAAGGACAAGCGCTAAATGCGATCCGCTCCCATCCCAGGCAATGCACCCACCCCCAGCAGGCAGCGCCATCCCACACAGTGTAAGCACCATGGCCACAACTTGTAAGTCCAAGACAACGTATGCTTTCAGAAACACATACATCAGTTCTTCCATCACTCAGGCCTTGTTTATGTCAGTTAGCATTCGCACCATCTCGCAGAAAGCCTCACTTTTCCACACAAGAACACGTTATTCTAACATACGTATCATCTCAGAAGGGCAAAGTCAAAGCTTCCAAACAGTTACAAAATGATTCATGCAGTAAAAAGGACCGAATATCGTATTGAGACACCCCCAAATAGCTGCAGCGTTACAATTAACCCGAGACTTGCGTGGCAGCTAAAACACAGCTAAAACACTGACCCCAATGTAGGAACCGTTACAGCAAAAGTGTTTGTTGACAGAAAATGAAGGAAAACGGCAATTACCCTAAAAGACATTTCAAGATTCTCTCCACCCCAGATATCCATTCCTGCATCGTAAGATCCTATCTCTTCAAAGTAGTTTCTGTCAATAGAAAATAGGCCACCAGCCATAGTAGGGGTCCTAGTTGAAAACAAACAGAACAAAAACAAAAAAAAAAGAAAAAAAAAAAAAAGAAAAAGAGGAAAAAGAAAAGAAAAAATACCTTTTGAAAGACACGGTGGAATTTATCGCGTGACACCACAGCACACATCTCCTCACACAGTTCTGACTATCAATACATCCCGCGCACAGCAGCTTCAATACAGAACAGCACCACTTTGGCACTACATCAGGAACAGCACTTAAATCCAACCTGAGATGCTTAGAGAAGGGAGTTCAATGCCTTAGCTTTGCCTTAGAGGGAGACTGAATGTGCATAACATTACGGGGCTGGCATAATCTCTCCTAACAGGATTAGGGATCCTTACAACAGGCAAATCCCATCAGGGTGCAGCTCCTCCTGTAAAGCTGTCCTGCTTCCCCACCGATGCCAGCTCCAGGCTTTGCAGCACCCAATGCCTGCACCAGGACCAGCAGCACCGCTCTGTGCTCCCACCCAGCCCTGCACACACAGGCTGGGAGCTGCTGGGACACAGCTGCTGGGCAGCCTGGGCTGCTGGTTGGTGACCCTGCACACAGCAGGGGGTTGGAACTGGATGAGCACTGTGGGCCTTTGCAACACAGGCCGTTCTGTGATTCTGTGGCTCATCCCAGCCTGTTCCACCTGGCCCACAACCTTGCCAGGCCCCAGAGCTGAGATGCTACCTCTGTTTCTCGCTGAAAGAAATGTCTATGATCGCTTACTTAGTGTATCCGTCCATGCAAAACTCATTTAAAGTAAAACCAAAAGCAGAGTCAGCACTCGGTTCACTCAGAGATTCAAATGTCTATCATGGATTAGAAGTCGCTGTAAAAGCATAGGAACCCCTGTATGCCACAGAGTGTTCAATAACAGAGGTGCAGCAGGCAGAGCTCGTCTTCGCTAAGTAAATTTAACGTTGCATAAACAGAACTGCAGAGCTCACTGTAAAAACAGCTGAAACGGTCATTTCAGCAAGAAGGAGCATCTCTGCAGTTCTTCTCAGTTTTGTGCTTATTAGTTCTGTTTTGCCTACTTGGAGGCACGTGAGCAATACGGTGCTATGATTAACGCTAGCCATCATTCCAACCCACTTCTCGTCTTCTTTTGGTCTGCTTTTCCTTTCTGTGACTGTGAGCAGCAAGCAGGACTCCCATTCTCACACTCACCCCATTGCCTTCCCTTAGGGAAGAGCACAGCAGACAGCTGTTTAAGCCCCGCTCTGCTGCATCCCAATGCTCCCAGCACCAGCTCCCAATGCTGCTCAGCCCAGCATCAGCCCACGTTACCTGCCCAAGGCGACCCCCTGCAAAGACTTCAGCCCACTGCTGCCCAAAGCACACACCTCAGCACCCACAGCACCAGCCAGAGCCTAAGAGGACAAAGAAAAGGAGATCCTCGTGTTTCATCCTGTATTCTTTCCTCTTCCTAACTCATTTAATTGAGATTTCTGGAACTATACAGGTATATTTAAGTACAAGACTCATCAGTCTTCCGTTCCAGAACAATTAAAGGCAAATATGGCAACATCCACACAGAAGGTACAGAGAAGTGCCTTCTGGCTGGGATCCTGCAGCTGTAGGATAAGATGACTGCACAGTGATCTCAGCACAGTGTTGTACCACCACTGGCAAATCACAGGAGCACTGAGCTCACCTGGAGACACTGGATGTGCAAATACTGTTTTTCAGTGGAGAAAAAAGAGCACACCAACAAGAGACTGAATGAGACCATTGGGTTCAGCACTCCAAGAACATCTACCACTAAACCTGAGAGACCTGTGACCGAGCTGCGCTGCCCAGAACCCTGTTCCAGTGCTCTCAGCTCTGCCTGTGCAGCCACGTGGACTCCAACCCCAGGCAGCCCAATGGAACAGGAGGCTTTGAGCTTCAAGTGATGTGTTTTGCAAAGCCATGTATCAAGTGCACAAACCAGGTGCTACTCCAGTGACAGCAGAAGTGATGGTATTTCAATAACAGGAACAAGACAAAATCTTTGAGGGACATTAAAACAGCAGAGGGTGGTAGCAATGGTCCCACACAGCTGGTGCTGGAGCATCACAAGAAAAAAGTAAGGGGAAAAGTGCTACCGAGGTGTGATGGCCAGCAAAGGAATAATTCTGTCTGAGGCAAGGCGTTACTCGTCAATGTGAGAGGCACCTATGAATTCTTGTTGATCTGTTTGCTAGAAATATGACAAACAGTCCAACTTTTCTAATAGATTCCATTAAGAAAGAGCTTTTACAGCCATACTGCATGACAAGGAGATGGAAGGTTTCAATATCAATCGCTGCATTAATTAACCTTTTCCCATCAATTCCAGGGATTCCCGCAAGGACGGATGTTTCAGTGGGCAGAAATACCTGATTTGTGAACTTAAATTTCTTTAATTCCTTAAGCAAACAAACAAGCCGTGCTGCACATCCACTAATTAGAAAGGATTGTGTGCCTTCCCCTGAGGGTAACACACGGTCTGTGCTTAACTCCCCCTCAGGATTAATGGTCCCAGTGATGAATGAACCCCATTCACACCAGCTACTCTGATCTTTCCATTATAAAGGGTATATAAGGTAATAACATGTACACAAACAAGGAATTATATATATAATAATTAAAAGAATCACAGCATGGCTGGGTTGGAAGGGACCCCTCAGCCCCAGCCCTGCCGTGGGCTGGCTGCCCCCAGCTCAGGCTGCCCAGGGCCCATCCATGGCCTGGGGCACCTCCAGGGATGGGGCACCACAGCTCTGGGCAGTGCCACGTCCTCACTGCACTTACAAACTGATAATGGCTAATCTGCATTATGGTCTTAAATCTAAAAAGTCACAGTAGGAATTTATCGCTGTTATTACAAAAGGTAAAAATTGGAGTAAAACACTTTTTCTGATTACATGGCTTTTTAGTGTAATAAAACGCAGGATTTGAGTGCAATGATTACATTACACACACGAGCACATAAGTCACTGATCTTTATGTATTCTGCGCTTATTCTATTGACTGCAACGAAAAAAAGATGAATGCACACATATTCAATCTTCACGAGACTGAAATAATGTTACAGAACGGGCAAGGCAATGCAAATAAGATGAAGTCAGCAGCTTGCTCCCAAATGGCTGCTGTGGGGTTGGACTTTGCTTATCTTCAGCCTCTCGTCCTTACAACAGACAAGGAGCAGCATTTGCTAAAACCCTTCTGAACTCAACTGAAATATTCCACTTTTTCTCGCTGGATGCAGAGTTCACTTTTGTGATCCTGACACCTCAAGGCTCATTTACTGCCACAAACTCTTGGATTGCTTTTGATAAGCATTTCCAGATAGAGGCCAGCACTGAAAGCAGCCGATGACCTATTAAACGTCATTTCCCATATGAAGGCTGTTACACCCCTGCTCATTGTCCACCAGCTGCCAGTGTTTCCAGGAGAAATCTCACATGCTGGTTTTGACCAAAAAGTCTCCACTGCCTGTTCAGAAAGGGCACAGCTTGCATCCCAGGCAGCCCAATTACACCAGCCCTGCAGACACCGACTCCCTCTCAAGTACTTGTTACAGGGATAATTAGAGGACTGCATTGTTCATTAACTTCTGACCCTTCACTAACACCCATCTTCACCTGAAGTGCTCCCAAAACACCAGGCAATCACCAGCTACAAGCTAGAGAGGAAAGGATGAAAAGCTGCTTTGTTTTAATAACTCCAGGAGTCAGTTACGTGTATGATTCTGGATTAACCTTAAGTACTGCTTCCTTCTTGCCCACCTTTCAGAGCTTCCTGTGTCAGCACAGGAGGGATGGAGCAAAGCCAAGGGTGCTGGGGGAGCAGCCAGCAGTGCCAGCCAGCACAGCATGAGGCCGTGCAGCTCATTACAACAATTAATGCTATGAACCTAATAGACACTTCAGGTTTAACTGGGTAAGGAACTGGAAAGCAAGGTGGTTCCAGAGATGAGAAAGAGATGTAAAACATCCAGCACTTCTCTGACTCGGAAAGGATTAAAGTGACAGATTTTGGCTACTGTTGGTTTGAGTAGATCTGAAAAGCTTTTCTGTGCCCACCCTCTGCCTTACCTGCAAAACCTGTAAAGCTCTGCTGGGAAATGCCACCCCCTGAGCTGCCTTCCCTCCTGATCTGCCTGCCGCCCACAGTCAGGGGTTTGCAGGACTGAATTCTTTCCACTTCATCACACCTCTTAGACAGGTTTGAAACCATTACATCCACTTAGAAAAGTTGGTCTTTTTTCCTTTTTCTTCCTTTTTTTTTTTAGTTTTTCTTTCAGTCCTCATGAACCTGCCAGAAGCTATTAGAGCTGAGCAAATAACCCAAGGCAAGTAATTCTACATCTAATGTAAATGATGCATTCAATCTGCTCCGTTTCGACTTCATTTAGTACTTTTCTTGAGGTTTTGTTACAGACTTTGGTTTCAGCAATAAGGAGGAGGAGGTCAGGAAGACTCAGAGGAACTCTGAGTTCCTCTGACTCAGAGAATATGTTCTTATGTCGGACTGGGTGTGCACTGTCATCACTGTTTTTTTATAGGCAATAAGTATGTATTTTAAGAAGTGCACACCATAACCAAATGCCTGGATTAAGTGGCCACAATTTTGCATTTCAGAAATACGTTCTAAGATTTGTTTTAAATCATGAGCACAGCAATGTCTGCAAACAAGTTCAACAAGGCTACTTGCTGATAACAAACACAGAAGGAAGCTCAATACTTAGAAAGGAGGTATTATTCTGTATTATTGAATGGTCTAAAGCAAGTATTGATGGAGTTTTCTCAGCTCTGATAGTTATCTGATAGTTACATAACAGCATTAAGGATGTGGTAGATGTTGGTGTTCTCTGCCAGAGCTATCCGGCATTTATTCTCCAATACTACAGCAAAACCTTCAGTATTATTATCTACCTACAGCAAAGCCAAACACCCCAATCCTCCATTTCCACCCCCCCCTTACCTTACAGGCAAGGTCCTGTCCCCCTTCCTCCTGTCCATCTCCCTCTGGGGCACAGGGTACCAGCGGAAGTTCAGCTTCCAGTTGAACCCTCCATAAGTCATATCTGACCCAGCCATGTACTCAAACGTGTCATCACTGATCACATCAATGATTGGGCACACGACAGTCCTCCTGTAAGGAAAAAAAAAATGAAAAAGGCACTTGCAAACAAAATTGTTGTTCAGATCCCTCTGTTGTTTTAAGTCTGTGGCTCCTCTGCAGGAAAGCTCTGCTCAGCAGTGCCCTGCAACAGGACACGGCACAAACTGGAACCCAGGAAGTTCCAGAGCCCCAGCTGATGCTGCAAGGATCTGCTGTCCCCCAGGCCCCTCTCACCTGTCCTCCCGGATCCTGGCCAGCAGTGGCTCCAGCCAGCCACGGGTGCACTCACAGTGTGCATCCAGGAAGGTGATCACCTGCCCCCGGGCAGCTGCCGCCCCCCGCAGCCGTGCACGGATCAGCCCCGACCGCTGCTCCATCCGGAGGATCTTCACTGGGACCTCCAGCTTCTTCACGTAGTTCTCCAACGAGGCCTTCAGAAATTCTGCCAGAGTCAGCGGGGAAGAAAAAAACAACAAACAATAAAGAAACATTTTTTGAGGGTGCTGAGGGTCTGGCTCTGTTGCCCTGAGCAGCCCATGGATGGGCCCTGTGCAGCCTGAGAGAGGGAGCAGCCAGCCCACATCTGGGGCTGTGACATCCCTTTCAACCCAACCCATCCGTTCTATGGCCTTTATGGTCTATTCCAAGCCTTCTATGGCTCTATGATCTTTAAGGTCCCTTGCAACCCAACCATTCTATGGTTTGATGATCTTTAAGGTCCCAAGCATTTATAGTTCTGTTACAGACAGGTTCAGCAACTCCTGAGGGCTCGAAATGCAACTGCAGAACATACATGCCATGCTCTGCCCAGCCAGGAGCCAACACTGCCACCATGCAGGAAACTTTTCCTAACACATGCTGAGTGTTTCTGAAGAGCAAGAGCAGAGCTACAGAGGCTCACACTGGAACTCAGCTCAGTGCAGCAACAAAGCACACATACATGAGTGCACACATCAACCTGAGCACCTTGGGAAAACATCACAGGGATAAAAGGATCTTCAAGTAAGTCACAGTCTGTTCCCCAGTAATAAATCAGCAATCAGTATTCAGTGTAAGGTGATTACACCTTTTGTATATGGCTTAATATGGCTACAGCCATTTTTTATAAGCTGCACCATTTTGGACCTCTAGGACTACTACATTTGTTGCTCTTAAAGTGTAGTTGCCTGGGCTAAAGCTTTTCTCAGCCTTTGGGCCCAGAGAAATAACAAGCCTGTATGTTTTCTGAAGCAGGGAAAAGCAGGACAGTAACTGGAGTGAAGTTAGTGCTACATGAAGCAGAACGGATGGCTTGGCTTGTACCCTCCTTGCACTGAACGGCTGCAACTGGATATTGCATTTGGCTGCACCGGGGAAAACTGCTCATCACCCCATTCATCCCATTTATGGAATATGATCCCATTTGGGACTGCAGCGAAAGAGAGACCAAAAGAGAGATGGGGGAGGGGATCCTGCCTTCTGCAGCAACACACAGTGATGAAGCACAGCACAAAGGAGCACTAATGGTTCTCTGCAGCACCCACCCCTCTCACTGGCATCGTCCACCAGGATGATCTCGGCGAGCAGGCGGCGCGGGGAGCGGGAGACCACGCTGTGCACAGTGCGCAGCAGGGTGCTCCAGGCCTCGTTGTGGAACACGATGACCACGCTGGTGTTTGGGAGCTCATTGGGGTACACTTTGGTCTTGCACCTGCCAAAAAATACAGGAGAGAATAAAAGGTTAATCCCAAAGAGCCCTAATGAGCTCTACCAACAGGAAGGTCGGAAGGAATCTTCATATGCACAAATTCTTTAGGAGGAGCTCCTCCAGCTCTCTGTTAAGAGCCAGGGAAACAAACGATCCTGGTCCCTGCAGAAAGCCAGCTTGTCCATATGGTTTATTTCATAAACATCACCCACTATAACAAAACTCACTTTAATCTCTTCTTCTGAATCACTGCCATTAAAAAAGTACATGAAATCGTGACCACAGCTTTTAAAATGCGAGGTGAGGGGATAATACAGAATACTGAACATCACTGCATTCTGCAGAATGGTCACAGGGTTCCCAGGATAGTCACTGAACTCCAGATCTGACTGCAGAAGGTACGGTGTAAATAGAAACTGTGCATACACAGGTGTGTGTATGAACACATATAGAAACATATGCACACATAGAGCTATATAATGGCCTTGACATCATCTGGATGGAGACCATTCAAGTCTGCTGGTCACCATCCCACCTTTCCAACTTCAGCGATCCTTTTACGTCTAGAGAGCTCATACTGAAAAAGTTCATTACTTGCTATCAGTGCCTGTTGTGATACAACAAGGGGAAATGTCTTCAAGCTGAAAGAGATTTAAGTTAGATTTAAGGAAAAAGTCTTTTATAGTGAGGGTGGTGAGGCACCGGCACAGGTTGCCCAGAGATGTAGTGGATGCCCCATCCCTGGAGACTTCCAAGGCGATGCTGGACTAGGCCCTGTGCAACCTGACTTAGCTGTGGTACCCCTGCTTGTTGCAGGGGAGATGGACAAGGTGACCTTTACAGATCTCCTCCAATTCTAAGGATTCTATGATCACCCGTGGCAACAGAGGTGGCTAAAAGAGCAAAAGCACAACAGAACAGTATGTCCAAAAGCGGACATTCTGATTTATTTCCAAGGCACACTGAATGGGTACATACAAAGCTAGCATAAATTCTGCTTGTCCCATAATTCACAACAATCACTTGAACTGTATTTAGAACAGACACAACTTTGGAAATCAGGAGAGAGCTCCTACATGGGACTGTTCAAAAATGTCCAGACAGCCACATTAGCAGCTGAAGGCCAGGACACAAAGAGGCAGGTATCTCCTTGTTCGCAGCTTTTCATTAACTCTGATCACAGAATCATACAATCTCCCGAGTTGGAAGGGACAAATCAAGTGTGAAGTCCTTCTCTGGCAGCCCTGGCTCCATTCACAGCAACAGGCCCTGCTGCAGATCCGCCCCCTCAGCATCCCAGACACTTCCAGGCTGGGATTATCCCCTCTGGGGGAGGATTATTCAATTTCCAAATGATTTCATCCTGCTGCTTGGCTATGTATAGTTTCTCGGGTACATCAAGCGATGAACTGGGATTTGTTGATATCCGGCCCGCTCATCAGAGACTAAATTAAATCTATTCACTTTGCTTAATTTGGGTCATTTGATTTCAGTAGAAAATGTAAATGCGTGTACTTTGTCTATATTATGGCATTAAATCCGTATTTCAGTAGATTACTGCAGTGCTCAGCCCACCCAGAGGAGCATTTAGTCTGCTCCGGGTGGCAAACTGGGCTCCATGCTGACTTCCACTCTACAGTATGCAGTCATCAAATCTGAATGGTGTTCTCAGAGGAGCAGCTCTACAAGAAACTCAACTTTCTTGAGCTTTCTGGAAACACGCCTGCAAAAGTTAAGGGCTGGTTGTGCAAAAGGGAGGCCCAAGAGCAAGGCATCACCTAAGAAGGAACACTGTGAACAAAGACACAGTAACTGCATGAGCTACCTAACGCTTGCAACCTGCTCATGTATGTCCCATGGAGGCAATGTGCTGCTCCCTGGGTCCTATGCCAGCTCTGAAGGAGAGATAAAGCTAAGCACTGCTCACACAGCCATCAGATGCAAGGACTGTCATTCCACCACCCCAAAACTCCACGCAGTGCACAGTCATTGTTGACACACACTGACGTTGGCAAGGCTTCCTCGGAAACACTGGTTTTCCTTCTGCACTCATCAGCTGTGACTTTATAAATACACATGAAGTAAATACAGCTGTTTAAATGCAGGAAAAACACAATTTCTAAGATCAGTAACATGGGAACAGCGAGACTATTTACCATCCTTCCCGTTGGCTGTGTGCAGATTACACGAACATGAAGGGCTGTGCTGTGATTTTTCTCTTCCACAATTACATTGAGGCTCTCAGAAAAGAAAATCAAGGCAGAAAATCGTGCAGGAAAGCAAAACACTTGGAGGGAAAATGAGAACGTAACCGGTAAATAGAATTTACTACGCAGTATTTGTGATACGGTGCATTAGGGAACAAAAAGAACTGTGTTAAATAGATGCAGTTTATATGAGCTGGGGGATTTTGATGATTATTTAGCCATTACCCAGTGTTACTTTGCATTACAGAGAATATAAAGATCAAAACACATAGAAAAGGTGCATAACACTGGATGTTGGTGCAATACTAAACGTGTCTTCTAGAAGTTGCACTTTGGAGCACCACTTGGCTACCTACAGTCAGCAATGCTTCACTTATACATAAGTGATATTGTGCTCAGAGAATCCTGCTGCCTGAAACACAGTTTTCACCTGTGTACTGTATATAAGACCTGTGAGGTGTGGAAATTTAAACTGCTATAAGGAAATGCACGGTGCAACGTTATGAGCAGGAGAAAAGCCCATTGGAGCAGCTGCAGAAAACAAGAGACTTGGGTTAGGCTTGATTTGTCACCTCTCCCACTGCAAACCCTTCCTCTGCCACCCGCCTCATCACTTCAGCACGCACCTGTTTGAACCCTGCTTTAATACGTTCACTTGAACTGCACCGGTTCCTGTTTTAAAACTGAAATTAATGCAAATAAAAGGCAAATGGAAAATAATTGAAAAGGAATTTATTTCACTTAGAGCGCCAGGGCTGCAGCCGCACCGTCGTGCTGAATTTCATTGCATCAATATGCCCCAGCGCCTATCAGTTTTTATAGCCAGCAGATGAAGGATGTGAGGATGCATGAAAATTGTCTCCCGGTGTTTCATTACAGAGTACGAGCAGGTTTGCATTTGGTAGGAGCAACCCTTCACTCATCCCTCCGGCTATCAGTGTTTATAAAGCTTCAGGTATAGCCCTGAATATCAAACATTCCTCAGGGATTTCCCACCCCAAACTCTACTTTGAGATCTTAAATATCACTTCCCAAGTTGTTTACTGAATGCTCAAAGCTATTTTCACATCGAGGAAGGCCACGATAACACAACACAGCGTTATTAAAAGCAAAGAACCCGCAGTCAGTACTGCACATCCACCATCCTAAACCTTCCAGCGGACAGCTCAAGGGATTTTCACCTTAACTCCAAGCGGAAGCATCAGTACCCCCACAAACCTGAACACAGCAGCAGTTATTGCCTGGCACGTAGCTTAATTCAGGACAAACCTGTAACAGAGCTCACAACTCAGCAGATAAGGCTTTCCTGGACACCTTTCCATTGTTAGTATTGCTCCATTTCCAGTGCTACTTGTTACGATAGCACTGCTGAATCTTCTTCACCTCGTATCCATCAGGCTAACCTCAACCTTCCACTGCCCACAGCAGACCCTTCAGTTCTGGTTGCAGTTAGTATGGGATTTCTGCTGCTCTGGTCCTACAGCAATGCCAAGCCCAGCGTACCTTCCCTTCTCTCCAGCAGCACTTCTGCCCCTTTGGTACAGAGAAGTTTCCCCCATTTCCAGAGGAACAACATCAAGTCACTTGGATTTAACCCTGCAGTACAAACACAGCCTTGCTGAGCACTCACACTTTCTTCTCCTCCCGCACGTGGGTGTTTTGCTGCTGGTGCCTGACCTGAATTGCCACCCCTTGTGCCAGTGCTCTGTCACACAGAGCAGGCTCTGCTTGGCACACATGTAACATCCTTATCTCTGCACTGCTCACTCCGTGCCAAGACCACAAATAACTGCCTGTCATTGTGACAAAGTAATCAGAGGAGCAGTATTTTCCACTAAGCAGTAACAGCCCAAAGCCAAAGAAAGCAACGCTCTGGTCTAACAGGGCTCTGGGAGCAACCCAAAGGTCACCTATGAGATGTGCTCCAGCAGCACATCTATGTTGTGCACATTACCTACAGGCAACTCTCCTCCCTGCTTGCAGTCACCCGAGGTAATTCTCCCTCCACGCTCACAAGGCAAAATAATTTCTAATGTGTCATTTGCAAGCATTTTCTGGCTTGAAAGCACAGATCAATTTCTCTCCTACCTTCCTTGTTTATGGATGCTTTAGAATTTCTCTGTGCATAACAGTAAAATATTTAAAAACAAGTTAGCTTTCACTGATAGGAAGCTGTAAGCAGGTAAAACCTGAACATGCTTCAGTGACCACCACTTTGAGGTGGAAGAAGAAATAAGGCAATGCTTGATGAGACGAGATAAATGGGTTAGATGTGACCATCAGAAATCAATATAATTGGCTCTACTTCTCAGGGCTAAACTGGATGCTCCCTGCCATGCACAGGGCTGGAGGCACCGAAGGGCTTTTTCTTATGTGAGGGTGTTTCTGACTAGAAGATACATGTTTGTAAGCACAGACACAGCGCAACAGCCGACTTCAACCTAAATTTCCATGATAAGGAAATCTGACTGTAACAGCTTAACAATTTGTGGAATAGCACTGGCAACTTATTCTTTCAGAAAAGATTGAAGATAGATTTCCCTTCGCTAGGGAATATGCTTAGAAAGAAAGTTACGCATTTCTGTGTTGAAATCAACTGTTCATAAATTTTAATCAATACCTATTTCAAATTAGACCTGACACTGATTAACGTCTTCAGGCTGGCCATTACCAATGCAACTCAGGGCATGGGCTGAGATTCCTTGGCGCAGTGGGAAGCAAGAGACACAGCCTGAGTGCTACTGAGCTTACCAGCAGCCGGCAGCAGGGCTCGTCCTGCAAGAAAACTCCCTGGCTCTGAAAGAAAAGTTTGCATTTATAACATTCAAGGTCTGGGCTCAGCCACCTGCACATCTGCAGCTCAACTCCAGTCCCCAGCAGTACAGCAGGTTGCACACTAAATGCATTAGCCACAAAACTTCACAGCTGCAAGCACAGGAGCCTGAGCACAGATTAGCTACTCACTGCCTTGTTCACCTGCTCAGACAGCAGCTGCTGTGTATAACCCCAGATAAGCCCAGAGCCCATCAATGCACCCGGAGCCCAAAGAGGATTTGCCTGCAGTCAGCCTGCAATGCACTGCAGCCACAGCCCCATCCACCTGCAGCAGAGCCCCGTGCAGCACTCACCCATCCAGCCTCACATCTGGCAAGCTTCTGTTCAGAGCAATCAGGTCGCTGGCCATAAGGTTAAACTGGTTGATTTTAAACAGCTCTTTCATCTTCTCCTGGTCGTCTTTTGGGATGAGCACCGCCTTCCCCATCTCGCCGGGTCCTTCTTGGTTTCGGGAAATGACAGCTGCAACACAAGACAGCGGGAGGGCAGCTTTTAACACTGGGGTGTCTTTGAGCACTTGTAGCTTTCAGCTGGAATCACATTGACAGTACACGAATACTCCTGAGAGACTCATGCCAGGATCAGAGCCCAGCACCAGGTTCTCTGGGATATCCTGCAAGCACAAAGTCTGGGCAACACTTGTACAGCTGTTGAAAGTACCTGAAGAACACATGAATTAAATCACTCTGACTTACTGCTTTTGTTGTTAATTTATTCCCAACCGAACGGCATGTGGCATTACAAACCTGTCCTTTAAAAAACAAACATCCCTCCAGCCCTGCAGAAGCAGTCATCCTGAGAAACACACATCCAGACACACTTGCTAGAAGAGCATCAGAAATTTACCTAGGAGGTGCTGCCTGCAGTTGTAATGTATGCTTCACCTGAGCAGCAAACACTTTCCCGGTGCTCTGCGATCCATTTCTATTAGTTGCTCTGCTCAGAAGCACTGCTGGATGCCGCACCCACAACGTGCTGCTTTCACTGCATGTGAAGCTACAACTCCTGCAGCACACAAGTGCATGCTGTCCACACAACTAAATTCCACTTGGAGCATTTCATAAGGGATATTTATGCAAGGCATAATGCAGACATAAAGTACTTGGAACTAATGGCTGGTAATTAAACTCTGTTCTACCATCAATTTTTGGAGGAATTATGAGACTCTGCAGGCTGGAATTTGAAGAAATGTTCCCTCAAGCTGCCAATTGTGGCTATGGAAGCAAATTCTGCCTCTTTTTGGCTGGAGAAGGCTGAGGGCTGCATCCTTCCCCCAGCAGTCCTGCAGGAGCAGCTCCCTGCTTCCCAAAGATCTGTGCCCAACGAGAGCCCAGCAGGGAGCAGGCAGCCACGCTGAGACGTTGCTGAGGCAGTAAGACAGCAGGAAATGGGCTTATTTCAGGATGCTGAAGTACTCTGGGTTTGGCTGAAAATATCTTAGTGACAGTTTTCTTCTGGAGAAATCAGAAGCTTTCCATGAAAGCAAATAGGCGTGAGGAAAAAAGCTGTCAGAGTATGATTAGAACAGCCATTGTTATGACAGAAGTTTGCCTCTCAGAGCAAGCCATCTCACAAAACTGTATCATGAAGGGTGAAAATGAAAGTGTGTAGGGTACCATCCAAACACCACAAGGATGCTGTGCTGCACTGCTGCAGGAATCACTGCCAGCTCACCAGAGCACGAGCAGTGCCTCATAACAGCATTGCAAACTCATCTCAGCCTGAAAACTTCCAGCAAGTCTTCCTGAAGGTTGCAGTTATTTCTCCACCCTGCAGTAAAACTGAGATATCATAAAGTAATTCCACGCGCTTCTGCTGTTTGCTGAGGTTCATCAAGATAAAGCTCAGGGCAGCAGAAGCGCTGTGAAGCTTTATAACAAAACTAATTGGGAATTTCCTGATCAGCCTTCCCACTCTCACGGCTTTACTCAAAGCAAAGCGATACCTGGCTACATTTCAATCAGAGTACATGCAATGCTATGACTAAGAAATACATTTAATTCTGCTAACTGCAGGAAACTCAGCTTGTCAAGTCTGCAGAGAAGACACACAGCTTGCAGGTTGTATCACCCAAGCTTTCGAAATGCACAAAGCCACAACAGGGCTGCAAGGATGGCCACAGTGCTGTGGAATGAGAATACTAACACCAAACAGGAAAACTGCAATGCCTTCAATTAGTGTTCATGCAGCACCTCGATATCACGCTATGCTATGTTTTACAAGGAGGCTGTGGATGCCCCATCCCTGCAGGCATTCAAGGCCAGGCTGGATGTGGCTCTGGGCAGCCTGGGCTGCTGGTTGGTGACCCTGCACACAGCAGGGGGTTGGAGCTGGATGAGCACTGTGGGCCTTTGCACCCCAGGACGTTCTCTGATTCTATGATCTTCGATGATAATAAGAGTTAAACGGACTTAAGACACCCACAGCACACATTTCATACCTGCCTTGATGGACATTTTACAGCCTTTCAAGAAACCCAAGGCATGCAATAAGTGGATTATTCTCCTGCCTTGACCCAGCCGAGGAAGCAGAATTTTCAGGAGCTAAAGACATAAAAACTGCAGAACTTGGGCCCTTGAGGGATGCAGTCACACCTGCGTGGATTCAACAAGGAGCTGTGTATACTGACCACCATTCAAGGAGGCATCCATACGTGCCTTGCCATGCTTTAGTTAATTGTGTTCAGGAGCTGCAAGCAAGGAGCAGTGATTCAGCGCTTCTGTTTGTTAACTCACTGAATGGGATTTCAGAGGCTGTGCTTTTCAAAAGTGTCCATCAAAAATAGCTTCAACTCCGAGCACAAGAATTAACTCTCATCTCCTCAGTGACCGTCCTGGTGCACAAAGGCATAATGGAACTGACACGAAGCATGCCCACAAAGAATAAAAATGCTATTTATCCAGCATTCTGCCCGCAGACATTTGTCACCATCTGTCAGAAGAAACCAGGCCTGCTTCGGAAATGAACACAGCCCCCCTCAC
Source organism: Coturnix japonica (assembly GCF_054131305.1). NCBI lineage: Eukaryota > Metazoa > Chordata > Aves > Galliformes > Phasianidae > Coturnix > Coturnix japonica. Next base: position 3,186,112 of record NC_140669.1, on the reverse strand, counting down.
AAGGGCTTACCAGAAGCGCTGAGGTCTTTGGTAGAGTACAGAATATGAAGCACAGAATTCAAGATAAGGAAAGGAAAAATAAAGCTGACCTCAATAGATTTGAAAGCATTCAATTTATTTAAGGATTCAGCAAGGGCTCTGCACATGGACTGCTGCTCAAAGACGTGCTGACGCTTGGGGATATAAGGACTCATCACCCATGTATTCTCTCCAAACATTTCTTTGCCTTGCACATGCCTTGGCCTAAGCCCCTGTGCCTGTTTTCAGCAGCAGTGCTGTGAAACGATGCTGCTTTGCAGACAGACAGGCAGCAGGGTCCCTGTACAGCCATCCCTGTCCCATCCCCCTCTCCCAGTACAGCCTTATCTGGCAGGGGACGTGGAGCCCACAGCAGGGGCTGTGTGGGCTCTAAGTTCCCTTCTGACCCAAACTATTATGTTTGGTATGATTCTTCATATATTATCGATCAGTTGAAATCACTAAGGAGAAAGCTGGAATAGCACTGATACTCACTGCAGCTATGATACAGCCTTCATGCTCCCCAGCAGCAGCACTCAGGTGGCTTTAAAACAAGCAGGGGGCTGCAGGGAGGGACTTCAGCCCAAATCTCCATGCTGCAGCTGCCAGAAATGTGCAGTTTGAATAGAAAACCTCCCAGCTTTGTAAGAAATTGAAGGAATGCTGGTGTTACAGTTTGGAAAGTTAGACGTAACTAGGTGAGGATAAAGTCAATCTTGGGATAGTGATAGGGAAGAAAGTAGCTTAAGGGGTGTAAGCCACGTGCAGCTGCCATCTGCCCAACTCATTGTGTTCACTGATATCTTAGAAACAGAAAGGGGGAGAAGATGAGATGTGAATGGTAAGAACACCCCAGTGAGTGACAGTGTGTCTCTACTCATGCTGAAAGCGTTGAGAGAACATGACTTAAGTTCATTTTGCAGAGCAGAAAGGCTGAGGTTGGCAGGGATCATCTGCTCCTACCCTGCTCCAGTGGAGACAGCCAGATCCAGGTGCCCAGGACCACATCCAGGTGGCTGCTGGAGATCTCCAAAGGAGACGGTTTTGATGGGAACTGGAATTTGAGGAATACATAAATAAAACCAGTGGGAACTTAAGTGTGATCTGAGAGGCAGGCAGAGCTGCCTGCCCTGCTGCCTCTACCAGCACTGGCCCTTCCCAGGCAGTCCTGCATTATGTAGTTTCTCATCATATCCTACTACAACGCAAGAAATCAATCCCTCAGAATCCCAGACAAGTAATTCTTTCTTCATTGCACCTCCATGGTGGCTCTAACACTCAATATTATTCTGCTGGTTTATGCCCAAGTAATTTGTTATAAACTCCCTACGGAATCCAATAAGCTACAGGATCAATTCGCAGTTCGTTGCTATTTGGATGATCCATCTTTTGCTGCTCAGACTCATCTTAATCCAGAACACAAAGAATTCTAGTTTTAATTATACAGCAGCAACAAATCCCACTAAGTTGTCATAACCATCATTAAACAGGTCATTTGCTTTGCATTGTCTTCTAAGACCAGAGCTCCACAAATCCTAAAAAACAACCCAAAAAAGTTGCTTTCCAGTAATAAAAGCATCAGAATTGACTGCAGCTTCTGCCATTAGTATCTATTACAGCATTTCCACACATGCTGCCCAGAGAAACACCAGACCACACTGCTACTGCCAGCCCTGCACAAGCAGCAGCAGTCATTCTGAGAAACTCACCTTACAAACAAAGCAAAAAACACTGAGGGTAGAGCAGTGAAAGTACAATTTATGGTGGCAGGAAAAGCAATCTTCCACAAGGTAACACTAAGCTGGCAGTAACTGAATGGAATGAAGGTAAGAAGAGTTTCATTTCTTTCTTAAAGCATCCCTGACCTCCTTGGCTGGCAGTCCAGTGTGTTTGAGGGTCTTATAATGTCCAATCATTACGGACATAGAGCTTCTCTGCCTCAGGGTCTCATCAACAGGCTTTGTGTTTCCATACCTGTGAACAAGGAAGCATCTGAGAGCTACCTGGATTTATTTACACATACCTTCAGAACAAGATCCTGCTACAGTTCCATGTTTGTTCAGCACCTGTCCCTCTGCTCTGCTCACGAGGAGCTGTGGGGTGCCACAAGGAGCCCCTTCAGCCTCCTCAGCTCCACGCTGAACAAATCAAGGGACCTCAGCCACTCCTCACGTCCTGTCCTCTGGGCCATTCCCCATCTCTGCAGCCCTCCTTTGGGATGCTCTCTTGCTAGACACAGGTCTAGCAAGTAAGGCCTTCTGAATGTTGCAATTACATCAACCTGTTCTAGATTTAACCCCTGTAAATTGAGAAAAAAAGTTATAGATAAACACCTCCCTGTGATTCTTTGTATTAAGGTCAGTGACCGTTCATCCAACTGACAGCCTTACAGTAAAGGATATTTTCCAAAGCAAACCATGCTTAACAAAGGAGTAAGCGAGCAAAGAGACAGAAAACCACCTCATCTCTAATTACAGACAAGGAGAAAGGAAACAGGTTTGGAGCTGTCTTGCAGACACAGCCAATGGGTCTCTGCACTCACACACAACTAATCGCCCTTGCAATAATCTGCACCCTACACGCACATGTATTAATTACAGTACTCTGTGCATTTTTACTTGCTGAAATAGATGAAGGGGAATGAAAGGTGCTGTCTAGATAGACAGGTTGACAGCATGCATCTAAGACACTGGCACTGACTGGGAAATTCATTACACTAAGCAGGAGCGAGGATGAATAAACTCACATGAGCAACAAAGCATTTTGAATATTCACTTAAATTTTGCCACCTCTTCCTCTGTAGGAAGAGCAAATCCCAGGCAGGAATTCCCTTCTTTTCCATTTACAACATTTTGTGAGCAGTTTACTGCTGAAAACTTCCAGCAAGGATAGAAGCCCCCATAATTGTGCCCTCTTTCACTTTATTCTCCTTTCTATTGCAACACACCGGCTGTCCCACTAATACCATTAATTCCAATCAATGCAGCAATTAAGGAAGCCAGGCAGGTGATGCAGGGGGGGTGCACTGCGGCAGCTGGTGCAGGCAAGATGGTGAAAGAAACCATGGAGAGGTGGCACCAGATGGAGGGAATTGAAAGCACCACGGCATGGAGCTCCACCTCCCACAGCCATAACGCTCCTGGGGAGAAAAACATTCACATCTGAACCTTAATTCCTTCCAAGAAGAGCAAAGAGAAAAACATGATGACGACGTGAGCCACAAAACCTTCCTCATGTTGATACCAGATAAGCACCTTTTTTTCCAGTTTTTCTATAGTGATGATAAAACACCTTCCAATACTCCACTGAAACAAGCTAAGTCTGAAGTTACACCCTATATTTGACCTGTTTTCTATGTTGAAACGTAACCAGGGTTACTATTTTGGAAGACAGTAACGTGGACCACCTGCTCCTGAGGCTGAAATAAAGCACCCAACTGCCTCCTACATGACGCATCTCCTACATCACTTTCTCTTCCTTGTTTTATATCCTAGCAGGGAAACAGCATCTACACCCCCACTCAGTGCCTGCGGTTTCCTTAAACTGCTCACCGTTAGCTCCAGCATGCTCAGAGACAGGGGTTTGTCTACACCTTGGGTAGCAAAAAGACCATTCATTAGGGGACCAGATGGTGCTACCTGGACCTGATTAACAACAGACAAGCAAACAATGTGGGACTAAGTTAATTTAAGTTTACCCATCAGTGGTTGATAAAGCCTCCCTCCAGCTGCTGGTGAGGGAAAGGCACTTCCAGAGAGCACCCACTTCTCTCCAGCTGAGACCAGCAGCTTTTCATTGGGCAGTAGATCCTTTCTGATTACAAGGCAGCACTGAGCTGCAGGTTAGTTTGTGCCTGTCGTCCAAGGATGCTGTCCCTAAGAGCATCACTGCCTGCCCCACAGCAAAGACCCAGACCCACAACAGCAGTCTTATGGGTATGATCAACCCACCAACCCAGCAGTCTGCCACTCAGGTACGAATTGATGGCTATACTTCATCCTGAACACAATCTCACTTAGTGAGAATGGAGCAGCTGCTGAGAACTACCAGGAAGATAACCTCATCAATTGGTTCTGCTTCCAATAAACTTATCAAATGACAACTGGAGCAAGAGGGAAGAGTTCTCATGAGAGGTTGGGACCTTTCCGGGGTCAGGTTGGTGTGCCTCTTCCTTCATCAGCTGAGCAGTAACAGACACATTATCCCTCCTTATGTGCTTATCTCCCACTCAGAAGCTTTCTGATGGTCAGGCTGCAATCCCAAGGATTAGCAGCAGGCACTTAGCTCCTGTCCTCACTGCTGCCCCTGTCAGAAACGCAGAGCTGCTGGGGCTCAAGCTGCAAAAATAGCATTTTCTATTCTCATATCACCAGCCTGGGTTGTAAAATGCAGAAAGAACCACAGCAGGGCTTAGACCTTCAGCTGGTGCAAGACTGCCAGCGCTACAGAACAGTCATTGATGGTTTGCTTGTTTTGTCAGGTTTTTCGCTTGGTTCATCGAATCATCCCAGTTGGAAAAGACCTCCAAGGCCACCGAGTCCAACCATGCACCCAGTGCACCGCTAAGAGCCACTGCTCACTGCACCAACTGCATGAACACACATCAGATCACACAAATCAGATTGAAGCATAAAAATGAGCCTCCAATGAGAGGCGGCGAGATGAGAAAGTTCAAACACTAACAATCTGACAGAGCACTAACCTAATTTAGGTGGGGGAAAAAAAAGGATACGTATATAAGGAGTAGGCTAAGAAGTCTGAAAATTACAGTGACAAAAATCAATCTGGAAAGACAGCAAAAGGACAGGAAATGTGCTGCCAGCAACATCTTGTGAACTGCAGAAACAGAAACCCAGCAGTCAAAGATGATCACATCTCAGACAAAGCGAACCCAAAAGCAAAAGCGGATTCCCAGTCAAGCAAGCAGCGCGTGTTTGAGCAGGAAAAAATAAGTAATTTCTATGCAAACTCACTTTAATTATGCTCTAAACACGTACCTCTAAAACTGAGCAAAACCTGTTTCCAGCACAGCACTCAGGAAAGCAGACAGCATGCATTTAGAGGGGACATAACTACATTTATTGTTCTGGAGAGGTTTTGTGGGGGTGTGACATCCTGTGAGTATGTCAGCAGTTTCATCATCTGCAACAGATGAGACAACTGTAAAGTAGGTGAAGCATTAGCTAAATGAATGGATGTGTTAGTATCATCAGTATGGGAACACGCAGCGTAGGGTTTGAAGAGCCTTCAAACAAATTCTAAGGCATCAGCTCCACAGACTGCAGTTACAGGTAGCCAGCATAAAAGCAGCAGAGTCATTCCTTGTGCTCCCTGAACAGAGCCCATTTGGGAACACACATTTTCAGCACAAGCAGCACTGACTGAAGCTGTGACATCCAGGGGAACTTCTCATAAACAGAGACAGCAAAGTCAAGCACACAAAGCCTCGAGCTCTTCCTGCAGGGTGAAGGAGCCGTGCAGACTGACTGCAGGATATTTCAGAATAAGGAAGAGAATAACAACATGTTTTAAAAGGAAACCACAATTAATTTTGATGCTGTTTAATAAATGGGTTCATATGTCTTGCCTCTTACGAGCCAGCAACATTTCCAAGCACTATTAAGGCTCATGCTGCTCCTCTGTCCCAGTGACATCCCATCCCTGCCATTCACCAGCTGGCACAGACAAGGCAGCCATAAATCCAGCCCTGCCTGCATCACAGGCAGCAGCTGTGCTTGAGCAGAGCTAAAGTGATCCTGAATGCGATGCTTCCAGGGCAGGAAACTGGAGAAAAAATAGGAATAATCCTACTGAAACAAACCCGATTGCCTCTCATGTTTGTTCACTATTCCCGAGCTGATGAGGCAGGCAAATCTTTGCTTCTTCCCCTTTTCTTCCCCGTAGTTTCACAGCTCGCAAGCTACTAAAACCAATACTTGCAACATACTGAGCTGCTCTCATTGCTGTGAACATCTCAACACCAGAAGTTAGTTCTGAAGATGATGTACCTGGAGAAGGACAGCGTCGAGCCCAGAAAAGTACCTTCTTGAAACGATTTTGATGCTGATGTGGGAAATAACTTCAGAATGTACACTTAGTGCCTGGCAGTGCTGCCCAGGTGCTCCACCCTGGAGGTGCCCACAGCTGTGGATGGGTGCTGGGCAGTTTGAGCTGGGGGGCAGCCAACCCATAGCAAGACAATGGAACTCAGTGATCCTTGAGGTCCCTTCCATCATAAGCCATTCTATGAGGAACCTGACCTAAGGAAGGAAGCACCTCACAGAACAGATGCATGGCTCCCACCTGTCCCCTCCCTCTCACACTGCTGCTCTCCCCACCTGCTATGAGCACAGATGGCCCAACAGCAACCAGACACCGGGAGCAGCCGACAGCAGCCTGCACTAATGTGGAATTAATTATGAGCTTACCAGTGGGCAATTCCCAGAGGTTCTTAGGTAAATCCCATTACCAGCCTCTCAGTCTGCAGGACAATACACAAGTTTTGTTTACAACCCAGCATTTTCAAGAGAGCAAACAAACACTGCACTCCCCATGATACTTTAGATCACAGGTCCAACGCAGCAGTTTTATGCATAACCTGACATACCTTCAGGTGACGCTGGTAACCTGCTGACAAGCCACTGGAACAACTCACTGAGCAGGTCCTGCCATTACTGGGGACTCTCATCCACAAGTTCACTGCTTCCAAATGCTCACTGGATGGAAAGCCTCCTCTGAGATTTCCTCCCTCCTCCTTAGCAGTGGGCTATGGAGCATCATGCACCTGCATGAAGAATGACTTCTGATGCCTGAATCAATGCCAGCCAACTGAGATTACAGCCAAGCAAATCCACTAACATACCTCAGAGGTGCATGTTACAACGCAGGAGGCCTGGGAATAAAGTCAGAGGGCATTATGTGGGTCAGCTTGCCTCGTTTCCACGCCAGCAGCCTCCCTAATCTGCCGTTAGCAGCTTTAGGCCATTTGGAATATTAACACTTCTTAACTCCACAGATGTTGACCATCGTGCTGGACTGAAGAACTACTGCATGTTTAAAGATTTCCTTCCCATTTCCTCCCTTCACTCCACCTAAAAGTTCAACTTCAGTTACAAGAGTTTAAACTCCTAGCAAGCAATCCCAGGACATCCTGAATGTTACCATCACAAGCATTCCAAAGCTTAGACTGTGCCCACAGGAGACTGGATAGGGTAGAAAAACACAAAGCATGTAGTTCTGGTGCTAACTTACTGTTTCTGCTGTAACCACAAGGATTTCAAGGGATCCAGCCTGAAGATCGACTCCACACTAAATTACAGAAAGCTCAAAGCAGAAGGTATTTTTAATTAAAATGCCCAAACAGGTCTTTGCAAGCTAAAATTAAGGCTTACAATGGCACCGTTTATCTACAGACTGTTTCAAGAGCTTGCTTTAACTGTACCCACTGTGATCATTTAAGGAAGTTCTTTCCCTCTTCTTCCATGTTTACAGGGTAATGACTCCAACCATAAAAGCAGCAGGAAGCTGAAAATGCAGAGATGGGAGCTCCAAACTGCCACCGAACGCCCAACGCTTCCCCTTGTTGGAGGTCTCCTTGGTACAGTAATCTACATCGACAATTACACTTCCATTCCGGCAGCATGTTTTAATTATACTTTATCATATTACAAGAGAAACAGACTATTAGCTGCTGTTTTGTTGGGGTTCTTTTATATAAAAAGAAGAATCAGCTATCGCTTAATTGTTTAATAACACCTGCAACAGAATCATAAAGTCCTGAATGCTTCATTATTTTCCCATCATCCTATTTTCATACACAGTTAACCTATAACCAATCCCCCACCCGCAGCCCCAGAAAGGCTCACCCTGAGCAGATGAGAGCAGCAAAGCCAACTATTTAATTCCTCTGAAAATCCAAAAGCCAAAGCAGGTCACCTTCCCTCGTGGTTCCAGATGTCTGCCCAGAAACACAGGAGACATACGGCCTCAGATAAATGAATGACAAAGTTGTTGACCATCTACAACTGTCATTGTAGTCTACAACCAAGGTTCATTCCATAGTATTTACCTCTGAGATTTATTTTCTCCGGTACTAGAAAGGATAATGACTGAAAGAATGTATATTCATCGCACGGAGTCGTTTAATACATTTAAATGATTTATTTATTCACTCCTTGTACCACGGGCCACTGATGGTCAATACACAAACCAAGGCTGGTTTAGTGGCTGAATTTGAGATGCGTAACCTACTGATGGGGAAGCAGTTCTTTCCTCTCACTTTAGTCTTCACCTGCCATAAAATACACACCAGATGAACAGCATTTCTATGGAGTGGGTATGAGGGAACTGAGCTCTCTCTGCTCAGCATCCATACCAGAACCATCTAACAACTCATTCTTAAAACGAAATGATTCAAGTATTCGTTATATTTAAATATAAATGCTCTTTCACAGAGCATGCGTTCCCATTTTCCTTGTCTTTTCATGTCATAAGGATTAAAGTACCTAGCACAGAGGGCTAAGCAGAGATATAAATAATTATGACAGTAAATATAGAACCCTCAAGGAAATCAAATGAAATGTTTAAAGGAAATATTTATCAGCAATACAAATCTTTAATCTTCAAAACAGCAATAGATCTTTGAGGAGGCAAACCAAAAAGAAAACAAATGAGGCCCGACCAGCACCTCTTCCTACCTGACCTGGGCTCACTTCTGCACTTCTCCTCTAAGGAAACAACACCCATATCTTATTCTGAACCACCAAATCACCATATCACCAGTGATATGTCACACGTATCCCACTGCAATGGCCCTGGTGACAGAGGAGGTCACAAACCCAGGGGCAGCTCTGCAAACACAGCCATACATATTCTCAAGCCGACAGCACGCGGCCATCCCACACACCAGCACATTGCTTAATGCTACGGTACACTCAACTCTAAATCACCATTTCCACGCAGTAGCAAAATGAGGCAAATTGACGTTTTATGAAGTTTGAAACAGGATAATTTCATGCAGTTAAATTTTAAGACTATCAAAAGTGGAACCAACTGCTGAACCCATCAGCACTAAGGTCCCTGTATGCTGTATTTAAACTTCCGAGCAGCAAGTAGGAGAAATTGCCATTATATAAAGCCTAAATCGAGGGAATTTAACGTGGTTAAATTATTCCTAAACCATGGAAGACTGACAAGTTCTTTTATTACAAAGCGCTCTTATCGCTTAATGGAGAAAGTCTTTTATGATTAAAGTTTTATTTGGCTTTCAGATACCAACATCACTCAAGGAATATTGCTCCTGCAATTCAAGGCACTCTGGAGCACAGAATTATCTCAGTGCAGCAGCGAGGGAACACACAGCTGAACTCACTGCAGTAATGACACAGTATGCCATACTTTGGAAGTTGACACACCAGGCTCTGTACTCTGAGAGTGGTGAGGTGCTGGAACAGCTGCCCAGAGAGGCTGTGGATGCCCCGTCCATCCCTGGAGGTGTTCAAGGCCAGGTTGGATGGGGCCCTGGGCAGCCTGGGCTGGTATCAATGTGGAGGTTGGTGGCCCTGCATGTGGTGGGGGGTTGGAGCTTCGTGATCTTTGAGATCCCTTCCAACCCAACCATGCTGTGATTCAGCTATTGTTTTTAACCATATCATCACTGAGCAATGCCAAACTGCTAGAATCACTTTTAACAGAACCTGTAGCAAGCATCAGCGTTATCCCTGCGCCTCTACACACCAAGTGCTCCTGTACAAAATAGAACGAATACCCTTTAACTAAAAACTAGCTCATTTGTACTTGAAAACATTCCCTAATACAGCACAGTGTTGGTTTGCTGCTGACCACTGTATTTTCAGAACATAATTCGACAAAGCTCTGCTTAAATTACCACAAAATACCACGTTCCACCTATTTTTTTTCTCAGACTGCAGCACTGTAAGACACAAAGCACACTAACAGGTATTCTGTGTATCAAAATGCTTTCCAGCTGATTAGATTTGAAATTACCTTAACATTTAAGAGGAAGCTGTGCAAAGCACAGTAATGGGTACGGCAATAAACCACAGCAGGTTCTTCGGGAGTGTGTGAGCACAGGAGTAGCATCCTACCCATCCCTGCTCCCATAGAGGAGAGCAGCAAAGCACTGCAGCGTGCACCTTCCTTGGCATAGAAATACATGCAACACTCTAGTTTAAAAAGAGCCAAAAGCCAATTGAGCGATCAGTGCTATACTTAACTCCTACAAACCTAGAAACAAGGCCTTACTGACCAAGTGATAATTGAATTCTATTTCTTAATTTGTACATTTAAGAAGAAGCCTTCTCTACCAAATGTTTATCGGAATTCCTCTTAAAAGGCCTCTTTTCCAGCCCAGCTTTTGTAACCTTCACATCAACTGCTATTTTCTCTTGACAAAAGGAATGCAAAATTACATCTCTGCATGGTGAGTATCAGTGAAAGAAGCAACGGGGAATGGAGGGAGGGGAAGACATCGAGGTGTACGTTCACACTCCATCTTGCTTTGCAGAACAGCTCAGGAGGCACACACAGCACACACACACACGGCCTTCCTCTCTTCCCTCCTCAGCCCCAAAGCTCCAATTTCTAAAGCACTGCTACAGGTTTTCTGCACGCAGAACAGCCATGGAGCATGTAATTAATGATGACCCTCGGGAGGAAAGGGCTATTTCTGCCACAGCTAAGCCCAGGCACGGTGACAAACTATTAAGAGATTTAGGGGCTAAATGTTTCCAGGCTGCTTCCAGCCTTAACAGAGCCCTGACAGGAGCTCTGCAGCAAAATGCCAAAAGGATGAAACTCCACATAATGTACACACACAGGTGTCAGCTATGAGACCCAATAAAAGACCAAGACACTTTTTCTGTTTATTTGTAAATGATGCTTAAACCATTTGAACAAAAATAATTTATATTTATGTGTTTTATTTTGCTGCTCAGCCTCAGAAAAGCTTGTTAACTTGAATACTCAAGACAAAGGTGTCAAAAGTCACACAAGTCTTATGCGGAAATTCATATCACAGAGGTGATGGCTTGGGTTGGAAGGGACCCCAAGGTCCAACCTGCGCATTTAACAGCAGCCCAGGCTGCCCAGAGCCCCATCCAACCTGGCCTTGAGCACCCCCAGGGATGGGACATCCACAGCCTCTCCACTGCCCTGTAACACAGGAACTGGGGTGCACCCAGCGCTCCCATTCATCATAGGCCTTCCTAACCCAACGAGGTGAACAACACCTCTCTGCCACCGATAGATGGGATATCACAGAGGGCACAAAGTACCCAATGATGTTTACTCATCTTGCTCACTTTTCTGCATGGTAAGAGCCTGGGGTTCTTGTTTTGGCTTAGTTTTCTCATTAATTGATTTTTAATATAGACTAGACTCCCAAGGACAAAAAGGACGACATTGGAATAAATCCCGCTCTGATTCTTCACTCTTTATTATGCAGATGAATGCACACTTCAGCTTGCCAGGTTTGGCAATCAGGGCTCTCGAGAACGTCTGCAGCTGAAAACTTTCATTCCCGATACAGGAGTACACTGCACGACAGCTACCAAAAACAGTCTCCAGGAGCAGCACTCAGACACACAAACAACCAGGACTTCACACAGATATCGTCATCTGTAATCGTTATTCAAGTCTCACACTGCACTACTACAGAGGAACATAATTGAGAAGTGTTTCTCAGTGATAACACCAATTAGTATTTCTAGCAGGAGTTGCCCCCCAGTTCCATATCACTGATACTTCACAAGGGGAAAAAAAACTCAAATGCAAATCACAAGAACCACGGCTTAAAGCCAGTATTATAAAAACCTTTCTCACCCTTTGCAAAACAGAAGAGCTGCAGCACAGAGCCACCCAACGTGCTCTACTGCCTTCCAATGCTGTGACCTCTCCACAGTTCTCATTGCTCCTATGTCTTCTGGCACTTCTTAACACCTACACGGAGCTCACAAAGGATGGAAAACTACTCTGCTGTGATCAACTACACTGTGTTATTTTCAGAACAAGTGAAGGATTGTTTAACAGTGGATTAAAAGAGGCTGATGGCAAATCGAGCTTCATTTTTAAGCCTCAGTTCTTGCAACTGGGCTTGAGCACGTGGACGAGTGTTTGCAGAGCTTTCCTGAAATCAATGAAGAGTCATTCAAGGTATAGAGCATGGCATCAGTAACAAAAAGGAGCCATAATTCATTGACAATATCCATTATTAAAGCTGATGCTGGATGTACACAGCTTCCAAGAATCACTTATAAGTTCCCATGAAACTAAAACATTTGCAAGCAAGTGGGTCTAAAAGGTGACAGGTACTGTGCAGAGCAGACAGCTGCTGGCTGCAAAGAATTTCCAGTAATTTTATGAACATAAGAAGGAAACCTAAAAACCTACCTGTCAGCTGGAAAGCACAACCTGCTATCACCAAAGCAAAGCCGACCTACAACACCTGCTCATCCTCCATCACTGCAGTAAGAAGCATCCTGCCATTGGTCCTCCACAGCCTGCTGGAAAACGTGGTTCCCCTGCAGCCTACATGCTCCAACTGGGGGCACCTGATCTCTCAGGAATGCTTTCTTCTCTTTTGTTTCTTTTTAAATGCTTGCTACCAGATAAAGGCATCTGCTATGCTCAGGTTTTCCCCTCGATCTTTAGAATCTGAACTGCTCTAGAAATCAGCTTACTGTCCCATCACAATACCCAAATCAGCACTTCAGGTTTTATTTGTCAACAAATTTGTGCCAAGACTGGAGCGCAGTGTACACATTCATCCCTCCATCCATTAAATCTTTATGGCACGCTATTAAAAATATCTGCTCCCATTGTGAATGCAGACAGCCCAATGCATACAGTAATCTGACAGATAAACAAGTTACTATGGAAACTACCAAAATGAATGCCTCCTTTTCTAAACTTGGCCGTAACCCCAAACTTTTCATACCGCAGCCCAATGTTTCATTCACTTGCTTTACATGATTACAACAGACCTTTTCTCTCTCGAAACAGAAATACATTACAGGGTTTGAATAAATGAACCTTCCCTTTACACCGAGTTGTCCTCAAAATAGCAATTTAATAACTTGTACTGATTTTATGAAAGCCCTTTTGTACTACTTAGGAATATCGTTCACAATAGGGGAACAGAAATCTGCATAAAAACATTAGACAAAAATATTAAGGACTTGGCACTACTCTATGGGAGCCTAAAGCATACGGCACATTACAGATACATTAGTCATGCTGCAAAGACAAGCATTCAAAAATACAATTCCATCTCATCGCTCTCACTCATTTTAATTAAAATAATCACACTCCCTTGACAATTACTATTTCAGTCAACGCACACGCTCCTTTCTTTATTGCTCGGAGAGCTTTGACTTCCCCAAGTTCAACGTGCGTTTTCCAAAATGAGAATCATCTTCAAAGACAGCTTTTGGAACAGAAAATATTGTGTTTAATTAACAACTTTGAATTTGAAATTAAAAGATCTGAGTATTTTCCTGCAGGGAAGTGTTTTTACGTTCCAAATCCACAGCACCTTTCTCTGCCCCACTCCAAGACAAATCCTAAGCTCTCAGCCCCCCGCAGCACACAACCCAAAGGGATGCTGGCTTTCACTTGGTCTCCCACACACTGCTGTGGGAAGGATGGGGCTGCAGGAACCAAAGCCTCTGGAGTCTCTCAGAACTATCCCAATTCATGGATCAAGCTCCAGGCCATCAGACTACCTTGGCTTAAACAGCATCTCCTTTGTTGGAAGCTGAGCATGCTGAGCAAACTGACCTCCAGTCCACACGTAAGCACTCCTGCTTTCGATACCAGAAGGATTATTTCTCTAGGCAGACCTGAAGTCACCCTGCCTTGCCTTTTGCAAGTCTTGCATGTTTCAGAAGAGCCATCTGCTAGGAATATTAGATTGAATGCAATTAGTTCGCAACATAAGATTTCATTTCCAATCTCTTTCCTTGGGCCAGCAACTTCTGCATTCGTCTCTGTCATTTCACCCATTTACAAACAAACTACCAAAAAATGAACAAATACAAAAGCTCACAACAGGGCTGTCCTTGTATCTTTTTTAAAGCACTTGAAACAGAACTGTTATCAATACCAACACTGTACTTTACAGGGTTTTTTTTGCAAACTTTGCCAGCTTCTCCCTTCAGAGCCCTGGTTTAACCAGCTCGAGCAGCACACCTTGGCTCTGGATGTTCCCAACACATCAACAGCTGTGGTTCCTTCTCCTGCAGGAAGAAGAGGAGAGCAGCCTTGCATGCAGGCCAAGAGATGCCCTGCTGAGACCCTTCTCGCTGTCCACCTCAGCATGCTTCAGTCCAGAGAGAGGCCAGACCCAGCTCCGACTTCATGCAGTGCTCTCCATAAAACTTCACCTCTCACAAATTTTCTGAAGCGCTCTAAATCTCCTGAAATCCCAGACAAAACCTGAGCTTCCAGAGAAATCTCTGCTTTTGTGCTGCTTGCTACAAGACACGAGGTGCCTCTGAGAAAAGAAAGGGCTGCAAACCTTTTCTGACTCTACTGCTTTTGGAAGAGCATCCCCACACCCTGCCTGGTGCATGTATTGGGGACTTAATCCTCCATCACCTTGAGATTTGTCAGATATCAGCCACCTGCAGTAAGAGGACAGCAGCAATGGGAGAACATAACCCTACAGCTGCAGAGCCCACGCTATAAGGATGCAGATGCTGATTTACCAATCTAATATTTTCACCAATTTCTGCATATGCCATTGATGAGCAGGGACTGCTAAAGGCTGACCAGTACTGATTTTCTTCTAGGGCAGGAAGCAGGTATAAGAAATAAGGATATTTTCCTTCAATCGTGGTACAAAAATAGACACAAGTAAAGACGGCTTGTTTGGAAGCCAGCTCTGTGTTAATTGGGATAACACTCGCAAGCTGTTAAGCAACGTCACTAACCAGCACAACAACAGCTCACTGTTATAGCACCCAGCTTTTGTACTTGTCACTCGTACACTTCAAGATGCAGCAGACATCAGAAGGGGATTTCTGACAGCTGTGTTCAGTCTATGAACTGTCACCATTTACACTGTACACCTACTGCAAAGTTGTCTTCATGAATCATTTACAGAGCAATAATTACAACTAAAAAGGCATGGAAAGCTTACCTCTTACTTCTATACACATTCTACATAAGCAGAATCCTTCCTCTCTAAGCATAAGAATGACTCCAAACACTGGATTTCCAAATAATAATTATTTTGGCTTCTCTCTTCTACGTACCAGACATTTTATATTGCTTTTGCTGAAAAAATAACATACAAGGCTCAGGCTTCAATATGGTAGAAGGTCAGACACTAAGATATCTGCAATTCTGAAACCAGTGAAATAAAACAGAGTGCTTCAGATCTTGGTATTCTATCTGTTTGAATTGGAAAAATAATTTAGGAAGCACAGAGAAAGATATGAAAAAGATAATTAAAAAATAATAATAATAAATCTGTGGCCACAAGAAATGGCTCAGACTTGGCACTCACCCCTCAGAGCAGGCAGGAGGGACCTCTCTTTCTTGTCATCACATTTATTACATTCACTGAAGTACAGAAGTAAGAAGACGTCCACGAGCACCCACATGAGAGAAGTGGCCAGCACCACCTTGCAGTAAACAAATCTCCTCATCGCTTTGCTTCCTCTCCAGTTAAAGTGCTAAAGAAAGAACGCCGCTGCTGAGAAGCACCAAACTCCTACAGCTAAAATCCAACATGGAAGCAAAGGCATGCATCCCACTGCAATTAAAAGGAGAAAAGCTCTGAATTAGCTGTAATGTAATATATTTTAATAAAGAGCATGCAAAAGGTCAAAGTAGTGATAACAAACAGTTCTAACCCAAACTCCATTCTGTTCTAATCAGGAACTTTTCTCAACATTAGACGTTAACACAAAGAAGTTTTCTTTTGCCTCAAATACTGTGTTTATAGGGATGTTTTAAATATGTGAGGACTAAAAGCAATTTTCTTTCTTTAATTAATCCTGAAGGAAAGATTGAGTGTTGTGGCAGCAGCACCAAAGACACCTGCAAAAGAACACAGCAGTTACCCACCCACCTCTTTAGGCTCTTCCCTGCAATGTGACGTTTGGTCACCAAAAGCTACATGAGGTGCCAATATGTAAGTTATTTAAGTTCTTTACTGTGAGAGTGGTGAGGTGCTGGCACAGCTGCCCAGAGAGGCTGTGGATGCCCCGTCCATCCCTGGAGATGTTCAAGGCCAGGTTGGATGGGACCCTGGGCAGCCTGGGCTGGTATTCAATGTGAAGGTTGGTGGCCCTGCCTATGGCAGGAGGTTGGAGCTTCATGATCCTTCAGGTCCCTTCCAACCCAACCATCCTATGATTCTATGATCTACTCTCAGCATAGTTCCATAATAACCACATGCATCAGTACAGGCATGGGGCTGGGCTGCTGGAAAGGAGCTCTGTGAGAAGGACCCAGATGTCCTGGAGGCCAGCAGGATGACCCTGGTGGCCAAGAAAGCCAATGTGATGTGAGAACAAACCTGAATGCTATGAGGGAGCAGAGCCCCAGCACAGCTGCCCAGGGAGGTGGGGGAGTCTCCTCTGGAGCCCTCATACCCACCTGGACACTCTGTGTGCAGCTGCTGTAGAGAACTGCTATGAGGTTGGCCTGGGGGAGCTCCAGAGGTCCTTTCCAGCCCCCACAGCTCTGGGATTCTCTGCTAAGTTAGATGACATGCAGACACCTCACTCGGACCATTATACGCTGCATTCCATACCAGCACTGGGAGCTGTGCTTCAGCCACGTCCCCACACACAGCCTTGGAGCTGAACCACAAGATAGCTGTCCCAGCACCTGCAAAATAAAACACAGGACAGGACTTACTGCTCTGCTGCCTTTCCTAGGATGGAAACAAGGAGCCCATGTAGTATTTGCTTCCAGGATGAGCAGGCTGTGGGGTGGATGGAAAGCAATCCAAGCTGCCTGCTGCTGTCTCTGTGCAGCCTCCAGCTCCTGTGCTGGGGCACAGCAGGAAGGAAAAGGGGATGCAGCCAAGGGACCGTCAGGGTTGGAACTGGATGATCTTGAAGGTTCCTTCCAACCAAAGGCATTCCGTGATTCTCATAAATTGTGCCTGCATCTTATCTCAGTTCCAACGCGTTTTGTAAAGAAACTTAGGGTTGAGTTGCACTTCACTTGGACAAACGAGATGGAGGAGACGGAACAATTTAAATATGCTTTTTAGAAATCTGCTAGAAGTGCTATTTGACTACATAATAATCAATAAAGCCGTTCATCCGCCATACACACACAGCCAGCAGCTCCTTTTCTCACCAGAACGACACACGGCCGGTTGATTTAAAGTCATATGGGCTCTGGAACGCTTGCTTCCAGTTAGCACAATCTATTTTCATGCTAGTCAACAGGAACGGTTTAGTGATAGGAAGAAAATTACCAAGAAAAAAAAAAAGAACACCCTGAAAAATGACATAGATCTTTATTAGGGAAAATAGAGAACATGCAGAAGCCTTCACCCCCCCACACACAGCCCCTGTCACTGCAGCGGTTGTAATTGGCTTCTGTAGCCTTCAGTACCGCAGCTATTTGTTCAGCACCAGCTGACACAAAGGCTCGTCCTCCCCGAGCACTTCATCATACAGAGGAATTCTTTTCTTCATCAATTCTTGGTTTAATGCAACCCAGCGAACCTCAGCAGCATAACAGTCAGAGGGATGAGTGGAAAAATCCCCTATTCCCAAACCTGTGCAGCTTCTAAACCAACTGTGCAGGAGCCACTGCTGCTGTAACACCGTGGCTGGGAGCTCTGCAGTTTGCAGGGGTTAGAATGAAGACAGCGAGAAAAGCAATTATAGAGTTAATGGCAATAATAGCTTTGGTTCGCTTTTCTAATAATTAACATTTCAAACATGGACATGGAGGTACTGGAGCAGGTCCAGAGAAGGGCAACAAGGCTTGTGAAGGGCTTGGGAAATCAACCCTATGAGGAGAGGGTGAGGGAGATGGGGTGTTTAGTCTGGGGACAAGGAGGATGAAGGGAGACATTATCGCTCTCTTCCAGTATCTGAAAGGTGCTCACAGCAGAGCGGGGCTGGTCTCTTCTCACTGGTGACAGGATGAGGGGAAATGGCCTCAAGTTGCACCAAGTTTAGGTTGGATGTTAGGAAACACTTCTTTACAGAAAGGGTTGTTAAACACAGGAATGGGCTCCCCAGGGAGGTGGTTGAGTCACCATCCCGGGATGTGTTTAGGAGCCATTCAGATGCGGTGCTCACAGATAGGATTTAGCGGAGGGTTGCTAGAGTTAGGGTACTATGGGTAGGATGTGGTTGGACTTAATGATCTTTGAGGTCTTTTCCAACCTGAGTAGTTCTGTGATTCTATGATTTCAATTAAATACTCATCCAACTACTTAAAAAATGAAAAGCAGACCTACTTGAACACCGAAGCCCAGCTAATGCAGGGCCACTGAGTTCCTATGCAACAATACACACCCGCTGCCAAGAGCCCCGGCCACAAACTCTCCCCATTATTCCGTCCCTAAATTGCTTTGATTTGGGATTTTACTAAAATCTAGAGTACCAAGGCTTCAGGGAAGGAAAAGGAAGAGAAACACACCAGGCCTCCCAGCTGCCACTGCAAAGAACAAAGCTAATTTTAAACAGTAGGCAGCAGCAACAAAGCAGGGAAATCCCAGCCCCAAAACACTGCAGTTTGGCAGCGCTGGAAGCAATAAAGGCAAGGTTTTATAATAGAAAACAGGATGCAAATTTAGAACTCAGCTGCATTGCCAGGCTTTCCTAAAACTGCCATAGCAAAACAGCACTAAGAGGATCTTACGGAGGTTATCAAGTCAAGCTCTGTACAACTGGTAGAATTAAAGACAGCCACAAAAGCTCACATCACCTTTATCGGGTACTGGAACAGCCCCCTGCAGAGCTTGCTTCCACACAGCACGTGGCTCTGGGGATGTGAAGCACGTGCTCAGCATCGCTCCCTGCAACCCACCAGCTTCATTTCCTCATGGACTCAACACCATTCAGCACTACTCCATCCAGCTGCCTACAAAGCTTTTAATTTCATGCTATCTCTGTGAGATTACAAACCAAAAGAATTACCCCTTCGTTAAAAACAATGGCAGCACCAACTGGGGCCAGGGCTCTCAGGAGCATCCAGCACCAGCTCTGCTCCCTGGTTACATCCATACAGCCCAAAGCTGACACACAGCCCCACCAGCACACTGATCCCATCACAAACAGACCTCAAGCCAGCATCTTCCTGCCAGTGCTGTCTGCAACACACCTGCTGATTATCCCAATCCAGGCTTCTCTCTGAGGCATCCATCCATTTCCCAGCCCAGCGGTTTCCTCCGACTGCTTTTTGCTCTCACCCTTTGTCAGTGTGGCTCAGCTGTGGATGTAAGACAGCAATTGCAGTGACACAGGTAAGGGGAAAGCACAGCAGCAGCACCTGAGGGACTGCAAGCAAAAACCACATCTGGAAAAATGTAATGGGGCTTTATCTCCATATATTTCCAAATGGCCAACGTCTGCAGGTCTGTGTGAGCATGCCCTTGAATGGCTCCTTAATCTACTGCCACTCGTAGGACTGAGAATGAATTAAGTGTAAAACAGAGGTGAGTGACATCCTTTCAAGTGGATGCTGTTCTTAGCGGTGGCTGTGACAGCTTAACAGAGCACCCAAATCTTTGTATAAAGCTCCACATCTCCACAGAGACTGTTCTCCAACAGCATCACACAACAAGAGGAACCTCTCCTGTTCTCCTCCTACACCACTCTGAACTATGAACACAAACTGCTTCCACTGACCTTCAGGGCTACGTTTCAATTATCACATGCAGACTGCAGATAACAGGTGCTTTAGGAAGATGAGTAAGTGGATGGAATTGCATTACTGTTATGACTCCAGAGGTAATTTCCTGCCTTTTCATTATTCAGCTGAGGTATGCTGCCTTCCCTAGTGAATCTATCACACGGGCTATGCTTTTGAAGCATGCAACTTCACCTCAGTCAGGGCTGCAACTCACCCTGCCTGTTTTGTGCTGTATTTTCCCAAGCCATCCCCATGCACAGCCTTCAGCTCTCTAGTACTTGAGCAAGCTCAGGCCAGAGGCTAAGAACTAGAAACCTCAGGTACTGTCACAATACTGACCACGGGAGAAGGGTATATGAGAAAACCAGCTCAACTACAACACTTAAGCACTGGTAAGAGAAAGGTTTGGTGTTGTTATTTTTGCCAATCTCTGCTGCAGAACCAGAACACAACATGGGCAGCACTGCACCAAATGGCAGATGGCCAGTGAGAAGTGACAGGGTACATAAACACAACTGCACCCATGTGTGCCAGGGCCAGCACATCACAAAACAAGATGGCACAAGCCAAAGCTGCTGCCCTGTGTTATAAATAAAACCCATCAGAGTCGCTTCCAGAGAAATAATCATTAAAAAGCTGAGGAAGCAAACTTGCTTAGAAAACTACTAAGGATTGCAATCCTATTTTCCATGACACACCAATATGGTTAAAATACAGTTTGCCTTCCAAGAGTTAACACTCATCTGACCAAACCTACACATACGCTATTATCTCTAAAAGAAAAAGCACAAATCACCACCCAATACTGCAAGCAGTTCAATTCATGTACAGTTACCTGAAGAACTCAGAGTGCTCAGACTGCCAATCTCTGAGATGAACATAGGAAGCTTTTATGTTCAATAAGAAAACCAGGTGTATCAGGTTAGAGCTACCCAGTGCTTTGTGTCTTAAGACTGAGTTTCTCCCACTCTTTCCTTTCCTGAAATAGACAACTTGACATTTAAAAGTCAACCTATTCTTCATTTTAAAAGGCGAAATTGAAGTAGAAAAGGCTTATTAATTCACCTAATCAAACTTATTTGTTAGCCTACCCTGCATTTTCTGTTGCATTGTTCAGACTAGGGGCAGGCAATATGCCTAGCACCAGCTTCTCCCACAATCAATACCTCAATGCAATGAACCTCCCAGGTTCCCAACATCCAGACAAGAAAAGCTTTTTGTGGAGTCCTCTAGAAGCAATGTTTGAGAATGGCGACAAGGCCCCTGCTGACAGCACCGACTCTAATTTCACATCACAGTCACTCTGACTTAAAAACGAATCATCAAGAAGTAGTAGGATGTACAGAAAGAACGAGTATATAACCTGCATGTTTTTGAAGGCAGACCTGCTGCAAGAGCACAGGCCTCGCTGCACTGAACAAAAACATCCTATACCACACTTTGCTGTGCTGATAACAATGATTCCCCTGTATTTCCAGTGAGCGTACTCTCTCAAATTCATCCACTAATGTCACACATGCAAAAATAAACAGTATTAACAAAAAGCCAAACCAAGAAATCCCCACTAGCCCTGGACAGTCACACTGCACACTTGATTTAGCAGCTACCAACCCTGCCTGCAGCAGGGGGTTGGGTGCTGATCCCTATGGTCCCTCTCAACCCCAAGCCATTCTATAAGTAGCTTCCAGGTTTCTAAGTTTCTTATTTCCAAGTGTTTCTGCTTTCCTTCTTTGGCCTTAATTTTCCCATCACTGGTAGCAACCTGCTGCACGCTGCCTCAACCCAAAGCAGCGTGATGAGGAAAGCACTCTGATCCTGCAAGCAATGCTCAGAACATAAAATGGTAGTAAGCTTTTGCTGTAGATGGTAAGGAAAGCTTGACTTTACAACTCAGTAACCCCTACAACAGGGTTCTCAGAGCACAGAGTGGGAACAGATCTGCCACCTCTCTCCTTCCTAAACGCTTGGGGAGAATCAGGCTGCTTTTGCTGGGGGAGGCAGAAGCTGACAGCACAAAGCCCGGAGCCTGGCAGGGTTGCATTCACACAGCCCTTCATTAGTGCCTAAGAGGCAAAGCTGGTCACAGCTCTCCCTTAAGCTCACCTACAGCCAGAGGCTGCCAGTCCGCTTCCCCCTGCCGTACCAGCACCAGCTCTGCCCGTAACACCACGCATCCTCTGCAACCTGCAGGCACTGAGCTCTCATGCACCATCACAGCCACAGGGAGACATGGAACAGATCCGGGTCCTTCCTGCTCCTGTGAACAGATCGCTCCTAAACCCCACAGAGCTGATCCGAAGGGAACCCAACCACGTGCCACATTACACCCCTGGTTTAACGCGACGAATAAAATAATCCCAAAGCATCTGCAGCAACAGGCCAAGAGAGAGCAATGCTTGGAGAGGGAGCAGCAGTTTGGGAGCCCTGCACAGCTCACACTGCACGTTGACTGACACAGCCTGCTCCAACACACACTGAAGGCCCGTCCCCTCCCCTCGAGGCACGCTGCCCATCACCCAGTGGCAGCAACCCTCCTGTTTCCTCCTATGCCTTACTCATTCACCTTTCCAGAAGGAAAGAGAAGCTGCTTCCAGAAGCGCACGAACAAATGACCCAGCCCGCTGTCACTCCGCAGCACAGAACTAAGAGGGGAAAGAAGCAGACACCCAACTGCACGGTGCCCTGAGCAGCACAGAGCCAAGGGCAGGAAGGGACCCGGGGATGCCCGCACTGCCTGTCCCAGCCCATGGCCGAGAGCAGAGACGGGCGGCTCAGCAGGGAGAAATCCGCCACGCCTGGGGTCACAGGGCTCCGTGCGGACATACCTGGAAGCGGCAGCAGAGCACGGACCGCCGGCACACACCGAAAGTTGTCAAACGCCAGAAGCTCCGACCCCGAGCAGCGCTCAGCCCCGACGGAGCGGCCTCAGCGCCGCCCCCCAGCGCCGCCCCCGCCCGGGGCACAGCGCGGCGCCGCCCGCCGCCTCCTCATGGCTGCCGGGAACGGGACGGGATGCGGCCGGCGCTGCCCGGCTCTCGGCTCCGTGTGTGTCCGCCTCTCCTCCGCTGTGCCGCCCAATGGCTGCGGCACCGCCCGGCTCCCGCGATACTTGCGGCCCGGCACGGCGGAACGGAGAGTCCAAGGAGAGCGATGGGCGGGCAGGTGCGGGGCGGCGCCTCGACGACAGCGATGGAGGGGCGGTGTAACGTGCATAGAGGGGAGGGGAGAACGAGGGTGGGTGGGGGCGTCACGGCTGGAAAAGGCCGCTGGGATCCACAGCCGTGCCCGCTGCCCGCGACCCTCAGTGCAGCATCCCCACGGCATCCCCAAGGGATGGGGACCCACCGCTCCATGTGTAGCTCTGCCACTGCCCCAGTGCTCCGCAGGGGTGCAAAGGCAGTTCAGTGTGTGATGTCCAGCCTTAAAAGTAATAAATGCCCCGTCCTTGGAGGTGTTCAAGACAAGGTTGGACAGGGCCCTGGGCAACCTGATCTAGTAAAGGTGTATGTTTGGTGGCCCTGCCAGGCAGGGGGGTTGGAACTACATGATCCTTGAGGTCCCTTCCAACCCGGGTCGTTCTGTGATTCTGTAAATTAATCCCGATGCAGACTTAGTATGGACAAAGGACACTTACTTAGGTGTGTGGAGCCCAGGACATGAAATCCATCGTGCTGTGCTAAGTCAGTTCCTCTGCATTGCAGCGTTCTTATCTCCAGCCTCGCACAGGTGTTGACTTGTGTATGGTCATACATGGAAAGGAAAACAAAGCTGAAGGAAGAGCCAGTTCATTTCCATCTGAATTTCACATCGGTAATTACACAAAATACAGTATTCATTCCTAATAGAAATAAAATGGGCTGATAGATAAGCAGCTGACAGTTATCGCACGTGTGCTGCCTTTCAGTGTGACCCGTGTATTACTTTTAGCCAGCAGCAGCCTGTGCTGTTCTACTTACTCATTGTTATCGCTTTTTCTATAATATCTCCTCAAATGTAGGACCACAGGTAAACCAGAAGTAACTATTCATCAAACTCATGGAACTATCATTTGTAATATGAAAGCCATCGCACTTATTGCACTCATTAATCCGACAGCGGCTTCCTTTACAACTGCACTGCCTGGCTTTACCACTTGAAAATAAACTGGGTAACCTCAGAGATAAATTTCCCTGCCCTATGCGAGAAGGTTCAAACAGCCTTGCACATAAATATGCCTCGAACACAAATCTTCGAGCTTCTTTAAAGCAGGATGTGGCACTGTGTCCTCTCATCTGATACAGCAGGTGTGTGTAACGATGAATTAGGCACAACTGGCAGTGATTCCATTGCTTCAGGCTTTGGTTTCCTCAAGCCTCCCAGACA
This sequence comes from Coturnix japonica, assembly GCF_054131305.1. NCBI lineage: Eukaryota > Metazoa > Chordata > Aves > Galliformes > Phasianidae > Coturnix > Coturnix japonica. The sequence goes on along the minus strand of NC_140669.1, from coordinate 3,161,875 downwards.
CATCATCCGGGCTTTGTGATTTCATTTGATTCTTTAATACATACCTTTTCCCATCTTAGTGACTCCCTGTGTCTTGCCTTCTCTATGTATAAAGGCTACTTCTGGGTGCTCCTGCCCTTCTAGAATGGAAGAAGTTGGCACTGAGCACCCTGAGGTGTTTACTCACTGAAGAGCCTGGGCTGGTATTCAACGTGGAGGTTGGTGGCCCTGCCTGTGGTGGGGGGTTGGAGCTTTGTGATCCTTAAGGTCCCTTCCAACCCAACCACGCTGTGCTTCTATGATTCTTTTTGCTCTGAATTCAAAACACAGTTGTCCAGATGCATCTATAGTCGACATAACAGAGAATTAATTTTGTCACCAACCTATTTCTTCCCGTTTGATGGAATTTCATTTCAGAAACGCAGGATTTATAGCTTCCTTTCCCTCAGTGCACATTATCACTGATATAACTGACAGGTTCCGTTGTTAAAAGCAGTACATGAGTTTTCTCCAACAAAGAGCTCTCGTCTTTCTGACATTTATTACAACTTTATTACTTCCATCCCCTCCTCAGTGAAGCTCTTTCACTCATTGTGGGAGTGTCTGAAGTACAGATTTTTCATTACCTGCGACTTATCATTCATTTTGGGCCAGAAGTGATTTCCTTTTGACTAGCTGTCAAACAACGGCATAAAAGTACTTGAAGTCAATTAAGCTAAGAAAGCTCATTTGAGATGGGAGGGGAAGGTTAATGTTACACGCAAGTTTATTAGGCTTTCAACTACACACAGCAGGATCTGGTCCTCTGTCCACAAACGCATCAAATCTTTCTGTTTGGAATTCTTACTTTTAATAGTCCAAACCTTTTACACTGTCAGGCTTTATAAGGATCTGGCACTTTGAGAAACCTCAGTAACAATTTTGGCCATATCTCTTATAACCATTTGTCTGACTGGCTTTTAGTAAAACCCACCTGATGAATTAAGACACCGTTTTAGTACAGCTCAATTTTCTTTGACTCTTCTCTTGTCTTCCCACAATACATTTATTTTTCCCCTTCAAATGGTCTCCTTTATTAAAGTTAAAACCTTTGGTGTCAGCATCATACCATCAATTGGTTTTTTTCCCCCTTAATCTGTGTTTCCAATCTATACCTGCACGAAGGGCAAGCTGTACTTCAGAATCTTACATAGAAACAATGCTCCATGAATACTGCAAATCATAAGGGTTTCTTGTTAGAAATAGGAAGCGCCTTGAATTCACACCATAAAACTGCCTCTGGGATTTCAGCACGTTCTCCTGCAAACTTCACAGGCATCAATCAGGGAGATTACTGTCGCCTTGCTCTCAACCCAGAGGAAAAACAACACTTTACAAACTCAATTAGAGCTCCTGAAATTAAAGTAAAATGGTACAGCAACAACAGCCTTGAATTTGGAAGAGTGGAATGTTAACAGGAGTGTGATCTAGCCCTGAAACAACCCCTAAGCCACAGAAGAAATAATTCACGTGGGAGGGGGATGCTGGCTGGAGTGTGCCAACCCAGGCAGTGAATGGGGAGCTGTGTCTTCCTCTCAGACCCCATGTCTCTGGACACACCAGCATGGCACAGTCACTTCATCCCTGTACAGGTGGGCAGGCCCACGTCTGGGTCTCTGCTCTGAAGGCTGCTCAATGGAAGCAAATTAAACACTGGCTGGAGGCAGGCCTGGGACTCAACTATCCACAGCATCCCTCTGCCTTCTTTCTGGCCCAATTAATACTTAATGATTCTCTACAAAGCGAAACGGCTTTAATAGGATGGACAGAGAGAGATTTCCTTCCTGCCTCATTAGGCAGCTCTCCAGGGAGATGGGAGCTGCAGGTCGAAGCTCTCTGAGGCAGGGAAGGAAATGAAATCCAAATCCTCACATCCTGCACAGCCACTGGGCTGAGGCCGGGCCAGAGCCATGAGCCCAAGGACACAGACTGCACATCACCCACCATTACACCTGCAGGCACATCAGCACCTGCACAGCACCATGCTCCTTGTTTCCAGACTGATATTAATGGAGCGTGATTTGAGATAACTACAGCAGTATTCTGAGCAGGGATGTTCACCTGAAGGAGCCATTAGATATCTATGACATTAATTCAGGCTTAATGGCTTTCTGCCCGGGGAAATCTTTGATTTTAATAACGCATAGATCACATCATTCATATCTGGAAAACAGATTTTCTGTGCACAGTGCTTTCCTGGGCTTCGTTTTGTTTCTGTCAGTAACTGCTGCCACATCTTAAATGAGACATCACGTTTCTGTATGTGTAACAACAGCCAACAATCTTTTTGGCTCGCAAGTAAACCACAAATGTTCTTGCTGAAGAATAAATGAGCAGTCATTACCCATTGTGGTGCAAACTTGGGGCTTCAGCACATTTGCATTTACTCCATTTAAACAAAGAGAGGTTGGGCCAACAAGTGCACACAGAGCAGAAACCAGGTTTCTCTTCACACATGCACTTGAGTGTTTTCCCAAGGCAAACATCAAGCAAAGCAGCGTATTGTACTGTGTGTTGAAGTACATCGAGAGTCAGTGTAACCAAAGGGTTAAAGCAAGCTGAGCTGTGACAGTGCTAATTTGTGCACAGCTGCCCAACTCAGCTTATTTATTTCAGACTGTTGGAGTTATGAGTGTTCTACTGCTGCATGGGAAAAGCTTTCAAATTAAGTTCTTACAGAACAGGGTGTGTTATTTACAACCAAGAATTGGTCACTTGGAGACTTTCTTCCTCTCCATCAATTAATTAAAATCAGGGAACTGTTTCAAGAGACCGACATCATTCAAAGTTATTCTATAAGACGTAAGCATAAAACAGCACACAAATTGCTTACAAATGTCTCCTTATGAGCAGGACTTGGAAGGGTTAATGCAGACTTGACACCTGTGATATCCATAGAAGTACCCAAGGCAGGCACCCACCTAACAGCTCCATTTCCATCTTTGAAATGAACGCTGCTGGGCTGCATTCAGCTGGCACCTCCAAGCACCAGCACACAGTGCTGCAGCTCTGCTAGCACAGACACACCAGTATGAAGCCCGACTCCACTGGTTTGTTGGGTTACGTGGCCTCCATTCAGTTCACCAACATCCTGCATGTTTCCTGTTCATACAATGGCTTGGATTGGAAGGGACCCCAAGGATCATGAAGCTCCAACTGCCCCACCACATGCAGGGCCACCAACCTCCACATTGATACCAGCTCAGGCTGCCCAGGGCCCCATCCAACCTGGCCTTGAACAGCTCCAGGGATGGACGGGGCATCCACAGCCTCTCTGGGCAGCTGTGCCAGCACCTCACCACTCTCAGAGTACAGAGCTTCCTGCTGTCATCCAACCTAAATCTTCCCTCCTTCAACTCAAAACCATTTCCTCATCCTGCTGTTATCTGCCCTTTCAAAGTGTTGCAGTCTCTCGCCCTAAGAAACACACACACCCCTGCTGAACGTTTCTATTCCAGTTGTTCCTTCTTTTTAAGATGAATCTTTTTAAATTAATGATTATTTTTCAGCAATATCACAGAATCTCAAGGGTTTTTCTTCCCCGTTAGCTGCTCTGACAGTGCTTTCCTTCCTGCAGTCATTAGCCTCCCACAACAGCCAATTAATCCTGGCTGTGTTCTTTCTGTTGATTGGCTCTGATTTGAAAGAATGCTGTTGGCATCTGAATTCAAAATGTGATTTCTTACCACAAAACTGTAATATCACTTCTTCCTTTGCCATGCTTTTTGTCAGCGTGGAGAGACAGCACAGACACACAGAAACAAAATACCCCAATCTGGTCTCACTACTCTGCACTTACCAAAATAACACTGCTAGTAAAGGAAAGGCCCTCAAATGTCTTTGTATATTAGGAAAGATAATTTAAACCTTCATTTTTCACTGCTTTATGGACCTTTTTTCGTGAACCTATTGTCACCCTTCTTCTAACCCAGAAACTGTCAGTTACAAGAGCACGGCACACAGTGATAGAAATCAATGAAGAGTTCTTCCCCAAGCAAATCCAGTCTTTATTCGACTGTGCAAGAGTGACTGCTGCATCCTTTATTACATTTCATTGATGCTTTCATTAAAAATGAAGCTTAGTTACATAAAAGTAAGCAAACATTAACTATATTGCATCACCTGTGAGCAACTCCACTTCTCCCTCACCTACTGCTTTAATTGCTGTAGTACAGTAGCACAGTATTCTGGACCAAACTGACAAAATCAGCCATTACTGTGAGGGGTTCATAATGTTATAGATCATACAGTGTGAGTGACAGCTTCGCAAAGCCTCCCTTATACATATATATTCCATTATACAATATACTCCTCCATCTATACTGCCCGGATAATCAATGGGTTGTGCTCTAAGTGTCTCAGTGCTTTTGTTCCTAAGGGATCCAAGTCTATGGGTCTGCTGATAACTGCTCTGAGCAAGCGAGAAAGGAGAAAATGCCTCCTCTTGAAGGCTTTGAAGGAAAAAAAAATGTTTATGCTTAGTGCATTCCAGAAGCATTAAAAAACCCACCATATATCTATTGTGGTGATTATATGTCAGACTTCATGAACTTTCTGAAAAAGGAGTTTCAATGGGGAAACTATTAGAGCATCATTAGGTAGGCTTGACCATCAGGTAACAATATGAGAAATGGAGGTGGTGTTACACTCCACAGTGTTACATGGGTTAACTTGAAAAATAACATCAGGAAACCAATATTACTGCTATTATCTGAGGTGATATTTCTCAGAGATGTATTTTGCAGTGATAGTTGCTACGATATCAAAGGAAATCAGGTTTGTGCTCTACACAGATCCATGCACACAGCCTGGGGTGCTTTGGGGGAGAGAGGGGGAGCTCTGAGCAGGATAGAAATGTCATGGGAATAAAACAGTGTGGGCAGGAGAGATCAACTGCCATGTTATTGTGGAAGGAAATTAAGGATAAACCAATTAATTTAAGAACCTCTTGCTGAAACAGCTCTGCTATTTCTTTTCCAGCTGAACATGCAACGGTTCCCTGAATTCCCCACAACAAGTGCCCTCCTACCACAGCCAGGCACCAGAACTGCAAGACAACCTGCCCTTCCTCCCCATCCCCTCTGCTTTCTAAGCTTTGGAGATGGACATGATGAAAATCATTTTGCTCTGCTTTGGCAATGGATACAAGTATAACTCCTCCAAACCCTCCGTTTTTATAACACAAATAAATTCCTTTTGCAGCAGCTTAGAGAAATCCATTAGCTAAATAACTCCACTGCTTCTGTCTTACGAGCCATAAGGCACGTTCTTACTAAAGGACCTATAAATTATTACATGAAATGCAATCACAGAACACAGAGTTTACGGTACTGATTTGCAATCAGAGAAACAGGGCTATCCATCCTTCCATGAGACAACCCAAACAATAATGGTAAAGTGAGGCAGTGAGGCCATGGTGCTGCTCAGAGCTGTAGTGCCCCATCCCTGGAGGTGCCACAAGATGTGGATGGACTCTGGGCAGCCTGAGCTGGGGGCAGCCAGCCCATGGCAGGGCTGGGGCTGAGGGCTGGGAGGTCCCTTCCAACCCAGGCACTGGGAGCTGTGAGTGCTGGTGGGATGCAGGAATGGAAACACACATTGCATGTCCTGGAAATGACTTCTCATTTACTGATCACCATAAGGCTGAATGTTTGCTTTGATAATTGGCCTTTGCACAACAAAAGGCATTAAGTCAGCCTTTGTCTAAGTCAGTCACAGTGAATTATTTATGAGACCTATTTTCATGTGATTAATCTCCGAGGGTCTAAAAACAAAACTTCTGGAGATGCAGTTCTGCTCTTCACTAATTGCTGCTGCTCTTCACTAATAGTTGAGGCAGTGAGAGTCACAGAGTGCCATTTCCCTTCACAATGTGCCCACCCCATTGCTGGGTTGGGGTCGGATGGCACAGCACTCCTCCAGGAGCCAGAGGAAGGCTTTTAGGCGATGGGGAACTCCTTGCTGTATCTATCCACAACTATGCAGCTGAGACTAGAAGTTGCCTTACCTGCATGCACACACCATGCACTGCTGTAAGGAGGAAACCCCACATCCTGACCAGCAATGCATCCCTCAGTCCTTCTGAGAAGGCTGCTGCTGTGCCCCATTCTCAGCACAACAACATGGGCAGAACTCAATTAGCTCCGCTCGTTACACGGCTTCTGCAGAGAGAGAACTTGGGATCATGCTCAGCTTTGGGCACAAACAACCCTGAGAGGATGCTGAAGGATATAAAGATCGATGTTATGCTGGAATTAGGAACTGCCAGGAAGCAGCAAAACCCAGAATGTGCCAGGTGACCTTCCCTGGTAGCACCATGCAATGAGTTGCCATCTAACATCAAGAGCTGCCATGCAAAGGACTGCTCATTGCTTGGAAGAGCTAATTAAAAGTGATGCATTAAGGCACAGCAATGTTAAGCAGCGCAGCTTTCCATAAGCAAGCTGAAAGGGCTCGGGCTGCTGCTGCCGTGCCATCTTTGTTTGAAAAATGATAGCGAGTGGCAGGACTGCTTTAAATTCAACCTTTAAACTGACTCTTAATAAGAATGCATTTCTAATGATAATTAAGCGGATTAAATAACTCAGACTACTCATTTTCTGGCTCCAAATGCTTGTTCGGAGGGCCGCAATTATAATTAAATGTAGGTGATGGTCTCTCCTGTGTGTCCATCTTTGTATACAGATGTACAAATAAAAGCACGTGCTCGTTGTCTGAATGGCACTAGCCACAGAAATGGGTTGAATTCTAAATGCATTGCTTCAATATTTCAGCATCCGTGATTTAATTTTTAAAGTTCCTCGAGCACATAAGTGCTTGTGAACCCTGTGCTGAACTCCTAGAGTTCTGGTGTTAATAGTTAATGTCCATAGCTGCACGTCTGATGCTTCACTGGGTCACCTTCCTGCTTTCTGCTCCATGATGCCCTGAGTCCTGCTGTCACCCAGCACAGCAAAGGAGCTGCCTCTGCTGGATGAGCCACATTCACTTTCCACAATGCAGACTCTGCTGAAGTGAAACCACTGCTGGTCTGCAACGAAATGAGCCAGGGTGGGATTTTAGGGGAAAAAAGGAGCCGATGCATTGTCTCCTGTTTACTGCCTGCCCTTGCCCAAGCTGCCGGGCCTCAGCACCCAAAGGCAGCAATGAGTCGGGAGCTGGCAGCAGCACATTCTGCAGCACAACTCAGAATAATTATCTCAGCTGAATTAAGTGCTGGGAATTAGCATCAACGCTGCACCACACCAGTACAGCCCTGCCTTTTTGTACCCGTTTCTCTCACTGCTTTGCACAGAAGCCATGAAGCCTTCCCTGCAGCGTTGCTGTGGTTTCTGCTCCTGTGTCACCAGCATCTCCCTGCCAGAGGAGCTGGGGCTGTGTGATTACAGGAGATTCCCCTCTGACTGCAGCCCGATGCCACCCAGCACTGCTGGGGGTGGAAGCAGCCCTGCTTTGCCACAGCACACAGCCACCAGAAGGGTGCTGGGCAGACCCACCAAAGCCAGAGCTGCGTGGCCAGAAGGTGGCCAAAGGCTGCTCAACACCAACACATTCCTGATTCAGGATGTTCCAGATGTGCCCAGCCCACTGCAAAAGGCTCTTTGTCCTCTAATGCTTTAATTACGGTTATCCTTTAATTCCATTTGCTGCACTGTGGTGCTGCCATTCAAGTGCTTTCCAATAGAGCCATTATGCAAGAAAACATGAAACAAAAAATGAATCAGCTGTTAAGCAAGAGGAGCCAGAGCAAAATGCACATCTCATGTCCTTCTGTTAACGTTGGGAATGAGGAATATTTCCTTCCCCAAAGAGCAGCCAGGCATTGCACAGCTGCACAGGGAGTGGGGGGTCACCATTACTGGGGCTGTCCCAGAGCTGTGGGGATGTGGCACTGAGGGACGTGGGCAGTGGGGATGGGGGGGTGGACATGGGGATCCGAGAGAGCTCCTCCAGCTTGAAGGATTCCATGACTGGACATACATTTGTCAGACCTCCTTGTGTTTTAATTAAGGAAAACAAGAAACAAACAAAAAAGCAGAGAAGTGTCAGAACACCACGACAGAAGCAGCAAAACAAATCAGTCTCAGCACAGCTTGTCCTCCTCTAGCTTTCTAGTGTTCCACCTTGATGCTGTTTTGGTTTTCTTCAAGATTCCTCCAGGACCCACCATGTACAATAATGAAAACCTTGTGAGTTATTTTTAAATATATCCGGCAACCAGACCACTTAAACATCCTGGCTTTAAATCAATACATGACTGATAATTAGATACCAAACCTAATTCAGCCCGAAAGACTTGGAGGTCAGGCATCAGGTACTATTTAATTAAGTAAATATAAACCATATTGATTGTGTTTTTGTATTACTCTGCTGATGATGCTGCCTTTTTATGGCTTATTTGTAGACTGCAATGAGAGAAGCAGCCCAGGAGCTGCCAGGCCATCCCACTGCTGCCATCCCACTGCTGCAAGGGGTAAAACCTGTAGTGACAGTGAGGGCTTGTGCTCATGCCTTTGGGCTGCCTCCAACCAGCACAATAAATGCTACCTAAGGTTTCAGGTTCCTTGCACGTCACTCATGTCCCATTCTGCACCCAGCCATAGGGTTCCAGCAGAGCAGCTCGCACACCAGCCCTTGGTTTTGACACTCAGTTCACCAGCCTGGGAGATGTGTGAAGGTTTTTCCACCCCTGGCACAACACCACAGAAACCACATTTCCCTATGGCAGGTTGGGCCACATTGCAGAAGTAAGAGCACAAAACAACAGCTGGCTCCAGAGCAGTTATTATTTTCTTCTTTTTAAACTTGGACAGGCAAAGAAGCCCTTTTTATGGCCCTGTGAGCCTAATGGGGTGGTACAAAGTGCTTTCCAAGAATGCTGTTTAAAAATGCTATTTTTAACCAGAGAGCAACAACTCACCTCCCGCAGCTCTCCCAAGGCACTCAGGGGCTGCTCCTGAACGTGGTGCTGGGTGCTCTGCATGGCTCCCACCATGGCTGCCTGCTGCCCCAGCACACAGCGCTGCCCACACAGATGCCTATCAGAAAGCAAAGTGCTCCTCCCGCCTGCCACAGGCTGCTCTGTGCCATCCAACCAACAGAGCTGTCACTGATTGTTTGCCTCCTGAACTCTGCCGTAGGATAAAGAACAGATTTCTCCCCAGCCTTTTCCCATTTTTCCCATCCTTTTCCCATTTTTCCCATCCTTTTCCCTCTTTCCCCCGTTCTTTTCCCATTTTTCCTTTCCTTTTCCCATTTCAAGACCTCGTAAGCCATTAATCAACTTCTAAATGACTCCTTACACATGATATGAGAGCAGCAATTGGCTGTTCCAGAAGGCTGAGATTTACCCCAGTGACTCCTGCCATGGTTGCTGCTCAGCCCACCAAAGACCCATGCAGAGCTGTGCAGTAACAGCAGGTCCTGAAGTTCGGAAGGTGAGGATCAGAATCACATTTACAGCCACAAGCTGTAATGCCTTGCATTCACTCCTCATGCTTTTGGAGTCCACCAAGCATCACATGGGGCTGTCAGAGCCAGGCTGAGCTGCATGGAACACCCACATAGGAAACGCTGTGCCCCTCCATCCTGCAGAGAGCTGCCTTCTTTCACATCAAGAAACTTCATTTTCTCCTCCCTCATCTGGATGTTAACATTCCTGCACTTCAGCTTGTTCAACTCCGTTATTATCCAAAGGGCTTCCTGTTTGGCTCGGAGGAAATTGGCTTCATTTAAAATGCCCTTTTGCAGCTCCCTTTTAGAAGTAATTTTATTAAAAAATCTGCTCGATGTCTTTGCATTTAATTGCTAATAATAGTTCCATTCAAGTACCACTTATAAACTCAGCAGGTCTTGACCCTAAGAATCATTGCTGCTTTGCAGGCTGGGATGCACACAGCAGGGATGCATGCAGCAAATGCATGCAGCAGGGATGCTCACAGTAGGGGTGCATGCAGTGGGGGTGTACAAACAAGGATGCACGCAGCAGGGGTGCACAAAGCAGGGATGCTCATAGCAGGGATGCGTGTATTAGGAGAGAAAAGAAATGGAGGGGGATGAAGGTGTGACTGTTTGCACCAAGGGCTCGGCAGGACCTGGGAGGAGGTGACTGCCCAAGGAGGCTGTGGATGCCCCATCCCTGCAGGCATTCAAGGCCAGGCTGGATGTGGCTCTGGGCAGCCTGGGCTGCTGGTTGGTGACCCTGCACACAGCAGGGGGTTGGAGCTGGATGAGCACTGTGGGCCTTTGCAACCCAGACCGGGAACCTCTCCGAGAACGGACAGCCGATCTCAGACAGCGGCGGGGAGCGACGTTCTGCAGACCCGGAGCATCCCGAGGATGGATCTCGCATTGGAAAAGCAGCGCATCTTTCCGCCCCATCCGGCCGCCCGTCCCCGCTAGGTGTCACTGCGCGACATGAAATCCGCGCTCTGTTCTCGCCCCTCTCCGTTCCGAAGCGCCCCGGCAGCGCTCGCACGAGTCGTGGATGGGATTTCGGGCATCGCCGCCCCGGGATCCGCTGTGTCCCAGGCCCAGAGCCACAACAGGAGCGGGCGGAGGAGCTGCCGACCTCACTGCCACCGTCCCGGTGCCCTCAAGATGCAGGCAGTGTTTGGCCGGTGTCCCCCATTCCCGTCAGAGTCTGTGACGGCTCCTAGAAGCCAGCCGCTGCCTAAGGGACAGATTTAGAACCCCCATTCCATTCCACTCACACACTGTTTCAATCCCTATCTCACTCTATCCCGATTCTTACCTCATCTTGTTCTCATTCCTCTTCCTTCTATCCCCATTGCATCCTCAGCTCATCCTCATTTCTAACCAATTACCAACCTCATCTCAACCCCATTCTCATCCCCATCCTATCCTGTCCACATTCCCCTCCCTAGTGCATCCTCATCCCCATCTCAATTTCCCTCTTTGGATTATCCTATCTCCACCCCATGTACACTCCCACCCCTATCCCCACCTCCATTCCCACCCCAATCCCAACCCCATCCTATAATTCCTCTCCCCACCTCCATCCCCTCCCAAAGACCCAGGCTGGGGGCTGCCTTGCAGGTAAGCTCTGGTTGCCACCCTCTCCCTCCTCTCTTTGGGGTCAACTCCAAGCCTGAAGCAGTGGAGAGGAGCCAGCCCTATCCTGACCCTACAACAAGTGCTCTGCATCACCTGAAATGTGCATCACCAAACCTCTTAGAAACTTTCTCCAACGGACACTCTGAAATACACTTCACTCCTCAAAGCTCCTCCAGTTCTGGCCTGCAAATCAGAAGGATGAGAATGAAGGCGATGATGGGAAAAGAGGTTAAACTGCACACCGTGCCTTAGCCCTGCCATTAGATCGCAATGGGGAGGTTTGGCAAGCACACACTTGTGCCTGTTCAGAGGAAGAACATTTCTTTCTATCAGTTCCTCAACACAGAACACCAAAGTCAATGATACCCCAGTGCTAAGAGGCACCACACACACAAACTGAGAGTTGCCCTCTGCAGTTTCCTAGCACTATTTACACGTTTTCTCACTACTGCCCTGTTTGGCTGTGGCAGCCCCATCTCTACCGCAGTTCTGCTGCTGCTGCTGCCTCGGGGAGCAGAGCCTGTTATTAGGAAACATTTCCAAAGGGGAGAAGGAGGGAGCTGCATTCTGCACAAAGGAGTTGTGCGGAGCTGAACTTCTCTTCCAGCATTTTCCTCTGGCTAAAACAACTGCCAGCACTCCCTCTGCTAATTAGAATTAATACTATCTTCTTCCTCCAGCAGTAAAAACAGAATGTTCTCCTCGTGTCCCATCAGATAAGGCTGCAAACCTCAGCCAGCAGGGCCGTCAGGTGCCTCAGAGGGGACCCACAGGCACCAGCACCCCCAGCTGTGGGCGGCTGTGTGAGCAGCTAAGGAATTGCCACCCAGCCATAATTTACTGCAAGGGGCCCAGGAAACACCATTTTCCTGGCCTGGCCCTCAGCTCCCTGTTAGTTCATTCCCATGGTGTAACGTGGCCATGGTCCCGGCTGGCCATGGGCAGTGCTCAGATCCACATCCCTGCTTGGAAATACCCCCAGCCATGGCTCAGCCCGAGGAGTGGAGCAGCTGTCCCCTATCACCCCATATCCCAAACATCGCTCCTGGCCCTGCCATGCTGGTCCCAGCTGTCCCAACCATATCATTGAATCATAGAATGGCTTGGCTTGGAAGAGGCCATAAAGATCACAGAACCATGGAATGCTTGGGTTGGAAGGGACCTTAAAGATCATAGAACCATAGAATGGTTGGGTTGGAAGAGATTTCACAGCCCCAGCCCTGCCGTGGGCTGGCTGCCCCCCAGCTCAGGCTGCCCAGGGCCCATCCACAGCCTGGGGCACCTCCAGGGATGGGGCACCGCAGCGCTGGGCAGTGCCACAGCATCACTGCACTCCGAATAAAAAATTCCCCCCCTAACATCGGACCTCAGCCTCCTCTCTTTTAGTTTAAAACCATTCCCACCCGCCCCATCATCTCCTGCCCGTGCAATCCCTGGACTTCTTCCCTAAAGCAAAACAACCCTCAAAACGCCGCTCCTCCAAGTCCGACCTGCGCCAGCCCGTCCCTCCCAAACCCCACCCCTTAGAAACCCACCCTCAGAACTCTCTCCTTTAAGCCCCATCCCCGGAACCCTCCGCCCCATCCGCAGGATCCCTCCTCCAGGTCCCTCTCCCTCACACGCAGCCCCCAAACCCCGACACAGAGCCCCGTTCTCCCCCCCACCCCGAGCCCCGGTGCCACCCCCCGGGCGGGGCTGGGCGGGGCGGGCGGAGCGGGCAGCGGCTCGGTGCGGGGCTCGGCGGGGCTCGGCTCGGCTCTGCGGGGCCCGGCCCGCTGCATGCGGCGGCGGCGGCGGCTGCGGGGCGGCCGGGCGGGATGAACGGCTCTGCGGGCGGCGGGACGGCGGCGGCGGGGCTGGTAGCGGGCGCCGGGAGCGCGGCGCTGGAGCTGGAGCGGGCGCTGCGCTGCTGTACGGCCGCCTCCGCGGTGACCGACGGCGGCGGCGGAGGAGCGGCGGCGGCGGACGAACGGAGCCTTTACATCATGCGGGTGGTGCAGATCGCCGTGATGTGCGTCCTGGCTCTCACCGTCGTTTTCGGCATCTTCTTCCTCGGTTGCAACCTGCTCATCAAGTCCGAGGGCATGATCAACTTTCTGGTGAAGGACCGGCGGCCGTCCAAGGAGGTGGAGGCGGTGGTGGTGGGACCGTACTGAGCTCCGCTCCCCGCGCCCCGACGACGCGGCCCCGCACGGAGCGCTCCGCCACCGTAGCGCTGCCCGCTCCCGTCCGCTCCCCGCTCCGAGCGGCACCGCGGCCCCGAGGTGCGGGGAGAGCCGCGGCGCCGAAGTAAAACGCGCTCTGATGGCAACAGGTCTGGGCTGCTCTTTTCCTTCGCGTTGAGAGCCGGGATGGTGGGCGGGAGGGAGCGGGGGAGGCGGCGGCTCCGCGAAGCGGTCGGGACCCCTCCGGCCCCGCGGATGGCGGCCCGGGACAGCGGCACCGACGCCTTTTATGAACAAAGCCGAAATCCTCGCCAACAGGTGATTTCTTACAGCCGCGTTTAAGGGGGAGATATTCAGATATTCACGCTCTGATAAATGTTTTACTCCGTCGTCCATTTCGTTCATAGGGATAGCGGAGCATCTTTCTGTGAGAGGCTGGCAGTGCTATTTGTCACATCCCCCACAGTTGCCAGCCTGAAATCAATACGGCCACATTTGCTGTAGGAGCAGCGGATGCGGCAGAAGCACTGGGGATGGGTGCGGGAGGGCTCCGGTTCCCGGCACCGCTCTGTGCCGGCCAGGTTCCTACCGGAGCCGCGAGGCTTGGGGCTGCCCCGTTGTCTCTCGGCTTATTCCGGGCTGATCAGAGCACAGATCATTACGGCCATCGACAAGAGATGCTGAGAGAAGTTTCTTCTTTGATGGTTCGATGCTGAAGGGAACAATCTCACCTAAAGGGTGGTGACGCACTGTTCACAGGTTGCCCAAGGAGGCTGTGGATGCCCCATCCCTGCAGGCATTCAAGGCCAGGCTGGATGTGGCTCTGGGCAGCCTGGGCTGCTGGTTGGTGACCCTGCACACAGCAGGGGGTTGGAGCTGGATGAGCACTGTGGGCCTTTGCAACACAGGCCATTCTATGGTTCTGTGATTCTATGAAATGTAGCACTTCCAACGAGCACTGGAGCTTAGGTCCTTTTTGGGTTGGAGAGTAGAATCGAGCTGGAGCCTGAGGCAGCTCCAGACAGAGAATAAACTTTTGGTAGCGAATGAAACCAAGCAGGATTTCGCAATGTGGTGCAGTTCCCTGAGATGAGCAGCAATCTCAGCTGTGTACTCATTTAAGGGAAAGAAAAAGAACAGATCTGCCTGTTCTCCCAGGAACAAATATGCTGTGGAATTTGTCATTAAATCAAAAGAAATGTTACTGAGCTATCCATTGACTGAAACGATGGGGAGAAAAGTAACCAAAGCTCTCCTCCCTTCTATACCCCTTAATGCTGGAGGAATGTGAGATAACACAGCATTTAATAATACAGTACAAAGGAGAACTCCTAATGGAGATGTTTGGCTGATTACAAAACACCCCCAAGTTGTTAACTCACATCCCTTGATGGTAATGCAGCTCAGTTGCTCCATAGCCTGCCTTGCTAGCAGGGCGCTGCGTACCTGAGCGCTGCTTGAGGGCTAGATTCATTACGTATTCTTTATTAATTACAGCAAAGTGTAAGACATTTTAATTAACATTTGCCAGAAGCCACAGTTTTTTCCAATGCTGTAAATCTGAGGGATGGTAAAGCCTTGGTTCTGTAGCAGAGCAGTCAACCCAGGAGGCAGCTGCCTGTGGCCCGAGGGTATAACATGAGAGCCCCCATCCAGCACAGAGCTTCCAACCCATCTGTAAGCATTGGGTTTTGGATGGCCAAAGCCACACCTGCTCCTATGAATGAGCAGAGGAGTCCCCAAAGGAGGACAATGCCACCTCATGCTTGGCTCCAAGACAATACAGACAACCAACCTGCTTCTCTGTGCTTGTCCCTGGTAGAATACGCTTGATTTCACCAACCAAGGTGTGTTTCATTGACATCATTCTGGTTCCTCTGTAATGTTTGCATTCATGGCATTCCCAGAGGGGCAATGGTTGGGCTGAGTGGCCCCAAGTACTTATCAATCGGTGTGAGCTCTCCAGAGGACACCTCCAAGTTATGTGGGGCTCTGAGATGCCCAGTCACTCGGGGGGGGGGGGGCTTGCAGAAGGACCCTCTCACATGACTCACTGCAGCCTCTCAATAGCTGGTTTGGAGTCAACAAGCCCCAAAATCCAGACAGACCCAACCAGAGAAGGGCAGCTGGGTTAATTCCTTACATGGTCACTCCTTGAGCATTATAGGGTGGTAGAGTGGTTTGGGTTGGAAGGGACCTTCAAACCCATCTGGCCTCAATCTGTGCTGAGGGCAGGGACACTGTCTGCAGACTGGGTTCCCAAAGCCCCATCCAGCATGGCCTCGAGCATCTCCATGGGCAGAGCATCCCCAGATGCACAACATCAGCTACTGATGCAGCAAACTAAAAAGCATGAGCCCAACTCCCCCAAAGCGGGGCTGGAGCAGCCTCACCTTAGGCTGGTGCACTTCTGGCGTGCTTTACTCTCTCAAAGGTAGCACAGCAATTTTGCCTGGGTGAAAGCAGTATCCAAGAGGTGCCTGTGCAGCAGAGCCTCGGGCAGAGCTTCATATTGCTGCCCATCTACAGAGCATCCTCCTGGGCCTGCACATCCCTGGCTCACAAGCAGTCTCCTTTGCTTCCAGCTGGCTGGGAACGAAGGCTGGGAAACATGAGATAATGAATTTCACTCTTTCAGCTCAAAATGTGCACTAATCTCCTGGAACAAAGACCAGGATGCATCTTAGCCACTTCCCAACAGCCAGTGGTGTTCAATGCTTTAAAAGAGATACACTTATTACAAACACATTGGCAGCTGCAATTGCCTTTAGATAACCCTTTAGAGGTACTCAGCTTCAATCCCTCTGTATGGCCATACAGTTTTAATTGTATGTTTCCCTCGTCTTCATAATCAAACAGTGCCAGAAAGATGGATGCCAGCAGGTGAGATCTGTGTGATGCAGTGCTCACGTTCAGGCCATGACTCTATGGAAGCATCCAGGTGGGCATCCCCTCCAAACACACAGGCTCTGAGCCCCTCTCATGTACCACTAAGGAATGAACAACTGCAGATGCTGCTCTCCTCGCCCCAACCTCTGTGCACGCACAGCTCCTCCTGCTGCACTGATTTCAGCAGACGGTGATGCACGGCCCCAAGGGACGACACATCTCTCAGCTCTTTGATATCATAATGCAGCAGCATCCCCTCCATAATGAGGGTTTAAACTTGCTCACTCTCCATGAACGTGCCATTCCCTGCAGTGTGCCCAAGGGCTGCAGCTCACTCACAGCCAGCCCAGCACTGCACTGCTCCCACCTCCTCTGCACCAATGCATCCCAGCACCAAAATGGCAAAGTGGAGCTCTTGCACAAAAGACAAGCCAGCAAGCACACGTGTCCCATGTGGACAGCACAGGAAAAGCACTGGGAGCAGCTCAGTGATGTTGAATGAGTGCCTGGTGAACTGGTGACTTCTAGCAGTGTCCATGTCTGGGAAAACAGTGGGTTTCCAAGCAAGCAATGTTATCCATGGGAAGCTGAGGCACCAGCGCTTGCTTGGGTGAGGATGATGCACACCCACATGCAGTCTCAGCAGCTCCAACTTCTGTCTTACTCCTCCTGTATTTAAACCCAGAGTGAGTGACCTTGGAGGCCATGCAGTTCATCCTCTGCAACGGACCTGGAGGGTCAGCTCCTTTTATGGCCCACCTGTATTATTCTTAATGCCAAATAATAGAGTGCTTGTAGCTGGGTAGCAAACCCCAAAGGAAGGAACTGGAGGGAGCCGGGCTGGCTCAGGGCGAAGTGTATCCATCAGCCCAGCCACGAGCCGCTGGGGACCCATTCTGTAGCTATGGAAGGTATTTTTAGCACATGGAAAAAAAGTGTCATGAGCGCATGATATGAAAAATACACAAAGCCATCTATCACGTTTATGTCTTTTATCCTAGCACAGGCAGGTTGGGCCTTGCTGGGCCCTGCTGACCTCTGGGTGCTGCATGCTCCTTGGGAGCTGCCCTGCACCAGGCCCTGCTCTATGCTCGTGTCCCATGTCAGCATTTCCTCAGAGTGCATCCATTTCTTGCTTTCATTTTAGCTGCCTTTATTTCTTGTTTTGTCACCAACATTGCAGACAGAAGGAAAAATGCCCCTCTAAGCTGAAACCTCACATGCACTTAAAGGAGCAGAGTCCTTGTGCTAAGGGTTAATAGGGTGGGGAGGGTCAGGTGGGACACCAGGAACCATTCCTTCTCCAAAGAGTAGACAGGCAATGGCACAGCTGTACAGAGAGTGGGGGTCACCTGGGTCTCTGGGGTGTCCCAGAGCTGTGGGGATGTGGCATTGAGGGACATGAGCAGTGAGCATGGGACTGGAAATGGGGTTGGGCGTGGGGATCTGAGAGGGCTTTTCCAGCCTCAGGATTCTATAATTCTATGATTCCAAGACGTTCTTGACAATGGGAAATCTCAGGTTGTAGAGTAACCTCTGTTGGAAAGATACAAAAATCCTTTTACCCTGATAATATATTCCCTACAAGACTGCATTCACCAGAAGCTGATCCTCTGCTTCCCAACCTCTCCATCACTCTTAGGACATTCTGGACTAACACAGACAACAGGACTGCTGTGTTTTGGAAGCTAAAGGAACAAAAAAAATGCCAACCGTGTTGTAAATGTTAACTACACGTAAGAGCTACTCAAAGGTTTTCAAGCAAAGAGAACGAGCTGAATTAGAACCAGCAAGTTCAGGACATGGAAGAAGGAGCCGTTCCCTTTAATTGACTCGGCTCCCCAGAACACTGGTGGCTGTCTGACAGCAAGCAAGGCGCTCTCAAACCCAACTGCCATTGAGGGCGTCTGTGTGTGTGATGGAACTGCCATTCACAGCCTTCAAAATACGTGTTCAGGGTTTCACAAACCCATTCCAGCGTTCACTGCAACCCCTGCGTCATTAACAAGGCCTTCATCTCCCTTCCCCTTTGCCAAATATAAACTCAGAGATGATGGACGGTATATGTTTGAGATGACCTGGCTCTCTTCCCACCAGCTGAGCAACACGATGCTGCCGTTCCCCATGTGCCCCGTACCCTGTAAGCACCATCTTATTCCAATGCACTGAAGTTCAAGGGGGGCAAAGAAAGGAGGAAACGGTGTGCTTTCTTCAGCAGTTTATTCTCTGCATGCTCCATTTGCTTGCTGTCACTTTGCCTCCTGTCCCAACGGTACATCATGACCGCTTTTATACACAAATACCACCTTTAATTTGAACAAAGCACGTCCACGGGATATCTGTACAGTGAGAAATGCATTGCTTTAGGAAAAATATACAGTGTTACTGAGAAATGGAGCACAGCAGGTATTAGCTAATGATACCTAACATTTGTTGTACCCTGGGCAGAAAATGAAACCGCACACATTAATTAAAAGCAGGCTTTGGGGAAAACAGGATAAGCTTGTGCTACAACACAAGTGCCACAAATGCAATAGCTCTGGAGCTGATGAACAAGCAGCATCCTGCACCTTGGCCATGCTGTGCTCCACCCCATGTCTTGCCCCTGGATTGATTATAAGGGTTTTAGCAAGGCACCAGCCCCTCAGAAACTGTGACTGCCACTGATTCAGCCCAGTGCTTTGAATGTCCTGAAAGACTGCTGTGCTGTCAGCCAGCCCAAGTGGGGCCAATGAGGCTGCTCCAGGGGAGATGGGGTGCACAGACTGTGCCTGGTACCCAAACAGAGATGCAGTGATTATTATAATAGCAAACTGAGAGCTTTGTAGTTGTCAGAAGTACACTCTTCTGTTTTCACAACAAAACAGAGTGAGGAAAGGTTATAGCAGTACTTCTGGGAGGCAGAGACATCGCACACATGGGCCTCCAAGTAGATACAGGATGCTTGTGGAGCAGTGTTTCCACCTGCAGATGTGTGCTGGATGGTACAGCACAAGTGGCATGGTTTGGTGGGCATGGGGTGATGGGTCTGTGGTTGGACTCAGTGACTTTAGAGACCCTTCCCAATGTAGCCCCAGCTGGAAAACCTTGAGGAACGTACAGCATTGAATAGCAACACGCAAGCAATCCGCCTGCAGGCAATAGGATCTGCCATGTGGAATCACAGAAACAAAGGTCCAGAAGGCCTGAGACACCAATCCATAACCCATGGATGTGGATATAAGTAGATCTGATTCATGTTTTAACAAGCATTTGAGTCCTGAGAAGCTCTTGCCAAGGAGCACAAAACTCCTCATCGGATAGGCATCAATAGGCATCTCTGTCGGTGCCTATTGAAAACTACATGTCCACACACCACAGACGTATCATCATTCTTTCTTCCCCTAATTCCTCCATTTTAATATTTGATCATGTCTAGAAAAATATTAAATATTGAGTTTAATTTGTCTCCAGACTGTGGAGACTCAGCACAACAACTCCAATGGCCAGCTGCGGTTGGTGTTTGGAAATTACACACTACCTAGAGTCTATCACAGACTTCTTTCTTAATTTGATTCTTAATAAGAGCCACAATGAAAGGCTCTCCGTCATCCATTTGCATTTCATGAATGAGACTTGCAAACTCAAAGCCTTTGAAGCTGGACACAACATCCCAGGAGCAGCCTCATCAAATCAGATGCAGAGGCAACACAACCTCTCTGCCACATAAATCTGTACTCCTGTGTTCTAAAACGTGTATGGATGCCAGCTGTTCTTTTGGTCTCAGTGTCACGCTTCACTGTTACCTTCTGCTGATCAAATGGCTGAGACGTAGAAAACTTTTCAAAACCATGGCTCCTAGGACACAGAATGAAACATTACTCATCTAGCCTACTTTCTTAATACTTAAACAAATTTCCCATACTAAACAACATCAAAATGCATGTTGCCTCAAGGGTAAATTTTGTCTGATAACTTCAGTCTTGTATAAAGCCACACAGATTAGCAGCAGTTGTGCTGGTCCTCTACAATTCATTATTTCTTTGTTTTGACATTCCTTTGCCATGCTATGGCTGCAAGGATGGATGGATGGGTGGATGGATGGATGGATGGATGGATGGATGGATGGATGGATGGATGGATGGATGGATAGGTGGGTGGGTGGCTGGCTGTCTGGCTGGCTGGATAGGTGGATAGATGAATGGATGCTTGGCTGCCATATACATTGTTCTCAGGAGTGCTCCTCTGATGCTCTCAAAGCATTGGCACATTGTTAGATGTGAAATTTCATTTGATATTTCTGGGGTTCTCCCAGTGGGCCGCAGCTTGTACTGGCAACAAGCAGAGCCCTTAGCAAGTTCATTGCTTCTTCTCATCACAAAGTTCTTTAACGTTTCTGCCTTTGCTCCCTGTGAATAACAGCAGTGTTGTTCCTATCTAGTAATCAAGTAACAATACCATAGGCAGTATTCTTTCTTTTAAGAAAGCATTTTCCTTGAAAAGCTTTGCTGCACTTGTTTCTAAATGCCTTTTATCCTTTATTGTACTGCAGTGGCTCCAACTCTTCCTACAGTAAATACAGATTTTTTGGGTAAGAGAGGCTTCTATGCAGCTGTTGTCACCAGTCCCTGGGCCAGGCTTGAATTGTACAGTGCAGTACATGCAAGCAGACCCAGCAGTGGTCCTGCAGTCTGTGCTGGAAGGGCTGCACGTTGCTTTCCCTGATGGGCAGCCCTTGGATGGACAGACTGCAGAGGAATTCAGGCACACGGCCCAGGTGTGCAGCATGAGGTGTAACAGCACTGCTGGGACTGTTCCCAACCACCATGGCACTAAGATCTGGGTAAACAAACTGCTTTCCAAAGGTAATATTGGAGCGCTGTCAGTAACCCAACCTGGTACATCCCTGCTTCTCCAGATGTGCAACATGGTACTGCAGCTGCAAAACAGGGATGTGCTCAATTTCCCACCATAGAAACGTGGAATAATCACAGATCTCTGTGCTGTCATTGTTTTATTTCAGAACAAAAACATATTTTCTCCCTACCCAATTTAAGGGTACAACTACTCACCATGTAGCAAGAAAGCATCTCATGTGTTGCATATGAGAAAGCCACAATGCATCACAGAACTTGGCCAGTAATTGCAGAGCTGTGCTATACCTGCCTTCCAGTCCAGATTTTGTTCATTTCTAATACATTTTAGAGAAATGATTGATAAGATGGAGACTTTAATCCAGCCCTGCACTGCCTTAATGAGACTGTAAAACGAACATACTGCGTTGCTATAACCACCTGATAGGAGCACAGCACAAAGTACCCACAACAATATGCTGGAGCCAGAGTTCATTTAAGAGCCATCATGCATTCAGCCACCTGAGTGCTGCTGCCCTCCTTTACTCGATGATGAAAGCCCCAGCTCTGCGGAGCGACCGTTTTGTTGGGGATGGAAACTCAAAGTGGGAAAATGGAAAGATGGCGGATGGTTGGACTGGATGACCTTAGTGGTCATTTCCAACCTTAATGATTCTATGATGCCATAAGAAATGTGGCAGGCAAGCGTAAAACAGCTCTGGGCAGCAGGATATGTACAACTAAGAGAGGAATGCCGGAACGGCTGGGGAGGTGATGGATGGTCACACTCACGTACCAGGCACCCTTCCAAGGAACAGCAACCCTGGAAAAATTCCTCCCAGACAGAGGGCTATCTATGGCTCCGTGTGCAGAGTGGGGCACCAGGAGGTGGGAGAGGGGCTGAACGAGACCCGTCAGTGCTTGGAGGATGGAACGTGGCAGTCCTTAAATGGAGACAGAAGTGGTGATGTGTATGCGGGCTGGGTGGCCTCGGCCTCCCCATGAGCCTTGAGTCCCTTTGCTGCCTCCTCCAGGAGTCATCAGTCAGGGGGGCCCAGCTGGGAGTGGGCTGGGGGGCTGCTTGATGGCAGGGAAAAGGGCCGTGCCATAGCAAGTAAGGGAAGTAAACTGAGACCCTTTCAGCTCCCAGCTCTGACAGCTCCGGCTGAGGCCTGATGGAGAAATAGTGCATGGTGGGATGGGGGATCTATGGTGGGGGGGGGAGAATGGGAAACATCAAGGCAAACTGCACCAGCCCACTCCCCCGGTTCCAGGCAGGAAGGAAAGCAAAAACATCTTAAATCAGCTGATGACCATTTCACAGAAATGACCAAAGGAACGTGCCAAATGAGAGCATAGCACTCTGACTGTGTATTGCACATGGACACCGCGCTGGGAAAGTGATTCAAGCTCTGTTTATATTCCCAGCAAGAGCTTTGCCATCCTCCAGTCCCCAAGGCAGATTAATGGGGAGAATTAATGTCGCTCTAGTCCTGGTACTTCTACATAAAATGAGGAATCCCAGCGCTTCTTTTCCACCCTAAAGAAGCAGCCGCAGCACATGGCCACAGAAACAGGGGTAAGCAAAGCTCCATCCCCACCAGTAAACAGGCTCTGATGGGAACAGAAGGGCTCATTACAATCCAGGAAGAAAAACCCACAATTAAATGAAATCGAGTTGCATAGTTTTAGGAGAAAAGAGTGAAAAATGCATGGTTTTAAGGAACAAGAGGATGAGAGGGTGTCACCTCAAGCTCCACCAGCAGATGTTTGGGTTGGATTGATATCCATATTTCTTCTCCAAAGGAGTGATAAAGGCTGCCAAGGGAGTAGGGGGTCACAGTCCCTGGGGGAGTCCCAGAGCTGTGGGGATATGGCACTGAGGGATGTGGCAGGGATACAGGGGGGTGGGTTGGGTTGGGTGTGGGGATCTGAGAGGGCTTCTCCAGCCTCACTGACTCATTGATTCTAAGAGCTGGTTTACGTGTTTGGAAGAGGCAGACAATCATACTGTACAACGGTCGCAGGTAAAGCTGCTGTAACTAATTCGTACCATTACGGATGAACCTGTCACCAGAGCTGACACTGAAAATTAAATTCTCTATCTCCCTGCAGCCACACCAATATCAGCTGTACTGCATCTGTGCTTCAAATAGGCTGAGATGAATGGCTCAGCACGCTGGTACCGACCAGTTTCCCACCTGCAGATCCTCTCCTCCAGTTCTGCCCTGCCAGCGCAGCGCAGGAAATAGATGAAAACAGCCCACATCAAAATAAAAGCATACAGTGTGCCCAAATCTTTGACATTAGAGATGCAAACCTTCCTGAGAGGAAAGGGACTGTGTAAGAAAATAGACTTAAGAGGGGACTGGCACGAATACTTCTCCTAGATACATAAAATGCCT
Organism: Coturnix japonica; assembly: GCF_054131305.1. Lineage (NCBI taxonomy): Eukaryota > Metazoa > Chordata > Aves > Galliformes > Phasianidae > Coturnix > Coturnix japonica. The sequence continues at coordinate 3,138,490 of NC_140669.1, read as the reverse complement.
ACATGCATGCTGAGAAAGGAAAGCGGCGCCTGCTGGGACCGAGACGGCTGTGATGCTGAGCAGTCTTTGCATCACACATCAGCCTTAAGCAGTAACTGCAGGGGAGCTGCCTGCAGCCAGCAGCAGGCTGGGCTGGCTGTGTTATGGGCTGGAAGAAATGCTCCTGCTCTGAGAAGCTCTTTGTCACCCGTACTGATGAGCAATTTGGAAGAGCTTAGGTCTCGGTGCCTGACCTGCAGTTGCTATCATGGGAGTTCGTGCCTTCAGGGGTTTGAAGCAACAGAAATACACACAGAGAGCCCCCCATCCCATTGGCAGCTGGTGGAACCTCATACAGAGCGAGGTGTGTCACTGAGCAATGCCAGGAGATGGGAAAACTGAGCAAAGCAGCCGGAAAGCTGAACGTGGATCAAAGTAAAGAGAAAAAAAAAAGGGAGAAAGGGAAAAGAAATGTATAAGGTGCTGCACTGAGAGCAGCTACAACACCCCGTCCCAGTCCCGTGTTGTTTAGCTTGTGGCCTAACACATCCCCAGCATGACCCCCAATCCCAACCCCACCCCACCCCACCCATGCCTGCTCACCACATCTCAGTGCTTCCTACAGCTCCTGCTACATCTGTAAAGCCATCACTGAACTCACATGAGAGAAATAATGTATTTTTCCTACTTAGAAATCATTAATTTGAGGAGCAGATGGAAACTGTTTGTTTGTCAGCCAGACACTGTCAGCTTGCCCTGTAATGGATACGGTGCATCTGTGCAGCATACACAGTTTTCAGCTCCTTGCTGCCACCGACTTCGCAGCACATATTTAAAGACCATTTGCAAACACTACAGAAGGAGCTTCGGGCGTTTGCATATCACAGTGCTGGGGAAGTTTGCCATCAGTCCTCTTGATGCTTTTTGACAATGCCATCACACCATTGCGGGCAGTTTGTCACTCTTCATTCAGCTGCCGTTCACTAACGCAGCAGCAAAGCATCGATAGCAAAAGCTATCATAGGATCGTGGAATTATGGCATCATCTGGGTTTGAAAGGAGCTCTGAAGGCCACCTGCGATGGACAGGGACATCTACAGATTGAACAAAACAGAAAAAAAAAGAGAAACCCAGCAGTTTGGGGCAGCCTGCTGGCTCTCATATTTCATTTTAAACTGAAAAATAAGCTATTACTGCATGGTCTTCAGAAAAGGATTAGGAATTGTCCAGGATATAGAGGAGATGAATAAAAGATAGATCTTGTGAGAGAAGAAAAATGAACAATAACACAAATCCGCTGTGGTCCGGCTCTCTGTGGGAAAGAGGTGGCAAATCTTTGCTTTTGAAGGCTTTTTGCTGAGTGTAATGCAATTTCCCAGGCATGTTGCTGGCTGATAACTGCAGCTGGAGTGTTTGTTTCATAAGAGTTTGGCATGGTCAGAAAGCTGTGCCTATGGTGGGCTCACATCAGCTGATGAGCACCACGGGAGGAATGGAGATGCTATCTTCGCTGTGAGCACAGCTTTCCAAAAGCCTCCCTGTAATAATTCTACCGAATAATATTCCCAAATGCAAAGCCCTGCAGAGAGCCTGCTCTAAGCTGAATTAAAAATCACAGATCAGGAGCTGATTTGAATCACAACTCATTAACACATGTAGAGACAAAAGGGTGAAAAATGAGTTCAAATAACCCGGAATGATTGGGTTGGAAAGTCCATAAAGATCATAGAACCACAGAATGGTTGGGTAGGAAGGACCTTAAAGATCATAGAACCACGGAATGATTGGATAGGAAGGACCTCAATGATCATAGAACCATGGATTTGTTGGCTTGGAAGGCACCTCAGAGCCCTGTTTTCAAACTTGGCTGCAAATACTTGGAGAAACGAAACCCTGTGACCACAGAGGCTGTAATGGGATGGCAGCAGCTCTTGGATGAGCTGATCATAGACTCACAGAACCAGTAAGGTGGGAAAATAGCTCTAGGATCCCCACGCCCAACCCCACCCACCCCCCCATGCCCACTGCCCACGTCCCTCAGTGCCGCATCCCCACAGCTCTGGGACACCCCCCAGGGATGGTGACCCCCTGTTCCATGGGCAGCTGTTCAATGCCTTTCTGCTCCCACTGATGAAGATGCTGAAGAAATCTGGTCAGACAGGAAGCATTTTGTTTCCAAGATCAGAGGGCTGTCCAACACCACACGCGGGAGCAGAGGAGATGCCCAGCGTGGATACCAGCAGTGGTTTCCTTGGCAATTGTAACTATGCAAAAGACACCCATTTCCTTCTGTCTGCTAATGTAAGCAAATATTCAAGCCTGTCATTTGATCCATAAAGGTTAGTCCAATTAAAATCCGCTCACCTCATTAATCCACAATCACAGCGTTACATCCAGAAAAATGGTGCAAACGTGCACTTCTGCGAGCATTTCAGCAGCCCGGTGCACTTTGGCTGCACTATTCTCTGTTCACAGCAACACATGCATTTCCCTGCTCGGAGTTATTTGGCACACAGAACACTCTAGCACAGCTGGAGGTGGCCCTGGTAGGGCTGTGCAGCCCCAGCTGGGTCCCACCAAGGCAGCTCCTGCCCCAAAGACACACTGTGCAGCTTGGAGAGGTCCTCAGCTATAGTGATATGGGGATAAGCAGGATGTTGGCTCACGTTAGTTGTTATAACTAAAATCACTGCCTCTGTTAAGCGACTCAGAGGTGTAAGTTCCTGCCACGAGCCATGGTCACCCCCTACAAACAGCAGCTGACAGCAGCAGCACAGTGCTATGCAGCCAGAAGTAAATGGTGCCACAGGCTCTAAGGCTGTAAGTGAACCCCACACTGACGGCCATCACCGCCATCTTCCTGGAGCACGTATTGCATTTCAGACTTAATATGAGATGTTTTGAAATGAGCTCACCAGCTAACATTAATTAAAAGGAAAACAAAGCAGTCTCGATTTGATTGACAGCTCAGACACGGACTATAATTAACAACCCAACGGTGTGCTTGGGAAACGATGAGCAAAGCAAGTAGTGCAGGAGGGAGCCTGTACTAACACAGCTAATGCCTCAGTGCTTGGGGTGCTTTGCTGAGACTTCCAGCAGCCTCCAAGGCCCCATTCAACTTGCAGAGATGATGGAAATGCCATAGGCTGGATCGAATGGGGAGAGGGCAGAGCTCTCCTGGGGCACCCTGCATACCAGCTGGTGGTTTGTCACCCAGAGATAAAGCTACCAATGTGAACTGACCAAGATGTAAGCACCTGCAAACTGGCTTTGAGGGAGAAAATGGTCTCTCCTGGTGCAAAGAATCCGAACCCAAGCAGCTGTGCCTCCCCAGCACAGCACTATGCCACACACTGCTCCCACTTATCCCACCCAAGTAGGACTGCTGCCAAGCACACAAGTAACATATTAGCTACTAGTCTGATTTTCAGTCATTATGGTGACCATTAGTCCGGAAATAATACCTAGTCATTTATCCTAAGTGTTTGGCACAGTAACTGAGGTCTGTGGGCAGGCTGGATGCAGCGCAGAGCTTGCGATGGCTTTGTCGTGGAGATCACCAGGGCTGATGAGCTCCTTAATTTCCACCATTATTAGCACTAATGAAATTCTGCTCTCTAATAGCTGCACAGCTATCGATTTTTAATTGCTTTGTTTGTGCCTCGGATTGACTGATGCTGACACAGGGTGGTGCGCAGCAGGAAGGCTGCCCACTGTCACCTGGGAGTGGGGACAGACCCCCCCCCTCCTTTGCCCCAAACTCTTCTCAGGAGCTGCAGGGAGCAATGAGGTCTCCCCTGAGCTCCTCTGCTCCAGACAGAGCCATCCCAGCTCCCCCATCAGTTGGCACTTCAAGCCACTTGCCCCATTTTGCCATGATTTGCACTCAGTTCCCATCTGTGTGGCCCAGGTAGAGCATGGCTGTGAGCACTGGTGATGCTGTGCATGGAAATCACTCCTTAATGTCATTGTGATTGTCACTAAGGGTGCACACATACAGCCAGGCAGCTGTCCGCATTTACTGCTATTCTCCTGAGCATCCCCAAATCTGTCTGAAATAAGAGAAAACTTTCTTTGTTACATATGCAAAATGTTTTTCCATTTGAATTAAGCCACACTGTCAGAGATAGAGGATACCCACTCAGAAGTGAGGAAGCAGCCCAGGCTCCTTATGCAGGGCAGCTTGGGGTGGTAAGGAACTTGAACGGGCTGCCCAGGGTTGAGGAGTCCTATCACAGGGTCATAGAATGGCCTGGGTTGAAAAGGCCCACGATGTAAATCTAGTTCCACCCCCCCGCTGCGTGCAGGGTCACCAACCAGCAGCCCAGGCTGCCCAGAGCCACATCCAGCCTCATCTCTATTCCTGAGAGTAATGAAGAGATGTGTGGATGCAATGCTTAGAGACATGGTGTGGTGCTGGACTGCAGTGGGGGGGGGGGAGGGGGTCTTCATTTCTGGGTCTTTTCCAACCAAAGTGATCCAGATTCTACCTGGCTCATTCACAGACCCCAGATGTGAAAAAACTTCATGCATTGGTAGGTTTTCTTCAAATGCAATAATCCTCAGGTTAAATGGAGAAGCTGGGCTAAAGAGCATAATTAGAGAACGGAAAGAGATTAATGTCCAACAACAAGAGTGAATTTCACTAAGATTCCTGTCTTTTAATGAGAAAATGACAGAAAATCACCTTCTCCCTCTTCCTTCCTTTCCTAATCTCTAATGAAATGATGTCAGATACACATTACAGCAGTGTCATCCTTCTTTTCAACTCCAATCAAAACAAATCCTGCCTTCAGCCAATAAAAGAAAGTGGAGGAAGCACGAGTTTTGGTCTTCGCACCTCCTGCAGCTGGGCTGGAGGGGAGGTGACACACAACCCAGCAAGGCATGGTCTCATGCCACTCGCTTCCCAGTAGCTGTCATTTTGTTTTGGGGGTTGAGGCTCCTGCAGCATCTCTCCAGCTCTATGATATTCTGAGCGAGCTGTTAAGGCACTTAATGTTAAGGGACACCATTATGGCCCTCCCTGTGTCCGTTCAATCCATTGAGGCTGGATTGAAGCAGAACAGCTCTTGAAAATGTCATCTGCTAGAGACTGGTAATTAGCTGATTGCAGCTCGTTCGGACGAAGCCACAGCCACAGTTTGATCAGGGCTGAACAAATCCTCTGCTGGAAGATGCTCACATTTGGTTCACTCCACCTGCATCCCTACCATGCTTCCCTGTAATAAAAGCTCCCATCCACCTCAGTGGCCACCCAGCTTGAGCTGACCCCTAGTTAAAAATCATAAAAGCTGCAGGGTTTGATCCATAAACCTTGCATAAACACTAAACTGAAGAGCACTGAGATGATCAATTAGCTCACAAATGATGCAGAGCATATTATCTGAGCATTTTTCAACTCTTGTAGTTGCAAACAAGAAGAATAGCACGTATGAGGAGCCCTGCTCTGTGCCAAGGCAATATTTCCACTTTCTGTCAGGAAAATGACCATCAGAAATGAAATACATCACCAGAGATGAGGCACCTCGCTGCCTGGCTGCGGCACTGATTGGGGGCTGAGCCCTGCCCAGGGCATTAATTACTGGCGATCACCACCTGAACAGCCAGATCCTGCCCTCTGTGAGCAGCTTTGCCTTGCAGTAAGCACACCAATGGCAAACCCACATTGTTCACACCCATGGGTGACGGCCTCAAGTTGTGCTGGGGAGGGTCAGGTTGGGTATGAGGAGCCATTCCTTCTCCAAAGAGCAGTCAGGCATTGCACAGCTGCCCATGGGGTGGGGGGCTCACCATCCCTGGGGGTGTCCCACAGCCATGGATGTGGCACTGAGGGATGTGGGTAGTGGGGGTGGTGGGGTTGGGAATCTCAGAGGTCTCTTCAAATATCAATGAATCCATGATTCCTTTCTATGATTTCCAGCACACCTACCCCCTGTGGTGAAGGCTGGGTTTTTGCTGAAAGCCAAAGGCAGCAGAGATCTGGGGCAAGACTGCTTGAATTGATGAAAAGGCAGAAGAGTTCCAGCTGCACAGAAGTTACACGCTGCTCTAAATTCTGGGTTTGTGGCTGGAAATGATTCATAAAATTAAGCCTTTAAAAATAGTAAGCGGGTATTCATTCCACAGCGAGTTGTAAACAGAGCGCAGTAAATATTAATCATCATAAAAACATACCAGCCAGACTTAATTTTAATACACACTCTCCAAATGTGACGAATTTTGCTCGGAGATCACATGCTTTGCCAGCTGGGCATTGGTTCCAGCAGCCATGCCTCTGCGCTTTATTAAGCTATCCGCTTACATCGCCATCAAAACAAATAGCGCAGAGTGAGAAAGGGAAAAAAAAATCATTAACCAAATGACAATGGTGCCCAGTGTGGACTGAAGCAGCTGTAGGTCTGCACGATGAATGCTGTGACAGGGGAGGGTCAGGCTGGGAATGAGGAACTATTCCTTGCCTAAAGAACAGCCAGGTAGTGGCACAGCTGCCCATGGAGTGGGGGGTCACCACCCTGGGGGTGTCCCAGAGCTGTGGGGATGTGGCACTGAGGGACGTGGGCAGTGGGCATGGAGAGGAGTGGGGTGGGGGTGTTGGGCATGGGGATGCAGTGCTTCCTGCTCCATAAAGAGGAGCTCGGTGCCTGTTGGTACTCACCCTATTTCTCAGAACTCCATAGCCTGGCACTGTGCTGTGAGGCGCTGCACTGAACTCATGCCCCTCACAGCCCCGGGCTGTTTTAAACAACCCCTCCTGCAGCCCGTGCACTAAGTGGGATGTTTATGGCTGCAGGAGCCATGGGAGGATGGGCAGAGGGAGCCTGCAGACCGCAGCCAGACGGGCTCGGTGCCTGCGGTAGCAGCACAGATCGATGGCACTCGGGGTTCTGGAGTCCATCCCGAGCCCAGCTTCTGATTGCAGCTGATTTATGGTAAATGAGTGCCATCCATGGGAGCTGATGTCTTGTAATGAGACCTGGGATGAGGGAGGGAGGGTTTCTGTGTGAAGGGGAGCACACAGCACCAAGGTAGCGTCTGGAACACACGACATGATTTGCTCAGCATGGACATCCTTCAAGCCATTCAGTTGACTGCAGAGCAGTATTTACTGATCCCACAGCATCACCTGTGCATTGCTACGAAGCACTGCCACCATGTCCCAATGCCCCCAACCCCAGCTGCACGGTGGGCAGGCAGAACCACCAGCAGGCAGCCATCAACATGGGGCTGAGTTTCACGCACTTCATTGGAAATAAAAATGCTCAGTAGGTGCGATGAACAAAAACAGCACAGTGCAAAAGATCTCAACGTTTGCTTCATTTCACGACAGCTATTTCTGTTATTATTTGCTAAGCGAGTGAAGCTGCCTCTCAAAACAAATGGCCAAGGAACACACATCTCCTTGAGTGACGTCCATGGGAAAAATAAGGCAGAAGTAACAGATGTCACTCAGGCTCCCCTGTTCCCATCTCTAATTAAGTCAGGAACCAATCAGCTTCTATTAACATAATTATTTCTTGAAGCTTTTTTTTTTTTCCCCTTAGTTTAAAAATATCCCGTCTCTGTTACACAAGCACAAAGAGCTCAGGCAGCGTGTACCTGTGGACACACATATGTGTGTTTCTATACCAGAACTGTGGGGAGGGGATGAGTGCAGAGCTCACCTTGCTGGGTGAGCACATGGAAGAGTCAGGCCTGGCAAGAGGGGAATCACCTGAGTCACACACCCTTGGAAAATGACCCAAACCAACCAAGTAGCACCTCTTTACACAAGTGTTACAGTCCTGCCTTGGAGGAGGATCACGCCTGGTGGTTTCTAGAAGTAATCAGATGATTCCAATTACATGGCCAGGTATCACCGAGCAGAGCACATCACAGCACTTGGCTGCCTCGTATGGCAACACTCACTGTTTGCTTCCCAAATTATTTATCTATCCTCCTTTACTTCTCAGCAGCATTGATTGCAGTTATGTATCCGTGCAGCCTTGCAATTAGTGGCAGGCGAGCGAGCACAGGTCGGAAGGAAAGGTTAATGTTTGTCTGCCTTCCCTACCAGGGAGGTCAAGAGGGCCAGTGCTGGAGGAGCTGCAGAACCACAGCACTGCAAGGAGAGCATCTCCCACAGAGCCCAGATGCAGCTGCTGGAACCCATCTCATTTAGCCACTTAATTAAACATGGCCACCACCTCGAGGACCTTGCTGGGAGAGGAGGTGAAGCTGCCATGTTTCACAAACATGAGCACGGAAGCAGCAGGTCTGAACCACAGATGGGAGCTATCAGAGGAACCTTGCTGTGATTGCATTTCCCCACTGTCCAGGGGGAACAAAGAAATGAAGTTTTGCAAAATTATGCCTGCTCCTAAGGTGAAAGGGAGTGAATATAAGACCTACAAGCAAAATAAGAAACCAAGCAAGACCTCAAAACAAGCAAAGCTCTCTAATGTCCTCGCCAAGATGGTCAGAATGGGCAATAATGAATAAAAGCAAGAACAAACAAAAGAAACAGAGTTGCAGAGTTCAAAGTCTTGACCTGATTGTGCCAAAAGAGCTGTTGACATACATAGATGTAATGAGAAAGCAAAGGGCAAGAAGGAAAGGACGCTTTACCAGAAGTGATGACAAAGCAGCAAGAAGTGCAGAACTCAACAGCTAAAGGAGCTCACAAGCGATCTGCAAGCAGCAGAGGGGACGGCAGCAATAGCCCTGATTGCTCTGCACTTGTCTCTGCCCATGAGCAGATGCTGCATCACTGCCCGGCCACTCGAGCAGGCAGTGCTGCCAGCAGAGCAGCTGGGCTGCTGCCTCTGTGAGAGATGCAGCCCTATGGCTGGGAGCAGCTGGGCACAGCTGGAGCACAGCTGGAGCACAGCCCCACAGCCACAGCTGGCCAGCAGCTGCTCGCAGCCTCCCAATGCAGAAGTGCCAAATGCAGCCAGTCTGGGGATGCTGGCACACCAAAAGGACACACAGCTGGGAACAAACGGGAGATGCCTCTCAAGTTTTTAGGAAGTCAAAGCACCATAAAGGCACAGAACGCTTCCCATTAAGAGCAGCAAAACTCTCCAGCAGTGTACAAAGGGCATTAGTTGTCTTGGATAGCATCATTAAATCACAGAATCATGAAGGCTGGAGGAGACCTCTAGGATCTGCACACCCAGCCCTACCCACATCCCTCAGTGCCACATCCCCACAGCTCTGGGACACTCCCAGGGATGGGGACCCCAAGCTCCCTGGGCAGCTGTGCAATGCCTGACTGCTCTGTGGGGAGGGAATGGTTCCTCATACCCACCCTGACCCTGCCCTGGTGCAACAGGAGGCTGTCACCTCTTGTACAGAATGACACTACACAGGACACCAACAGCAAATTAACAGCATTATGAATTCACAAAACACGGCCCCATCTCCCAGGAAGAACCACAAACGTTTCTGCACAGCCATGAACGCTCCCACACTTGCCAGCTGTGACCAATGGAGACAGCCTCTATCGAGTCATTTTCATTTGGAACACAGCTGTGAGCCGCAGGCTTCTCTTGTTTCAGGAAACGAGTCTTTGCAACAAGTAAGTCTCCCTATTTAGTATTTTGAGTTGTATCGCCTTTCTAAAATCCCCTTCCTTTGGAAAAGTCTTAGGACAATCTTGCAAATCCCATTTCTGCTAATGGGCAATTAGGCAGGCTGATTAGAGGAAAAAAATGCTGCGCGCATTGAGTGCCTCATAATGTAATAGATTGTGTGGCAATTTACTGTAGCATGGCATAATTGCTTGTGACAAAGTGCTTCCATGTGTCAGCACACAGCGCAGCTTCCCAGGACAATTGATTTTAGAGAGGGAGCGAACCTGAATTTATGTAACAGCAGCGTATGATGGCATCCTCTGTGCTACATGGATCTCCCAGAGTTTCTCTGCTGTTTTACATACTGATATAAGGATAAAGAAACAGAGAACCTGCTTTATTACAGGGGCACCGCATAGAAGCACACAACAGCTGTAGCTTGGCCTCATAGGGAGCAGCACAACACTGTGCCTGCTGCAACAAGCTGGTTTTCCCCCCTTGCCTGCCTTGGAGTTGCACAGAAAAATCCATTTGGTTTCAATACTGCTGTAGGGCAATTATTTTTTCCAAGGCCCTGTCAGCACAGAACATCCCTGCTTCCCTTGGATGTTTTTCACACCGATGTTGATGTCTGTTTGAAAAGCCCAGCTCCTGCATACAACCCAGAGCCCCAGGGCAACAAGCCCTCCATGGGCCCACAGCTTCCAGTGCCTGGTGGGAATTAACCACCAGCCCTTTCCTGAGCCACTCTCCAGAGCTTCGAAGTGGCAAGCAGAATGCTATGCCCATGGCTGGAAAGCAGAGACACATCCATGAGCCACTGTTCCAGAGGGACTGCGAGCAAAACCCGTACCAATCTGCCCTGTTAACATTAAGTGCATTTTCCCCTCGTGTTGCACTGCCTTTGACAGCTCTCTCTGCTTTTAGTTAAATGCCAGGGCCCCACATTGTGCAAGAGCAGCAGCAATCTGCAGCAGGAGCCTTGGCACAAGGTACATTCCTATTGATTTGTTTTCATGTATACACAAGGGCTGCTAAAGAAACACACATGATGCAGAAGTATTTCTTGCCTTGCAAATTAAGAATGTACCAAAATATACTGTTAGTTTTGTCTAGGTTGGAATAGAATCATAGAATTACTAAGGTTGGAAAAGACACCCAGGGTCATCCAGTCCAACCATCCACCTACCACCTGTATTTCCCTCTAAGCCACATCCCTCAGTACAACCCCTAACACTCCTGAATGCAGTGTTCAAAGCCAGGTTGGATGGGGCCCTGGGCAGCCTGGGCTGGTATTCAGTGTGGAGGTTGGTGGCCCTGCATGTGGTAGAGGGGTTGGAGCTTCATAATCCTTGAGATCCCTTCCAACCCAACAGTGTGATTCTGTGATAAACAGAGATCCCAGCAATGAGCCGAAGAAGTCAGTGTAACTATTCAAGGACAGCACAAAGAAAGCATCACAGCTTTCTTCTTCATTGGACAAGATACACATGGAGGTGATCTACATAAGACCATAAAGGGAACCTCAAGGTTTGTGGAATCTGTGCTTAAAAATGACCTTCTCCATTCATTAAGAAAGCTCCAAAGCCTTCAGCTGCCGACTGTTTGTTTGCCTGTTGGATGCAGCTTTTGTTTCTGGAATGGCTCTCAACCAAAGCCATCCCTGATTGCTGCAGGCTCATTCTGCCACTGGACGCAGGCATTTTTCTGGGGAGAACCAGTGAGACCTCTGGCAGCTGCTGAATATGGAGATTAATTTTCTATCAGAGGGTGACACAGAGAACATCCAGATAATGCTCTTCCACTGAGCACAGGAGTATTGTTTTAGCCTCATTAGAGATGCAAAATTAACTGGAAATCCTGTTGCTGTGGCAGGTTTATGGCTCACCAGTGGGGCTTGAAGCAGAGCAGCACAACCAAGGCACCACTGCACCCAGCATCCCCAATGGTGGGGTATGCCAGACAGGGCCAACAGCTGTTGGGGTGGATCAGAGCAAAGACCAACTTTAAAAACAAAGCCAACCTACATCTGAACAGGAATAATTTCTTAAATTTCACTCATCTGGTTTGCAGCAGCAGAGCTCAAGCAGAGCTTTTCCACAGCCACACTCACACCATGAGCTGCCCTAAAGCAGAGCAGAGGTTGCACTGCAGGGCCCCTGCTTCACCTGAAAGGCGAAGGAAATGGCACAGGCAAAATACAAGAGAAGCCCAATAACATTAAAAAAAAAAAAATAGAAGTTCTACCAGGTTTCTAAGAATGTAATTTATTCAGTGACATCTTATAAAGAAAGCAATCAAGAGCAGCACTACAGAACTTGACCTAATCCGTATAGCAGCGTGAACCAGGGTTATATTTTCTGAGGAAATTCATAAGAACAATTCAAACCTAAGCAGGCATAGAATTCAATGCAAACACAGACCTCTGCAGTCACAGCTGCACATCCAGAATCCCAAAGTGACTTCTAAGAGAAGTCTGGAGAAGCCATAAGGCAAAACTTCTATTGTTCATCTAAAGAAATAGCTATTTCTCTATTGAGAAATTCTACAGATGTGGTGTAAGCCATGAATGACAAACAAAAAACAAAAAACCTTACTACTAAAGAAATTAACATTGAGGTCCTGATGTTTCCTGCCTGCATCAGCCCCTGCTTTGTGTCTGCTCCTCCTCACAAGATGTTCTTCCCAACCACAAAGCTGTGAAGGTCACAGAATCACAGCATGGTTGGGTTGGAAGGGACCTCAAGGATCACGAAGCTCCAACCCCCCACCACATGCAGGGCGATCAACCTCCACATTGAATACCAGCCCAGGCTGCCCAGGGCCCCATCCAACCTGGCCTTGAACACCTCCAGGGATGGACGGGGCATTCACAGCCTCTCTGGGCAGTAGTGCAAGGACCTCACCACTCCCACAGTACAGAACTTCCCCCTGACATCCAACGTCCATCTGCCCTCCTTCAACTTCAAACCATCTCCCCTTGTCCTGCTGAAAGTTGTGTTGAAAGTCTCCTGACCTCCAATGGATAACAGTACCATTTGCTTTCCATTTTGTCCCTTCTCCATTTCCAGTTTGCCCCTCCCCCAGCTTCAGAGCAAAGAACATTGAACCATTAAGACTGGAGGAGACCCCTCAATTCAACAATACAAATGAAGCACAGAACAGCTGCCTCTAGAGCCTGTTGAATGCAGAAGTTAGACAAGAGAGGTCAGGCTGTGATAAAGCACCATCAGATTTCCAATAAGAATTTCAATAAGGGTATATATATTTTAAAGTCACAGAGTGTTTACCATGGGGAAAAAAAAAATCCAACAGTTACGCAAAGAAACTTGTGTGTAAAAACAGAATTATTTATCACACTTATGCTCCACCAAACTAAAAATAGACATAGCTGTTGGAAGAGTGGAGTGTTTTTTCCCCACAGGTGAAAGCATGGAAAAGGTGCCAAGCTCATCCCTGGATCCATGCCCAGAGCAATAGCTGAGATGGATGCAGCAAGCAGCTGCCAGCCCCTCTGCTGCACCAGGAGTAGCTGCCTTCCCCATCCCATCATCAGGGCTTTGAATCCAAGCAAAGGGTCTGGACCCCAAAAATGGAATCAATCCTACAGATAGCTGTATGAGCACTGCTGGTATCAGTGGTTGCCAGCCACCAGCCCAGGCTGCCCAGAGCCACATCCAGCCTGGCCTTGAATGCCTGCAGGGATGGGGCATCCACAGCCTCCTTGGGCAACCTGTGAACAGTGTGTCACCACCCTCTGGGGGAAAAGCTTCCTCCTAAGATCCAACCTAAACCTCCCCTGTCTCAGTTTAAAACCATTCCTCCCTGCCCTATCACTGCCCACCCTCACAAACAGCCATTCCCCCTCCTGTTTATATGTCCCAGCCATTCAGTGCAGAGATGCTACAGCAGCACCAGATGCTGAAAGCAATGCTGTTTGGAGAGTGCTGAAACAGAGGGAAAAACCCAGCAATTTAAGAATAGATTTTATCTTTACAGAGTCTTCACATTCACATGGTAGAATAAGGATTCCCTTGTTGAAAACAGGAATAAACTCAAACAAAAGGTAAATGGTTGCTTTGGAGGAGGGGATCTTCGGAGAAGCAAACATGAGTAATAACACAACTGCCAAATGCACCTCCAGACTCAGAAGCAGAAATGATGCCTGATGCTACTTCCCTTGGTTGTTGCCATTGGCAGAGGTGATGTCCTTTAGTGCCTCCTACTTCATGGCCGCTATTGTTTGCACAGATGAAGATGACTAATTAATTTTTTATCATTCTGGCCAGATGGGCGCGTTCACTCTCAGAACAGCTTGATGCAAATGAATGGCTGTAGGAATCACAACAGTAACATCACAGGCATCACTTTTATCACTGAATTTTCCTTTTCCATGAAAATTCATCATTTCCAGAAAGTACTGGTGTGGTTTTTTTTTGCTGACCTCCGAAACCCTTCTCATTATACCAGTGTCTTCTTATCCACATTCAAATTAAGATGAAGCTCAATGAGTAGTTCTATAATGGAAATGACTGGAGCCACTAGGCAGCATTTTAGCAGCAGAAAACAAATCTCATTCCTTTAAGAGCAGCTCCAGGTGTTGCAGTGGAGGTGTAATTCAGTCCTACAACAAAACCCAAACCTTACCGCACTTCATAAAGGCTCTGAGAAACAAACATCCTTCCCAGTTTTCATTCTGGTCTAATTGAAAACCTACTGCATTTATTTTAATGAAGGACTTCATTTAAATAGCCATGGCAATTAGCTGGAGGGGGATGAATTGGACATCCAGCTCCACCAGGAGAACTACGCTCAGGCTGTGATGCTGCTTCTGTGCCATACCCTCACTATCCGTGTCCCCACCTCAGCTTCCACCTATCCAACAGCAATGCACACCTCCTCCACTACCAGGTGAATACTAACAGGGAGGCTGGAGATGAAGTGAATATTTAAATTATCCAGTACAGAATTATCAGTGTTAGGGCAAATTGCAGTTTGGTTTAACAGCAACAGGAAGAAGCTCAGGAGAAAACCTGTTTTCAGTCAGCATGAATTAACATTTTTGGATCTATTTTGATTTGATCTGGGTATATTTTGTTTGGAGAACAAGTATTTGATGTTGGACTTAGCCCGTTCGCACTGTCTGTCCTTAAGAATTAATTGCTACCACTGATCTGTCCAAAATGTTTTAATGTAAATGCTTTCAATTTTTTTATTTTTTCTTAAATTAATCCAGTATTTGATGCAATAAATGTGAGAGCTCCAGTTCTGGCTGTGGTTAATTTACACACGAGCCCAAAGCCAAACTGGAATTCTCTAGTCAATGGTTTTCTACTGAGCTTACTAAAGAAGGGTACTTTTCTGCCCAAGAAAGTTAATGCCTGATATCAAAACACAACCGTTGATAAAACCATTTTGGTAGAAGCTCTACTTACAAAGAAGGGCTGCGCTGCAGAAAGGGTTTGTGGCACACAGACTACTGGTCTGGTATTAAACGTGGAGGTCGGTGGCCCCGCATACAGCAGGGGGTTGGATCCATGAGGTCCCTTCCAACCCAAGCCATTCTACAATTCTATGATTCAAGGACCACAGAGTCAGAGTGGTTGGGACTGGACCATAAGGCCCACCCAGACCCAACCCCAGCCTTGGGCAGGGATGCATCCCACTGGCCTTCACCAGGAATGGGGCAAGGAAAGAGCCCAAGTGCCAGCAAAGAGCTTCAGTCCATCATTTCATCAGCAAAACACCACCAACCCTCCAAGTATCACGTTCTCACTGCACAAGAAATTTGCCCAAATCCCACCTTCCCCCTCCAATCTCAGCTCTCTACAGCCCAAGGGCAATTTAATGTCATTTTCACAATTGACAGCAAACTGCAATGATGCGATATTGCATCAGACTCCCCAGAGGGCACCCGGTTGGGGAGATGCCACTTTCCAGGTGGCCCAGAGCAGCTGGAGCCCATGGAACTGTGGTGCAGGAGCACCCAAGGGAAGCCACATCCCCCACCATAACCCAGCAGCTGTTTGCACAGCTACGCTGCCCGCTATTCCTGCCTTATGGGATAGAGGGTTATGCAACCCCACAGCCTCGGGTGGCTTACCATACTACAGTAAAACACAATAAACTCTATAAAGTGCTTCTTCTGCCTTACATCCCAAGGCGCTGTACAAATAAAATTTAAGAGATAAGGCCCATCTCAGTTTTATGAGAAGATGGTGCAGTGAGCCAGGACTAAACCAGGCACCCTGACACGGGTCATACATTACCCACATTCTACCCCCTTTTTTTCCCTTTAAGTGTATAAACCAGAAGAAAAATTGGGCACCTTCAAAAGCCAGCATGAGATTTAATAAATACATGGGCAGCACGAAGCATCTGCCACAGAACTGCTCCAACCTGGCAGTGTCCCCACGTGTAAAAATAAATCCTTCAGCCACTGTCAGCTGCACCTCAGAGGATGGAGTGGGGCAAGGGGAAGGTGGTGGAGGTGTTAACTAGAAAAAATAGTGTGACCAAATCACTGCTAATAAAGCGAAGATGACACATCAAGGGCAGCCGCTGTGAGTACCACCTGCAGCAGTGCTGCTGTCAGATTAACCATATGCACTGCTGTAGTGGGCACACAGGGATGTCCTTGAGGGGCTTCACATCATGCAGAGCAGCAGAAGCCCAACTAGTTACACTGCAATACATTGCCCTGTGATGAGGAGCATGCTTGGGACAAATATACTCTGCCTTTCAAGCCCTGTGCAGTGAGGTTGAAGCAGAACTAGCAGAAACCAGAACGTACTGGAAAGAATTCTATTTCCCCCCACAAACTGTGGCATAAACAACTGAAATAGGAACGGCAAAACCAGAGGTAGAGCAGTGGGGCTGCCTGGAACTCACACAATATTGTTTCATATTGTAGTTTGGCGTGTAGATCACTCTGAGACACGTGTAAATACAGCTCTGTTTTACAGCGCAGTACCAGCTGAGTAAGAAAAAACACATGCACACTATCAGGGTATGTTGGCATGGCACCACTGAGAGCAATTTGAAGATTGATGTTTAGCTCTCTCACTGTATACATCACATCTTGGGAGTAAAAAAAAACCAATGGGAGATATTGTAGTAAAAGAACATTTTGTTCGGACTACTTTATTACCACTGGAGGTGAATAAAAGCAGATCCATGTGTCGTTTTCTATATTACAGCATTCCTTCCCGTGGCACAAGCAGCCCTGTGCTATTTCAATGAGCAGACACACCTGGAAGTCACTCCCCCTCCCTCTTATTATTCTCCAACATAACCCACAGTGGCTGTTGGAGAACAGCATGGCTGCATTCCCACGTGCACCCAAATGGATCAGTTTTGCACCTATGTTTGGATTTTGTCACAAAGTGGGGAAACAAAACAAATTCAAACTGAGAATATACACAAACTAAGACAGAAAAAGGCACTGCGCTTTCAGGCTAAAAACAACCCCAGCTCACACCCATGGCACATTCACCACATCTGCCCTGCTTGCCTGCTGCTTCACTGCATGGCTTTGCTTGCAGAACAGCTTAGGGTTGGCTTTGCTTCAGGGGATGGTTTTCCTTTAGGGGTCCCATCCATGCTGCCATCTGGGAACACACTGGCACCACTTATCCCATTTTTTTCCAGCCCATTCGATTAGCATTTTTATATAAGAAGGAGAAAAGCAAGTGATAGAAAAGCACAGGAAGTTTCCTTGGAGTCCTTTCTTACAAGGACACTCAGATGTAGGAAAACTTGTTGTTTGGCAATGGCTCTAAAAGGAATATTTTATCCCTCTATTTGCAGATTAGAAGATGCTGCTGAAAGGCATAACGGGGCAGGTCCTGCTCCCTCCTCGTCAATCACACATAAATCACCGTTATTCCTTCATCCCCTGTTGAGTGCTTCTTCAGATTCTCAGGTAATTTGAGCTATTAAAGAATGCCAGATAAATTCTTGATGCCTTGAAATTTCTTTCCACTGGGCTTCAGAGAGCCTGCTCTCCTTCCTCGCTCCCTCCCCCCTGCTCTTAACGTCCCCAGGTAGCTGCAAATGAAACCCCAGGATTAGAAACAGAAAAGGGGGAATAAGATGATCCTGCTTGAGAGGTTTTGATCATTAATGCCCAATTAGCTACCAAGGATCATCTGAACACTAATTTAATGAAGCCAGCCCTGGCAACGACCAGCTCATATCCTAGCACCAGGATGGTGGAACTCAGCCCACGCCAGGGGAGCACTGCTACACCCAGACTGTGCTGGAAGGGGATATTGAAGCAAGATTTGGGCAGCATTCAGCCCAAGCAAAGACTGCAGCTGATTTACAGCTGTGACAAAAATGAGTCGATGGGATCGCAGTGAGCTCCCAGCAGATGAGCTCGGGTCACGCTCCTGCTCCCAGCTGTGATGCTCAGAGCTGGCTGAGGCACCACACAGCGTACCAAGCCAAAACAAAACACAGAAAGCCTATAATTTCCACAATTACCACATAAGCAAGCCCTGTCTGTATTGAAAGAGCCACATGAAACCTGAGCCAAGCTCTGCACCTCCACTGAGCAGCAGTTACTCATTATGCAGATGGGGGTTCTCACAGCCATAGCACTGTTCACCTGCTCTTTCTTCCTCCTTTCCCCCCACTGTGTTCTGCAAACCACTCTGCTTTTGCCACCCAAGGGATGTCAATAGGCAGCACTCTGAGCACCAACCAAGCTGCAGTCTGCTGTAATTCACTCACACAAAACAAATGCTGAATACAAGGGAGAATAAAACCAGAGCTGTGAAGGTGCACCAGGAGAACACCTGCTGGGACCCAGCTCTGATCCGTGCTGTATGTGAGAGGTTTGTGCCAAGCAGAGCTGCTGAGCAGCACCGATCTGAGTGCAGCTGGCAGAAGCCATCGATCCTGATGCGATCGATGGGGCTGGTTAATGACTTTGGGCCCTTTTTTTCAAGGGGGAATTTCATTAATGGTCAGCACAGTACAACCCCCAACAGTGCAGCCATAAGGAGCAGTACAGAACCAGCAGCAGCACACTTCATTGCTTTATGAAGAAAGCTCCCCACCAGCAGAACAGCAATGGGGAAGCAGAGGCACAACCAGCTGTAGGTCCAACACAGAGGGCTGAAACACCACCAAGCTCACAGTGCCAGCCCTGGGCACAGCTCCCTGCCCTCCCCACTATCATGTGGTCAGGACAAGGAAAGCACTGGGACAGCACAAAATCACTGCATCCCTGCAGTGCAGAAAGGTTAGAAAAGTTCATGGTTATCACCAGTAGGGTACCACAAAAAGGCTGCAGGGATGCCATTAGATAAACAAGCGGGTGGTGAGAGCCATGCACTGCTTGGGGCATCCATGCCTGTAGGGTTCCTTCCCACTCATTATGCATTTTGCCCCACTTAATTTTCAGCATCAAGGACAGAGATCTCCACATAACACCAGGGAATCTATTGTGGTGTTTGATGGTTGCACGTCCCATAATTCACTTTATGAATTACAGCTCTTATTTCAGCCAAACGGACATTTTTCTTAGGGAAATGAAAGTCCATAAACCACTACACCCTGTTTTACTCAGAGCATCTGGAAATTATTATTTTCCTCACATTTTCATCTCCGAGACCACAAAGCAATTTATTCATAGGTCTCCCGTAATACAATTCATAGTTGACAAGCTGTCCATCAAAGTGTTCTCATCTGCAGCAAGGTGAGTCACACGGCAACCAAAGATCCTGACACGTACGAGCTTGTTTCTTGGTCTTGTCAACTTGCACCCGGCTCATTTGATGGGCTGGGAAAGTTTCTTCTCAAGAAAGCAAACATTTTTCCTGATTGCTTGAAAAGAAAGTTCTATCAAGTCAAGGCTAGAATAGAAACGGCTGCTTCTTCCTTTCCATCACCGCTCATTTTTATGGCTTTATTCACCAAAAGTTACTGAACAGCAGCAATATGACTGAACTGAACACTCAGTGACACAACCCCATGTAATTAGTTCCACAAAGGGAAGAAAAACCTTTTACATCACAGTTAATTACACTGACAACCATCAGCTCTCTTAACCCAGGCTGGGGGAGACCAGAGAATGAAGACGACCCATTAAAGCTTTATTCACCAGAACATCATCCAACATCCTCTAAAAAATGCCAATAAAACACAAACTGAAAGATGAACGGCATAAAATCAGATGAGTTATCTGAGCTTAAAAATACAGAAGTAAAGCCCAAGCCAAAGGGCCATACGTGGCTAGCATAGGGTGTCTCCTATCTGGCCAAATGTAGGTAAAGGAGGGCTAGTGGTGCACATATTGACATATGTGGGTCTTGTCCCACATCTTGCATGGTCTTCATGACAGCAGGAAAAAAGAAGAGACATCTGAAACATTGAGAAAGCCACAAATATCAAACACTACACTTCAAAGGCTTCAGCAAAAGGCAGCCCCTCGTCATCAGTCTGAAATTGCTCTGTGTGCAGACCCCAGAGTTGGATTACATTCATTGTGCAAAAGATGAAGCATTTAAAGGAAACACATGCAAAAGGGTCAAGGTAAGAGACAGCAGGCTCATTTCCATAGAGAAATAAGGGCAATTAGTGATCACCTCAATCAGCCACTGGGCAGCAGGGAAAGGCAGCTGCAAAGGTAAGGAGACCTGGTCCTGCCAGAAATGGGCTCAGCCCCCCAAATCCCACCATCACCCCTGCCATCTACACAAGAGATTCCCCTCACACATCACAGAATTGTAGGAGTTGGAAGGGACCTCTAGAGATCATCGAGTCCAACCCCTCTGCACATAGAACTGTGCTGATCTTTCTCTCATCCACCAAGACAACCACCCAACTACGTGCGTTTATTCCCTCATGAGAGGGCTGATCCCATATTACCCAACAGATTTTCAGCATAGACTGAAGTTCCTCAGCTCATGGTACAACCATTACAGAAGAGGCAGCCAAGGGGCAGCCCTGCCCATGCCGGGCAGCTTTCACATCTTGCATTCACATTCATTATCTTCTCTTAAACGAGCAATCTGTTAGCATTAGTTCATTCCTGAAAAGTAAAGGGAAGCGCTGATCACAGTAACAAAGCACACCTAATAAATCCACTGCTCCTCCACACCAAACAATTCTGATGCAAGCCATGGGGAGCATCATCTCCCTTCAATCAACACCGCTATCATTACGAGACATTGGAGAGAGCAAATCCAGGCTGCACTGTCCGCTATCTGGAGTTATTGCTCCCTTTGGAGAGAACAAACCCCTCGTACAGCTGCATCTAATGGACATTTCATGGAAAGCAGTGTGTTTTCCTGCCCAGCTAATACTGGAAGCAGGGATTTATCAGGCTGCTGGGTTCAGCCTGCGCTGTCTGGCTCTGCTCACCTTATCAGGGCTGGGACAGCCGAGTGAGTGCAACCACCCCGGCACACTGTGATAAACCTCACACTCAGCCCTTTGGATTTCTGAGCAAACCGTGACCGAGAAAGGCATTTGGATCCCAGCTGAAGCAGAGCTATAAACCATACAGTGCTGTCCTCCGATTCCAGGCATTTTCCAGCCATTAAAGCACAGAAGGCACACAGTCAGCCTGCAGCTGATTTACAAGGACTATCACGTTCCCACTTGCGGAAAATGAGTTTCTTGTTAGGAGTGCCCACAGTTAAACCTCCAGTCCAGCAGCCCTGGCTGAGCACACACCAGTGATATCCACAGATGCTGCAACACCACAAGCCCACACTGAGGCTGTGCCATCGGCTCAATGCATTAAGAATATCCCCATAATATCCCCATCCTGGATCTAAACAAGTCACAGAAATCAGGACAGATGTGCTTAGAGCACTGTGAGGAATGACAGCTCAGTCTGAATGGCTCCTTTGGCACCTTCCGCTCATCAGATGCGTGCAGCTTGCAGAACCACAACCATTACTCACAAGCAAACATCTATATGTGCAGCACAGACTCCATTAGAGAGGAATCTGACATCCATACCTTAATTGCACTTTCCATTACCACTGCTGCTCAGAGGCTGTGATTCTCTCCCCCTCCTTTCTGGCCTCACTGAGGGCTGTGTCCCTCCTCAGCTCAAAGTCCCCATACCCAGCACAGTACACTGTTTTTTGTGAGTGCAAGCCAGGAAGGAGCAGCAGGTCATCCCTTCTGCTGCTCAGCTGTGCTTTGTAAAAGTAACCATAGAATCCCAGAATGGTCTGGGTTGCAAAGGCCCACAGTGCTCATCCAGCTCCAACCCCCTGCTGTGTGCAGGGTCACCAACCAGCAGCCCAGGCTGCCCAGAGCCACATCCAGCCTGGCCTGTAATTCTCTTTCAAAAATCAAATACATATTTGGACATTCTCATTTAAACATGTTTCTCAGTGAAACATAATGGTGTTCCAGAGGTGAACTCCACCTGATTTTTGTGTATTTATTTTTAAAGTTGGAGCACTCTGCTATTGCCTGTCAAGCCCTGATAAGTTCCCCTCTGTTGCCAACAAAGCCCTAATTCATTTAGCATCGATGCTAAGAACCAATTCCTCCCAACAGCACAGCCTCGGGTCTAATTATCCCCAGCAGGAGGAGCTAATTGAGCCGCCTTCTGGCTGAGACAACATTTGATTTTCTTTCTCCAAAAGCCATCAGCACCAGCAGGTGTTTTGGCCACTGTCTGGGAACAGCTAAAGGCAGAAGTGCTTCCATTGCAGAGAGGCACATTACCTCTGATAAGGAAAACTGCGTAGAAGAGAAGGAGGAAACTGTGATAGCAATAATCTGGGAGCCCATGTACAGTTCAAAGCTGCTCAGCTGGACAGAGGATGTGGGTGACCATTAACCCCAATGGCCAGCAAGTAATTCTTATCAGAGAGAAGGTCTGGTTTAGTAGAAGTGCTGGCTACCAGAGGGCTCACTTTAAATATTTAGACTGTTCGCCTCTCCACGCTCCACTTGAGATGAAAAATGCATGACTTATTCTTGGTATTTAGTTTTCAGCTGCAAGTATCTCCTGTTTGGTCATAAAATAAATTCCACCTTGAACTCGCATACATTCTAAGGCTCTGCACCTTCAGGGAATGTACAAGATTACAAACTTTGTGCCTGGGGGAAGCTAAAAAGCTGCTCAAGAATTTGATTAACTTGTGAAACTTACTCTTATTAGAGGTGATCAAATATGATGCTGAAAAGGTTCAAACAGATGCATACAGCCCTAGGACTAAGAAAAGCCTTCTCAAGCTGCACAAAGGATGCAACACGCCATCATTGCCATAACACACACAATGCCAAAGCAGGCTGACGTGAGAATCCCTTTTTCTGATCATTTCCAATGACAGAAGGGCTTTCTGTGCCAGCCTACATGGCTCAGACCCCCAGGGCTTGGGAGCTCTATGGCCAGGCGTGCTTCCACCCAGTACTTGGTCCTCTCTTCTAAAGCCTGTGCTGAAAGCAGCTCTGCACTGCTTGTGTCAGCTGGCCAGGTCCCAACTGAAGCCCACTTTGGGCAGGATATTTTCTTCTGGCTCTCACTCCAGAACAACAGGCTGTTCTTTGTCCTCACTTACCTTGTCCTTTGATTCACATCTGATTTTTATTGCTCACAAGAAGTGCCAAATGGATTCCTGAGAAGACGCAAGCATGCTGCCTGCTCCTGGAACAGAGATGTGCAGTGGGAATTGAAAAACACCACTTCTTCCCAGGCTTTAGGTAGAGAAGGCTACACATGGTGCACAGTAAACTGTATCCATGGTCAGTTTGTGGCTTCTCCAAGTCAAGGAGCACCACAGCAAAGAGCTCAAACCAATTCATCCACAGCTGGGAACCACACGACACAGACACTGGTTGCTGTATGAGCGCTAGATGAAAGGAAGGGCTGTTTTGTGACAACTCCCTTACAGCCCTTCATAGCCAGGCTTTTGAGAGAATCCAGAAGAAATCCCGTGCAGAGCTGCACCATTTTTTGGCTAAGCCTGTTGCTCCACAGAACCCAAAGTCAAATTACATTGTGAAGTCAGCAGATCCCTATGCATTAGGATGAACTCACACAAGGATGAGTACTTCCCATCACTTGTGCTCCATCCCAGAAGCAGTTTGTCAGAAGAACAGCCTCACCATCCTCACCTACACCCAACCCCATGCTCAGCAGAGGGACACCACCTCACCCAGAGGGAATGCATCCAAGAGCTGACCGGCTGAGCTGAGGGCAGGCAAGCCAAGCAGAGCAAAGCAGTCCCTAGAGAAACTCATTACAAGAGGTCCTTGACTATGAAGGAATAATTCACCTTCAGCTTCTCTCCCACCGCAAGCACCAGGCGTGGATCTGTGCTGGCTCAACAGCCGTCTGCTCAGGGCTTGCCAGCTTTATCACTTCCCCCCTCTAGCTTTGAGCAGAGGGTTTCAAGCAGGAAACGAAGCTTCTGGGAACACTCTTATGATTTAGGCTTTCCTGGAAACCTGCTGAGACTTACATGTGCTCATTAAAATTTAAAATGAAAGCACGTTTGCTGCCCACATAGACCAGGCAGGTAGATGAAGCACTGTCCCCTCAGTCATTGACACCGCTAAGGCTCACAGCATCCATCTCTAATCGCTTTGTGAATCATCCCTTCCCTAGGGAACAGGGGAAGAAACCATTCAGCTATTTCTGCTCTATTATACCATTTTACCATTGCCACCTGCTGTGCAATACATTAACCTCTGTTTCCTCCAGTTGGGCTGTTTGAGGGAGAGGTAGAAGGATTTTTGTACAGATTTGTGATGTGCATTGCTACAGCGATGGCCAGCTACAAAATTTGTGTTAAATTAGCACAGGAGCCAGCAGCCACACCTTCACATGGAAAACAAGGTGGCTGCAACCAATCCCCCTCCACTTCATTCTAAATGAACAGACCTACTGTCTCCATATTCACGTAGTCATGAAGTCAACACTTGTTAACCAATGCAGCAGAACATGCCTGACCCTGCAGCTATGCCAAAGCAGCATCCAAGA
Organism: Coturnix japonica; assembly: GCF_054131305.1. Lineage (NCBI taxonomy): Eukaryota > Metazoa > Chordata > Aves > Galliformes > Phasianidae > Coturnix > Coturnix japonica. The sequence continues at coordinate 3,113,989 of NC_140669.1, read as the reverse complement.
GCTGTGACCAGCACAGGGGGCATCCCTGACCTATGATCCACCTAAAGGGTGGTGACGCACTGTTCACAGGTTGCCCAAGGAGGCTGTGGATGCCCCATCCCTGCAGGCATTCAAGGCCAGGCTGGATGTGGCTCTGGGCAGCCTGGGCTGCTGGTTGGTGACCCTGCACACAGCAGGGGGTTGGAGCTGGATGAGCACTGTGGGCCTTTGCAACCCAGGCCATTCTGGGATTCTATGATCCACTGCAGCCATGGAGCTGCATTCCCTGTTTGGAGATTGCAAGATTTCCTCCTGCTGTACATGAGTGGGGAAGAGCTTCATTTCCAGCCCCAGTGATGAATCTGATGCCTGAAACCCTATTTTCTTCTCTTTTGGACTTCAACCAAAACAAACCCCACAGAGCCTGTCACTTCCTTTATAACCCAAGAAGAATTATGACAGCAGCTGCTAACAGTATCTGCATCCCAGAATAGTTCCTCAAAACTACACATCCATCTTACAGCAGAAATCTAATGTTTTTTCCCCTCCCCCCAGGCATGCATTAGCCTTACACAGGTTCAGAAGCCTATTTTCTGTAACGATGATACTGCCAACAAGATAGCCCTGCTCATCACACTCCATATTGCAGACATGGCAGCAGCCCTCTGTTTCCAGGACCGTGCTCAGAGAGATCTCAACAGAGAAACCATGAACTCCTTCACTATCATTTCGCAATTCCTAAAGGAAGCAAGATCCCCCATCGTTTCCTCAGGAAGCACACACGCTGAGAAATAAGGGCAGATTACTGACAGACTGCTGGTGCTGTGATGGCCACTTGAACCTCAAGTCCCAGGAAGCAGAGGGTGACAGCACAGCAAGGCGAGAGCTGGGTGAACAATAAAAGCAATTTCTAACACCCTTTTATTGGCACATGCTTGGGGTTCCACCTGCTCACCACTCCCCTATGCTCATACCACTGAGAGCTGCATGGGGAACATCAGAGTCTTTTAACATCCTCATTAGCACTGCCTAAACAGCTGCCTCAGTGCAGCAGTCAGCACTCGTGCTGTCACATTTCTCCAGGCAGGAATCGTGCAGGGTGACAGAGCCCTACCACCACTGATCAGCCTTCCTAGCACCCAGCAGCAGCAGGGGGCAGGCAGGGCTCCCTCAGACCTCCCCTAGTAGAGGGAGAAGCATTCAGACCAACCCCAGCACCCAGAAGACTGAAAGCAAAAGCCCACTCACTGCTCTACAGCTCAGCAGAGCATCCCTAAAGCTTTACCTTGGGTCCAACTCAGCCAGTGTGAGTACAAAGAGACCTGGGCAAGTGATGTAGTTCTCAGAAACAACAACAAATTCACAACAGCAAATATCTTCCCTCTTCTCTCACTTCCTCAGGGCTGCTGTGAATGCTGAAAGGCCATTACCCCAAACTCCTCTTCCAAAACCTTTACCACATGGGTGGCCAAACTGCGTGCTTGCCAGGACCACACCAAGTGAAGACGAATTGCCCTGGGCCATGTACCTGGTGCTCACTGCAAAAGTAGTGCCTCTTATTTTTGCAGAAATCATTACAAAGAACACAATAACGCTGTTGGATGAGTCAAATTATCAACTACAAAACAGTATTTTTCAACAGTTGTCGTAACAAGAAGGAGTAGCAAGGAATTGGACTAAGGTGAGGGATGGCCTGCTCAGATGCAATAGTAAAGCAGTAAAAGAATCTGCTTACCTCAGGAAGGCCCATACAGTCCTTAGGTAGGTGGAGATGTCAGATGAGAGCCACTCACCTCTATGACCAACTCTTAAATGAGGTCTATCTAGGAAGGGTTGGATCCTGGCTCCACCCCTTCCAGTCACTCAGGTACATTGCATGCACCTGAGCTCCCCTGGGTTGGCCCTGCCTTCCACCAGGTGCTCCATCACTGCTCCCAGCTGTGACTCAGCATTTCCCCTGCATTGCCATTAGTTGTGCATTTGTGCCAGCAATAAACAAGAGCCTGCATGGTGTGCTTGTAGAAATCAGTGCCATAAGAGGTGACCCATTGCTGCTGTCACCCCTGCTGAAACACAGCACCCCTCACTGTGCTCACACCAAGCCTTGCTTTACAGAGTGTCCAACCCAGAGGTGTGGGTTGGTGAAGAAAGCCAACAGAGGCTGATATCTAATTGCCAGTTAAACAGCAGAAATAATGAAAAGAAACTCCCTATTAGAAATACCATCTCTAAGTACGCTTTCACTGAAGATTTAGATACGCATTTAAAAGAAAATAGTCCCATTATAAGCTGCACTTAATTACTATGCATCAATCTTTAAATTACTGCAAATGAGGAGGAAAAAATAATATATCACAGTACATGGAAATGAAGGAGCACATCGCTAACGCTGTATGCAGCTTTGCTGTCTCTCTGGTAAGTTAATACTCACATGTGGTCCCTTAAAACAGACCAAATCCTTGTGCACCATATGGAACAACACAGATCATGGTGGCTGAAAGCTGCTGTTAGTGCTCGGAATTGTAGGTTGCATGGAGGCTCTTATTCCCTTTGTGCACCTGATGCCTCGGCTACAAAGCTGCTGGGGACTGTTCAATCCCAGCTAAGGAAACACCCTGAAGCAATCCCTGCTCTGCAGCCCAAGCTATTGGGGTGCATCTCCTTGTGGCCAATGGATGCTGACTTTCAGAAGTCAACCTGCCCTTCCCAATGGCAGCTTACAGCAAACAGATGGACACCATGAGCTGCTGGTGTAGGATGCCACAGCTCTTTTCTCCACCTACAACGAAGCCAAAGTTCTGCTCTGCAGGAGGGCAATTCCCTTCAGGCATCCAGAACTACACGGCCATCATCATCCTATGTCGTTTTTCACCTTAAAGGGAAAAAAAATAACCAAAAAACAGCATCTGAGATGCCTGGAACTTCCAACTTTACAGACCCACACGGTATTTGTGCAGGTGATTAATCATTAGCAAACAACTTGTTAATTAAGGTTGCTGATTAAAAGATGTAAACATCAAAGCTGCACCTGCTTTCTAAATTGATCTCCGTCAAAGCGTAAATATTTTATCTATACGAGATGGGAAAACAGAATGTCACCAGTGTTTAATCTGTACCATTCATTACAGATTTATATTAACCTTTAGAAAAGCAGTGACTAAATCCCTGTGTTCAGAATGAAGCACTGTTAAGGATTAGAGCCCAGTCAATTACAGACTGAGCGATGGTGCTTTACCAAAGGCAGGAGGTTACTATTTCTAGATTTCATGTGCAGGAGGAGCAGATACGTGGAGCTCAGCCCTGGGAATGCACCTTGTATGTTAGCTGTATTTATCTCCCTGCCATCCCATTACCTGAGTGTAGCCCAGTGAGTGTGCCATTGCTGGCAGAACAGAGCTGTGCTGAGGGCTGGCTGTGTTACAGACCTTCTGGATCTGACAGCATCATGCTGCAGTGCTTCAGGACCCATAAAAATGAAGAGATGCAGGAATGAGATAGTAGTGCATAATTACAATGTCAGAGGGTAAAACAGCCTGAAAACGCAGGCTAAAACGAGTGTTATTGCCTAGTGCATTATCTTGCAAGCCCAAAATGACAATAGTTTTACTGCATAATTGCACTTTTATTGTTTTATTGCACTCATTAGGAAGAGCAGCCTTTCTCTCTTTATTCCATTCTGACTACTTGTCTCCATTCCTGCTGGCCTGAATCCCTCACACTGACCTCTCTGTGCAGCTGGCAGCACTCTGGGAGCTGCTGGCTGCTCCTGGGGTCTGCAGGACTGCGGGTGGGTGGGCTTGGAGATCTGAAAGGTCTTCCCCAACCCTTATGGTTCTGTAATTCTATGGTATCTTTTCCTTTGGGACATATTCCTCCCAGTGTGTGCCCATGCAGATCTATCCCTGACACACAAGCTGTCAGACATGGTAAATGACAAGGTAGTCATGCAGCCAGCGCAGAGTAAATCTCTGTTCAGATTAACTGCAGTGCTGTAGCTTGTCCAAAGGCAAAGTGCCAGCACAGCCATCAGAGCCACGTACATGGAGCACGTTGGGCACCACTGAAGAAAGCATGGCTATGAAGGGAGCAATGAATGCCTGCCCTCACACTTTGAGATCACACCGCAGAATCATAGAAACACAGATCATGGAATCACAGAGCCACCTATGCTGGAAAAGACCCTTCAGATCACCAGGACCAACCATCAGCCTCATAGCACCACGATGACCAGCCAGTGATGCCCCCTGGAGCTCAGGCTCCATGCCTGCAGTCAGCAAGAGGAGATTTTGGGTCCTTCACGGCCCTGTACCAAACTAGCAGGGATATTGCAGGCACTGGGAACTGAAGCCACAACGCGCTGGCAGAAGTGTTTGTAACACCTGCTCACAATAAGAAAGGCTGTCACTTCGTTAAGCATCATTTTAAATGGGTCTCGGGTCCAAATCTGTGTGCACTAACAAACAGATAAATTATTGACACTAAGTGCATGGCTGTACTTGTTCCGCTTCTCTCGAGGGAAGCAAGGGACTGTAAAGATGCTAGTGCTTATACAGGGTTGAAGAGCACTCAATATTAACACATATGAAAACAAAACAAAGATAATTCACCTGGCCACAGCAGAAAATAACCTCTAGAAAGAAGTCTTGTTGGTAAAACATAATCAAACGTGAAATGTTGCAGCAGAATTAGCAAGCAGCCTGCCTGCATCAGAGCACCCATGGTGTGGCTGCAAGCCTGGCCCTTGCTTGTGCTCTGCTGCACAGATGGAGAAGCAGAAGATGCTGTAGCAAGATGCTGCAGAGGCTCAGCAGGGGCAGCAGGAAGGACCAGCTGAGTCCCTGCCAGGATGTAGCCCTGACAGACCTGGTCTGCCTACATAACACTTCAAAGGAGTCGTGCCAATCTGCTTGAGAGTGGGGAAGTTGATATTAAGGACACCGGCCAGGAAAGCAGCAATACATTATTCAAATGGTTTCTTGAGCGTTCATGTCTCTACTGGATGCCAAGGCAGCTGTCCAGATTTTACTCTTGCAATTTAGTATGAGAGACGCAAGAAAGAAAAAAAGTGGCATCAGTAATTCAAAGCTGTGCTGTCCATGATGAAAATGGGAATTCAGGGCACCAAAGATGTGAGCTACGCCATGCCCTCTTGGTAAGCTTTGTTTTAGATCTCGCACTCTCCTTGGCTGGCCTTTGTAAAGGCCACTCCGTTGTTTAACTCTAAGATGCTGGAAGGCACTGAAGGCTTCAGCCAACCTAACCAGGTCACATCCCAGCTCAGGAGGTCAGATCTGAAACCAACATGGGGCTTGTCCAGCACAAGAAAGACAAGGAACTCTTGGAGCACTGGAGACAGTGTGTAACTTCCTCAAGCACTCAATAATTCATTAGGAACCAGGCTGGGCTCTGATCAAAGGCAGTAATCAGTATTTGATAGCCCAAAGCCCACAAGAAACACAGGCAGGCTGAAATGCGAGGCCGTATCCAACCCAAAGCCTTTAGCAGCTAATTGAAAATAATAGCTTCTTTGTGGTGATGCTGACACGCTCAGAGCTTTCCAGCCGGGTGTGAAAGAAGTCAAAATGAAAGCACAATCAAATAGCTCATTAATACCCAGCAACAGAAAAGGCTGTGGATGGAAAGCGAGCTTTCCCGATCTGATCCATGAAGTAAACCTGCTTTTCAGGATCGTGGGTATTTTTATGGGATTTTGGCAGCACGTGCCCAGCAAATCCTTTCACTCCCTTTGTTGAAACGTGGCTTTGAGCTCCAGCTGAATGCTGCTGTGCCCCTGGCACTGCTCCCCTCTGCTTCTCAGGGCTCCCAGGAGCTGAATGAGGGCAAAACCTGCCAGGAGCCAACTGTTAGCTTGGGACTGCAGGCAGAGATGTTTGAATTCACACATCTGAGAGAAGAACCGAATGAAAAGCATCGTATTAATGCAGCCCTATTGTACATCAGATATTCTGCAACATTTATTTATAACACGTGTATTGCACTGCTATGTAAGTCCATATTCAATCACTTGCTACAGAGCTGGGAGGTTTTTACATTACAAACACTGTGCTTAAAATGCACTGCTGCTGAGTTAGCCAGCAAGGCAACCCAGCCAGCCCAGCCAGGCTGCTTTCTGGGTCTCCTTCCAGCAGCGCATGCACAAGTGAAAGATTTGAGCTCAGGGCAGAAGAGCCAGAGATAAACAGGTTGAATCAACGCTTTTTATTGCAGCGGCGATGGAGCAACATCAGGGCTCACATCAAGGGACCCCTATGGCAGCAGAGAACGCTCCTCTGCTCTCCTCCCGTGCATCACACACAGGGACCGTGAGGAGAAGGGGGAAAACACACGAAGAAGGACAGGAAAATAAATCCCTCTACCAAAATGTTTCATAAAGAAGGGGATGAACTGAGCTCTCCTGCCAGGATCCAACACAGCCCACACTGCCAGGAGCACCCGCTCCTCTCATTGCTGCTTCTGGTTTGTTTCTGTCACTCACAAGCACATTTCGTTTTGTTACTGAATATACAGGTGCTGTTCCACTTGTGGCTTTTCAGCTCCTTCCTGTTTAGGTTCTACTAATGGAATTCCATTGGAATTAACAGTAATTTTTATAAAAAGAATTAAATTTTAGGGCCTTTACAGTGGAGAGAATTAAAAGACACAGACGTAGCTTTCCTTACGCCAAGGATTGCAGCCAAGCCTGATTACAAACTTTCTCAACAATAAATCTCCATTGTTTCCTCCTGGTATTCACAGCAACAGGGAATGAATGAGGAGCTCTGCTCCTCGCTCTGCTAATTGGGCAGCACAACTCGCCCCTCTGATTGCTCTCAGTAGGACTCAGCAGCCCTGCAAACATCCATCCCATCATTTTGATGGCTCTGAGTCTTTTAATCAAGCCTCACAGTTTGTAAGGGCTGCAGCATTAGTTGGCTGTTCCCAGCAGCTCACGGTAAGACAAAACGGGGAGCTTCTGGGATATTTATTTTAAGACTTAATGAAATTAACAGCACTGCATTAACAGAAGCTGCTCCTGTCCCTTCCTTTATGACCGCTCTGAGTCTGGAATCAATTCCATTAAGATCAAGGAGAAAGTTGCTCAGGTTCCTGAGTTCTTTGCAAATGCCAATACCAGTTTTATAGCTTGCAATCTCAATTGCTGGACCAAAATAAAGCTGATTTACTGCAGCACAAGAAGAACAAGGATCTGTAAATCAAGCAGAGGCAATGCAGCTCCTTCCTTGCTGGAAGGACAGGTCCCAGTCCACACAACTACTTGTGACTCGGTGCAGGGTGGAGCTGCCTGGATGTGTACATGCTGGGCCCTTGGCCACTGGGTTAGCACAGAGCTGTTCCATGCACCAGGAGCCCCAAAGGATCTGCTTGCATCAGCCCCAGAAATCATCTCTCCACTGTGCCGTGAGATATTGGAGCAACAGGGTGGCTTTGAGGCAGGCCGTTGCACTGTTAACTGTAGGATATGCTCTATTTAATAACATACACATCATACACAAATATAATACGCTATATTTAAAGGAATATCATCCCCGCATTAAGCTATTGGCTTAATATGTTTCCTACACAGCTTATGCTTCTTGAAATAGACCAGTGCCTTTTCTCTTAGGCACACAAAGAGCACATACCTTACAAAATGACCCCGCGCAGATGCCACCAAATGCAAAAGATGAGCATCCCAGTTCACATCTGGGAGATAATGTGTTCCAAAAGATAAAGCATGAATGTTAATCCAGCAAAAATGAAAGACAAAGAGTGGGATGCATGGCAGCTATTCCCTGTTAATCCTCCCCCCCTCACCCCGAGTGTGGTAAATGGTCTGATTGTCTCCCAAATCAAACTAATTGCAGCAGGAAAATTGTTGCCATGGATGCCACCGAAGTGCACTGTTCGCTGCCTGCCTTCCTCAGTCCATCCTGATGGTCTTTGTGCAATTGGAATGGAGGCACAGGCAGAACTCGGATTAAAAACAAGCACTTGGATGACAGAGGAGGTGAAATCCATTTGGAAATGTAGAAGGAAATCATCTAGGGGGGATTATTTTTACCTGGGATGCCCTGCTTGCAAGCAGCACCATGGCACTGCCATCTATTTTTTGGCTTCAAGAGAGCAGCAGGGCTGGTCAGCACTGCTCAGCACTGCCATGACACAGCCACCAGCATGCTCCCACCAAGAGCTCCATCCTCACGTGCAGATTTTGTCCTAGAAAGCCCTAAAAATAAGAGAGTTCATGATAGGTAAAAGTCTCTTTTGAGAAATACTTGACCGGGATGTCATCTTCTTTGCTTTCATGTTCAGTTCTTCACGCAGCTGCATCCCAAGATCAAAAGCCAACGTTATTTCTCTTCCAGCCATAAGAGTTACACTCACAGTTACTGTGGTCAATGCAGATCACTGCACCAGGTTGGTACCTGGGGAATGAGCAGTCCTGTGCTGCAGGGGAAGCATTTCAATAGCCACCCACATGAGCATGGCTGTGCTTAAGGGCTGGCAACCAGATGAGGCCCCTTCCATCCAAGTCACAGTATCACAGTACACAGTCTTTCTATGGTTCTAAGAAACAGGAGGGAATAAGTGGAATGCTGCATCAAGAGCCGAGGCCTCAGGAGCTCTGCTGGCAGCCCCACAAGCAATGCACATTTCCTCATGTTTGGGGCCAATCAGTTTACCTCTCTTTAGCCAGGTGCCATTGAGATACCTTGACAGTTCCTCTACTTGTGCTTTTCTTCTAGTGTACTCAAAGAAGCTGAACTAAAAAGCCCCCACTTCCATTACAAAGTATATAAGTAAACCCTTCAGAGACAGCAGCACTATGAAAAGTCAATCTGATGTGTTTTCCTTGCATAAAGCCATGGGACACAGCTAGTGGGCACGGTGGGGAAGGGCTGCTGGGTTTGGACTTGGTGACCTCAGAGATCTTTCCAGCCTTAACAACTCTACAATCCTCTGCTTCTCCTTTGATTCACTTGGCTCAAATATCTCTGGCCTTCACTCTCCTTTCCCACCAAGGGAAGCAGCAGCACAGCCTGGATGACGCAACGATGCAAATCAAAGCTCGGTCTGGATGCACTTCCAGCATGTGTGTGGATGTAAGTCACTGCTTAGGATATTATAGCAGAGTTTTTGTAGGTCACGGTTTCCAGTGACAGACGTTTAGCATACACCAACTGCTTTAAACTGCTCCATAGAGTGAAATTTAATCCAAATCTGTGAATTATTGGGAAAAGCTAAAAATAACCTCTGAAAATCCCCAGTGAACGTTGGGCGTGCTTGGCCGAGCACAGGCAACAGCTTCACACGCTGCGTAACGCAGGAACGGTGAATCATCTGCAAACACCGAAACCATTTCAAACTTGTCCAAGGGGAGGAGATGGCGTGGGGTGGTTATGGCTGAAAGACCATGATTCCATCCAGAGCTCAGCTATAAAATAAAGAAGAAAGGCAGAGTGTGCTGTGAGCACAGTGGTGCTGCTCCTCCACTCTTCCAGCTCCACGGCCTCAGAGCACAATGCCCCAGCCCTGCACCTCCATGGGCAGACACATCCAAGCTACAGCAGGGAGCTGACTGTGCTCAGAAGGGTGCAAGGCTCAGCATAAGGCACGGTTCCATGGTACCAAAGGCAGCTACAGACAGTGCAACATCCCCAGGGCTGTGCTGTAAGAGGTCCGAGTGCTCTGCAGTGCACTTGAAGACAAGCAGGCAGAAAAGAACCCTCCAGAACGCTACCCCTCACAGTGCATCATTTGCTGGGTGGCCACGTCTGAGCTTCAACAGCTATTTTAATAGAAACACCTTTTGAAATAAAGGAAGCAGGCTGTAAAATGTATTTTGATATCAAATACCTCAAATTAGTGCGAGATAAGAGCCATGAACCAGGAGCAGCACTTTGTTGTCCCACCCAGGCTCCTTCCTTGGTCTCCAGCAGACAGTACTGTTGTACCACTAAGCTCACAGCCTTGCACTGAGGGGCTCCAGAGATCTCTTGGGTGGTGACACGAAACAGAGCAGAGGAGAAGCAGGCAGCAAATGTCATCATCTCATAAGCCTCGTTTTATCAGAAACAAAGCTAAGCCAGCCATCATTTACAGGCTTTGCAGGATTAGGAGCTCAGAAATCAGGGGGATTCCTCCAGCTTGCCATGATTTACTGGCACAGCAGTGGGGTCACTGGCCCAGGGCACAAAGAGATGCTTTCAGAGCAAACCCCTTGGATTGCTGTTTTATGGCACCCAGAGCAGCAGCTGAAGAGGAAAAACACCGAAAACATTTTAACCCAAACAGTAAAACTTGTTCAGATTTCCGCAACACGTCCTAAATTTAAACTCCTCGGTGGCAGATGCTGATGGTTGCACTGGCACAACTGTTTAGTATAGAATACAAACTTTAACTAAAATTGGACCTAAAAAGCACAAAAGAGGAGAACCTTGCATCAAAACCTGATCACACATTGACAAGAACAAACATCAATTAAGCGCTTCCTCCACTGTCTTCCAGGCAGCTGTATGGTCTGTATGGAAGCAGACAATCTGCAATCATCTCAGCTTTCTGACTTGGTGACTGCGCTGCCAAAAGCCATTAGCAGCAATCTCTGTGTAACATGGTCAGAATCCAATGCTCCATACATCGCACGCTGCGGCTTCAGACAAATCTGAGATGTTTATTTATAAGACAATCTTCAGGGTCCCGCAGTGTCCTGGCACTCTGCTCTCCTCCCAGGTTGTGATGGTGACAATGGCTTTAATATGCAATCAGTGCCGTTTGTGCCCATTGGGACACAGGCGGAGCGTGCAATGTCTTTGCATGGATGCTGTCCCCAAGAGCTCTTCGCTGTGTGATGCTGTGAGGACGTTCAGCTGGGAAAACCTTTAGCACTTTAAGAAGCACACCGGTGCAAAAGTGGGAGCCCTAAAAGCACAATGCCCTTAAGAGCAAAAAGCCCATCTGCGACTCCATGAGTGCCTGAGCCCACTAATCACGGGCAGATCACTGCCACAGCTGCTGCCCACTTTGCTCTGATCCAAAACAGCTGTTTTAATGCTCTAAAGCACAAGGGAAAAAGTTCATTGCCACATTTCTGTGCGCTGCAACAGAACAGCTCAATCCCCAACGCCGTGCTGTTGTCCTCGTGCCATAATGAGACATTTGTATCTGACTCCTTTGAACTTGCTTACAAACATTAAATAAAAGCACTAAATTCAAAAATGCTTCAAGAACTCACCCGTAACTGTGGTTAACCCCCCCCCATAAGCTTAAGGAAATGCTCGTCTCTATTAAGCAATAAACCACGGTGCTACAGGGTATCTATAAAAAGGCCTCCATAGGAAGGAGTAGGAGCAGCAAACCATATCTTGTAGAATTGTAGAAGCACAAGGTTGGAAAGGACCTACAAGATCATCCAGTCCAACCATCCTCCCATTACCGTAGCTACAGCAAACCACTAAACCAGATCTCGTAGCTCCTTATCCAGACAAACATTTAAGTCAAAGTCAAATGAGACGCTCCAAAAGGTTGTTCATTTGAATAGCCAGATATTGAAGTGGAATATAAACCTGGCAGAAGCACCAGGAAGGCTTCCAACAGAACCAGAACAGAGCTCACTGTGGGGGAACACCAGGACACCCACCAGAGCAAGGCCAGCTCACAGCCAGGTAATGTCCCACTACTGAGAAACTGGTGCTCCAACCTTACAGCTTCAATAGAGCCACTTGAATTGGCATATTAGTCTGCAACCAATGGCTTTATAGATGGAGGAACACCATCCTGGGAAGGAAATGAAACAAAAGTAACACAGTTTCTTTCTAGGCACCAGCATTATGAGTGGTAGAACGTACTTTCCGTGACCCATTAGACCAAAACTCCACTCCTCCTAATGCCATCTTACACCACTGGCACTGGTCTGCTTGCTATTCTGCTGTTCCTCACTCGCCGCATCCCCTTTTATTCCATGCATAAAGGCTCCAGAGGTCCCTATGGCCAGCTGAAGGGCTGGATCCTACAAAGCAGATGTCGTTACTCCCTTCGTTTTTCTCTTGAGAGATTTTTTTTCCCCAACTTTAATCCTCTCTTATGACTTGAGGATTTGTTTTTTCAAGCAATAGTGCAGAGTACATTTTTATTTCTAGCACTTGCTGGTAATGAAATACGGATTATTTGCCTTAAATCCATGAATTCATCAGCTATCCAGCAGCAGGATCAAGCAACAAGCATTACTGATCTGTGTTTGATGGCATGATTCCTACAAAACAAAACAAGCACGTGAAAACAATAGCATAGGACACACCAATATTCAGCATCAAATCCCACATTAGCCGTATCAAAATTGGTTACCAGGCGCCGGTCTTAAACCAGAACTTTAACACGGACTAAAAACACAATGAACCTTGAAACAGCATCATTTTCAATATCTGTTATTAATAAACCACATCAATTCAACACTTGAATAAGTGCTGAAGCTCCAACAGGAAAACAAGCTGTGCTGCACGTGCCATGCAGCAGCCAGACGGCAGCTGAACCACAACCCGGCTGCCTTCACACTGAATGCCATTTTGCCCCTTTTTTTCCCCTAAAGCCCAGCAAGATTTCTTGAACTCAATCTATTAGAAACCAATAGCTCCGATCTATCCAGAAGCCGAGGCTGTAGTTGCTAAGGCAACCCTGTTTTTCAGACCCATTTGCTCATTACTTAACACGACTGCAACCAAAATGATTGTTCCCAGCACACATGGAGCAGGACAGGATTTTTTCCCTTTGAAACTGAAAAAATATATGTATCTTTGAAGTGTTCTTTTTTTTTCCCCTTGCCTTTAACAGCCATTCCTGGTTTATAAACAGAACCCCAAGACTTAGAAGCACCAAACTCTGCCCTCAGCTGGTCAGACTGGAACCCATTCATTCCATGGACAAGGCCTCACCCTGCTGGCCACGAGTGAGCAAGAAACAGGAGCGAACCACTGCTTGCTTCCCACACAGAGGCCAGAGAGGAAGGGTGGAGAAAGACAAGTATTTAACAACGTAAAACAAATGCAAAAGGCCTCAAGAAAAGGCTTAAAAACTGCAGACCTGGGGTTCCTGTGCTGGGCAGCACTAGAGGAAGCCAACACCTGTCACCTGCTCAGCCCCCAGCGGACACTCCTTACCATCCATATCTGCATCTTGATAGCAGCTCTCAGCACTTCTTCAAGAGACATCAGTTATAAATAATTACGAAGCTGAACTCCCAATGCGTTTCTGATATAGACCGTCATATTTGATTCACCTCAAACCACTCGGATGACACAGGTGAGGGGGATCAGCAGCTTCTCCATCAGGACCCCAGACCTCTCAGGCGGGGCCAACTCCTTCTCATGATGAGCATCATGATGAGCCTTTCCCAAGCATTACACGTTACATAGCCACGTGCTTACGCTGTTCATGTGGAAACCTGGTCAGGAAAGCATCAACTGGGCAGTTTGTGAGACCAAAAGTTAGATTCAGATTCACTGTGATGACAGATGAAATACAGCCATTAAAGCATGTAGTTTTGCACTAAAAAAACTCTAATTTCAACTGTAATAATCAAGTCTTAAATCATAGTTGGACATGTCAGCTTTTGTTGGCTTTAAGGAGCAATGAAGATACTGCCGTTGTTTGGTGTGATGTTAAGGTTTAATATCCTGCCCACAAGCTGCCTCTTATCACACAGCGATTCAACCCACCCAACTTCAACACAGCCCAAGTGCCATCACAGCAAAATCCTCATCCAGACCAACAGCTCCAGCTCCCTGTGACGTTTCCTTCTTCAGTGACAGAAGTTCACATCAATTTGAGTATATTCAACATAAGTTCTAACCCAATTATGGGCCCTGTCCTACACAACCCACAACGTGGTGTGGGTAGCACCTTCCAGCGGAACCTCACAGCAATAACACAAAGACCCGACGTTAACACAGCGCATACATGATACTGGATTGTAATACATGTAGCGTTGTCTGTCACCCCATAGCAAACACTTGGATCAGCCGCACCGGCCCCATGGGCACAAATAGTGAAGATGATCAGGGGGCTGGAGCAGCTCCCCTGTGAGGACAGGCTGAGGGAGTTGGGTTTGTTCAGCCTGGAGAAGAGAAGGTTGCGGGGTGACCTCATTGCAGCCTTTCAATACCTGAAGGGAACTTACTGCCAGGAGGGGAGTAAACTCTTCGAAAAGGCTGATAATAGCAGGACACGGGGAAATGGTTTTAAGTTAAAAGAGGGAAGATTTAGGTTGGATGTTAGGGGGAAGTTCTTCACTAGGAGAGTGGTTAGGAACTGGAACAGGCTGCCCAGGGAGGTTGTGGATGCCCCGTCCTTGGAGGTGTTCAAGGCCAGGTTGGACGGGGCCATGGGCACAACCTGATCTATGGGGTCTCTATGGGGATCTATGGGGTCTCTATGGGGATCTATGGGGTCTATGGTGTCTCTGTGGGGATCTATGGGGTCTATGGGGTCTATGTGGGGATCTATGGGGATCTATGGGGTCTCTATGGGGATCTATGGGGTCTATGGTGTCTCTGTGGGGATCTATGGGGTCTATGTGGGGATCTATGGGGTCTATGGGGTCTCTGTGGGGACCTATGGGTCTATGGGGTCTCTATGGGGATCTATGGGGTCTATGGGTCTCTATGGGGATCTATGGGGTCTATGGGGTCTCTGTGGGGATCTATGGGGTCTCCTGTGCAACCTGATGTAGTCAAGGTGTATGTTTGGTGTCCCTGCTATTGGGTGCTGTAACTCCATGATCCCCGGTGTCCGTTCCATCCCTGCTCACTCTGTGGTACCGTCATGCCCCGTCGGCTCGTACCACATCGCGGCGCTGCTGGGGGTGGCCGCCTCCTCCCCGCTCCGGCACGTACCAAGTCAGCAGTGCGCGGGGGGGGGGCGCGTTGAGGCCGCGTCTGAGCGCCGGCACGTACCACCTGCCGCGGGACGGGGGGGGAGGAGGCCGAATCCTCGCGTCTCGCTGAGGCGGGAGAAGCGGAAGTGTCAGCGCCACACCCCCACTCACGCGGCGCCGTTGGTGCGGTCCGCCCGCAGCCCACGTGATCGCTTTCCCAGCGCTCCCCGCGCTCGGCCCCGCTCCCGGTCCGGCCGCAGTTCCCGCTCTGTCTCTCTCCGCCCGGCCGGGCCGCACCCGCTCCTCGCTCTCTCTCTCTCTCTCTTCCTGCTCTCGCCGTTCCCGTCCGTGGGGCGGAGAAGCGCTCCCGGCTTTAGGCCACCATGTCCGGAGGGGACTCAGCGGCGGCGGCGGCCACGGCCTCCCCTCAGGCGCTGCCGTTCTCGCTGCCGAAGCCCCCTCCCCTCATGCAGCTGACGCCGGGGGACGCCGTCCGGCCCGTGGCTTCGGCCGCCGACCAATCGCCGAAGGGCAGCAGGCTGACGGGCCGTCCCGATTGGCCGGCGGGGAAGCCAGTCAGCCTGCTGGCCCCGCTGCTCCCGCCCCGCGGGGAGCCCGAGCCGCTGATGCCGTTCGGGCCCACATCGCGCCAGCCGCTGAGAGGGAGAATGATGGGGCGCTGCGGGGGGGGCAGCCTGCTCAGCACCGCCATGAGACCGGGGGAGCGCAGCGCCATCATGGTGAGTGCGGGTATAAGGGGGGACGGGGATAGGGCTCGAAATGGGGGCCCCACAGAGACCCCCTAGATCCCCACAGAGACCCCATAGACCCCATAGATCCCCATAGAGACCCCATAGATCCCCATACAGACCCCATAGATCAGGTTGCCCATGGCCCCATCCAACCTGGCCTTGAACACCTCCAAGGACGGGGCATCCACAACCTCCCTGTGCAGCCTGTTCCAGTTCCTAACCACTCTCCTAGTGAAGAACTTCCCCCTAACATCCAACCTAAATCTTCCCTCTTTTAACTTAAAACCATTTCCCCGTGTCCTGCTATTGTCAGCCCTTTCCAAGAGTTTACTCCCCTCCTGGAAGTAAGTTTCATTCAGGTATTGAAAGGCTGCAATGAGGTACCGCCTGGTTCCGCTGCTCTGGGGTGGTTGCGACCTGCTCTTATCCCCAGCATCAAGCAGTGCTGGTGTTTGTGTCCGTGTGGGTGCTGACAGCTGCCCTTGCAGCTGGATCACCACCCCAGAGCCGTAGATGTGGCACTGAGGGATGTGGGTGGTGTATATATATATATATGTATATATATATATGATAAAATATATATAAATAAAATATATGAAGTTTCAGCCTGGAGAAGAGGAGGCTCAGAGGAGACCTTCTAGCTCTCTCTAACTTCCTGAAGGGGGGTTGTAGTGAGCTGGGGGTTGGCCTCTTGTGTAATCAATGATAGAACTAGAGGGAATGGTTTTAAGCTGCATCAGGGGAGATTCAGGCTGGACATTAGGAAATGTTGCTTCTCAGAAAGGGTGATGAGGCACTGGAATGCACTGCCCAGGGAGGTGGTGGAGTCACCGACCATGGGAGTGTTCAAGAAACACTTGGATGTGGTGCTGAGGAATATGATTTAGCCTGGAAGTATTGGGAATGGTTGGACTAGATGATCTTCTAGGTCTTTTCCAACCTTGATAATTCTGTGATTCTGTGAAAATATATCTACTAGGCATCTCCTCGTCACTGTGCCAGGTGCTGGAACAGCAGCAGGTCCCGTGTTTGGAGGAAAATAAGACGGTGATGATCGTATTTGATGTGTTTTGCTCTCACTCACAAGGAGACAGAGAGCTTCTGCTCGTCTCACTTGCATTGATCAGAGCTGTATGGAAATACATTTAGAAGTCATAAATTCAGTGTGTTTTCCTGTGACAAGCCATAAGATAAATGATTGTCACAGGGTTTTTTTCCTGCTTGCGTGTTGATTTTGAGGTTGAAATGCCCTTGTTAGTTCTCAGACTGACAAGGGGATGTAGGAGACCAGGTGCTTATGGCCATTATCTTGCTTGCTGCTAGGCAGTATTGAGCTCAAACCCAAATACAAGTCAATAAGTTTCAGCACTGAGCATCTCTATTAGTGCTATCTGAGGCATGTGGGGGTTGTCAGCTTCGTGCTCACGTGTTGTTTGTTGCTGTCTTTCAGATGGGACACCCGGGGATGCCGCATTACCCACCCATGGGAATGCACCCTATGGGTCAGAGGCCACCAAACATGCCCCCGGTTCCACACAGCATGATGCCTCAGATGATGCCCCCAATGGGAGGACCGCCAATGGGGCAGGTGAGCCATTTGTATCATTGCTTTATTTCTTCTTTCTTCCTGTAATGATGTCAGGTCATCCCAACACATGATAAGTTGCAAATGAGGCTCATAATTCAAGGTGTTCTGAGCTTTCTATCCAGGCAGAAAACACTGAAACTGTAGCAGGTAATTGATGCACTTTGTTCAGGCTCTTTAGGGGGCCCTCAGGGTCATGCAGGCAATTCCTTTCTTGTTTTCCTCTGCAGTACCTTGGATAGAACCTGCGGATGGGGATTTTTGTTTTGCTCCTATGTAAAAGCCTGAGAGGAATCTTCAGCATGGTTTTGCAGCCTGTTAGAGCAGGCGAACTGTTGTTTGCATTTATTAAACTCCAGCAGCAATTCCATTTTGCTCCTCTGCTTAAGAGGTGTGTTGGTTTTAAGTTCTGTTCCATTGTCCTTGCACATTCTGTGAGTATTTTAGCCTGCAGTGTGTTAGTGAGCAATAGGGATGGAGAACTCATGCATTTTTGGTAGCTGTAGAGTAACAAGCTCCAGGTAAATGGCATGGCAAGGAGAGGGCTTAGTTATCCTATGGCTCTGAGGATGGGATAGGGCAGTGACACACTCACACCAAAAGTGTGAAGGTGTCAGCTTATGTTGGCTTGATCCTGTGGATGATAACCTCTTTCTTCCCGCATCTATCAGAGGTTTATTTGCAAAACTTTGCAGGATGGAACATTGCTGTAGCTTGTTTTTCTGCTTTCTGAAGAGAAACACTGTAGGGCAGGTGACTGTTTGCACAGGCAATAGCAACATATGACCTCCTGGCAGCATCATGCAGAAGAAGGCCTTATTTTTTTTACTTTCCTTTGTTGTGCTGGCATCACACAGAGCCCAGGCAGTGTCCAGGGTTTCTGGAGGACCTGGGCTGGAGCTTTTAAGAAGCTTCAACAACCTCAGAGTCCCTCTGATGGAAGTAGCAGTGGGGCAAGAGTGCTTTCTCCTGCTTCTACAGGATGGCAAGGAATGGGATGGGGGGTAGGGCGCCTTCCAGTCTTTCTTTCCTCCCTCATCCTCCCAGCAAAACCTTATGGGATGAGGGTGGAGCAGTAGCCCTACCCCATATCCTTCTCTCTGCATGAGGTGCAAGATGAGGAGAGTGGCACCCTGATGCTCCCTGAAGGTACTGGGGGAATATGGTCACTTGGCCAGGACAATAAAGGTAAAAGGACATAACTGAAAGATTGAAGGGGGTTGACTTCTAGAGGTCTGTCTGGAATCGGTGGCCAAGAAATCCCATAGGAAGGGACCTCAGTTAAGTTCCTTTTGTCACTTTCTTTTAATGGCTCAGTAGTTCTATGAAGCCATATCAGCAAGAAAGTAACAGTAGGCATGCAAGATATTAAACTTCCAGTACAACTGTTGCATCTTTGAGGTGTATATCCCTTCAGTGCATGACTTCTGCATGACCATCCCTTTGAGATGGTGAGCAGAACAATCAGAGCAGAGGCTGGCTGATCTGGGTGGCAGCTCCGTGGCTGCTCTTTGTCTCATCAGACCACCCAGCAAACTCAGATACAAGCCCAGACTCACAATTAATGTTCTGTGATACGGTGTATGTGCCCATTGCCAGGTTCGTATTGTGTACAGCTTCCAATTATATGCTCATATTGAGGATGTGTTCAGATGGTTAAAAGAAATAGCTGAGAAACGTTGTAGGTTTTGTTGTTTAAATGTAACGGGTCTCTCCGTACTGAAGTTATTTGGAGAAACTCATTCCTCCAGTGCCCCTTTAAAGTCTTTCTTTCTACTTCTTGCAGAGGCAAGAGGAAAGGGAGGCAACCTGAAAGCAGCAAAAACTTGTGAGCAGAACTAACCTGAGTTTATCATTCCTGTGTTTCATTAATTCCGCATGCAGTTTAGAGGAGATCTCCACAAACCTTTCTTTTTCCTGTTCTAACTCAGGATTTCAGTACCAGCTTTCCTAAAGGATCACACGGCGCATTCATTACTGTTGCTCTTCTTTAGTTGCAATAGTTGTCTTTATTATTATTTCATACACGACTTTGGACTGTGGGAGATGTGTTATTCCTAATATAGGTTTTGTAGGAATCAGAGTTCTGCAAGTTTCACTGATGCTGCCAGATTCTTTCTAGGCTTGTTTGCATTAACGTGTAGTATCATGTAAATACTTAGAAACAAACGAAATAAAGAACTATCATATTCAACATCTGAAATATCACATACTGATAGAATGGCCTGGGTTGCAAAGGCCCACAGTGCTCATCCATTCCAACCTCCTGCTGTGTGCAGGGTCACCAACCAGCAGCCCAGGCTGCCCAGAGCCACATCCAGCCTGGCCTTGAATGCCTGCAGGGATGGGGCATCCACAGCCTCCTTGGGCAGTATCATAAAGTGCACTGAAATACTGTTCAATCGTAGATGCCTGGGATGATGCAGTCGGTCATGCCTGGAATGATGATGTCTCACATGTCCCAAGCTGCTATGCAGCCTACGGTTCCGGTGAGTTTAATTTCACTTTTCCCTCTTTTAACATGTCTGCGTGGCTGTTGTTCTGGATTCACATGGACAAATCTTTGTTTTTCTTCAACTAGATACGAGAAAGGTATTGCTAATTGCAGCAATAGGGAGGACAGTGCTCACATTGAGCCATACTGGGTGACCAAGTGGTGATGCTAGGGAAAGGCTGTGAACTGTCTGAAGTGTTGGGCCTTCATCAAGCACCTGCTAATTAGTTACAGGTCTGCTTCTCGCTGCTGCTGTGTTGTTCAATGAGTTGTGTGTTACACTCTTAGTGTAATTCAAGCGAAGTTTAATAACTCCTGAGGTTAATTCATGGCAGTGATGCTTTGTTAGTTGTTGTGCTCATGTAACTACTTAGTGATGTGCTGAGTGTTTTAAAAGCTGCCAAGCAGAGCGGGTGTTAGTGATGCTCCTCTGTCCCCCGTGCTGAAGTCATTACGGATTTCCTATAACAGCTTATGGAAAAAATGTCAGATGTTCAGAGATGAATCTGAAAGTGCTGGAGCCAAAAGGAATGGAAAAGGGAGGGGGGAACACACACAGCCCACAGAGCAACCACAGATGAGGTTGGCAGTTGGAGAGGTAAACAAGAGATGTGGTGTATGGGTCACTGTCAGAAGACACTGAAGTCAGTCACGGTCCTGGCAGTACTTGCCCATGTAGACAAACACAGAATGGCTGTTTTTTTTAATTGTAATTTACAGAATCCTTTTTGAAATCGTAAATGTTATCAATGGTTCATTCCTCTGGCTTAGTGCTACCAGCTGATGTCTCACCTAATTCATAGAACCACAGGAAGGCTTGGCTCGCAAGGGATCATGGAGTTCCACATGCAGGGCCACCAACGTCCTGACATCAGTCTGATGTGATTTCTTTTTTCTTTCTTACATTCATTTTGTTGGTGCAGTGGAGCTCAGCGTCTCTGATCGCATCCTTAAGGAGCGGTAATAAATGCAATGCTGATGGGAAGCTGGGAAGTTGTATGTAAGGCAGTAGAGCAGGTTGCTGCTGGAAGCAGTTGTGGGGCTAAGAACTGTATTTACTGATGAAGTTACAGTTGCAGTCAGTGCTTAAATATCTGTCCTTTGATTCCACAGCCAGGGGTGAACAGCATGGATGCACAAGTAGGTAAGTAGGAGCTCTTTGTTACTGTTTTCAAAGCATTTCAGCAAAGTCAGGTCAGGTCTTGGGGGGAAAAGAAAAATACATTTCTCTGCAAAACATCGTTTCCCTTTGTTGTCTCCTATAAAAACAAGTAATGTTTTCATCTGAGTCTTTCTGCATTGTTATAAGGAGGAATAAAGCAACCAGGTTTTTCTTTCTGTTTTTTTAACCAGGTGTAACACCTCCTGGAACTCAGGTAAGTGAGCAGCAGAATTCTGGACGTCTCTGAGTGTGGTGCTGTGCAAACTTTGCTTCACAGATGGAAAATAAAGCCTGGGCTTTCTTGGTTTTCTTCCTTATATTGCTGCTCTGTGACTTAAGATTTCACTAATTATCAATCTGAAGTTAACATTGAAGCTCATAGCTCCTGGTGCTTCTCTCCTGCTCAACCAAGTAAATATGGTTGTCACAATTGTTTGTTGTGACCTTAGCGTTTTCATTTAAAGAGACTGAGCTGCAACTAAAGCAGAAGGTGCTTTCTGTTATATCGACATCCATTTTTTAACGGTGGAATTGTTTATTTCTGCTTTTCCAAGTAGATGTGACAGTTCCTTGGGACCTTCTTGAGGTATTTTTGACCCACCTGAACAGCATGTGGTAGAAATCTGCCTGCAGTTACCGTGCTGTTCTTAACACAGGGGTGCTTTGCAGGCGACAACACCAAGGAGTTTACTGAAGACAGTACTGACTTAAATTTGCTTAGATCTTGTTTTGCTGCCTTTCTTTCACTACTGAATTATTTAGCGTATTTAATATGCACATTGAAATGAAAAACAAACAGTAATCAGGATGTCTTTTCAGAGCTCTGTTTTGTTTCACCCTCAGACAACACATCCCGTGGTTTGTGCAGCTCAGCAAACAGCCACAACCAACAGTTCGGGCAGTGAGGAGCACTCAAAACAGGTTTATCTGCTTTCCATTTGTACCCAATTTATCCTGCTGGCTTTCAGTACCGTCTTGGCCAGCATTTATTGGTCATCATCAACGTTCTGTTTAATTTGCCTAGAAATCGACGTGGACGGAGCACAAATCACCTGATGGAAGAACCTATTACTACAACACTGAAACGAAGCAGTCCACGTGGGAGAAGCCGGATGATCTTAAAACCCCTGCTGAGGTAACAGTTCAGACAGGCTGTTGTGTGACTTGGTGTGAAGGCGCAGTTGACTTCCATGACTGCCACATGGCATAGCTGGGCCAACACACTGTTATCAGTGCGAACAAAAGCCTATAGACATTTTTGCAACTCTTCTGCTTTTACCACCTTCCTTACATTGGTGCAACTTGAAGCTGCAAATTGAACAAAATTCTAAACATCTTTTCCTCAATTCTAAGGTAAATTTCCTTTATTGAAAGGATGGCACTTATCTGAGTGACGTGTTTGTGTCACTAGAGAGTATTGAGGGTCAGTGAACACTGTGAACACGATCCCTTGTGTTCATTGATCCCTGAATTGTCACTTGGCTTAGTAGTATCACAGGCTCACTTCCAGCAACCTTTCTAGGTTTAAAATACTACAGTAAGATTGATTTCATGTCTTTGGTTTTCTGTCCATTAGCAATTGCTGTCTAAGTGCCCATGGAAAGAGTACAAATCTGATTCTGGAAAGCCATACTACTATAATTCCCAAACAAAGGAATCACGCTGGGCAAAACCCAAAGAACTCGAAGATCTGGAAGGTAATGTCGGTAACAAAGATGAGCAGAGGGGATGGTGGGGGTTTGCAAGCTGTGTTAGAGCAAAAATCTGTGAGGCATTAGCTGTGCACAGTAGAATGTAGGCTGAGATGTCTATGGAGCACTCGTTTCTGTGCTTTCTACCTCACCAGCCCTTTTTCCTTAATACCCCCCATTTTTCCCTGTTTATGTGGCAGCAGCAGCTCATTATCATTACATCAGGCAGTGCTTCAACTCCTTTATTTCAGACCCACTGCAGACCCATTCTCCATTACTTAGCAGTCAGTCCTTTGGAAAGCTATAGAAACTTTGGGTAGGACTTATTCTAACAGTCACTGCTGAACATAAAAAAAAGAAAGATCTATGCCAGTAAGCCTGACTTTGTCCTTTAAACTGCTCTGTTGAAGTTGAAATCATCATCTTAAGTGCAGAAACGTACCCTTAATTTTTACTTAATGGGATTTCTACGTTTGTTTTAGATGGTATTTTTTTCTAGTTTTAAAGGGAATAGAACAACAATATTGAAAGCTAAATTGTGCATACAGCAACGTTTTACAATGCATAAAACATCTTTTTCTGATACTGTATTTTAAGTGTTGTTTGTTTTCCCCCTTCTAGCACTGATCAAAGCTGAAGAAAACAGGTGTGTTTTCACTTTGATACTACTGTTGTGTTTCATATTGGGCTGTCTGTTACTTTTTTAAGAGTAGAATCTTGTCCTTGAATCATAAATCATGGCCCTTGGAGATTTGCATTCCAAATAGCGCCTTAATATATAGAAATTCTTAATTATCACAGAGTTGCCTGGGTTGCAAAGGCCCACAGTGCTCATCCAGCCCCAACCCCCTGCTGTGTGCAGGGTCACCAACCAGCAGCCCAGGCTGCCCAGAGCCACATCCAGCCTGGCCTTGAATGCCTGCAGGGATGGGGCATCCACAGCCTCCTTGGGCAACCTGTGAACAGTGCGTCACCACCCTCTGGGGGAAAAACTTCCTCCTAAGATCCAACCTAAACCTCCCCTGTCTCACTTTCAAACCATTCCCCCTTGTCCTATCACTGCCCACCCTCACAAACAGCCGTTCCTCCTCCTGTTTAAATGCTCCCTTCGAGTACTGGAAGGCCACAACAAGGTCTCCCCCAGCCTTCCCTTCTCCAAGCTAAATGAGCCCAGCTCCCTCAGCCTTTCTTCATAGCAGAGGTGCTCCAGCCTTTGATCATCTCAGTGAGATGTTCATGTTCTGGCTTTCTTTTGGACTGAACTGACTGGTCTACACAGATAAGCAAGTTCAGTAAAGCATTTCCTATTTGAGAGCTAAGATTGTGTTCCTCCTAGGTACACTTTTTGTAACAGCTCCTGAACATCTCTAACTTCCTTAAGCTACAGCCTTCCCCTAAGCTGTTATGTCTTCCTGGGCTTGAACGTGATTGTTCCCATTTTTCTTACCTACAGCACCAAGACTGAAGAATCTGCTTCATCAACTGCTGCAGCAGATGCAGCCAACACAGCTGCCACAGCCACGGCTGCTGCTGAAGCTGCCACAGCTGGTACTGCCAGCACTGCTGCAGCCTCCGAAACAGAAACCACTGCTGCCTCTGCTGCGGTGGAAAACGAGAGTGCTGCTGCAGCCACAGCTGAGGATCAGGGACAGCAAGCAACTTCAGCACCTGCAGCCCAGGAACAGAGTGCGGAAAGTGCCACTAACGCAGCCGATGACTCCAAGCAGGACGGTTCAGCAGAGTAAGTCCTGTTCTGTGGGGTTCAGCTCTTCTGCACTTCATTTCTTTGCAGACTTGGTTCACCCTCCATTCTAGCTGACTGGTCTGCTTTGACAACTCGTTAGTGAGACATAAGCATCAGTCTCAGTGGCAGCAGAGAAGGATGAATAAGTGGAAGGACTATTAAACCTATTTGAAGAGAAATGAGTGCCTTCCTCTTACCAGCCTTCTCCTAAAGCTCCCAGAGAGCAGTCTGTGGTTCAGACACTTCATGGTACTCTGGGGTAACATTATAGGTTTACCCTGAATGGCTCTGAATGGTTTTAACTTAGGGGAAAAAAAAGCTTAAATGAAAATGGTGTCTTTTTATTTATAGTGCTTCAAAGAAGGAGGGCGATGATGCACAGCCGGTTAAAAAAACCTACACCTGGAATACAAAAGAAGAAGCGAAACAGGCATTTAAAGAACTCCTGAAAGAAAAGGTATTTCAGTCAGCTTGCTTTCTGCTTTACAGCTGGCAGAGCTGCACTAACCAGGAATAGCTCGAGTTCTGTTGCTGTTGTTGCTCAGAGTTGTTTGCACTGAGGGAAGAGGATTTACACACTAGACAAGAAATGGGAGAAAAGAAAAATACTGTGAGACCAGCATAGATATTGAAGCCTTTATCAGGAACATCTTGAATGAGGATCAAGGTGCATGATTTTCATCAGAGCTCTCAGTTGTTTTTCTGTTCCTTCTTTTACATGGTACTCACATCGTAACGTGAAGTAACCACTGTAATGTGTAACCACTGTAATGTGTAACCAACTGGTGTTTCTCCAGAATTCAGTCTGGAGCAGTGAGTAATTGGATGGGCACCTTCACGAGGTGCTTCAGAGACAGGTTAGAGATCCAAGTAGAAGGTTGACAGGCTGAAGTTTGGAATGCAGCATTCCCATGAGCTGGTCTGTCTTAGAGAGAACTTATTTTTCCTTGAAGTCAATTTTAAAACAAAGAATGTATTCCTGACCCCAAGAGTGTAGTGCATTTCTCTTTCATTGTTGGATGTTGATGCTAAATCAGTAATGGTGTCATGTCTTGACAGCGGGTGCCATCCAATGCTTCTTGGGAGCAAGCCATGAAAATGATCATTAATGATCCCAGATACAGGTACTGCTCAATTCTTTACTTATAATTGATTTCCATAAATGAGGGTCTGGAATGGGCTGGTGTCACTTAGAAGTGCAGGTCTGAGCATTCATTCGTGACTTGGGAAGGATGTGGCAGCTGTCAGCTGGTATTCTGTACAGTCCATACAGTTTGCTTAGGAGTAAAGGCACGCTTTTGGTTATGATGGAGATAAATACCTCCTGAGTTATTTCAGAACGGGTGCCTGCCATAAACACCCACATAAGAGTGGCTCATATCCACTGTAAAAGTCGTACTGCAGTATGAAATGGGTGAGTACAGCCTGCTGGTAACCCTGAGGGAGGCAGGACTGTGGCTGGTTGTTTGGATGAGATTTAATTTTGTCTCAAAGATTTGGGTTATTCAAATCAGTTTCATGCTTTGTGTCTTCGGTTTTGATTTTTAAATGTAATCACCTTTCCTGTAACTCATGTTTTCTTTTCTTTTCGCTATGAAGCGCTTTGGCGAAGCTGAGTGAAAAGAAGCAGGCCTTCAATGCTTATAAAGTTCAGACGGAAAAAGAAGAAAAAGAAGAAGCGAGATCAAAATACAAAGAAGCTAAAGAGTCCTTCCAGCGCTTCCTGGAAAACCACGAGAAGATGACATCCACGACACGATACAAGTAAGGGCATTCCAAAATCAACTTCTGGCCTTTATCAACTCAACCAGTTTGGCCTTCAGGCTTTCCAGCTTGCTCCTGGCAATGCTTACGTTGCTGTGTGCTCAGCCTTGTAAAGCTTGTAACTGAAACACTGATAGGAAGACAGATGAGAGAATGTATGTGAAAGTCAGGTTGGTTTTTTGTTTGTATATCAAAGAGAGAAAGCTGACAGCCAGGCTGTCCAGGACAGGAATGAGGGAGATGTTGCACAGAATTACTGCTGATGAGGCATTGATTGACATGATTGCAGGCCAGCGGGGCATTCAAAGTCAGTCACCACCAATACATTATTATGTGCTTTTCCCTTGTTTTGTACAGAAAAGCTGAACAAATGTTTGGGGAGATGGAAGTCTGGAATGCAATATCTGAGCGCGACCGCCTGGAAATTTATGAAGATGTCTTGTTTTTTCTCTCTAAGAAAGAAAAGGTAACTGTCTTTAAGAGCTGTTCTTCTGACTTGCAAGCTGATTGGCCAGTACCTCTGAACACAGAAATCTTGCAAGCAGTGCAGTTCTGTGCATTGCTCAAAAAAATGCAGGCAGAAGGGGAGGAATTTGTAGGATTAGGCATTTGAGAACCAGGTAGAAGCACTGCTGCATTATTGCATCTTCTGTGCAGGAACAAGCCAAACAGTTACGAAAGAGGAACTGGGAGGCTCTGAAGAACATCCTCGATAACATGGCGAACGTCACTTACTGCACCACTTGGTCAGAGGCTCAGCAGTATCTGATGGACAACCCTACGTTTGCAGAAGATGAGGAACTTCAGAGTATGTGCAAAGTCCATTCATATGTTGGGAATGAGGGAGTGGATTTGTTTTAGCAGTGAGGATTCCTGGTTAAGGTTTGCTCGCAGTCAGGAGCGGCTGTGACAGGCATTGAGCAGCAGGAATGGAGACCTGGTGTCTTTTTAGTGGGGGGAAGCTGCATCAGCTTCTGAAAGCATTAGTGATGTAATCTCAGTGATAAACCAAGGGGTTCCTTTTCCGTGGAGATCCATCTACTTTGGTATTTGTTACTCCCTGAAATTTGAAGCATTATTTGGCAGCACAACCAGTGTAGCAAACAGTTAGGCTGCCTTCTGCTAGGCTGAGGTCCTGCTGTGTTTGTTTGCTTAGAAGTGATCGTTATTGTACAGTGAGAAAGTAGGCTGCCTTGTAAGGTAGAGAGAGATTGTTTTTCTCATCAAGGCTTCTGTGCTCCGTACTGACAGTGAGAATCTGGGCAGGTTGGAGGGGAAGCGGGTTGGATTTTGTTGTTGTTTTTGGTGTTTGGTTTTATTGTTATTGGGTTATTTGCTGCTTGGGTCTGACATAGTTCAGTGGTCAGTGAATCTTCCCTCACTCCATCAAGAGTAAATTTGGCAGCAGTTAGTTGTCTCTTAAGAACACTGTAGAGTTGGTGAGTATCACCACTTAACACTTACTACTCTATTGTTACCTGTTGCTAGATATGGATAAGGAGGATGCACTGATCTGCTTTGAGGAACACATCAGGGCACTGGAAAAAGAGGAGGAAGAAGAAAAGCAGAAAAGTTTACTGAGAGAAAGAAGGAGGCAGAGGAAAAACAGAGAATCTTTTCAGGTTGGTGGACTTGCTGTTTGTCTTGGACATGTCAAATGATTACATAGTCTGTGCTTTCCGTTCCTTGGGAAGAAGCTAATGAGTAGTTGATGTATTTTGTAGATATTTTTAGATGAACTGCACGAGCACGGACAGCTGCATTCAATGTCCTCGTGGATGGAGCTGTACCCAACCATCAGCTCTGACATCAGATTCACGAATATGCTTGGTCAGCCTGGTAAGAGTGAATACTTCCAACCCTGTGAAAGGTAGAGGTAAAGCTCTCAGCTGTGGGCAGTGTGCAGCAGGGTTGTCTGAATGTTGTTTTAAATTTATAAATAATTCAAAAAAGGCAGCTCTTTTATTAGAGCTCGCTTTTGACTTATCTAGTTTCTTCATCAGGATCAACAGCACTTGATCTCTTCAAGTTCTACGTTGAAGACTTAAAAGCACGTTACCACGATGAGAAGAAGATCATAAAAGATATCTTAAAGGTGAGAGGGGAAATCGCCCCGTTGTGCTGTTTTTCTTCTGAGGACAGGTTTCCCTTTGGAAGATAGGCCACGAACACAGTGGGAGATCCCATGTAGCCAATTTCTCCCTTGCCAAGACAGTCAATTTGTTTGTTTTTTACAGGATAAAGGGTTTGTAGTTGAAGTGAATACTTCTTTTGAAGACTTCGTTACAGTCATCAGCTCAACTAAGAGAGCCACCACTTTAGATGCAGGAAATATCAAACTGGCTTTCAACAGTGTAAGTACTGATATACAGGAATGGATATGAAATCCCTGTGAACCAAAAACAAGCTCTTGTGTTCCATGTACTGTTACAACCATTTCTGTTTGAGAAACACCGCTGTGTGCTCTGAAGCATTGGGTGGTGATAAACAGCAAACTCCAAAGTTGAACTTTGGGCTTTCCAAAAATTGCATGAATCTGAACTCTTAACCTTCTGTTTTGGTATCCTTCAAACGATCTCACAACTTGAATATGATGCAGCTGCTGGAAAAGGCAGAAGCCCGCGAAAGAGAAAGGGAAAAAGAAGAAGCTCGCAAAATGAAGCGGAAAGAATCGGCCTTCAAGAGCATGCTGAAACAAGCCACTCCTCCCATCGAGCTGGACGCTGTCTGGGAAGATGTACGTATTGCTGCTCTATTGTGGAAGCCATTCCGAATATATTCAGCGGATTGATACATGAGCCTGCATTCTCTATGGTCATGGTTTCTGTCTATACTACACAGGCCCATAGGAATGAGTCACCTCTTGAGCAGACTTCACCATTGGAGTTGAAAAATTTGGTTCTATCAGTACCTCCATTTGGTTTATTTTTAAGTGAATGGTTTAAGAGGAGGTTAAAGCCTGTGAAGCATAGGCAGAAAAAAAACAGTTCTGCATGCACGTGTATCCATTTGTGCAGTTGTATTAAAGACCCTGCTGGTTATAAAGCTGACAAGAAACAATGTGAGCCTTTAACGGCACTATGGCTTTCCCAGCTGGCAGAGTAATGTCATCTTTAAACTTCACAGTGTCCGCATTTCATGTCAGTATTTCACTGCTGTTCCTCCAACAGATCAGAGATAGGTTTGTGAAGGAGCCAGCATTTGAAGACATCACTCTGGAGTCTGAAAGGAAAAGAATATTTAAAGATTTCATGCATGTACTCGAGGTAATTCTTATTTTCTCCTGATGAGATAATATATGGAATACAGTGCTTAGTTGATTGGTTCTGAAATTATACAGAACGGGGAGGGTCTGCATTACCAAAAAGTGTGGATATCAAAACCTCATCTTGAAAGTGATGAGTGCAGAAACGTTTCAGCATTATTTGATCCATGGTGGTTCTGATCTGCACTGCGAGGAGTTTCAGAAGTTAATATCAGAGTTCCCTGATTTGTTTTAGAGTTGTGGGGAGTTCAGATTTTGACTGAGCAGCTTATTGGTGGTGCGTGGGGTTATAATGGAGTCTCACCCTTAGCTTCTGGATCAGCCACAGTAAGAGCTGACTTGCAGGAATCTTGGCACGTCAGTCTCATTCAGGGAGGTGTTCTCATTTCCTGGGTGATGGGATGTATTTTTGTTTCACTCACTGCAGTCTGCAGATATTAAAATGGTTTAATTCAGAATTTAGATGTTGCAAATCAAGGTTTGTGTTCTGTTCTTGGCCAGCCTGAGC
Source organism: Coturnix japonica (assembly GCF_054131305.1). Classification (NCBI taxonomy): domain Eukaryota; kingdom Metazoa; phylum Chordata; class Aves; order Galliformes; family Phasianidae; genus Coturnix; species Coturnix japonica. The sequence goes on along the minus strand of NC_140669.1, from coordinate 3,084,179 downwards.
AATCACTTCAAATAGGAAGCACTGAAGCAGGGATGTGGGTAACAGAAGCATCCATACCTGAAGCTGTCTGTTCCCTTGCTACCATACACTTGTTATGACTTTAATGAGGCACTACTATTAGTAATCCCATTTTTAATCACTGCTAGCTGTAGGTGCCTTGTGCATGATGTGAGATGCTGCTGGTTTCACGGTGTGCCCTGCAGACTAACGTTTATCTTTTCATGTTGTGCTCCATCCAGCACGAGTGTCAGCATCATCATTCAAAGAACAAGAAACACTCTAAAAAGTCCAAAAAGCACCACAGGAAGCGGTCCCGCTCTCGCTCGGTAAGGCCTTTCATCATGTCTCAGCATCTGCTGCTATCACCACTGGGGCACTGCTGTCCTCTTGCTAACCACGTTCTCTGTCTCAAGGGCTCAGAGACTGAGGATGATGACAGCCATTCAAAGAAGAAAAGGCAACGTTCAGAATCTAGATCCGCTTCTGAGCGTTCCTCCAGCGCAGAATCTGGTATGAGACTTTTGGTTCTTTGCTTTGAAATGGCTGTTAGTGGTTTATTGCTGGGTAACTACCATAGAGTCACAGAATGCCTTGGGTTGGAAGAGACCTCAAGAATCATCAAGCTCCAACACCCTGCTGCATGCAGGGCCACCAACATCCATGCTTAATACTAGATCAGTATTAAATTATAATTAATTTATAATTTTATTGATTTTATTTTTCCCCCTCCATTTGTTTGCAGAGAGAAGTTACAAGAAGTCAAAAAAGCACAAGAAAAAGAGCAAGAAAAGAAGACACAAGTCTGTAAGTACAACTCACTTCTTTTGGGTTGGCTTAAGGCTCAGCGTGACACCTCACGGTCAGTCACAGTAATCCTGTTTGTTAAATACTGGCAGCTACCAGCTGGCTTTATAGCAAGCACTTCTCTAGATCAGCACTAGGCTACGTGTACCTTAACATTGAACCATTTAGAACAGTAACGTGAGGGGTGGGTTAAACTGCAGCTATTGAAGCAAATAGGGAGGACTGCAGTATCCTGCTCCTGGCTGCTTGTCATCGCAGCACGTCTTGGAGTTGACTTCAGTTGTGGAGCGCTGGATCTTTTCCTTTCCCCTCATGCTGAGCATCAGTCCTTTCATCTGCCTGCGTAGCAGGGTTGAGTTAGCAGCTCTGACATCAAATGAGCCAGAGCGTCAGTAGAACCTCAAGAGTAGAAAGAGAGCTTTCATCCCCTGTGTACATCACTGGAGGCCAAAGTGTATTTTTGGAGTCAGGTAAAGGATGAAATCGGTGTCTCTGAACTCAGGTTGCTGCAGAACTTTTCAGAACAACGATGTTGTGTTGTTTCTTTAATTCCTGAGCAGTTGGCTGTGCCCTTCTGTGGGCAGCGTTCACAAAGAGGAGATGGATACCAGTGTTAGGCATGGAGTAAGGTATCGATGATGGACTGCAATGCAGACAGGGTCAATAAGTTTAGCTTATGAAATGCAGAATGGAAACAGCCACAGCACCTGAGCCCTCAGTGCAGGCTAAGTACAGGAGTGTGAGAGCATTCTTAGGTGGCAAAGCAGCCCCGTTAACAGGTGAACAATTAGCAGACTTCACCCTTTGCAAAGCTGTTACGGAATGAGTGGCACTTGTGTACAGAAGGGATTGATTGCATGGATCCAGCATGCCCTGTCTTTGCATGCACTAAAAGTGGTAAATGTCTTTTAGGACTCTCTCCTTTTGCAATAACTTCAGTAATGTTTCTGCATTACTTATTGCTGCCCTGGTTACTATGATGTGTTAAACTCACAGCCACTTCCAGCAGTTTCTTTCTGACGTGGCCTCTATTAAAATGAAATCAGATGTCTCTGAGGTGTGAGTATTCTATAAACCGTAATACCGAACACTTTTAATAATATTGAATATTTTCCCTTTATTACAAAGGATTCACCAGAATCTGATATTGAACGAGAAAAAGACAAAAAAGAAAGAGAGAGAGAAAGTGAAAAGGATAGAGCTAGACAAAGATCTGAGTCAAAACATAAATCTCCGACTAAAAAACGACCTGGAAAAGATTCTGTAAGCTTTCTTTTTCCTTTTTATGTGCTGCCTTTGGGCTTTATATATCAGTGGGATGCTATAGTATGCCAACTTTATAGCTTTGTACAGTTTACTTCAATAAGGTGTTAAAGCTTTATTTATATTCCAATTCTATATGTAAAAAGGAACCAGATGTTCAAGCAGAGCCGAATCACGCAGCTCCTACACCCTCATTTAATGTTTGTTACTAATGGATTTATTATTTGGCCTAATGCTACTTGTTGCCAGTTGAGATAAGGTGTGGATGAGGCCGCCTGTTTTATGGATGGTACCGAAGGAAGCACAGCCCATAGTGTGGCAGAGTGCTGTTTATGAGCAAACTGCTTTTCTTTTCTCCATCCAATTTGCCAGATTGATCTCAAAGGAGATGAGCAGGACGGCTGCTCAAACACCGAGGTGATTGCACAGCTCTCCCATTCTGGAGTTTGAGTGCCCTCGTCACTGCTGTGGTAGTGCTGGGCTGCTGCCAGTCTGACACAGGAAGATGAAGTTAATTCTTGTCCTTCTTGAGCTGGGAAGGTGCACAGAAATGTAGCTGTGCCCGCAGTGTCGCTCTTTGCTGTGATAGTTCTGTGCACTGGTTGTTTTGGAAGGGTCAGAGCAGTGTTTCAGTGATGTGTTTGAATGGAAACAAATGAGCAGAATGGCATTCTTTGGGTTCCATGAGGGGCAGTGCTCTGCCTCGTTACTGCACTGTGCTGATGGTGCCGTCCTTCCCTGTACGGTTCGCCTTGGAGAGGCTGGGGGCAGACGGCTGCTTTTTGTTGTGCCTTCTGAAATTATCTGCTTTGGCCAGCCCAGTTCTGTGCTGAATGCAGGCATCTGAGAGCAGGAGCTCAGCTGTGGTTGTGAACACAGGCACAGGAGGAGCTCAGCCCTTCCCCTTGCAGTGCCTTGCTCTGAGCTCTGCCCTGTGTGCTCTGTGAGGTGACATTGGGATCACCATGCTTGAATATATTGCATTAAAAATACCCTGCTGGAAAACGTGGCGCTCATCCGCGTCTTCCTGCAGGCAGCACAGCAGAGAGGCTGCATTGCACAGAGCAGGGTGAGGCTCTCACCACCCCTTCTCTCCCTGCAGGGCAACTGGGACACCTCGGGCAGCGAGCTGAGCGAAGGGGAGTTGGAAAAGCAGAGGCGGACTCTTTTGGAACAACTGGATGAAGATCAATGAGAAGATTATTTATACCAAATATGTTTACATTGTGGCATAATAAAAGAAACCAATGTCTAATTCAGGATGTGGGTTCTGATATCCTGAGTTCCATTGTTGAAATCACGGTGGGTTTTAATTGTACCACATAAATACATCCAAGTACTCTTACGGGGCCGGCACCGAGCCTACAAAAGTGAATGAAATCCTGAGTTAACGCCGCCTGCTGTTGGGCAGCACGGGCGCTCTGCTCCCCTGGAGGGAGTCCTGGATGGGAACAGCGATGGAAGACACCTCGGGTCTCACTGGACGTCACCTGCAGGCTGAGCAGAGCGTGGCACCGCCGTGCACTCCTTCCTGGAAAGGCAGTAACTGTTCTTCCCGGCTGTGCGGGCAGGTAGAGCTTCATTTTTAGAAAGATTCTTAATATAGTTTCTTGTGGCTTAATTTGTTTTATGAACTTGTTATTATTTTTGAAAGGGGGGGAAGGCAATGGGTGTAAAGAATCCATTTCTTGCTCTGTACTGCAAAAAAAAACCTGTCAGCTATTGCAATTGCTCCTTCATGACCTGCATTCCTACCAAGTGCTTATGTGAAACAGAAGACTGTGAGAGATCCGTGTCCAACAATCACTTCCAAGTGAGTTTGTACAGTAATTAAAAGCAGACGTGGCTGCGCTCAGCCCTGCACTGTGCCATCAGCAGAGGGTGCTGCTGCTCACAGCCACCTTCTGTATTCACATAAAGCCGCTACAGCTGCTCTCTGTGCTTATCTACACCACCAGAATTAAAAATCAAACTGTAAATTGAGACGTTGCCTTACAAATCTGCAGAAGAATGTACCACCAGCAGCAGCAGTTGTGCAGGTCAGCGTGAGCCCAGCCCTGGCAGCGCCGTGCTGCAGTGGTACCTTCGCAACCTTTGATTGGAATATTTTTGTACATTTCTATCAATGATTAAACCTTGTCTCCTGCTGTCTGCTGGTATTTATTTCTATTTCAACGCTGCGTGCGGCTCTGATCAGTTCCTGTGATTTCTGAGTTTAAGCCACCTCTGCTTACAGTAAAACACTCCGAGTTCACCTTTAGCTTTTGGTTTCAGTGCATTCTGCCTGGCCGAGCAAACAAGCTCTGGGAAGGTGAACCTTTATGTTCACATTGCATTAACAGCCAAGTGCTTTTCAGGATTTCTCTTGTTTGGGCTGTGGGGCTTTTTGTGGGCTTTTTTTCCCACCTTATAACAGCTATGGTACAAAAAAAATGGCACCTTCAGATGAGACAACTCCAACCAAGGCAGGGGAAGCAGGATTTAATTCAAAGGCTGTGACACAGTGTTTGGGGGGTTTGCTTTGGACAGCTGCAGGTGACAGCCCCGATTCTGCTGTTTTGCTGAACCCTCCTGTCAATGACACCTGGATCGCAGCTTGGATGGTGCTGCTCGCTGTACATTTAGGACTCTAATATTTAAGGGGAACAACTCACCACTGCTGCTCTGCGCGGAGCTCTTCCTGCAGGACTGCTGGGGCACAGCCGTGTTCCTGCCCTGGGTGAGCTGCGCTGCAGCGTGGAGCCTCTCTGTCCATAGCAGTGCTGAGCAATGGGGCACGGCCCCAGCACAGGGGAAGAAAACGCTGTAAAAGTCACTTTGAAAAGAAGGAAAGGATGGATTACGGTGTAGTAGTGTAAATAGTTTATTTGCTCTTATGCCAGGAACAGACCAGGAAAGTAACATGAACTGCTTTTATAAAACACTTCTAATATTGCTAAGAAGCAGATCTATGACTAGAAAAAGATGAAAGAGAACATGCCAGCGTTGCACTGCAGTCCAACGATCGTTTCTGCCTTAGGTTTAAAAAAGAAAAATACCTTTGAGCACAGGAATGAGGCAGCAGAGCTCCCAGCCCTCCGACCACCGCCGACCACCACCGCCTGGCTGCCGATGAAGGGAGCGCTGTGTGGATGAATGAGCGGAGGTCAATGCGGTGACTGAGCCCTCGGCTGCCCACTCGGTTAAATATAAAAACACAAACGATAAGTTAAGTCGACATTCGGATTGTATAGCACAGGCTGATGCTTTTTTGTTTGTTTGTTTGCTTTTTAAACAATATTTACAATATTACCCAGAGGCAAAAGTGGGAGTGAAAGGAGTGTAAAAACCATAAAAAACGGCACCAATTTTGTAGCAAAATATCTGTACATTTAAAAACAGATTATCATATAACTACACATTATCCAAGAAAAACGGGACCTTCACCAGTGGTTCACATAAGCACAACGTAAAAGAAAAGAAATTCAGTGGTTAAATACTATACAATAAATTTTACAATGAACGTATTGAGGCGGCGATGCCAGGAGGGGAAGCTGTGAGCACAAACGAGCTCGGAAGCACAGACAGGGCTGCGGCCACACTCCTCCTTTGGGCCGGCTCCAGGCAGTGCTGCAGGCCATGCAGGGTGCACAGGGCGCCAATCCGGCCTGTTGGGAGCTTTGGGATGTGACTGCAAACCTCGCAGGGCAGCTGATGAATGTGTGAGCCCTGGGACTGAATTGGAGCGCGATTGTCAAACGGAGCCGCAGCTGCATGGGGCACTAACGCGATCTCTGTGCTAGTATGGAGCTGTAATGGTCCTCGGAACCCTAGTGGTGATAACTGAGATGTTAATACCTTAGTGCTAATTAATAAATATACTGTTAGATGAAAGTTGCCTCTAGCTGAAGGGCAGGCGATGCGTTCTCTGCCGTTCCCACGCTGTGCGATCGCAATGTGCCGGTTCCCCCCGTGCCCCTCGTGCCTCAGCCCCACACTGCACACCACCAAACCCCGAGCCTTACAGCCAACAAAGGCTTCCCTGCCCACAGGTCTCCTCAGCACACAACTGCGTTACCACGTCCAGCTGTGGCACACGGGGTCTGTATGGCGGAACAAGGTACGGAGCTCTTCTTGTCGCTATTTCCCTACTAGATACAGAAAGCCCTTAAGTGTTCTGTTTCTTTAACAAAAGAAAAGCCAGTAAGTGCAGCTGAAGCCAAGGTCAGCCCTCGGCCAAGGACAGGAATGCATGTAGAAGCCCAGCAGCAGAGCACATCCAGAGTTACCTCCTTCCAACCAGTGGGGATCCAGGTCCGGCCAACAGAAGACCGATCGCTAAGTTTTCACATAATCAAACCCAACTAAACACCCCAAAACAACACATACTTTACTTTTTGGTTAAAAATACTGAATAATGTATTGGTGTCAAAAGATACCCAATCAAATCAAGTCCTATTGCTTCAGTTAATTTGAGCAGGTACTTCCATTTTAGGCACTTGTTAGCTACGGCTGAGTGGAGAGCCCATCGCTGACGTTCCTATGCATTTCTAGGTGTCTGAGCCCTTTAGGGGGTAACCGTACTGTTCCCAAGGCGGGCAGGGAGGGCACCGCTGGCAGCCCAGCTCCGCAGAGGCCTCAGCTCACATGGTGATCTCGGTGCCATTGGCAGAGCGCAGGCTCTGGTCGTCGAAGCGCCGCCGCACGCTCCTCCTCAGCGCGTCGGCCCGGCGGTACGGCTGGTTTCGAAGATCTGCGGGGAGGAAAGCGGCGCTGGTCAGCAGGCACGGCTCAAACCACACGCGCAGCGCCGCAGGGATCGGGGCTGCTGGAAGCCAGTCAAAGCAGCTTGGGTAGCAACAGGAGGAGGGAGTGGGCCCCACCGCAACAACGAGCTGATGGCCCTATGGCAACACACTGAGCAGCAGGCAGTGCTGGGGGCACTAACGGAGCCGTGCCACCGGGCTGGGTGTTCGCCCTCCTATGGGCAGCTGGTATTCACTAACATTGTTTGTGTAGCCTCTAAATCCCGAAGGTGAGAGACACGGAACCAGGGAACAGGGTTGGAAGGGACCTTACAGATCACCCAGTTCCGCCCCGCGGCCTCAGGCACCCCTGGGGCTCTGGGCAGCAGTGCCATGGCCTCACCGCCCCGCACTGAACGAGTTCTCTGATGCAGGATGGAACCCAGTGAACGTGAAACACAGGACACGATGGGATAAGTGCTCACCAAAACAGGCATGCATCTACGCGGCCCATCCACCCACTCAACTACCAGAAGGTGCCTTGAGAAAAAGCAGGCATCCCCCTGCACCCAGCCTGCAAGCCTGCAGCCACGGCTGCCACCCGAGGGGTGCAGGGCTGGGCTGCTACTGGGGCTGGGAGCGGGGAGGAGGGCAGTACTGAGCATGCGATGGAGAAAGCCAGCGGTGGGAGTTTAACAAAGCCCGTGTTAAGAGCGTGGTGAGGACAGGTGACTGCTTGGCTTCTTGTGCTACGGAGATGAGCTACACAGCACGCCTGGTGCGCCTGACACGTAACTTAAGCAGAATTTTTTTTTCTGGGGAAAAACAAAATGGGTGCTTCGCTGGGGAAACCCTCCCATGTACTCCCTGGATGACTTACAGCTTGCTCTAAGCCCCACTGCCCGACTCCTCAGCTCTCAGCACAGCAGAAGCCACCCACGCTGCCCTGTGCTCTCAGCCTCCACTGTCCATCACTGGTTCCCCTCCCAGGGCTGCAGCACCACACACCCGCAGAGCACCGGGCAGCAGGAGCTGGGAGCTACAGCCAGGGATCTACGGGCAGAAACAACCTGGGGATGAGGCTGCCTACCTCGGGCTCAACATGGAAGGGCCAAAATAGAGAGAGCAGGAAGGTGGTGACCAGCCAGCAGCTCAGCAACCCCCTGCCACACTGAGGTGGGAGCTGCCTTCAGGCCCTCACCAGCACTATGCTACGCCACAGCTACTGCCAGGCTTTGGGCATACAGAGAGAGGAGGAAGCTAAGTAAAAAGTGATGCTTGCCAGCTCTGTGCATCCTCCACCACCGGTGTGCTAGAAGAAATCCTTACCCTCGAGTGAACATTTGGGAATTTAGTGATATTATTCTTCTTTAGGGCTAAACAGAAAAAAAAAAAAAAAATGATGGTTAAGTAAAAAATGGGATGGAAAATGGAGAGCAAGTCAACTCAGCGTTCAAAAATGGCAGGCGTGTTAAGCCAGCAGAGCAAGAGGAGGGGTGAGGCCGAGGCCATGAGAGGTTAGAGGAGGAGAGGAAAGGACACGAGGGCCACCCTTCCCTCTTGCTAACCAAATTCCAAGCTGCTTTGAAGATTGGCTCCAGGAAGATAATACAGCAATTAACTTGAAAGAGCAAAAAACCGTTGAGCTGATTACAGTTTGCAATTTTATTAGAAGCATTCATAAAAATACATATTGCCAAGTGAACACTGTTGTCTTCTTAAGCCATCCGGCCTTAATTCAAGACAACAGTGTTAAGAGACATGCGGGGTTAAGCACACCCTGCTGACACTGCACACCACAGGATGCATGGTGCTCAGTTCCATGCCAAGCTCTGCCCTGTGCCCATGGCTGTGGGCCGGCACAGCCCAGCCTTGCTGCCTCCCACCCCCCCAGCTCTCACTGCATGACACCGCACCAGCCTCCATGAAAACTGGTTAATACACAATTACCATTGCTGGTTTTATTTCAATAAAAGTTGGCATGGAACTGAAAAAGTTAAATATGGACGTGAACAAATGAGAAAAGATGGACTCCATTCTGTGTCCAACATGCAAGCGTGCAGGCAAGGGTTAGAAAGGCCGAAACGATGCTCCTCACAGAGGGGACACGTTACTACAGATAACCCTTCTAGAACAGAAAGCAAAGCCCAAGGAGGTCCCACCGAAGCCATGCAGACAGTTCTCTCTGGCTAACAGCCCAGTTATTACATGCAGACTATTCAGGTACATTTGCATATAGAAAAAGATCTGCAGCCAGCACAGATGACATAGAAAAACCAAGTGAACTGTCACAGTATGACTGCATTCAGACTAAGCCTTGCCCGTCCTACGGAGCCAGCACTGAACCTACTGCGACTTCCACCACTTGCTGTTCTATGGCACTTGTCACGAGGGTTAGCAATGCCTTTCAAATGCAAGGATGGCCAAAAGCATCCAACACAGACTCGATGGGATGAAATAAAACGTTAATGAAACACAACGCATGCAACGAAGGTGACATCGATACGACTTCAGACGCTGGACATTGCTATACACTCAACATTCACACGATCCTGGCTGAGGTCCATACAAATGGAGAAGTGTCAAAAAATCTACGGCAACCTTTTTTTGTCTAAGAGCATCAGATGTGAAAGAGGAATAGTTTAGTAATGGAATTCCTCAGTGAGAACAGGTTCGCAGAAAAACCGAGAGCCCCGCTTGGCGGTTCGAGCTGTAAAGGGCACAGTCTTCAGCACTGCATGGGAATAACAGCCAAACAAACAGAGCAGTGAGAAGCACAGATCGATGGCATTAGTACACGGTTAGCGCGTGGTTAAGGACAACCGGGAACAGGTTTGCACCTTCCAACCAACTCATAACACTGCAGTGCAGGGGGATTTGGTAAGGAGGTAGTTTTAAGTCACTACGTATCTGCTTCTGGTTTAGAAAGACTGTTGCTAAAGGTAAAGGTAAAGGCTATGACGCTGGAAGAGCGTGGCTTCAGACAACATCCCATCCTGCCGCAGCCAGCAGGGCCTCCCTGTGCACCTAACGAGGCACTAGCCAGTGTCAAGTGACACCCCTGATTATTTCCATGCCACTGCACGAGCTGTCACAGGCTGCATCCAAGTGACCTCAGTTCAACCTGACATTCTGTGCCCCATGTGTCACTGTGTGGCCCGAGAACCCAGGGCACCCCATAGCTGGAAGGGCTGGACACCACAGGGGATGGTCAGGTTGGCTGAGCCTGGCACAGGGCTGCACGCAGGCTGGCATCATTTGCACCATCTGTTTCTCCCACAGAGCAGGAGAGCCACTTCACCAAACCACACCAGCTTCCAGGAGTCCAAAGGAGATGCAGAAGCAGAAGTGATGAGGTATTACAGCAAGTCTGCCTCTTACACAAAGAATATTATCTTAGGAATCTCTTAATCAAACATTAGACAAGAGTTGTGAAAGCTTCTCCAAGAGCATTCCAACCTTCTCATGTAGCTGGGCAAAAATTCCTCACTAAGAGGTAAAGCAGCTCTCCTCCTCCTCGCAGAGGGAAGAAACAGTATGACAAACATTTGGGAGAAGCAGCCAAGGCCATCCTGCCCAAAGATTGTTTCGCTAACTTTATGTGCAACAGAACTCAGATACTGTACAGCTATCAAAGCTTTAAAGCCTCGCTCCTTCCACACCACAGGTGAAGATGTGCACTAAAATCCAAGCACTGCAACCAGAGCGGTGGCACAGCCCAAAAGGAGCTGACTGCTGAGCACAGCGCGACTCAGAAGACAGCTTTAGCAGCACACAACGTCCCTGCTTCCCTAGCACTGACGGTGGGCTCTGCACCTCCCTGCAGCCCTATGGTGGTGATCAGGGCAGACTTCTGCCCAACTGAAAAGCAGTGAAACCAGAAGCTGCTTAGGGCCATCCATCATTCAGGTCTGACTAAATGATTTCCTGTAAGTGTGCGATAATGTGGTGCAATTACAGCTAGTACATTTTAATGAAAATGCAGGGTCTTAATAATGTTAAACATCTGTCATTCATTCCAGTTATGGGAAAGTAAAGATTTCTGGGAAAGATCTACACAGCATGCACATCCCCACCAAGTATCTGCTGAGATCTGAGCTGCCTACTCTAGAGATCAGAGACCAAGTGTGTCCCAACGTGCTGAAAGAGAAGAGGTCAGAAGCAGCGCGTGCCCAAGGTCTGTGCTTGAGACAGACACGGGCAGCACCGACAGTGAATGCACACAAGGAGGTTACTGGGCTCCATCTGTTCCCTCAGCAAAACCTTCTATAATTGATTCACACCATGTAAACAATCTCCTAAGCTGTGCTCCAGCAGCTCTACATGAATCACATAATGCACGAACAATAGCTATTAGGCTGATATACATTTTTAACCTTCTTGAAAGGGCCTCTGAGATTATGGAACAAAAGAGCTTTACCTGTTATGATATCTTCAATAGCACCATCCTTCCCTTCGTACACATGCCTGTTATCCTTGACCTGCCGCCTCCTGAGCTCTGCAATTAGCTCCTGCTGCTGCCTCTTTGTTTTATGAGAAGGAGACTAAAAGCAAAAAAGAGAGGATTTGTAAGGATTTGTAAGGATCTTTGCTCCGGTTCCTCTGTCTGAAAGACCAGGTGACCCCACCTGCAACAGTCAACACCAGTAACTGCCACCTCTCTGCCCAGTTTTGCAAGGAAAACATGGTGAGCTCAGCTCTTGGGGGTGATGGCCAGAGTTACAACCTAACCTGGCTGCCAAGCTGTTTCTCTTTCTTAGGTCTGCAATTCAGTCCTAAGCCTTCTCCTCACTTGGAACTGAGACTCCAAGCCTTCTACTCCAAGCAGTATTAAGTGAAGGAGAACAGGCTGGAAAATGCCTGGCTGGGGGTAAGGGCATCTATTAAGCATGGGAGCTGCACGGAGCAGCTTCAGTCAAAGCAAAAGCCATTGGAGCTGTGGAAAAGTTCCAGCACATCTAAAGAACTTGCTGAGGGAAAAAAAGAAATTTACTGTACTCTTGGGTTCTTTCAGTCTATTTCAACTTTCCCCACAAAAGGAGAAAACTTGCAGAAACCACATTTCTGGGCAGCTCTAAGTCTGCGCAACTCAAGCTCCACACAGAGCTGTAGGTTCCGTGCTGTGAGGAAAAACAGGTGAACACTTCCCACCTGTCAGACCTGTCTGCTCCGTACCTTTTGGTCCTGCTGCTCCATCATCGCTTCCTGTTCCATCAGTTTTTCCATTAAGGCCTGTTCCTGCTTTTTTCTCAACTCGTTCTCTTCTTCTGCTTGCTATTTATCACACACACACACAAAGACCCAACAAGTTACAGCTTCGAATCACTACAAGGAACCTGAATGTTACAAATGAGCTACACTTCCCAAGGAGGCAGACTGAGTGTGTAGCAGTTCAGCTAAACAAAGTCTGAAACGAGTGGGTTGGGAGAGACCCCCCAGGTCACACAAATCCCCCCACCCCGATCCCAAAGGACACAGTCAGGGTTGAAGGTGAGCACTTTGACCTCACAGACATTCTGTTTCTGAGGACTCCTCTGGTGTTTCAGACAGCTGTGCTGCCTTTCAGCCTTGACAATAATCCCAAACCAACTATTTGCACAGCCCTGGGCTGCTGCTGTTGTGCTCACGTTGCATCGAAGCTAGGGGGAGCTACAAGCTGTGCTGTTGGGAACCCTGAGACTACAGATAGCAAATCATGACGAGAATGATGAGAAGGGGAGGATGCTCCTGCTTACCTTATAGGCCTTCACAAATCGGACAAACACTGGGAAAAAGACTGAGGGGGGTGTTGTCTTCGGATTCTCCCCAAAATACTTCACAGCATCATCAAAGGCATCCTACAAAAAGTACATGCTTCAAGATACGCTCACCAGCCATTACCACAGATCTCGGTGTGAAGGGTCAGCATTTCCTCTGCTAAGGAAATGCCAGCACAAGCAAATAACCTAAGGCTGGCCTCACCACAAAGGGAAAAAAATGAATGGTAACAATGCATGAGGGTAACATTATGGGAGAAATTTTAATACACCATGACAGACTAATAACTCCTCATTTTCCAAGTAATGCGCATTTTATACATTCACATCAGAACAGAGGAGAACCATGGAGATTCTGATCCTCTTTACTCAAACCCCACTGCAGAGTAACTCAGAGGCAGCACAAAACACCCAATGTATGCACAGAGCACGCTCTGCTTCTCCAAGGCACTCAGACCCCAAGAATTAAGAAATACCTGTGCAATTTTGGCATCGTCCTGCAGTTTCTTCAGCTTTCCTTCATTGTTCTGAATGAAATCCTTCAGCATCGTGTTGTGGTCATGCATGGTGTACTCACGCTTCGTCAGATCCAGGCCTCTCTGGAGCTCCTTCACATCCAAGAGGACATTTTCTAGAGACACTAGGAAATCAAACAAAACTGTTGAATCGCTCCTGCCGTGCAATCACCCAACCCACAGCATGACCAGCTCCCTGCTACAAAGTGCCCCCAACCACAGCAGTGGCTGCCACTGCCCCTCACCAAACATGGGAGGTCACTGCTGTGATGCTGACAGCAAATCCCTGGCGTGTGTGCTATGCCAGGCAACCTGCTGGCACCAAGGGTCCTTCCCTAAGTAGGCTCTGCTACTACACTGCCAGATAACACTGAAACCACATGGTTTTATTCTTAGGAAAGTGGGAAAGCACTGAGAGCCCAGTAGATGCACTAAGGACGTGGCCGTGGCTACAGTACCTGCAGCAGCCTTCTCCACGTAATGAAGTTCATTGTAAAAGAGGGATACGTGCTGGTACTTCTCCTTGACGACATTAGAAATATAGTGCAACAGGGTTTGTTTTCGGTCTGTTGACTTCGTTTCTAAGAGCTGGGGAGGAAAAAGCAATGAGATTGCTGGGTTAAGGCACAGCGGACGCCAAACAAAGTGACCAAAGGGGTGTTTGTGGCCTTGTCCTGAGGGGCAACCAAAATGCTGGGAATAGTCATTTCATACAGAGCACAGGGAAGCGCCTTCCCTGATCTCCACACTCTGCCTCTGCCATTGCTGGCTGGGAAGCACAGATGAGCCCCGAGCAGCCAGCAGCCACTCTCCATTTACAAGAAATGCATTTCAGCTTGTATCCCCTTGTAACCTCTGGTTTACTCACCAGGTCTAGACTCTGTAGCTTAAATCCATACACCGCTCCTCGCTTACTGCTGTTCATGTAGTTACCGAGAGCCAAGATTATCTGCCAGAGCAAAACAGAGCGGAGAGTCAACTTTCAAGGCAAATGCACATCGGTTCAGAAAGCTCTGAGAGTCAGTATGCAAACACCCAGGTGCACATTCAGAACACATAAGGGGTTGCACTGCTGAGTGGCTGAGTGCAACCAAAAAATCAGACTTACCTCCAGAATTTTCTTAAGCTTTTGAGATGACTTTATTGAGACAGAAGCAGCTATTATGGCGTGAAGTTGCTGCAGGTGAACACAGGGAGAAATTTGGTTAATGCACAATGAACCCAAAAGTAAAACTCAATTCAAAACACCTCTGCTCTTAAAAAATCACACACAAAAAACCCAAACTTGTTTTGAACCCATACGGTGCGCCCAGCATGAACGCCATCCTGCCCCAGCATGTCCAAAAGTTAATTTGCACTGCAGATTTCCAACACTCAGATGTGGTTGAGGAAAACTGTATTTGTATTTCAGCCCTTCTGACTGTGAAAGATGCACGGGACATACTTCAAAGAGCCCTCAGACCAGCACTGAAAGTAATTTTCCCTGATGGTGCAAACGAATAGATTTTCATTTAAACTGGTTTTAAACTTGTACAGAGTGAAGAGAGAGGATGATGTGGAACAGCTCAGGGTTCCAGCTGTCATAGAAACTGTGCCTGGGATCCGAGTCACTGTTAGATGAAAATATACGTAGAAAAGCACTTTTTCATTCACATAATTGTTTCTCATTCTGCCGCTGTGAGAACTCAGAACGACTCTGTGACACTCAAACCATCGCTGTCTTAGGAAAATGAAGATCTCTACAACCTGCACTGTGCCCTGCAGGCCTGACTTGCACCACAGAGAGCAGCTCCCACAGGAGGGCTGAATACCCAGGCACCATTTCCCTGTAGCTAACACATCTCCAGGGGCTGTCTCCCACTCACCGGGGTCAGCATCTGGATGCTTTCAGCAAAGTTGCCTATGAATGCCATAATGGTCATCTTCTGCATCAGCCTCTCGATCTTGCTGAACTGCATCATGAAACGGTCTTCATCAGACAGGTTCTCAATGGGTTTCCTCTCCCGCTCGTAGAGCCGCAGCACCTTCACCTCGTTCTCGGTGGGCAGAAACCTCATGAGGCACTCAACAAAATCCACAGGCAGCGTTTTCAGGTCAAACCTATGTGATAGGAAGAGAGATTACGGCACCAGGAGAGGCAAAGGTTGGATATTGGGAATGGTTCCTTCTCCAAAAAGCGGTCGGACACTGGCACAGCTGCCCAGGGAGTGGGGGGGTCACCACCCCTGGGGGTGTCCCAGAGCTGTGAGAACAATCCTGCCCATGAAGCTGTCTGCACATAGAGATGTTAACATGCTTACTGCGCAGAGACAGCACAGACACGAGTGCTGATGTGAATGCTGCTTGGCACCTTGATTCTGTTTCCAAAGAAGGAGCAGACACAGCTGGAGGGCTGGAGCTGGGAGGCTGGGTCCGTACCCCACAGGATGGGGCATGGCAGGATCCCATGCTGCTGTTATGCTCTGACACACCTGTATCACATTTGGGTTTGGCACTGCGTGGGGCGATTACATAAACCTCACTGCATGTAAAATGCTTCCAGTGCACTTGGACTCAACTTGTGCTTTGTGGAGCAAGCTGAAAGGGTTGTGTCTTCCTGATACTCTGCCTTTGAGTGTTTATTAGAACAGAAAATACCATGTACGTCAAATGAGAAATTCAGAATGTAATGGCATACTGTGGGTGAACGCGAATTAGCTTCTTTAACAAAATATGTGTTAATTTGTTAAGCCCATATAGTGATGGAGCGACACAAAAGTGCAAGTTAACATACTGTAGTACAAGGGAATCCGATTTGTGGGAATTCAGATCAGTTCCATCCCTACTGATGGATTTTTTCCAGATGCAAAAACATTTACATCAACTGCCAATTCTAAGTCATTGCACTTACCAAAAACCACAGTAAATCTCAAATATGATTTCTTTGCTGACAAGTGTTTGACTTACACGTGAATAGCTTTGCATATTTCATCTGCCGTCTTTCCAGCTTTCCTTAAAGTGATGGCAAGATTTTTGGCCCTGTTTGCATCCAGTAATGTGACTTTGTTAGATCCTTTCTGAGTTATTTTTTGCTTGCTTGATGTAAGATCGATGGCTGGACCTTGGGCTTTTGTTTTGAATATT
This sequence comes from Coturnix japonica, assembly GCF_054131305.1. Lineage (NCBI taxonomy): Eukaryota > Metazoa > Chordata > Aves > Galliformes > Phasianidae > Coturnix > Coturnix japonica. Next base: position 3,067,994 of record NC_140669.1, on the reverse strand, counting down.
TCTTCAAATTCATCCACATTTAAATCCTAAAAAGGAAAGAAAGTGATTTATCCCTCCCATGGCAAGTATTAAATCACACACTGCCCAGCATCGTACCAGAACTGCAGTAAGACCCCGTGGCAGCTGTGGCTACAGCAGAGAACTTCAGGCAGGGGTTGTACAGTGGAGTAAGCATGCACTCCTGAGTTGGTAATCAGGAAATTTGGCCTCTGTCCCCAACAGCCCTATGCATGTTCAGAAGCTCAGGCAAATATTCACATTAGCGCTCAGACTTTATTCAGCCATGTGGATTCGCATCCATAGCACAGAGACCACGCAGCACCTGAGTGCTCAGCCCTGCTCTGGGTTGCTTTAGGCCAGTATTGATTTGTGGACAGACACGGGGAGCAGGAGGCAGCAAGCACCGCTCATACCTCCAGGATCCTTTCATCATCTATTTCGTTGAACACCGTCCCGTTGATCTGGTTGGGTTTGAGGGCGACCCAGTTGAATACTGGCATGCGGAACTTGGTCTTGATCGGCTTCTTGATTTTCACAGCTAAAGACACCAGAGGAAAGGAAACAATCAACTCCCCAGCAGCTGAAAAACACCCCGTGTGCCCAGACCGCAGCCTCTAGAGTTGGCATTCCAGCACTGGAGGAAGAACTGGCCATAGCTAATGATCACCCTGAGAAGCCTGAAAAGATCCTGCTGCCTTGACAGGCAGGCAGTGCAGAGAGGCTTTTATCCAACCCTCTGGCTGCTTCAGGGCCAGCGTCTGCAGAATGGGACTGAACGCCAGAGGCTGAGAAAACTACACAAAAGGAAATGTGTTATTACTTTTATTGCCCCATGTTGTCTGGACTGCTTTAAAAGCCCATGCTATTTTTAAACACTAAAGAAAATGGATGGAGCAGCCAAATTTAACCCTGTCCTGCTGGCTGCAGAGCCCACCTCAGTGCGAGCTGGGGCATGGCTATGCAGTGTAGGGCTGCTTGAGCATGTACAGTCCAAACCCAGCTGCTACGGGCAGCACAGCAAGCAGCACCATCCACATCAGTGAAGGCATGATGGCCTCAGCCTTTAGCAACAGCTAGAACTGCCAGCTGAGGACACATCTCTGTCACTGATGTGGAGGAAGGATGCATCACTGGCAGTAGATGCACCACAAAATTCAATCCAGAATAGGTGACGAGAAGGAAAAAAGCTTCCTTCCCAAGGTTCCACTGCTGCAATGGGGCAGTGCTCTTTCAGAGGGGCCAGGGGTGCCTTTTAAAGCCAAACCTCGTACACACGAGCTTTCACACAGCTTAAATAATGGGTTTCGTCTTCTCAGGTCATGCAGAATTAGTGTCTCAGTAACCCACATAGAGAAGCTATGGAAACTCTCATTCAGAAGAGAACACAGTCCAAGAAGTAACATCAGAGCAAAGAAAACAACTTCATTCCTGGTTCTAACAGATCTGGAGGGCACACGAACGGTTTTGGTAATTCAGTGCTCAGTTCTTTGTATGCTGATGAAAACACAAGGCTGTTGGCTGCTGCAAATTCAGGATCTTCATTATAGTGTTTGATCAATGTGTCACTACAGAATCATAGTAAAGAAAACATTTATTTCCAGACTGCAAGCAGGAAACAGAAGCCCTGGTCCTTCATCTCCAGTGCTGGAGAAAAGAGCCCCTTCCCTGTGAGCAGGGCCAGGCAGGTGAGCAGCACTGTGCTCCATGTCCAAACCCTCCCACCCAGCTCTGGGCTCACTGCACCCCACAGCAGGTTCTCCAAGATGGGGACAGTCTGTGTTTGACTCAATTCAATCCAGTGCTTGCTCCAAGGAAGTCCTGACCACTGCCTACCCAGCATCCATAGCAGGGGCACCCTGCCAGCTATCTGATGCTAGATAGAGATGCTAGATTATTTTCTCCTTGGTTTCAGGAGACGCTTTCCCAGCCTGCAAAGCACTTGAGCAAATAACTATTTTACTTTCCCCTGCTGATGCTGCATGTTTTGCCATGACAGACCACCACTGCTGTGCACCAGAACCAGGTGAATGCTGGAAGCACCTCTTTTGCTTTGTCCTACCACTTCTAAAGCAACAGTTGAGTTGTGTGTCCATGTACATTCCAAGTCACGCTCCTTTTGCAGGAAAGCTGCAAAGAATAAATTTCCAGCAAGAGAATTTGCTTGAAACAAATGTCCATGAATAACAGGGAACGTACACAGTATTCGGCTTGGAAGACTGAAGGCTTTGAGAAATACATTTATCCAATTGGAAGACATGAACACACCAGCAACTTCTGCTCATCTAAACCAAATGGTTTTACTCTCTGTACAATGAATGTGTTTAATCCCAAATCATTTCTAAAAAAAAAAAAAAGACTTTCTTTCCAAGCTAAAATACCCACGAAAAACACATCTTCATCTCATGCATACATTAGAATAGATTAGTAACTGCTCCTGGGTTATTTCAGGACAGGAAAGGAAGCTAAATGCCTTGTGGGCCAGCTCCCACTGCAGCTGAACAAAATGCCTTCAAAACCTCTTCCTACAAAATCTTCTCCCTGCTGTCAGCTGGTAAGGTGATGTCCTCATGAATAGCACTGCTCAGGGCAGGGACACAGTCATGGCTGGAGGGCAGCCCAAAAGAAGCCATATCTTAATTACATGCTGAAGTGCTTTGCTGGATCGGGGCCTAGGAAGGCCAAATCCTGCTGGCTGGCAGCAAACCCAAAGCTAACACATGCCAGCTAACACACATCCAGCAACCCCTTTGCACCCGCCTCGGCCCTCCCACCACCTCCTGGACTGACACACACAGTCACGGGCACACATAGAGCACAGCAAAGCAGGACAGAGGGAAGGGTAGTTAAATACTTAGCAGAAAGCAACCTACAGAAGAGCTTGATCGGCCCGTCTTACCAGGAAGCAGAAAGAATGGAGAAAAATATGTTAGCGGTGGTCAGAACAGTGGGATTTATCACTGCACCCATTTCCCCCCCAGCCCAGAAGGGTCCTGCCTTGAGAAACATTAATTGCTATGTAACTGGTTTGTCAAGAAAAGGCACTTTCATTTTCCCTTTCAGTTCTAACTCACTACAAAATGCCCATCCTGCCTGCCTGTGGACATGCCCCACCTCTACCACAGCCCCATCAAACACCCCTGGCCACCAGACCCTGCGTACATAACTGGGGAACCTTCTGGATACTCAGCTGGGTTTTAAACATTCTGCAGTCTGACAATCCACCCCAGCATCTCAGCCCAGGCACAAAGCTGGCAGCAGAAACCAGAGGGGCATATTAAACTGCTCTGATAAAATCTCTCCCTGCAGCCCATGGTAAAGGACATGAAAAACATCAAACTAGCAGCTTCGGGTTGAAAAAGCAGCAAGGCAGAACACAGCTCCGCCCACAGATATGGTGATGCCATATCCATGGATCCCTCCCAGTCCATCAGCACAGCAAACTGCAGCACAGACAGGCAGAAGGGCACACCTGCCTGCCAGCTTTCTGCTTTGCTGCCCCAGCCATGGTGCCAACGAGCACTGAGTGCTGCAGAACCACTCCCATCGGGGAGAGGTTAATCTGTAACCCCGACCATGCTTCATCTTTTGTTCTCTTCTTTTTTTTCTTTATTATTTCAATCTACCCTGGGACCCTCTGGCTCCTCTTCCTGATGCTTTTCACTTTCATTAGTTTTAAAGGCTGGAATATCTTATCAGCTCTCAAAAAAAGAAAAAAAGCTATTAATAAGAGCTCCTCAGTCCCTCTTTCTGAAATCATAATGTGCTCTCGAGATCTCCTGGAGGGGAAGGAGTGTGATACCAATTAACAGCCATTTGCTGCATGGGATGCTTGGCATAGGATAGAGAGTACATAAAAACATGATTAAAGACTGTCAGGAAATTTTCCTTCCTTCCAAAGCATTACAAAAAGTTTGCTATTCTTTTGCACAGATTTTCCTTCATCGTGCCCTGGGAAGAAACCAAAACCATCAAGTTCTGCACTTTTGCTCACTTAAAGCCAAAAATGATCACGTCAGAAAAATATTTCTGGCAGAAGCTTCAGCTTCACTGAAGAAGCTCTCCCCTACAGATCAAACCAAATCTGTTTAATTGATACATCTTTCCTTTCACAAACCCCTCTAAGTATAACACCAGATGGAGATGAAGAGTATTACCTAGGCAATAAAGAGAAAAGAAGCCCCATCTCTGCATCCTGCCCCCCACCCCCAGTCAACACTCCAGGTGCTGGGCAGGCACGGGGGTGGCTTTACCTGCAAGCCCTGAGTTGAACACCACGGTGGGAGAGGAGGTGCCAGGCAGGGGGGGTGCTGACGGCGGGGGCGGTGGGGGCAGCGGGGCGGCAGGAGCCGTGTCCAGGGCAGGGCCTGGCAGTGGCGGTGCTGGGGGTGGTGGTGGAGGTGGCGGTGGTGGTGGAGGTGGCGCTGGTGCTGTCACGGGGCCATTTTGTACTGTGAAAAGGAGAAGAGGCACTGAATGAACAGGAGCCAACGCGGCACAAGCAGACACAGAAACACTCCCAGCGGGGCCCACTACCCTCCCTACCCCCCACTGCACATCTCTACCCAAGGACTATACGAGCCCAAGTATTCGTTGGACCCCTTCAACAAATTACCTAAACATACAAACAAGGGAGTTAGTACCTTCCAATGCCTAATTAAGAGCTCAGAAATGGATCAAACAAACATGGTCTGCAACCTCGTAACAACAACTGATGGTGTTTTTCCAGCATAAGGCCAATGTGACTGACCCCAGAATAACAAACCACCTCCAGATCACAGCCAGCTCGTGGCTGGGGGACACGACGCTTCTTACCTGCTTCTGATGCTGCTAAGGTTGGTAACGGTGGTGGAGGTGGTGGCAGTGGTACAGAAGATGCAGCTCCAGCAGCCGGTGTGACACACGTGCCAGCTGCAGCCTCTGCCCCCACAGGCACCATCCCAGAGGCCAGAGCAACAGGAAGGATAGAGATGTCACCATCGCCTTTCTTCTGGATCTTAATGGTCCCCTGCTTCTCCAGTTCATGGATCTTTTTCTCCAGTGTTGACTGTCGCTGGATGGCTTCCTCTTTTTCCTTCACCATTTTTCTCAAGGTGTGAACCTGGCTATTGGCATCTTTGTAGATTTCCTGCAAATGCCACAGAAACAAGCGATTTGCATTTGTATTCACAAAACAGAATACCAGCACCAGAAACAGAAGGCAGCCTGACACCAGACTGTGCACTGTGCCAGGCATTATCTAACAAGGCATTTTCATGCAAACCATACATCTTCATGAGTAAGGAAGAACTTGTTTTATGTTTTTCCCACGCCAGCATTAAGGCTGTGTGCAGCACTGAGCCCTGTGAGAAACCTCACCAGGTACCAACACCCGGGGACACGGAATTTCTGATTGCTATAATGTCTCCATTTCTTATGTTAATCTTAAATATACAGAACTAGGATGCTACCTCAGTTTTTCCTCGAACACAGAGTATTGGATGCCTTGCTGATTGCTCTGCCTATGAGCAGATGTTGACCCATAGAGGGAAGTAGGAACAGGGCTCCTGATCTGAAGGGGAGATTGTATCTGCAAGTAGCCAAGGCAGACGTTCAGAAGGAAGCCTAGATACCAGTCATGCTTTGGGACAACTTTTAGGCTGAAGTTAGTGAATATTATATTAGTAATCTTTGTTATTGAAGTAGCATACCAAGAAATAATGTCTGGATTGTACACAGAAAGCAGGTTGTGCTGGATGCTTTGCAACCTAAGTCTGGAAGACTCCAGTTCCACCCTGAACTCCTCTCCAAAGCAAACCACATGTGCAAAACAACAGACCTGAGCAATACTATGTCCTCATCCAGTTTGCTGATTTGCTGGCATATGCAGAGAGTCAAATGCCCTTCTTTGAGAGCACAGACAGGACATTCTACTTGAAATCTGTGCTCCGTTCAGAATTAGAAAGCTAGCAGAAACTGCTCAGCCCATTAAGGCAGCCGTTACCTCCCAGACACAAAATGCACACCAGACCCCTCCCCTGAAACGTGGCATCCAGCCAGAGTTTTCCCATCACGCTTACCCGAATCACATCCAGTTCTTTGTTTCTCTGCATAAGCTGTTTTTCCAGTTCCACAATCTTTGCCATGGCTTCATTTTCCGTATCTTGGAGTTTTTCAGATAACTATCATAGCATAAAGAAACAGATTATAGAAGTAACAACACCTTTCTCAAACAAAACCACATCAACACTTGTTGGAGCAGCAGTACGTGGTAAACTATTGATATCCCACCAAATCCTGAATCTTTCTTTAGAAAGCAAAAGGGTTCCTGTGTGTGTGGAGGCAGGTGACACTAAGTGCCCAGCTGCAGGGTCCTGCGATGATGAGCATTACCCTTCAGCTATGACTAGCGAGCAACCTGGCTGGACTGCACGCATGACCCTGTCCAGTTCAGGGAACCTACCCCATAATAAAGAACTTCAAATGCCATTATTTGGAAAAACATCAAAGTTTGATCCAAACCACAGAACATTGCAACGGCACCATTGCAAAGTCAACAGATGCTGAAGTGGTCATACCTATAAACACATCTCCTCGCAACAGAGCTAATTTAATAAGCAAGGAATAAAGAAGAAATTTGCACAATATTATTTTTTTCCCTGTGGTCTTTTAATTTATTTTTATCTCTTGCAGGCCCCAGAAACCCCTGGGGTGTGAAAGCCACCATGTTCCTGCTCTGCACAGCCCAGACCAAACTGTCCCTTGACATACACACAAATTGCATGGTGAGCCCCACATTAATAAGTCCCTTCTAGTCCTTCACAACAACATGGGGACTGAGTGAAATAGGAAAGTAATTAAAAGGCAAAAAAAGACATTTTCTCAGGTCAATAAATACCTTACAAACAAATCTCTGAAGCAGGTGGTGCACCCATTAACACAAATACGCACCATGTGAGGTTCAAAGGAACAGCAAGGAAGCAGCCAGGAAGTTTACCTGCACCAGACTTCCTTCACTTGCCAAATATCTGATCATCCACCACAGAGAAAGCACAGTAGTCCACAGGTTTCCCTGAACACTCCTCACCCCAAGGATTCTATCTAGCTACACCTGCATGTCCACCTTCCAAAAGAACACACACAGATACTGCAGCACACACACACAGATACTGCAGCACACACACACAGATACTGCAGCACACATGCAGAGCAGCTGTGCATCACTCCACAGGGAAAGGTGACTCCAGTTTTGTACTAACATGGGAAATGTTTTCTTCCAGTTCTTCAACTCTTTCCAGGGCTGCATTCTTGGTTTCAGCATCCTCCAGTAATGCTCCCACGTCAAAAACGTTATCCAGATACGCTTGAATTTGCACCTGCAGTTTGTCACTCTCTGTGTGTTTCAGTTTCTGTGGAGCCAAAACCAAAAAGGTGTCACTCACACCGGCAGCAGTCTGAAGCACCAGAACTGCCCACAGTGCAAAGGGGAGGGAGAGCAGTGGGAGTTCGGCCACCTCCACCATTCAGGAATACACTCTGCATTTTAGCATTAGCTGAGATCATACATGAAAAACAATCATTTCCAAAAGCCACATGCAGGAAACTGGTCATACTCACATCCAAATACTCATCCAGGCCCAGCTTTGTAAATTCGTACTGCAGGTGGACCCGGAAGTTCATGTCCTCCACCGAGTGCACAACGATGTTGATGAACTGCATGCAAGCCACCTGCAAGAGGAGCCACCACACATCAGCATGTCACTGCCCTGAGTCATCAAATCAAAGGATGGCCTGGGCTGGAAGGGATCTCAAGGATCATCAAGGTCCAACCCCTCATAGCTCATGCACTACATCAGATTGCCCAGGACCCCATCCAACCTGGCCTTAAACACCACCAGGGATGGGGCACCCATCAGCTCTCTGGGCACCCTGTGCCAACACCTCACCATGTTCTCAGTAAAGAACATCCCCCTGACATCCAACCTAAAACTCCCTTTTTTAAACTTAAAACCAATCCCCCTTGCCCTGTCACCATCTGCCTGTGTAAAAAGTTGATTTCTCTCATGTTTATAAACTCTCCCTTTCAATACTGAAAGGCTGCAATGAAGTCTCCCCACAGCCTTCTCTTTTCCAGGCCAAATAAGTCCAGCTCCTTCAGCCTGTCTTCATAGGGAAGGAGTTCCTCATGGCCTCCTCTGGACCTCTCCAAAAGCTCCCAATCCCAAGCACTGGATCAGGCCCTTGGAGCCCAAAGGGATACCAGGTTCCCTGGGTCAGCCAGCACTGCCAGGGATGGCATTTTGCTATTTGCCATTTACTATCTGCAGCTCTCTACTCCATCAGTGTTGGATTCAGGCTTGCAAAGACTTTGGTGCTTTGTTATTTGTAGAAAACATGCTTTTTAAACTGTGGTTTGCACCCCAGCACAGTGCAGGCAAGTCAAGGTCCTCAAGCAAAGGGAGGCAGAGCCCCTCAGACAGCAGGGCAAGGTACCTGCAGAAGGGCAGGAATCATGCCTGAAGCCTCACAAAGGTTTGCCCTGCTGAGGAATGTAAGGCACAGCCCAATCCTTCTCTGCACATCCCCTGTACTCCTTCAGCCCCCTGGTGACCACCTCCAGTCTGCAAGAAGAAGAAGTCTGCCTTGTCCTTGGTGGGTCTGAGAAGGGCAGAACCCACCCACTGTAGATGTAGAGACAGAAGTAACACCAACTTCTCATAAACTCATAGGGAGGTGTCTGCTGTCCAGCAGCCTTTGTCTGCAGATTTGGCTGGGATGTCCACAGTGCTCCTCCCAGCCTGAGCCAGCTTGGGTTCATCAGGGACCACATGGACACAACAAGCTCTGTGATGTCTTACTCCTGTCCCTCAGCATGCCCTGCTTCTTACACAAACCACACTGCTCATGCCGTTAGCTTTTGAGTCTGTGTGGAGCAGAAGACTCCTTCCAGTTCCCCTGGAGAGCTCTGGTTCCTCCTGGTGCTGGAGCTGGCCTTGGCCAGCTGAGCGCTGCTGTCCTGTCAAATCACTCACTGCCAAGTTCCCGTATTTCAAAAGTGCTCTTGTTATACTTGCTTTGGCTCTTGCAGCACTGGGGCCAAACTCTCATTTCCTTTCTCAGATCCTTACATATACAACTAAGGAATTTATCAAGTCAAAGAAAATTAATCTAAGAAAGTTGCTTTTAAAATGAAGTATGTCAATGTCAACAACAGGAACCTTCCCTAAAATACTTCTGCCTTTTTGTTTCTCTTTCCTCCCATCAGATCAATGCAATTAACTGCAACCCCTTTCAGCTCTAACTTCACAGACAGCTCTCGTCTTCTCCATCTAGGGCAGCCTGAAAGCCAGCTCCTGCAGGAACAGCTCTGTTTGTGTTCAGCCCTTGCAACTACTTGAATTACTCGAGCTTTCACATTACATCCTGGAGACTTGGCTCTGGGGCTTGTTTGACTCCATCCTGCAGAAAGGAAGGACTGCTGTCTTAGCACTGCCTTGGCAAGCAGCACAGCCCCGCAGCACAGCACGGTGGAGGGGTGAGCAGGAGCCCCTGCATGGCTCCTCACAGCCCCTTCTCAACCCCAAGGAGCACTCGGGGGCTGCCACTGACTTGCTTCTGGCCTGCGCTAAGCTGCACTGCTCTCCTGCTCACAGACACCTTCCCTGTCAGCATGGCAGAAATGACTGAGTCGGGCACTGGGGACAAACAAATCCATCTGTTAAATTGCAGGCTAACTGAGTGTACATCTGAGGATACTTAGCCAGTGCTGTGACTAGCAACACGTCCTTACTGGGACTGCAATAACAAGGACCAAAACCAATGTAACATATCACAGAGTTACTGAGAGCAGCTTGCTAACTTTAGTAACATTGTAGACATCTCTGTAACTTTCCTTTTGGACTAGGAGTTAAAAAGGTCGTCCTATTTTGTTCTTTTCATTTTTCATTTTGTTGCACTTTTCACGGGTGTAAGCCTGGTCCTGCAAGTCACTGGCACCCACATCTTCTTGGCCCATAGGAGGCACCACACCAGCTGGTTTAACACCGAACTGCTGGCAGAAAGACATTAACAAAAAGCCTGCACTGAACAGTATGAAGTGTCGTGCACTCTTAACAGAGACAACAGAGCAGTGAATGCCACCAGTTGAGGAACCCTCCTGCTCTTCTCTCACCTCCAAATGGGATCATGTCACAATAATGAGCAGTGCAAGGGAGGCTGCACTGACTGTACCTGAGCTGCATCTGTTCTGTAATTAAAAAATGAAGTTCTAATCAGCACCACTCACTCGTCACAGACTTCAAGACACAGACACATAAGTATTTCTGGTACCAAATACATAAACACTGTGCTGACCCTCAGTCCTTCACATGTCTGTAACGTGCAAGTTGGCATCTCCATCTGTGGGTGCCACTAAGATCTTCCCCTCTTGCTGTTTTCTGCTGTGCTCTAGGGAAGTGGATTTGGTGAATAATCATGCACATGCACCATGAGGAACCAAAGTGGTGAAAACTACTGCTATATTTACCCCCAGATAAGGACAGACAGCTGCAATGAGTCTCTCCCACACTTCCCTGTCTGTGATTTTGAGGATGTTGGCACACGTACAGAATATGCTTCTTGATACTGCAGATGCTGCTATTCTGCCACACAGAAACAGTACACACAGCCAAAAGCTTCTTTCCCATTAACCTCACTATGGCACTCAGCGTTTCTTGGAGAGAATTAAACTGTAGCTAAAGCATGACAGTTATATTGCACACTTTGGAATGTTAAAAAATGGTACTGCAATGATTTCAGGCCAACGGTCAGAAGCCATAAACCATGTACATCCAAATGCTGCACGTGGCAGTAGGAGCACACAGAGCCAACACCAAAGGCAAGGTCCACAGATAAGGAGTGCTCACCATGAAGTCTATGTTGTTGTCTTCATTTCGGAAGTGCTCCATCAGCTTCTCAAAGCGCTGTTTCTCTCCACACACCTGCAAAAGAATCCCCAACTGTTTGTTAAAGTACAGCTTGCAAGAGAGAGCATTAAGAACATTTAAGAGCAGCCCTCATGCTTGCTCAGTACCTCTCCGGGCAGGTTTTCTCTGTTATAAGTATTCTTCTTTGTGACAAACGCAACTGAGACACCACAGGTCAACAATGATACCCTGACTCTGCCTACCCTTCTTTCCCCTACAAGTGTAGTGACAGCAGTGCTGGCACAAACGTGCACAGCAGCTCCAGCAGGCTGTGCCACAGGAAGCCTCGGCCTCCTTATGCCTCAGAACTGGTTCGCCACTGTAATGTAATGTAATTAGGAAGAAGACCAGATTACAGAGAGGAAAAAAGGAAAGTTATCACAGGCTAAATGAGGAGCAAAGTACATCAGTGTAACGATCAGCTGGTCAGAATTACAGAGCTGTAATACAGGCCTGGTGGCAGGAAACGCATCCAACTTGAGGGAGAAATCAGATCTAAGATAAAGCAGGTCTCCATATATTGCTTAAATCTCATTACTTCCCCAGAGTGGCCCTAGTTTTCCTGGTAGATGAATGACCTGCAGTCATTCACAACAACATCACAAAGCACCAAATAAGCTGATAAGCCAAAGGGAGGGTGAGAGGGCACTGCTGCCCTCCTTTGTGTGAAGAGCAAACTCCACAGAACTTCCTTTCCTACCCAGTATTCCTGTGAAATTACCCAATGAAAGGTGAGGGAGGACTGGAGGAAGGACTGGTGGCAGCCATAGACACTTCTTTAGAAGCTGAACTCTCCAGAGCAAGGATTTCCGCAGCACACAACCAAACCCCCGATGCAGGTTTCTACTCACTCCTCAAAAGCAAACTCTGTACAAAATATGCATTATTATTGCCATCTCCCCATTAGATTTCTCTTTTCAACTCCATCTGCCTTGCAGTGTGCATCTCCACAGAGACAAAGGCCCTGAGCTCGGGGGGAGTTCTTGCACAGATTTCATTGGAAGCTGAATGGAGATGACTGTTCCATCTGCAGTGGGTTGCTGGGTGATCTCCCTCTACATGTTCTGCTGTCTGTTATGGCTGAATGAATTATATTTCCAGTATACACTCTCCTTCCCATGCAAGTTTCCTAACTGTGTTATTATTTAGCTATACATGGTCAGTACCTGACAGCAATGGGAATTCTACCAGGGGATCTCCATCAGAGGTGGGTGACAGCACTTATTATGAACCACTCAATAACACACCATCAATATTCATGGCCTCAACCCACAGCCTGAACCTGTGGGCCCTGTGCAGGCCCAGCAACCCACAGCCACCTGCATGCAGGGTGCTCAGGGTACACTCAGACACTCACAGACGTGGTATTTAGAAGTGCAGAGTGCTTCCAGCTAAACCTTAGAAACTCAGAAGGCAGAATAAGCACACTTTACAAAGCATGCACCTTGTGAGAAAATGCCCTTGTTGGCCAAGTGCTGAGCTCAGGGCTGCAAGGAGGCTTCCAGCAGGAAAAGCTGAAGAGAAAAGCAGGAGCTGGCAGGGCCTGGGGAACCCACACGCTCTGCAAGCATCAAAGGCAGCAGCTCCTGCAGTGCAGTTTGACTTTGGAGGTGTACCCTGGGCCTGATCCAGCCCCTGCTCCAAGTGAACCCAGAGAACCCTGTCCTTGAGTTGCCCCATAGACTGTTCAGCTGCACTCAGACCTGCATTAGTGGCCAGGCCATTTACTTCCTGATACAGCACATGGGATGGCACTTCAGTCCAACCAACTGCAAGGCCTTCCTATGCTCCCTGCACCCTCCTATCCCCACAAAGCAATCAGAGCTGATACAAGAGAAGAACAGAAGGGTTCGTCTCAAGTTTGAGCTCAAAACAACTGTGCTTCTCTTGTACCCAACTGAGAGAAAATGGAGCTGACATAAAAAAAGGTCCTTCCTGTACAATGGAAGGAACCCAACAACGGCACACATGATCACTCAACAGGAAAAGCTGACTAGATTTCTGGGAAATCTAATGTGAACAGTTGCACATGGGTGAGAAGAGCCGACACGAACAACTCCGAGCCATTCAGGGCTGAGGAATTCAATGACGGAGCAAGTGGCAGCCCCAAGCCCAGCAGCCCACTGCCAGCCCGGGGCTCCAGCAGCAGTGCCTGGGGGCAGCTGACAGCAACAAGAGGAGCAGCAGCAACCTGCAGCTTTCGGTGGCTTCTGGCAGCTATCTCACACCATCATCAGATGAGTCAGAGCTGGGAACATGTGCGCTTCAGGAGACAGCGAGCTGACTTTCATGAAATGATATAATTTATCCTGGAAGATTAAAGGGAGTGAAACTGTAGATGAAGCCTCCAGCCTGAAGCTTGGCCCAAATCCAAGACGAACGCTGAAATCAAATCCCACCGCATGAAACCATATGTTGCCATTTCTATTTGAATACATTTCCAAGGTCTGTCATTTGCATTGAAAGCATGGCTGGGACTAAGAAAGACTGATCTTTCTTTTATTAGCATTATTCTATGTAAGAAGAAAGATTAAACAGGCTACCACAGCTATAAAAAAACCTCTGTCTCCACTTAGGTTGCACAAAAATCCTTTTAGGTTGCATCAAGCCCACATCATTCTGGAAGAACAATGTGGCTTTATGGGAAACCACCCACGAAGGGTCCTGTCCTGGGAAGGGCTCTGAGCACTAACGAGGTACGCCTCGTGCAGATCCATTACAGAGGTACAACGCGATCCTATGAGGAAGCAAATAGGATCAGTTATGAAAAACGCAGTGGCAATTATACCCATACCCACCGGGCAATGCTTTCAGGTCAGGAGGTTCACCCCAAGACCACCCAGCAGCAAAGTTCAACCCAGCAGCCCTCGCAATGCTCCCACTCATATGGTCCCACTGCTAAAAAGCTCCAGAAAGGCAGCTGGGCTATTCTGAAAACACGGCACCGCTTTCTGTGTGGCGTCAGAAAGTGAAAGCCCAGCCTGATGGAGCACCTCATCCTCCTGTCTTGACTGCACCTAATGCTGCCTAAGGGCACAAAGCACCTCTGCTCTGCTGGAGGGCATAGCAGAGAATCCCAGAGCTGTGGGGGCTGGAAGGGACGTCCAGAGCCCCCAGCCCAACCCACAGGAGTTCCCTACAGCAGCTGCATGCGGTGTCCAGGTGGGTGCAAATATCTCTGGAGAAGGAGACTCCTCTCCAGTCTGAGCAGCTGTGCCACCCTCACAGTGAAGAAGTTTATCCTCATGTTTGTATGGAACTTTCTGTGTCCCAGTCATCACACCACTGGCTCACCATCAGCCTGTCAGCCACCAGGACATCCAGGTCCTCCTCTGCACAGCTCCTTTCCAGCAGCTCAGCCTGCTACCCATACTGATGTGTGTGCTTCTTCCTCCTTAGGTGCACGACCCACGCTGGCTCTTGATGAACCTCATCAGGTTCCTGTCCACCCATCCAGGTCTCAATGAATGGCAGCACGGCCCTCTGGTTTGTCAGCCACTCCTCCCAGCCCCATCCCATCACCACGCATGCTGAGGAGGGACTCCATCCCTTCACCCAGCTGGCAGCCTCAAGTCCATATAGAAAATGAAATCATTCTGTCTGCATTTACACCTGAGGTGAGAATGGTGTGACACAGCAAAGGACTTCAAGCCAGGGAGCATTTAAACACATAACCTTTAGCAAGGGCTTAGTGGTACAAGACATTTTCTGTCATAGAACTGGCCACATATCCACATGCTGCCTGGGGTCACTTCAAGCTGCTCCCTCCTCCTTCCCCAGCTTCTGAGAGCAGCCCCATCCCACTGCAAGACCATACAGCGCAGCACACAGCCCATGCTGGACACAGCGTTATGAACAGCCTGATGGATATGCAAGCCCAAAATTCCCAGAGCCTTTGTAAACCTTTCCTCCTGCCTGCACTGCTTTGTCCCAGCAGCACAATGCCGGCTTTCTCTGCCCCACAACAGCCCTCTGTGGGCAGCAGCCCCTCGCAGGCAGGCAGTGCTCACAGGCCACTTTGTTTTGACTGATGCTGCTGATACTTCTGAAGAACAACAAAGCAATTTTCTCCTAAGTTACTGGTTAAGTAAACAGTTGTTCACGCTTACTAGGTTAAAATACCTTGTGCTCCTCTACCAGCAGGGTTAAGGCACTCTCAAAATACTGCCATGGGGGAAAAAACAACCAATGTATTTACATTTTCCAGCACTTGCAAACTGTTTCTTCTCACACTGAGCTGTTACAATGGCCCACAAGAATAATTCAGAACTGCTGCTTTCACTGCTGTCAGTCATTATTCTAACAGGGAAATGTGACTCTGAACTAGGTACTGTCAGAAGTTAGGGCTGAACAACATGGTCTCACTTGGCCGGAGTGATTACAGAGGAGGCAAACAACACCGTCCCATGCCATGCCTCAGCTCCCCAGCTCACTGCACAGCCACTCAGCCCCACCTGCCGTGGTATGCACACGGTCAGAGCCATAAGCAGACAGTGTGAGTTCTCACCTGTCAGGTACTGCACAAGTCAATGAAAGTGATGTTAAATGAGAGGGCACCCCGGGCCTGCTCCTTCCTGATCCACTGCTCCCCAAGGAACGACGCTGATTCTCCTCCACAGAGCACAGGGCAGAGTCCAGATGTTGGATAACCACCAAAGGATGAGCTGCCCTAAAGCCTTCTGGATTATCTGAATTCCAAGAGTCTTTTTGGCATTTCCTCTTGTCTTGCAGCAAAATGAGGGGTTCTCATGAGAAATACAACTCATCTCAGGAAAAGCACCTCCGCTCTATTTTGATGCACTAAAATTATTTCCCACAAGGAGAAGCACACACACAAGCACACTCTCACCTTCCCAAACACAGTTATCTTGGTAAATGAACAGCAGTCATTCATTTATTGGGTACTGCGCCTTTAGTCAACGAGTTATAAAGCATATAAATAAGACAGCTGATTAGAAATGCTGACAATGATTTGGAAGGAAGGCCACAATTCATAGGAAAACAGCTTTTAAGGCTCATCGAGCCTGAGAATGTAAGTTCCATTTAATGAGAATTTTTTGTTCTATTTCTGGATGCTCTTAGCAGTTTTCATACCCTGACTCCTCTGTAAGCACAAGGCCCTTAAAGCTAACCCAATAGTCAGAGGTGAGCACATACATCCACTGACATATACACGGATATATGTAGATCGTAGCATCAGAGAGTCAGAAAGGCTGGATAAACCCTCATGGATCCCTGCATGAAGTGCTGCATTCCCACACTCACTTCACACCCCCTGGATGGAGGCCTGGCAGGATACAGGCTGCCCCAGCCATAGCCCCTGGTGTGGAAGTGCTGTCTGAATGGGAGATGGGCACCTGCCCCTCACTGCAAAACCATGACATGGGAACTGCAGCCTGGTTACTCTCCTGTTCTTCTTAGGGACACGGCTTAGTGGGCATAGAGGCAATGAGGTGACCTATTAATGATATAACAGCAAAGCAAAGCCAGCAGTAAGAGACAGCAGCTGTATTCTCAGTATGACCACACGTGCACTCACGCTGTTCAAATGAGTTAACTCCTCTGAATAAGCACTAGGAAGATACATCTTGTTTTCCAACAGTGCACTCGGCCCACTTCAATTTAAAAGGGGCTCAGGCTCTCAGCATCTTCTCTGTGACCCACAGCCCCTGCAAAGCCATCCCTGAGGCCAACTCTCCTCATTTCCCCCAGGCATTCTGCTGCAGTGCATTTGCTCATCCTCTGACACAAATCCCAGGCAACTCGGATAAAACGGTGTAGCCAGTTCTCACAGATCCATGGAAACAAGCACAAAGGACCCAGAAACATTGCTAAGGAAGCTCAGTTGCAAGTGGGTAAATGCAGGGGTGGTGTCAGGGCTGAAGAGTTTGTGCAGCTCAAACTGCCACAGCCGTGCAGACAGAGTTATGCTGCAGTGCTGGGAGGAGGGGCTGCAGGCAGCACATGCACAGGGCCAGGAGCTCACAGACACAGCAGGGCACAGGACCAGCCACTGTGTTGGGTTATATGCAACACAGAACTCCTCACCATTGCCACAAAAGCAGCAGCATTCAGCCAAGCATCACCCAGCTCCCACCTCTTACTCTGCCCCAAACTACTCTTTCCCACCTGGCTTCCCGTTACTTACAACAGTTCTGTATTTTTCCCCATTGAGATCTTCTGTACCAAATCCCCCCTCGAGCTCCCAGGCTGTCACACGCTCCTGGTGGCTCCAAGGTATCCACGTGCTTCCATTTCCAGAAGGGACCCTTCCAACATTACCCCAATTATTTGCTGAAGGAGAGCGCTGGGCAGCGCGCAGAGCTGAGCCCCTGTGAGGGCACACAGCCTGCACAGCAGAGCTGAGGATTTCAGTTCAAATAAGTGAATGCCTTTCAAGAGACACCTTAAGAAAAACCACCCATGTGAACATCCTGACCCCAGACAGAAAAAACCTGGCCCGTCAAATCATTTTCAAAGGAAAAGCCATTTTCAAAACGAGTCCTCAACAAGACTCAGATCAGCTGTGGTTTCCCAGCTCAGTCAAACCCTGAGAACCAAATTCTGTTCTCATTTACATCACTGCAAAGCTCAAAGCCTAATGAAATATTTGATGTTTGCCCTGATGCAAATGAGAGTCGAATTTGGTCTGAAGTATCCTGTTTTCCTCTTGACTTTATTGCAGGGTGAGCATGAGACAGGAGCTTTGCTTCCTTTGAAGTTACTTCATTGCGAGGAGATAGGGTGGCAGAGATCCTGTCTGACAATCCCAGTGGCTGGGATGAAGGAAGCACAGCACAACACAGGCTTATGGGAAGCAGCAAACACAACCTCCAGCTTAGGCTGCTCAGAGGTCCTTAATATTCTGAATACTGAATCACAAAGGCTGGAAAAGACCTCTAGGATCACCAAGACCAACTGCCATCCCACCCCACTGTGCCCAGTGACCACATCCCACAGTGCCATGGGAATGGGCTAAAGACATGCTTGAAACTATTACTGAAAGTTGCCAAGGAGGAAACTGGAAAACAACAGTACACAGTGAGAATACGCAGAGCAATTGGGTAAACTGCAAAGGAGGAATTCCCCTCCTTGCACAGCCGCTTCTCCTGCTCCAGGAGAACAAACCAAAACTCCAAGCTCCAGCCCCACAGACCCTATTCCATTGGACACTGAATGCCTTATTTTCACCCTCCCTGCTGGGCAGGTCCCACCAAGCTGAGGTAGCACCCCAGCACACCCTCTGCTCCGGCTCCATGTGCTGCCAATCCCCCCCGCACCACAGCTACAGTGGGGATGTGTGCTGGGCAAACATAGCAGATATAAAACAGAGACCAGTGTCTCTCCACCAGAAACAATTCCCAAAGCATACAAAGAAGGAAAAAAAGAAAAAAGAAATAACTGGGCTTGTTGGTCATCTGCACCAACCACCCATGGCAGCAGCAGCAATAAGGAAATACATGGAAATAAGGAAATAAGCAGCATGTTCATACACAGTCCAGCCTGGACTCGTCAAGCTTAACCATTTTTGAGCTGGTAAGACTAGATTCATTTTCCCTTTGATAATAAATCCACACCTATACCCAATATCCACAACTACTGGAACCGCAGCTTGCTTGGGCTCCATTCCCACACCAGCAGTTCTGAACACAACCTTCTCAAGTGCCATCAGCCACTGTGCGCAAACATGACACCCTTGGATGTACGCAGACACAAAGGACGGTTTAGCACCAGCTGAACACACCAAAATGCTTGTGTTAATTTCAGCAGTCAGGGGTACAGAAACTTGGTTTTTGTATTTCCTTACAAATAGTAATTATTACTGATAACAAAACCAGGAATTTTGCATCTCAAAGGCTTGTGTAAGCGGCCCTGAAAACGGTGGATCTACACAGCAATTCCAGTTATTTCACCTAAGAACATACAAAAACATCCAGAGTTAGACCTGCAGTAACGCTCTCCAAACCTCCATTACTTTTCCCCCTCAGGGACACAGCTCAACTGGCCAAAGGTAAAGGCAGCAATTCACAGACAGGATTCACCCTGCTGAGATTCCAGCTCTAGAACACAACAGTGCAGAAAACAATGTCATGGACACATGGAAAATCTGCAGCTTATGGAAAACTCTTAGTCTAAGAAATGGAGCTGAATGTGAAAGCTCTATCCAAGAGCTAGGAGAACTACGGACACACACATGAAATTCTGACAAAGCAGAATACGTACCTCCTTGAAGTTATCAAATGCAGACAAAATGATTTCATGCCCTCCTCTGACGAGACAAACAGCAGCCAGGAGCTCTAGGACAAGGGCCTTTGTCCTGCAAAGAAAGCAAGCCACAGCAGTCAGTGACAAGAGGGTGGGGAATACCTTCTACCTGTTTGCAAAGTGCTGTGCAGGCACCAGGAGAAGCACTTTGCATATCCAGTGGTTCAGCCTCTTGAGACAAGCAAACCTGCAGGACACAATGCTGAGCAATATCTGATCCAGGGTAGTTTGAGCCTCCCAGGATCGTGCAACTCTCCCCCATTTTAACACTTCCCAAAAGATGCACTAATTTATATCACAAATTATACTTGAGGAAATCCAAGCAAACCAATGGTGTCTGCATCAGCCTGGCAGCTGGCACGGTGTGAGCTCTCCTGCACAATCCCACAGGTGGAAGCACATGGGGCAATGTGTCGCTGCTAGGAGCAGCTCATGCCTCAGCCTCTCTTTGGCCAGGGCTTTTAGTTCTATCTGCACTCCCCTGACGCTCATCTCAGTTATTCTCTATGACAAGTTGGTTTATTCACAGCCACAAAAAATGCAAGACATGGTTCGCTGAAGTGAACACAGGGTGCCTTGACACACCTCAACCTCCAGTATCTGAAATCTGGGTGCTGACTGGCAACTAACACAGCATATCAGGGAGGGGAGGATACAACTGACTGCTGAAAGAAAAGCATGCAACACTCAGTGTAGATCTGACAGAAATGATCCCCAGTTCTCTCTTACACAGTTCACATAAGGCAAAAGCACCAATGGGATCTTACAGCCAGATGAGCTGGGAGCAGATACTGAAACCATGCAGACACACATGAAATTAGTCTCATGCTTGAGCATTAAACCAGATGTTGCAGAAAAAGAAATACCTTTTGGCTTTCAAAGTGTCAAGGTTATCTTTGGAAACCAGATAAAATGTTCACTTCCCCAGGAAATTTTACACGGATCATTTTCAACTCTTACTCATCCATTTTTTTGTCCTGCCACAAGAAGAAAACCCAAGCTCTTTCAGACAGGCTCGAGGAGCTCTCCCTGTGGTCCACTGGCAACATCCTCTGAAGGGCTGTGAGCTACACAGACGCCAGGAGGATGCCCAGGTCTCAGCATCAGGTGCAGCACCCACTCTCCTGCTGCATCTGCGATGGGGCAGGGATGGGACAGGACACTGCTGTGTTGGCATCATTTATCTCTTAATCACCCGATTTCCAGGCACAGGGCACCACAAATGATCACAACAAACTTCCTGTATCTTTCCCATTCATGCTAGCTGACTTAAGCCTAAACAGTAAAGAGGAAGGAAGGACCCACTTCCATCAGGCCAAGGTTTCAAGCAGTACATTGCATGGCAAGAAGGCAGCCTAGGCAAGGAAGCTCTTCCTATCCGGTACAGTTTAGTTTTGTATCATTCCTGCTTTTCCCTTCCCCGTCAAACACCAGTACTCAGCTCTGGTATCGTCAGGTATGTGGGATGCCTGCAGCTCCTGTCCAGCTGGATGTAGGTACCAGCTCACAAATGTGTGCAGGGGGGAGAGGGGACATAACCTTGCAGCAATCAGTTCCACAGTGTGATTTACAGGACTGCTGCTGTGGTTAAAGAAATTCCTGACACTTAGTCGGGCACTGTACAGAGGCAGAACAAGTATAGAATGTGCTCTTAGAGGAACTCAAACCTGAAGATGGCTTCAACAAAATCACCTGCAGAAAACTCAGTTTCTTTAGGAAAATCCCATGCAAAGCTGCTCTTGATCAGCAGGGTCTGCACTGCAGCAGCAGTTGAATTGAGCAGCAAAGGCAGAGCTGCAGAGTCAGCAGCTTCTGAGACCAATGGAACCAAATGGCAATCCCCCATCTAACTGCACTGTAACACAAACTGAATCTGAGTCAGAGCAAAGGTTGATTTTCGCTACAGCTTTGTACACAAATCCATGAAAATCCCTCTACTCTTCACTTATCTATTTCTTAAACGCTCTAACAGCAAGCACAGCCTACCTGGGATTCTTGTTGTTCAGGCTTAGTGCAATTTCGTTAACGGCATGCGGGTGCGACATGACCATATTGAATCCATACTGAAAAGAGAAGAGGAAAATAATGTTTCTGCTCCAAAACTAAAATAATTCATTTTAAATCCCAACAAATTATGCGTGTCTGACCGGACCCGGCTGTTGAGATCACCAAGACACACTCAGCACATTCCCATCTCACACCATGCCCATCTGCTCTCCTGTCACTGCCATGCCCAAAGCACTCAGCCTGGCCATACTGGCCACCCAAAGGGGTCCCAGGGCTGATCCCACCCCACTGCCAGCCCCTCTGCTCCTCCTTCCCCAACACTGTTAACACCGACAGCCAAGTGTGCCATTTCCTCTCTAACACTGACTGTGCAGCTCAGTGGCTAAAATCACTTCTACAACACGCATGCTGCCACGGAGCAACTGCTGCATGCAGCTACTGCCTGAGTCCTGCTGGGTCTGCTTCCAAAACCAAAGAAAGGAACTGCTTTGGAAAACACAGCATGGGTTATTACCATAACTGCACTGTTGTTTGTCACCTTCCCATCAGAGGTAGGGAGCTCTGTCAGAGCTCCTGCAGTGCCAGAAGCCCCCTGTAAGACCACACGACTCATGCCAGGCTTTCCTTGAAGCACATAACTGTTAGTTGTTACTGGTTTAGCAAAAAATCTGGCATCTCAGAAGTGACCTGGGCACGCCATGTGACCACAGCACACCTCCAAGTAGAGAAGAAACTCATGGAAACAAGATTAGTTTGGTGCAGTTTATTCTTTGACTTGCAGTTACCACAACAGCCTCGCAATCAACATACAGCAAAGTGAAAACTTCTCTTTTCCACCAATGTCTAACAAAGAACACTTCAAAAATCCTCCTCTTTCCACCAGGTTAATGCTAAATTGTGACAGCAGTCATCACATAAGTGCATGTCCAATGAGTTAGTCCCAACACAGCCCAGCACTGCAAACAGGAACATGCGTGTGCTCTTATCTGTGTCCTCACGCGTGCCAACCGTGCGGGTGCACAAGGACTGTGCCAGGCAGCTCCCAGCTACACTGTCTGACAATAAGAATTCCATCCTTCACATCAGTTTCACCTGTCCCGTGTGCAGCTAACCTTTCCCCCCAACAATAACGGCGCTGCGGGCCAGAAGAATGAGAAGGGCAGTACCTGGTAGTTCATGATGGCACGTAAACACATGATGCAGACGTGGACATCGTCCTTCTTACTCACTAGTCTGGAGTTCTTTAGAGTTCTTCGGCTCGGTAAAGTATTGTACCTGCAAACAGAAACAGCCTCCATCAGTCACAGGGCTATTCTTAGGCGGGAGGAAGGAAGCAATATTTCTCCACTGGGCTAAATGCACACATTTCTCAGTTCTGTGGAACCTCCACACAGCAGACGTCAGGGAAGGGCAGAGCACCCCGACAGAGATGGGCTCTGTGCTTCCAGCTGTGCCCTGCTGGTGTGCATTGACCCATACCAGCAACTGCACGGACTTTAATGAAACTGCACGTTTGTAGGCAGCAGCAAATGTATTAATTTCTGGTGCATTTTGTTGAAGAATCGTGCCTCTATTCTGTTCTGCAGCTGAGCTTCCTGAAAGCTCACCAAACTGAGGAAACCCAGCCCTTAGGAACTGTCCCCAAACAGAGGCATTAATTATCCTAATTGTAACCCCTAGCTGGTAAATCAACCTTGAGTTCAATTCAATAAGTGCACAGAATAAACACAAAGGGAAATCTTTCAATCCGCTGCTTCTACAGCATCGTAAATGAAACCCACATTTCAGCTCTTCCCAAGTTGCTGCTTATTTTCTTTAAGGAAAACCATACTTTGTGAGCTGAGCACAGGAAATTGGAGACAAGGAGACAGGCTGCCATATGAAATACGTGTAGATTCTTATGGCCATGTACAGTGTTTAATAAGCAGCAATTTTTTAATCCTAAGTTACTCCTATGTAAGAGAGAGGTGAGAACAAAGTGACAGAGCCTGCGGCTGGTCCTGCATGTCCCCAGCTGCAGCCCAGCAGAGGGGAAGGCACCAACACACTGCAAACTGTCACACTCCAAACTGAAAGCCAAGGAAGCAAGCATAAAATTCTGCTGAAAGGCAGACAGAAAGGAAAGCAGCGTGACACATGTGCAGCTGAGAGCTCTGCAAATCCTGGCACTTGTTCTGCAAAAGAAATTTGCAGATGAAACTCAACTGGTATAGTAAATACTGGTAAAGCCAAGGCTACTTCTGACAACTGCAGCTTCACCCCACCAGTGCCATTCTGCAGCCTGGGCAACATCCGTGGCAGTCTTAGAACTATTCAGGTTGGAAAAGCACTCTAGGATCCCCATGGTCAAACCCAACTCCCCGCCCATGCCCACTGCCCACGTCCCTCAGTGCCACATCCCCACAGCCCTGGGACAGCCCAGGGATGGTGACCCCCACTCCCTGGGCAGCTGTGCCCCTGCTGTCCTTATGACTTGCACTGTGGGAACCAAGTGGCATCAGATGCCATTCCCAGGTGATGGGATGAAAGCAAACCTGCTCATTGTACGGCTCCACAGAGCGCTGCCAAAGCACTTGGGCTGGTTCACAGAGGGAAAAGCCATTGGGAGCAATGAACATAGGATGGGCTGACAGATAATCATCCTTAGGCTGGGAGAATTAAATCTGAACTGCCTGAGATGGAAGAATGTACCAGGAGGGAAGCAACCCCACTAATTCCAATGCTGCTGTGTACTTACTTGCTTCATTCATGCTATTCATTTTGCTTAGAAGTGTAGCTATAAAATCAACAATTAATGATATTATAATTAATAATAGCCAAGGTTAAGTACATACAGGGACAAGCAGTAACAGGGCAGGAGAGGGGAAACACAGGGAGCTCCAGCATGGCACAGAACTAGCCTGGCCTGCACAGAGCTGTGCCCGCACGTTGCCTTCATTCCCCAGCAGTGCTGACATGAAAGAAACCCCAAAATTCAAAGCATAATTCAGTCAAGCAGCTTTTCTTCTTTCCCATAGATATGAATGCATAAATCAGCTCAGGGCACTCCAGAACGATTTGGGTTTGCGGGAAATCTGACCCAGTTTTGTCTGAGCCCCAGCGAGAGCTCAGCACACTGCCAGCAAATCCCAAGGAGCGCAGCACAGACACTGGGGAGGCAGTGAGCTGGGAACAGGGGATTAATGCAGGGAAGATGTGGGTACCTTGGGATTTGGTGAACAAAACCCCACAGGTGCTGGCTTTACCCTGCTGCTCGCTCCCTCCTGTGTCAGGGAAGGCTCTATGGGGCCAGCAGCCTCACTCCAAGCTGCCCTCAACGTGTCCCATAATAGAATCATTAAGGTTGGAGAAGCCCTTTTGGATCCCCGTGCTCAACCCCCACTCACCCCCCCATGCCCACTGCCCACATCCCTCAATGTCATCCCAATCATTGGGGTTCTTGGATGCTTTGTGCTGCTGCTCCCTGTGGGATCAGGGATGGCCAAGGAGCCCCAGCTGCACGCTGCAGGAGCACAGGGTGCTGCAATGGGCCCTTCCCTGCAGCCATCCCCAGAACCACAATGCATTCTCAGAACTGACACAGAAAGACCTCAAGTATCAATTCACCACATCACAGAATCACAATGGTTGGAAGGGACCTGCAGATCCTCCAGGGTAACTCTCTCGAGATGGATGGCATTTTCCCTTTAACCCACACTGTGAGGAGCAGAGCTAAGGAAGGTTTACCTACACCTGTACTTGGGGAATACTGTCCAGGCGACAGTCTCCTGACCTGTCTGTATCTGTTGGGTGTCAACAACACACAGCTGCACAACATGTGAGCACAACACATCACTTCCACAGGCAGCTCACTAAATATGAGAAGTGCCTCAATAAAAAGATGGAAAGCTTTTTCCAGTCGTACAGAGCTCTTCGCTGTAACGGCTTATCTCAGGTTGGAACTGCTCAAGGCTGCATACATTACTTTCTTTTAAATTTTAATAAGCAGAGCAATGAGATCTGTATCAAGAAGGAACGATCCTCCTCTGTGTCTGCTGCTCCATCTCCCCCCATTTCAGAGCGCCTTCACACATGTACCAAGTGGGAGCTGGGCTCCCCCAGCCGAGAGAACCAAGCACAAAGCTGGAGCTTGGCATTCCCAGCCCAGTGCCCACCAAAGCCGCCCTCCTGCTCTGGGGCCGGGGAACAGGCAGCACCCCCTGTGCCCATCCATACCACTGTGTGGCCGGGCTGAGAAACCCACATGCAACCTGCAACTGAGAGCTGCGGCGCAGGGAAAACATCCCCAGCACAGACAGGATTCTGCCCAACATTTAGACAGGTATCCTTGAAGAGATGCAAATTTCTTCTCACAAGCATGAGTGTCAAGAAGTGACGGGCTTTTTCTGTACAGAAACTCTTCTCCAATGATGGGATCAGGGAGTATGATGCTTTCTGATGCTGACTGCAACACCCTGAGCCTGTCCCCTCCCTGTGCAGTGCAGGCCAGCAGTAGTCCCCACCACCTCCCTTCACACAGCATGGACAATCTGCTCCTGCCTTTATTCTATTTCTTGCTAGCAAACATCAAGCATCTGGCTGAGCTGCTGCTTCTGATTTCCTGCCTGCTGCAGGTCAGAGATGCGTCACCAAGAGCGTGTTTACTCTGCTAATTCAATTCAGATGGCTCCGCTTTTGTTTTCTCCGCTCCCCCTTTAAGGGAGAACTATAAAACCCTACTTCTGAAAACAGCAGCAGCAGAAACCCAACCACGTGTGGCTGTGTCACACCTCACAGTGCCCAGTGGTGGGACAGGGCCAGGCTGTGCCAGCACCCAGCGCTCCCCAGAGGGACACCGCAGCTATGTGGGAGCAGCACTGCCAGGAGAGGCTGGAGGCAGGCTGCAATGCAGTGCCAGCTCCTCCTCCTCACCCAGAGCTGCTCTGGAAGAACTAGTTCATCAGTTGTACTGAAATGCAACATGTGAGAGTGCAGAACAGCTCACGTGGACAGCTCATTAAAACACCTACACAAATGGGATGCTCCAAGTATAGCCCTTCCCAGCATGGTAAGTGTGCATACAGCTCAAACCAAGCTGCTGCCACTGCCAGCAGCTCCGAGGGGATCTCCATGCAGGGGGCGAGGATGTGCACCCAACCCACGGCACAGAGCTGCACTGTAAAGCACTCATAGCAAACAAAAGCTCCAGCAGCTCTCTGCCAGCACCGCAACCATGCTCCCCTGCCACCCTGCCCAGAAGAGTGGACCTGCGTGCACTGGGACTCCTGGTTCCATTGGGAATTTGGAGGTGTTTGCAATAGGAATGCTGTTCTGACAGCAGACAGGGGCTCTGAAAGTGGGACACACTGCTATTTGCTGCACATTTGGGATTCCTCCTCTTGCAGAGGGATCCGCTGGGTATGGGGATCCTGAGCTTGCTCCTTGTGCAGGGTGCACAGGGCCTCCGGGAGCCCCCCCAAGCACTGTGCTGCTATCAGGGCACAAAGATGCTGGGTGATGCAGAGAAGGTGGCCGCAGTGCCCAAACCTTTCCCTTCTGTCATTCCAAACCAAGGCAACAAGGTTTTGAGCCACAAATGTGAAGAGAATGAATGATCCTGGGCCTCCAGTTTTTGTCTTATCTGACGGAATCTGGCAAAGTCATCCACCCGGAAAGCTGCAGAGAACTTTGCTGCTTCCAAAAAGCCAGAAAAGCAATAGAGACAGTTTGCTTTGGTCTCCCCCTCCCTCCCCAGCCGCAGCACCAGCACAGGGCCAGCAGCAGAGCACAGAGCCTGACACAGAGATGCAGCTGCACAGCGTTAATGGCAGCATCCAATTGCAAACATGCAGCATAAGAAGCAGTGCCAAAGGGGAGTCCAATTTTTCAATGCGCTCAAAGGCTATTTTTGGATTAAGAAAAAATTAAGTTTCTGAATTGAATCCACATAGAAACTGAAATATCTGACTCAGAAGAAAGGGAATTTCTAATGGGCTGGGACATGGCTAAGTCTGTATGAATATTTAGCCAAAAGGAAAGTCTGAATCTCATATCAAAGTACTGCTCTTTTCCCTCCCAAAAAGCAGCAACAAAATCCCCTACGATTCATCCCCGTTTTTATCCTTCTGCCCTCGTTTTGGTGTTTGCCTCCCAAATCCCTGTGCCTCTTCCGGCAAAAAAAAATATCTCAGTTGCCATGTGGGCACCTGGCCCTCTGCAGCAGGACACCTGGCACAGGGCACCCTGCTCTTGGCAGCAGGCACCTTGCACAGGGCACCCCACATCTTGCCCATGTACCGCACATGGGGGATACCATGGCTCAGCTACTTGCAAGGAAACCAACTGCTACAACAGAGCTGCGCCACTTGCAAGCATTAAAGGGTGCAGCCCTGCCCAGCACTCCAAGAGTGATTCTGTGCTCATCTCCTGCTACCATACCTCTGTGTGCACACATCCTAAGGGCTGCAGTGACTGCAGCTGAGGGCAGACAGAGAGCAGCACTGCGACACTGCAAACAGGCACCAACATGAGAGAACCACGTGCTAAAGGCAGCACAAAATGTGTCTGTTCAAACCAAATGTCAGCACTATTTGGTATGCGTGTGTGGTGCACAGTATTTATAAATTCATCCAAAAATTACTAAAAAATAACTCTCAAATACATTCCGTGCCATTACTTCTCCTATCGCACACAGTCCCCATCCACAGAAGACCCACCCCTGCAGAACACAGGCCTTCATGATGCAAAACAACACACACAGCTTCTGCCAGAGAGTCACACGGTGCCAGGCACTGCTGGGGCCCCAGCCCAGGTCACCCCCGAACCCAGCAGCCCCTGCCCACATCTAAGAGTGAGCCAACGCTCCAGCAGCACTTCTATTTAAAACATTAACAAAGGCACACAACGATTAAGGTCAGGTGTCTCAGGGATAAAGCTTTCTGCAATACAACAAGCAAACTAATATCTTGTTTCTAAGTAAAATATGCTTTATTTCCTTCTAGCTAAGCTCATTCTATGGAAGCAGACTACAGTGGGAAGCTATAATGCGATAAGCACACAGCGGGTAGGCTGAGGCTCCCCAGCACTCAGGGCTGCTCCCCACGCAGTGTGATTATGGGATTATATGGCATGGGAGCAGTGCAGGGCCCCACACACAGGGCAGCCCCATGCGGTGTCACCTCACCCTGGCACTTACAAGGTTTTCTGGCTCGAGGCCCCATCAGCAGAGCGCCAAGTGAAGCCACTCCAGAGGCAGCCGGAAGAAAAGCAGCCCTGGTGGTGTTTGAGTTGAAGCTGCTCGGTTCGAGAGACCATGCTGATGGCATGTGAAGGCAGGAGGGTCAGGGATGCAGAAGGGAAAGTCAGGAAGGGAGGTTTGGAAGAGGGAGGGGATGTGGAAATGGAAAATAAAAAAGGTAGGAGGGGGATGTGAAAAAAGAAAAATAGGTGGAAGGAAATGAAGAGAAAAAGTGTAAGAGACAGGTAATGTAGAGCTGACATGCACTGCTGGCACAACGAACCACTGATGTACCTCCCAAAGACAGAGCAGCATCAGGCCTCCTCCTGCAAACATAAGGCCCTACCTCCTGTGAAGTACATCAAAATCAAAGCACAACAACAACACAGAAATCACCTCTGCAGCACTAAATAAAAACAACTCAACTGATTCTGCTGCACTCCACAGCCCACATCTTTTTGCCAGCACTGTGTGCCTGGCCTCCTCCTCTCTACTTTCTCCCTGATGCTTTCGATGCCTTCCAGATACCACATCCACCACCATTCAGCTATGGGTGGCAGTCCTGAACACAAGCCACACAGCCCATGTTAGCACTGACAAACCAAAGCTGAACTTGGGCTGGAAGGCAGCAAAAATCTGCTCACTGCTTCCATCTCCGCAGGACTCCTTTGTGCTCACAGCACCACGGAACAAAGCTCTACAAAAGCCAGAAGAGGCAGAACATGTATAAAAACAGCCCCATCCAGCACTCTGAGCTGTGCCCCTAATGAACTGTGCTGCTATAAACGCTAGTTAGTCTGGTTTGTAGGAGTGAAGGATTGTAAGAACATGAAGTTCTGTAACACAGCTGACTGCCATTCGCTCCAGGGAAGCGATCTTGCCTTTTCCACAAACTGAAGAAAAATAACAAGTATTCAGAAAGGGAGACTTCAAAGTAAGGCCTGAGGTGGTGACTTGAGTTACCAGGTCTGAAGGAAAGAAATGGCCTTAACAAATAAACCTTGTTCAGTGCAGAATGGAATGGATACACTTTTGGATGAGCTCTTACTGAATGAGGCACCAGGTCAGAGCTTCGGCCTGGCTGGGCCCATGGAAATGCTGACACAGTGTTTGGAGAGCAGTAAGTGCTTCCTCTGGGCAAGGCACATCGTACCTGACGGAAACGTACCGTGCATTCTTAAACCACTCAGCCACTGGAAATAGAGGCAGCACTACTCATCTAACTTCCTCAACTGCCGCAGTGCTGCCCTGCACTATGAGCTTAGCACTTCTTTCCACCTCAAAACCATCACTGCAATGACACATTTCCTACATGTGCCAAGCCTGCACTGTGCAAAGAGGGAAGATGAAAGCCAGCCTAACTGGAAAGCCCCACGGGCACAGGGCACTCACTGCCTGCAGGCCACCTGCATGGCCTCAGTGCCTTACCGCAGCGTGGAGTGCCTGCCTGAGCGCGAGGCGCTGTTGCCAACTGGTGAGGGCAAATTGCTGCCCCTGTGCAGGTCCTCGATCGACCGGCTCCAAGGCTTGGACTTGTCCATTGAGTTTTCCACGTTGTTCTCCAAGCCTTCAAAGTCAAACCTAAAGGAAATAGAGATGTTGGGGCTGGGTTAGACAGCAAAGATGCACATAGCCTTTTCCTTCCTGTTAAACATCTGCAGATTTTGTAGGTCCCAAAAGATTATGAAAAGAAAGGAAGAAAGCGATGCAGACTAATTTCCCCTCAGCTGCAGTTCAGAGCGAGCTTCAAATCCACACTGCAGCAAATTCTGTCCCTGCCAAAAGGGGGAAGCTAACCACAGCTCAGAAGGATCAAACAGACACGCGTTATTGTACTTCAGTGTAAAATAAACTTTGCAGATGAACAGCCTTGCCTTGAAGGAAAGAGGAAGAACACTCAAAGCTGTCTCCATTTTATTCTAATAAATGGACACGTAAAAGTACAGATTCCTCCCTTACAAAGAGCTCACACCGGCCCACTGGCCCCCACCAGCCTCAAGTTGATATATTAGCATCATCATTACACATTCTCCTTGATTTCTGACCCTGTGCCCACCATACTGCTATTGCAAGGAAAAACTGCTTGTTCCCCTTACAGCTCTTGAGGTTATTACTCATGTTTACCACGTCAGAGAGGGAAAAAACCCAGCAGGATAACATGCACGCATTCGTGTAATTTTAGGAACAAAGTCTTTACAAAACCCATCTTTTTGCTGTGCAGTATTTTCCAGCATTAGTGACTTCTTAAACATATAATTTTCCTTCATTAATTTGACTGCAACTCCACCAAGAATCTCATTTCTGTGTGATGGCAAATGTACATCTGATGGCATCACTTTATAAACAAACCATCAGCTCTGCTCAAGTTCCCAACACTACAATGGTATCTTTAACTCATTGCTTGTTTTCATACTATTTTGTATAAAAATAGATTGCTCCAATGTATGGAAAGGAAAACGTGTGGACATGCAAAACCAGCTCCTCACCTGAGCATCCATTTCAAACTGTGTGATCTAATGACTAATGGAAACGGATTTTCTCCTTATTTGTTTTAGCAGAGTATGTTTAATGATTTATTGCCTAAATGATTAAATCCAACTCCAAGCTGGCCATGAGACAGAATGGCAAATTGGAAGCGGTCAGGGTGGGGATGTGGCTTGGAACAGGGCAAGCAGTGCCTGAATTGGTTTTGCATTATACCCTAAGACAGTCTGAGGCTCCAAAGCTAAAATCCGTGTTGGTATAACCTTAAATATAATCATAAAACCATGGAATGGCTTGTGTTGAAAGGGTCCTTAAAGAAGCACAGAATGGTTGGGTTGGAAAGGATCTTAAAGATCACAGAACCATGGGATAGCTTTGTTTAGAAGGGACCTCAAAGCCCCAGCAGAGGCAAGCCTTACTTACGTGACTGCATACTGTGCAAACGACAAGTACTCCACCAGTACGTCCAGGCCTTTGTTTTCTTCATTCAAGAACTCCCTGACCCACCTGTTGGAAAAATCAGGAGACATCAGAGCATTGCACTGGGCTTGTGCAACTACTGCAATTCTTTCCAGAGAAACTGGAGACAAATCCGCCACAGGAAAGACACCCAGGAAGGAGCAATAGCAGCTAACTAAGCTAGATCTTAACGCTAATCTTGTTCCTAGCAATGAGGGCAGCACCCTGTAAAATGGGTGTAAGGTGGCTGCGCACACACTGGGATCACAGCACAAAAACCAAATAAATCATACAGCCGGCACACTGAGGCTTCTGGTGCTGGGACCCTGAGCAGACAGATGGAACCAGCCAGCAGAATGTGACCTCTTCAATAAAGCCTCGAGTCCCTGTGTTTCTTTTGCTATTTGAGAAGAAATTTCTGCTTTGTGAAAGCAAAATACTGGCAACACTACTTATGGTCAGGCTTCACAAACCGTATTGTGTTAAAGCCATAAGCCAGCGTGTTTTAATATACATACTTTCATAGCTGCAATACTGTTGCTACTCTAGAGCCAATATTCTCACTCCTGCCCTATGTTACCAATGGAGAGCAGAAGTTGGTTGGAGTCTTTTCCTGGCCTAATGGAGATGTGCATTAACCCCACCACAAATAGATCAGGGCTGCCCAGCCAGCCCTTCCCAGGACCCTTCAGACTCCAATAACCAACTGGTGCTATCACTGCTTAGCATGCAAGGTGAAGGACATCCACAAGCAGATGTGAACCCAATGAAAACAGAGGGCATCGAAAATTCTTACCCAATGTGGTTTGTTCGCAAAGAAATTTCCAGTTCTCGGAGTACTTGTGTAGACTCCTGGACTCGTCTCCTGAATTTCTGCAACGGAGTGAGGAGGCAAAAATAGCTCTTAGGACTCCCACGACGCTATTAAAAATATCAGCATCTCTTACGGCACAGATTGAACAAATAAAACATTGGGGTAAATTGAGAGCCCTCCAGATCCTCAGGAATGCGACAGCAATAGCCAGGCAGTCAACAAAAACAAATGCAGGAAAATAAATGCTGGTCCCATGCACATTTTTGAGTTTCCAGGATTAAGAAAAGGAAAACCCTGGAGATAAACACACATTTCTTTACAGTACAGGCTTTGTTTCAGTATCAAACTGTCCACCGAGAACGACAGCGCCTGGACTTCACCCTCAGCCCTGTGCTTTAATCTTGTTTTTGCAACTCTATCCCCACACCAAAAAAATGCTGCAGGTTCTGTATAATGACTAAACTTGAAGGTGCAAGTCTATAATGAAACACATGCATGCTCCCATCCACACACTGTAATAACTTGGGCACCCAAAATAGCATCTGCAAAACCAGAAGCTGGAAAGAGGTCTTCAAATGGTGGCCATGAATGATGTGGATGATGAGTGTCACCTTGGAACTGCAGCATTTACAAACCAACTTGGCCACCATTAGAGCCCACGCAGATGTGACATGCTGGCTTGAAGGGTTGTGAACTGTCAAGACACAGTGACGCTCCAAGGACCATGCCCTGAACCATCTTCAGGAGTGGATGGATTGAGGGGGGAATGATGAAAGCCCAGGACCCACCTTGCCTTGATGGCCTTTGGAAGGTTACCAGCAGCCCTTTTCACGAGGGCTTTGGCACAGCCCAGTTAGCACCAGTGGCTTATTGGGCTCAGAAAACCATGGGCAGCACAAAATGAGTCTCACTGTGAGGTCTTGGTGAACACACTCCACCCTTCAGGTTTTCTATGTCCCTCCTCAAATGAGACAGAAAGACACTGCTACCCTGGGAAGTCATTAGGGTCTCAATGACAGCCCCAAGCACACAGATAACAGCAGTACCAGGACAGACTTTCTCATGGCAGTGCTGGGAGTTACAGAATCACAGAATGACCTGGGTTGCAAAGGCCCACAGTGCTCACCCAGCTCCAACCCCCTGCTGTGTGCAGGGTCACCAACCAGCAGCCCAGGCTGCCCAGAGCCACATCCAGCCTGGCCTTGAATGCCTGCAGGGATGGGGCATCCACAGCCTCCTTGGGCAACCTGTGAACAGTGCGTCACCACCCTCTGCATGAAAAACTTCCTCTTAAAAGCGAAATCGCTGCCCCAGCCCCAGTGACAGCAATAATGGGGTAACCTGAGCCCTCCCCACAGCAGCGAGCATCTGCCCAGAGGTCCTCTTGGAAACCTTTCCGACTGGAGGCCCCGGCTGAGGAAAGGCTGCTGTTGGTACAGAATAACACAACAAAAGGGAGGAACTCAATGCAGTTATTTTTAGGCTCCTTCAGTTTTGTCATTTGTCATGGGACTCTTAGAGCAGCATTAGGATAAGAAAGACTTCAATGTGTGCTCACCACAGAGCAAAGCCAAACACTAAATGAATTTCAAAAACCCTGCAGGAGAAAAACACAAAGACCCCTGTTCAGATTAAAAAACAAAACAAAACAAAACAAAACCCACATAACCAGCTGCAGGCACATTTCAAGGTTTCCTCCTAAATGGTTTCCTGCTCCTTGTGGCAGCCTCCAACAAGAGAAGCGCTGTCAGAAGGCATCAGTGCAGCCCCCAGGACAAGAGCAAGGAGGGTGCGGGCAGCAGGGCAGGGTGCCCACCTCCTGTGCCTGCAGAGCAGGGTGCACTGCTGCCTTTCCAGCCAGCCCTGGCCCCAGCAATGTGCCAGGATGCACATCTTACCACAGGGCTCCCAGCTCAGCTAATTGCACGGCAACACAAAGCAGCAATTGTCAGGGCAGCACTGAGAGCCAGCCGACGGCAGGAACTGCTTGCCCTGCTGCCTTCTCTTTAGGCTGCTATAACGATCAACACAGGATATGAGCTGACGTCCAATGCGAGTGAATAGCAAAGGTTTGGTGATGGTCCTCTAAACAGGACGTGAATTTATGCACTTCTGAAATCCTAGAGGCTATTAGTAAGCCAACAGGAGTGGTGCAGAAGTGTCAGAAGCAGCCAGCTCTGGAGATGTATTACACAGAGATACAGATGGGGCTCTCCTATGGCTCTGCCAGCAGCAGGTGACTGCGTGCAGTCATTTCATGTGCATACCCAGAGAACAAGACATAGAGCTGCAACATCATCCCTTCCACAGGGTGAGAGAGGTGCATCGACATGGAATTTATCTGCCACCAGCACTGCCCTCATGGGAAGCCAGACCTGGAGCACAGCTCAGTGACAATTTGTCAGACTGTTTATTGGAGCTAAAGATATTAAAACAATTTGTTTCATGTGTCAGATGGCCCTTTTCTTTGCAACATCTGTTCTGCTTTCTAAGCCACAAAAGCCGCAGTGCCTTTCCAACCTTCCTCTCTCTCTGCATTTTGTTACATCTCCAGGACTTTTCTGAGAGCTCCATGGGGCCCTGCACACAAAGGCAGGAAGGAGTCAGGACCCCAGGAGCTCCTCCTGCAGGAACAAAGGACAGCCAGGAGGAAACAGGATGCTCCTCACCTTCCTGGTGACAGCTGGGTCCAGATAGCCCTTCAGCTTCTGGATGTACGTGTGCGGGGGATTCTTCACTTGGAACCTTTCCTGGAAAGGATGTAAGAAGAAACATCAACCATCAATAACATTTTCTGTATTTACTTAGGATATGTATGAAGTGCATGCATACACATACATATTCAAACAGAACACGCTGTAAATATATACGTACATACCCTATATTCATCTATAATCTACACATATACCATATGCATGCAAATAAACCATATTTACATGTATCTTGATTTTCTGAAATTTGGTATTTATATTGGATGCATAAAAATATGGCTTACATATTCAATCACAGTTTTGAATTCCAGTTACAGACACAAACAAATACACCTGGGACTGCAGAGCCTCTGTTCAGCAGGAATAATGGAGGGCAAGAGAAGTGCTGCAGGAGCAAGTACTTGCCCATGCTGGATTGAAAGGCACTTCAGAACAGAGCCCAACCACATCCCCCCGCACTTCAGGTGCGGATCAACACCACTCATACCCCCTCAGCCCTCTTTCCGCAGGGCTCCCAGCCTGTCCCCATCAGGAGATGCTCCATCCCCCATCAGCTCTGCAGCCCTCCATGGGGCTGTCCCAGCAGTTCCCAGTCTGCCGCAGACTGGGGAGCCCCACATGGTGCACAGTGGCCCAGCTGTGCTCCCCCAGGGCAGAGCAGAGGGGAGAAGCCCCTCCTGCCCTGCTGGCCATGCTCTGTGCAACACACCCCAGGGTACCATGGGCCCTTCTTGGCCACCAGGGCACACCACTGGCTCACCATCACCCTGTTGTCCACCAGGACACCCAGGTCCTTCTCTGCAGAGCTCCTTTCCAGCAGCTCAGCCCAGTACCCATACTGATGTGTGTGGTTACTCCTCCAGCCTGTTCTCAGTCCAACTCGCTGCCCACTCACCAACCCCAAACTTCCTACAGCTACCTACAAGGATGTTATGGGAGATGGCATCAAAGCCTGGACTTCAGCAAGGTGCACACTACCCACTGCTCTCCCCTCATCTCCCCAGCTCTATGGAGCTGCAGTGAAACATGAGTTAGTCTGCAAGAACGCTGCATCCAGACCTGCTAAGAGCATTACCGAACGTTCTGATACTATTTGCATCCTGGAAGAGTTGTAAACTATTCTGCCCTTTCTCTTGAGGAAAGGCCTCATAACAATTTCCTCCTGGTGCTACAGCTTCACATTCTGTAACTGATACTTGAAACCCCACATATGAGAGCAGGATGCAATTCTGCCTGCACTAACTGGATGCTATTTCCTACCAAGGAGCATGCTGCTGCCAGTACCAGAACACACTGTCTGAACACCAAACTTGTTCCTGTTATTATCCTGCTACTTGCTGTAAAAAAGGCTATTTATCACCGTCAGAGAGAAAAAATGAACCCACAAATCTACCCTGGGGTCCAGCAGCCCCAAGCCACAGCTCCTAAAGATAGAAAGCAGACATTTCTGCCCTGCATTATAACAGGAATGCTTCCCATGCACCTTCACAGATGGATGAGCCAAGATGCAAGCCCTGGAACTCGGTACTGCCTTTTTATCTCAAAAACAGCTCAGGAACCACAGAGCTGTGTGCCCAGGGTCAGCCCCTTCACACCCTTTAAACCTTAGAGAAATTAACAGTTTGTGATGATGGAAGTGAATAGGGAACATTTGGATCACGCAGCCCATAACAGCAGAGAACAAGCCCTCATGTAACAAGCAGCCACACACAGGACTGGTTTCAAGAGGCCCAATCTAACAGCTGAGAGAGGCGGCAATCACTGCCACCAGCTCGTTATCGGGCTGGTGAATTGCCAGGGGGCCAAGGAAGCTCGTGTGTTCAGTTCACGTGCTCGTGTGTCTCTCTCTTCATTAGACTCTTCTGTCCCTGTGCCTATACGACCACTGAGGAAATGTCACAACTGTAGTTAAATTGCTGCTAATTGGAACTGCTGCCAGGCTGCTGGGAGAGCCAAGTGCAAGAAGCAGCGTGGCATCACAGGAAGTGCTGCAGATGGGTGTGCAACCCTGCTCCTTGTGGAGAAACAACAGAGGCAGGAACCCAAGCACTGATGTCCTCCTGAGCAATTGAAGCATCATGATAGCAGCGTGCTGGCTGTTCCCAAGCACTGCCCTGGGGCAGCAGGAGGGCTGGGCCATCCCTGGAGGCAGCAGTGTGGGAGGTGTGGGCAGCAGGGGGACAGCTATGGGACTGATCCTCTTTTTGGGGAGCTCCTAATGCCATTGGCTCTGCTGCATTATACATAATCCTCCAGAGAAGCTATTTTACTCTTTCAGAGTCATATCTCCTATTCAGGAATGGGGCATCACCTGCTAAGCAGCACGAGCTTTCCCAGCCACAGGGTTAATAAGTGAAGTCTTCAACACCAACCACTTGAAGAGACTCAGCAAGCAAGCCCAGCAGTCTGTGACGCAGATAGCACACACTTCTGTTTGTTTGTTTTCTTAAATCCAGCCACAATTATGTACTTGTGTAATGATCTCTACAACAAGGTCACTAAATAAATACCGCTCATTATCGCATAGCGGAATTATTTGGGTTGCAGTCTTGGGGAAGCCTGCAGCCACCACCAGGTCCCACGCAGGGAAATGTGGGTCCCTTTCCTCTGCTTCCTCAGCTCTTCCTTCCCCGAGGAGGCAAACCCTACTGCTATCCTCCCCTAACCAGAAATAAGTACCGGAAATAACAGAGCTAAACCTACTGCTTTTTCCTGTCCTCTCCTCCTTTGGCAACCCAGAACTACTCGTGGGCCAAATGTGTTTTCAAAATGAAAACGTATCAGGCGGTGAGTCTCCCACTGTGTGAGGCCAGGGGTCTGCCCCACAGACACACAGTGCTTCCAACCCCAACTCACCTCCCCAAATTTCACCAAGCAAATTTCACCTGGTGGACACGGTAAGGGAGGCTGGGGTTTCACTTCAGCAACGAGAAGGAACTGCTACATTCCTGCATTTCCCTTTCCACGCAGTCCTAAGAAGAACTGAATACATCCCTTCTTCACCTCAATCTGGGAAATGTATTTGTTCTGAAACCAGGAAATTGTGGCTTTTCCAGAAATATTCTGCTTCCAAAAACATTCAGGATGCTTTCTGTGTTAATGACATCTGTTATTACCGTTACCCTTGCTGGCTCATCCCGCTCTCAGGGCTCACACAGTCCAGGTAAGCATTCAGTGGGTCTGACTCGGCACTGCTGGGAAAGCTGCGCACCATTTGCCCTGTAGAAGCACATCTGGGCAGCGTGAGCTGATGTGAAGCACTCAGTCACCACGCAGCTTCTGGCAGGATGGAGGGCTCAGCAATAAACATTTCTCTCCTAAGAACATGATCTAACAACTACAGCCAAAGCTCCTTTCAGCTCAGTGTCAATGAAGATAGTCTCAGGGTCCCTCTGTGGTTTCAGACATTCTTCCATGGGCTGATTGGAGCACTGTTTGTTTCTGATGGCAAAACTTTGACACAGCACATTTTCTGGGCTCACGCACAGCCTGGCCTTCAGCCCTGTCCCCTTGGGCACCACCAGCACTGCTCCTTGGGCACTAAAAGCTCAGGAGAAGCCACCACCATCCCCATGACCCCACACCTGCCACCACTCTGCCAAACAGCCCCTTCCTTCCTCTGGAGTCCCAGCACTGTAGGGAGAGAGCTCCAGCAGCAGCTCAGGGCAGGAAGTTTGGGTGCCATCACACTGCCTCCATCTCGGTGCTCTTCATTAGTTACTCTCCATGTACCTCCAGTACCTCCAAGGGACAGGACACCATCTCCACCCCTGCCACAGCTTGCCATTAGAGGGCAATGAAGAACTTCCTAAATGCTCACAACCTCTCCTCTCAATATCCACGTCCCCCCAACAGTTCAGTGCACACAGCCGGACCAAAATGCCAGCATTGCCACCAAACACTCCATGAGAGCGGCTTGGATCATCAAGCAGGGCATATTATCTCCTCTTCCTGCCTGGAAGTCGTCTGCTCACATCATGTCCTCCAGACCTGGTTTCATTCTTCTCCTCCTCCTTAGATGTATTCCTTGTTCACCAACCCAGAAAGGCAGGGAGCAAGCTGTGATTATAGGGAAGCTGCAGCAAAGTGTGGCAAAACAAGGACCAAAACAAGGACAAAGGAGCAGAGAGCACCACCCTGGCTGAGTCCCCACAGCCAGCCCTGCAGTGGCTCACCAGAAAGCACATCCACCTCATTAGAGCAGATACAACATTTATTATTATAGAAAACATCAAGCAAAGTTTGCTTCCACTCTAACAGCTTACATTCCATACAGAATCTATTTCTAGAAGTGTTTGCAGCCACGTCCCATAATTACACGGACAGATATAAATATTTCACACACCATATGCCGTGCTATGGTGTTGTTACAGACACCTGCTCCATGCTGCTCCAATCCTCAGTGGCTGGCGAGCACCCAGCAGGGACATGGGGCAGCTGTGGCAGATTGCAGATCTGCAGCCCTAAGCACGACCCCTGGGACAGTGGGACACAGGGAAAGGTGGATCTGGTAACTGGATTTCATCGGAGGCTCTGGCACTATAATGGATATTAAGGAAGTGTCCCACAAACCTATTTATTATGACACTCCTAACCTCACAGCACGACTGCCTTCTGCTGAACCATCATCCCGGTACCTGTACTGCCATCCCAAGGAAGCATCCCACTCTTTCAGACCCGGATCAATCACTTTCGTTAGCATCACTTTGAAGTTCATGGCAGATCTTGCTGCTGGCTCACAGACGCACACCCCACCTTTCACATGCTTCACTTTCTCTAAAGAACGAAGTTTC
This sequence comes from Coturnix japonica, assembly GCF_054131305.1. NCBI lineage: Eukaryota > Metazoa > Chordata > Aves > Galliformes > Phasianidae > Coturnix > Coturnix japonica. Next base: position 3,028,305 of record NC_140669.1, on the reverse strand, counting down.
TGCCCACTTGTCACAGCAGACCAACTTGTTAATTGCTACACACTGCTGCCACGCCTGCCCCCACAAAGCCGTGCATGAGGGGATGCCTCAGCATATGGTGCTGCTTAATCCCAGGCTGCTGCTCAGGCTCTGGAGGTGAAGGGGAGTTCAAGCTGTATCGCCATTTGTCTTTCACTGAAGGTGACAGATACAGCCATATGGGGCAGTGGCTCAGGATGGGGAAAGCCATGTGCCCAAGCGCATCAAATCACTCACTGACATCACACAGTTTACTTACAAGGTGAGAACCCAACCACTGCACACAGATTCCATGAGTCTGTTACCAATAATGGAGCACGAGGCCCAAGAAAGGAGTGTCAGAAACCACCCAAATGCTCATCTCCTACAAGGTGCCCTTTTAGGGTCCTGCACTGATAAACCCCAAGTGTGCTCCTAGTGAGGTGTGTGCCATCAGCCCCCCAACCACCTCACCTGGTCGCAGATGAGCTCCCACTTCTTCTCATTGTCATACTGCCGCAGCAGCCGGGCTTTGTCAGGAGGCAAGTTCATCGAGTTCTGCAGAGAGAGAGAAAGGAGCATCAGGCAGCAGGTTAGGGTTTGGGAGGCAGCAGATGTGAGCAAACCGAGGCAGCAGGGCTGCAGTCACCCTCATTGTTTTATGAGAATTCCTGTTGATGGTATTACTCAGGAACATCCCCTCTCAGCATTGCCTTTGGCCCCAGAAGTGCCAGCAATGCCCCTCGTGCTGCAGGATGCACTGGGAGCCTTCCACTCCTGAGCACACTGATAAGGCAAGCACCTGGGCGCTGCACAAGGCTGGTTTTCTCCAGGCAAGGTCCTGAAATGCCATTTCATTCTATTTTAACAGCAGGATGCTGTTCAGGTTTTCAAACATCACCACACGCAGCCCTATTTGGCTAACAGTGATGCTGGAGCTGGGAGCACAGCCGCCCACCACGACGCAGTGCAGGACAGCCCAGCTGGGTGCCTACCCCTGGGCAGCTCTCCAATGCCATCAGCACAGCACAAGGAGAGCTCTGCAAGCACCTCATCTCCAGAGCCTCCCATCAGCAGGGTGCGGCACAGGAAGGCCACATGCCAGAGCACGAAGCATCTCTCCAGCTGTAGCTCGCATACCTCGCTCCAGGACACAAGCACCTGCTCTCCCACCCCATCCCTGCTGACTTTCCACCAGATCTGAGCCACCTCCACCAATGGATGAGCATCACTCACTCCCAGAGCCTTTCCACTGCTCTGCTGCTGCTCTTCCTGAAGCTTGTTTTCTATCAGATAACAAACACTCTTCTCTTTGCTCATCCGTGCTGTCATGTCAATAGTATTTACAGGCTGTGATGCTATCTGCCCTTGATTCCCCTCTCAGTCTCTCACCATACACCTTATCAGTTCCGCTTATCATTTTAATGCACTCCTTGGTATTTTTCCTGGGGCTTTGTCAAGTGCCATTCCTTACCTGTGACGATGCAAACATATTTCAGAGCTAAGCTGTATATTAAGCTGGAAGGGAAGCCTCCCTGGTTACTGCAACACTTATTCCACCCCATCAGCTGGTGCTGGGACCAGAAGCCGTCCTGAGAGCTCAGCAGAGCCCAGCTACTCTCTCCAGCTCCTTGAATGGAGGTTGGAGCAAAGTGCAGGTCAATTCTGCTCCCTGGTAACAGTGACAGGACAAGAGGTGACAGCCTCACATTGCACCAGGGGAGGGTCAGGTTGGGAATGAGGAACATTTCCTTCCCCAAAGAGCAGCCAGGCATTGCACAGCTGCCCAGTGAGTGGGAGGTCACCATCGCTGGGGGTGTCCCAGAGCTGTGGATGTGGCACTGAGGGATGTGGACATTGGGCATGGGGAGGGGGGAGGGGGTTGGGGATCTCAGAGGTCTTCTCCAACCTTAATGATTCTATGAGTGCAGCCTGAGAGAGGGAAACAAGGCCAGGCAGTGGTTTGGGGTGAATGCACTTCACGACAGATTAATTCTGATTTCATTCCGAAGTGCGAACTCCCCCACTCTACATCTCTTACATCAGCAGCTATGGCACAGAAGGCTGTTCCACCGCCTTGGCTCGACCCTTCTGCTTGCACAGCTTTGTCTCCAATCACAACTAACCACACATATTCACAGCCTGTTATTTCTTGCTCCCTGCAGCCCAGTGAAACGACTCCCAGAAGTCTCCCAGCCACTTCCATGTCCTCTGGTGAGGGGCATCGCACACAACAGCACTTTCTGGCTACCTGCAGGCCCACCACTGCCGCTTCTCCCACCCTCCCCCTCCAGGCAGCTCAGGCTCAGAAGCCTTTGGCATCCAGCACAGCAGCCACAGCTCGATCCTGTCTGCAGGGGCCGATTCCCGGCCGTATTCTGGCTCCAAGCACACATAACTTCTCTTTTTTCCCCACAAATTCCAAAGTTATTCATGTCTACTGTCCACGTGCCAAGTCATATAGGTAAGGTTTCCATTTCGTTTGCTCTGGACTGGCATTGTAAAGCTACAACTTCATTTAATCACAGTAGCAGATGGAAAACCAGGGGGAAATACTAGCAGGGCCACAAAATATTAAATTGCCTGAGAGTTAAAAATAAAACTAGCAGCGCATCAAGGAAATACATGTATTAACCCATTGGACAAAGCCCAGCTCCATCCAACTCAGCACCCCAGCAGCATCCCCAGGCTGCAGAATGACACTGCACCCCCTGCCCGGCCCCGAACCACCCCAACCTCTCCCAGCTGCCTTGCAAGGACAGAACTCAGCTCTTTCTAACTTATTCTTCATTTTAATGACAATTTACAGGCTTATTGTTTTGGAAAACAAACGTGGCAGCATCTTGAGTGACTTAAAAGCAGAAGCGTTGCTAATTAATGGCACTAAGCTGTTGCTCTTTCTTGCTAATCTTATGATCTTTAAGTCTAAATCCTTTTTATTTATGAATCATGACATTAACGTGCCAGCAGCAAACAGGACAGGCTCCTCCTAATCCATCCGCTCGCAGCAAAGGCCCTGTGTGCGATAGTGAGCCAATTAGAGCGCATCCATCCCAAACCATGAGAGGTTGCCACCAGCCTCTGAGGACAGAAAACCATTTCCTACTCTCGGGAGCTCCCAGGGGAGCCGTGCCCAGAAGCCCAAGGACACAGCCAGCCATTCCTTTGTGTGTCACTGCTAAGAGCCCAGGACAGGGGCAGTAGATGGAGTGCCCAGTGCCCATTGCAGAGACGCTGCCACCTATCAGAGCCTCACACACAGCCAGCAATGCATCCCCTGCACTTCCAGCAGCAGCCTGGGGCAGGCATAATGTGAGTGGAGGAGAACACAGAGCCACGTAGCGTCCCATAGCTGCAACGGCAGAATCACACTTCAATTCTGCTAATGAATCCTCAACACCAGGAATGCTCATGTGCAGCTCCAGTGGCTCCATGGTGCAGGTTAATACCAGCTCCTCTGGGAGACGTGGCAGGGCAGCTTATATTCCCGAGCCCTAATTCCCAGCTCACTTTCTCCTTCTTCGTTTCCTCTGAGTGGGATTATTTCCAATCTGTACAACCACAAGAGAGAGGAAAGCAAACCTGCGTACATTTTCGGCTTCGTGGTAGCATTGATGGAACAAACTGAAGCTTACACAATATCCTTGGTCTCCTTGCGTTCAGATTAAGCCACCGCCACCAAAGCCTTGCTCATTTCCTCAGCTGCTGACTGCACCCCTCCTGTTCTCACCTGGGATTTCCCAGCTCACAGCAGCACTCACTCCCTGCAGGCTCTGCACAGCACTGCTGACTGCCCAGCTATTGCCTTTCGCCTCTATCTCTGCCGCATCCATGATGATGAGCTGCAACCCTCATTTTTCCTGTGTTACGGCCGTGACTGTTTTATGGCACTGCCTGAACTGTTTCAAAGCTTTTTTAACGCCTTGTGAGTTCTTACAAAGTAAGTCCAAAATTGGTCCATAAGTCAAATTCATACCTCCCAACCTGTAAAACTGAGGAAGAACAGGCGGCCCTTCCCAGCAGGGAGCCCTGCGGGTTGGTGAAGCTCTGCTGCTGACTTCAGTGCTTGCCTACTAAGGCAGCACTCTGTGCTTTGGTACAGCGTTACAATTTAACTCCAGGATCCATAGTAAAAGAGCCCTTCATGTTCCTGCATAACACTAAAATTCAGCTTTCTGTAACTCTGCATGGCTTCACTTCTCAGTTCTGCTATGGTGTGTTTATTTAGGAAAGCCAGAGGCCAGTGAGGCAATTCTGGGTGTGCTGACTTTACGAGGAATCCATGCAGGGCTCAAATTAAATCTACTTATTGTTCTAATCCTCCTTCTCCCCCATTTTTTTCCCTGTCAAACCATTTTTTGATCTAAAACCCCGGCACACACAGACGCTCCCAACAAGGCAGCTGTCCCTGCAGACATCCATGTGCAGGGCTGGGACGCAGTGCAGGACTCTCATTCACACATGTGTGTGCATCCCAGGGCTCCTCACCGACCCCACATACCCACAGCTGACATCGCTCATTGCTCCTTCCTCCGTGGTCCCCATTGAAGCTGCTGTGCTGCTTTGCAGATCACTTCTTCGCTGTCTCAGCAGTAACATATGCACATTGATGACACGCTATCCTAACCTGAGAGCTCTTTGAGACGTGAATCTCACACTGCTCCACTGAGACCCCCACTAGCATCAGCACTGCGCAAACAACAGCAGGGTAAGGATGTGTTTCACCATGCACACATGGGGATCCTACACAGACAGCATGTGCACATGGTGGGGAGCTCAGCTCCTTCCCAGTGCTCCCAGCAAGCAGTGGGAGCTGCAGCTGCAGCCCCGGGGCAGGAGCAGAGGTGTGAGCCAAGCTGGGTCCTGCTGACATTGGCTGCTGAAATTCCATCTGAGAAGCATCTCGAACGTCCTGGTGGCCAGCGACGGCTGCTCTCACCACGGGGCTGTTTATACCATTCAGAAATTCAGACCCAGACTAATACTTTTCAGATTTCGGAAAAGCTGAAACCTCATTAATTCGATACTGAGAAACTGTTTCATGCTGCAAGAGCCCAGAGCCCAGCTCACAGCTGACTCACCCATCCCGGAAGATTACGGCCTCACCGCTTTACTCACTCATTCAAATGCACTCACCACTGATAAGGCACACCACATAATCCAAAATTAAAGAGCTTTTAGTGAAATGTCTGGGAAAGTGCATTCCAGCTCCAGCCTATGCTCACACTTGCCAGGAGCTGGGAGCAGTCCCAGCAGCCAGGAGCCATAGCACAGCAGCTGCTGGGCACCGTGTGTCAGGACGTGGTGGGAGATGCACAGAGATGTGCTGGACATCTCATTTCTACCACTGCCATGAAATGCTGAATGTGCTGCCCAGAACAACACACCTCCTCCTCTCTGTAGACTTGCACCTTCCTGATCCCCTGCCAGCACACAGCAGTGCAGAACAGAAGGTGAAGGCTGAGCACTGGGACAATCACAGTCTCCCAACTTGCTGACGGGCTCTTCCTCTTACCATTTATTAGTTCTTATCAGCTTTACAAGGATTCCTCTGAATAAAAGCTGTGCTCTAACCAGGATTCCCGTTCTGCCTGACGTTGTTCACTACAAAGCCCCCAGAGCCAACGCTGCAGACCCAGCTGTGTAACCGAATAGCTGCCTATCAACCACTCTGCTGAAAAGGAAAAATTAGCAGCACTGCCAGCAGCACCTACCAGTGACTGTCAAAAGCCATCTGTGCAAGAGGGCTGCACAAGCTCAGCACAAAAGCAGCCTTACGGAACAGTCAGCTCTATCCAGAGGTGTAAATCCCATCTCCCAAACAGCCTGGTGCTGTGTAACAGAACACTGGGCTCACAGAGAATCCCGTCCTGCAGCTGAACCTCAGTGGGAGGACAGAGGCAGCTGACCCACATGTAGCAACCACAGCTTGTAACACTTCATCAGGTAATTAACAGTCCAGTTAAAAAACAGTCTGATCAGTTTCATAGTTTAAAGCACACAGGTGTCTGGCCTGAGCCTACCCAGCCTCTTCTGTCAGGTGCAGCACCCAGAGGATGGTGACGCACTGTTCACAGGTTGCCCAAGGAGGCTGTGGATGCCCCATCCCTGCAGGCATTCAAGGCCAGGCTGGATGTGGCTCTGGGCAGCCTGGGCTGCTGGTTGGTGACCCTACACACAGCAGGGAGTTGGAGCTGGATGAGCACTGTGGGCCTTTGCAACACAGGTCATTGTAGGATTCTCAGGGCTCCCTCCCCAGCCCTGTGCCCTGCACCCATTGGCTGGAGGAGATGCTCACCAACAAACCACCCTGCGTGCGCTGGGCCAAGGCATCCCTTGGTGATATTCTTAAATAACTCCTATATGGAAAAGATGTCAAGGTCAGGAAGCCAAAGCTCAGGAGGATCAGGAACTCCAGGAGGCAAACCTACCTGGTGCTTTAGACTAAGCAAACAAGAAGCTATAAACAGCAAAACAGGCTGAAGCGATAAGCACTTCTTAAACAGTGCAAACTATTTACCTCCTCTTTTCTGCATTCAAGTACTTGATGAACTGTGAAGGCAATTTATCTGGAAGTTTGTTATACTGAAAAATGTAAACATGAGCAGAGGCTCCCATACGCCAGGCTCCAACGCCATGTGAATTTTAACAGGCATGCCATAAACTCTGGTTTACACTGGGAATATTTACAGGTCTGACCACTACCGGCACCACTGCACCCAACAGAAGGGGCAAATGGCCAAAGAAAACCACAGCCGTGTGACTTTCTAGCTGTAATGAGAAACTCCTCGTGCACTGAGGCCGCCCCATCTCCTACCCCACAACATCTGACCCCCAGGGCTCTCCATCCTTACGCTACGTCTGCCTGTGTGTTCTAAGGACAAGGCAAAGCCGTGGCAGGTGGGGAAGCCTGAGAGCACCAGGAGAGAATGCAGCAGCCCCAGAGCATCGTTAAACATCACCTGCAACAAGCAGGTAAAGCAAATCACCTATAAGCAGCAAAGCTCTGTTTATGCAATTGGCTGCATATACCATGAGGCAACTGGCTGTATTTGGGAGAACTCAATGCTCACTTTGAATACATGAACCACTCGCAGCAGCCTACATGGGTCTGAGACATGGCAGGGTTGCACTGCACAAGGGCCTGTCCCAAACAAGGCTGCTCTGTGCTGGGCAGCCCCAGCTCCCTCCCATTGCTCCCACCAAGGCCCCAACATGCCTATTCACTGATGGAACGTTCACAGCCGTTTCACTGCAGGCTTTTATGAAGTTGCTGGAGTAAGGGGATGGACTCCATACCAACTGATGGGGTCCCCAGCCAGGACCCCTGTGCATGTAGGACCCCTCCTGCTGCAGCTGCATCAGCAGTGCTTCCCTTGGCAGAGAGATGTCCTCGACAGAGAGCAGTGCTCTTTCCTTTTGTACTGTCATCACAGCTCCCAAGCAACAGCCTTCATTTTCCCTCATGTTATTTTGGCCCGATTTGGGAATATAACTATTGCAAAAACACAGCGCTGCAAAGAAAGCCCATTCCCCTCCTGACAGCCACAGGCTGTCCTTGCCCATGTCCATAGCCAGGTAATCCCCACTGAAAAGCTCCTGCTCTCCTCCTCCTCCTCTGCCTCCCAGCTCACTCACCGTCATGAGATGGAGATTGTACAGCATTCCCAATGTCAAACTGAGCACTACATTAGCTTTAACACAGTGCACACACACTGCCAGACACTTTGCCATGAAAGATGAATGAGGAGCTGGTGCAGGCAGAGGCGGCCTCGAGTGCTGTGCAATTCCTTGCAGGGCACTCACACAGCACCGAGCCAACACAACCCAATGGCACACATGGGCACTACACAAGTCTCAAACGCTGTTTCTAGCAGCTTTCAGGTTGGATATCGGGAAATACTTCTCCAAAGAGCAGCCAGGCATTGCACAGCTGCCCAGGGAGTGGGGGTCACCATCCCAGGGGTGTCCCAGAGCTGGGGATGTGGCACTGCGGGACGTGGGCAGTGGGGATGGGGGGGTGGGTGGGGTTGGACACGGGACACCAGGGATCTTTTCCAACCTTAACGCTTCCATGGTTCTACAATTTACTGCTACATGAATAGCTGCCATAGCAAACAGAGCACACCTCATGACCCAATGCACTGTACTATCCCCAGCTTTGGGTTAAGGAAGTGGAGTTTCTCCAAACATCAGCCTTCCCCATTCACCCCACATGAGCACCAACCCTGCAGCCCCAGGATGTTCATCCCAGCACAGGCAGCACTATCAGTACACTACCACATGTACAGCCACATCCCTTGGCCTAGCAGCTCTGTTTGGTTTCCCTCCCAAAATCTGGAAGCAACGACATGGAGCCCGGCACCAAAACCCTTGCAGCAACATAGAAACTCTTCTGAGCTTTGAGACACGGGACAAAACCCCTCTGGAAGACATGCAGCAACTGAGTGGCTGCACAGGTTTGGTTATTCTTTAAACACTTTTACTGCGGCCATCCCCAAACCAATCCTAAAGTTCAATGCTAGACCCATAAAAGCTTCTCCATAAAAGCTTCTACTAGGTTACTTTTTCCAAATAAAGCCCTAACCACATTTTCTGGGCTTCTGCTTATGATCAGCACGCTCAAGTTTCCAGCACACACCGGAGTCACTGAAGCATCATGGATTTCATCTTCCCAGAGCTTCAAAAGCTGCGCTGCTTCTAATCCACTTCCAATAAACTTTCACAGGACGTCCCTGAGTCACTCATGGCACACATCACCCAACGGCACACTCAGCCATGAACCGCATTAAACATAACTAATGCAGAGATGTGCACATTCGAGTTCTTTGCTCAGATGCTGGAAAATAGTGGGCCAGTCAGGATACTATTTTTCACCTCTGTGAGAGGCCAAACACCAAATGTCAGAAGCACCGCAATGGTACCACACTGACACAGATACCTGCCACCAGAAACACAGCTCTGTGCTTCATACGTGCCACATACAAGCAGTTAAGTGTGTTTTGTGTATCCCATGAGGGTCTCTCTCTGCACACAGGTTACGTGGTGCAACCCACTGCAATGGATGCAGCAATGGGATGAGAGGTGATGGCCTCAGGTTGCAGCAGGGGAGGGGCACATTGGCTCCAGTCATACTTCCACTGTCTTCCTTATTCCTGCAGGTTTTCTCACCTGATGATAACACACATGTTACAACGGCCTTTGTTTATCCACCAATACACTCCTCATTTAATCTCAGAGAGCTTCCACCAAGGTATCCGCCTCATCATTTTCACAGCGCAATATGTGAAGAGTGTAAACAGAACCTTGTATTTCATCAAAAATCCCTTTGATGTATGTTGATAAACATGAATTAGAGCAGCCATAAATGTGCAAGGGCACTGCCTGCAGCACTGCACCTCCTGCCTGGAGCAGCTCCTCCCGCAGGGTGTAGGTGTGGGCAGAGCAGGGCTGGCTGCACCAACCAGGGCTCACAGGGCACTTGTGGAGTGTGTTACCCACAGCGACTGGAGAGATGCTGGATGGCTTTGATTAGTGACTGCACTGATGGATCCTTCTAGAATCCCCCCCTCGGTGCCAAGGGGATGGAGAAAATCCACAGGTGTTAACAAAACCGAGGTCGTATTTACATCTGATGAATATACAGATGTTTTATTACTGTCCAGCTTAGGCTCTGAAAGCTGCCTGCTACCTGACCATAAATCTCTCCTGAGTTAATCATAACACAGTGCATTTACTGGGGAGTGAGCTGTGCTGGCTGTGCTGCTCCCTGCAGTCCCCACAGCTCCACAAATAAACCCCGGCTCACGTGAACGCTCTAGGAATTAATACACCCCCATATTCCTATTTTCATGCCAGCAATCCACCAAGGGATGGGAGCCCCATCCCTTAGCTAGGGTGGAGACATTCAAGAGCTCTGTCTGGGCTCTTTACAGCGTGTGGAGACCAGACAGCTTGCACTGTCATCTGGAAAAGCTCTCTCTTCGAGGTTCCAGCAGTGCCCCCGCGCTGCTCCCCAGCCCTGAGCTCACACAGGCCGACATACGCCTGCAGACTGCGAGGGGTGTTGTAGGTAGCAGGGGAAAATCCAACCCACTGCGGTGGGAAATGATACGGCAGCAGGGAGCAGCAGGGCTGCTGCACAACTGTCCAGACAGGACGTAGGGTCTCATTCCAGACCAGCTTTCCTGGGAAGCACTGTCTCAGGCCAATGGCAAACAGCTCAACCCCTCCAGAAGGGAGCCAGGAGCGCACAGCCCTCCCCTGCCTCGGCTCTAGTTCTCATTTGATGACCTTGACACTGTAAACATCAACAAAAGAAGAAGAAAAGGAGGCTAAGCTACCTAATGCCTCTCCAGAAGGCTCTGCCATTCATTAAGAGCCCCAAATTAAGTGCTAATGCTCTTTTGATTAACCCCCATTAACGCCAGCACTGTCAGCAGAGGTGTCTGGGATGAGCCTGGAGTTGCAGGCTGTGGGGCACAGGGACAACCAAGAACTGAGAACAGCTATTTACCAAGGGGCTCTTTTCTGCTCATGAGCATGTTTTAGTCCCTGTTGCACACCGCATCATGCATCCACGTGGAGGCACATTAATTTCCCATGCACACAGCCTGCTACACAAACCAAGAGGCACCTACACGAAAGGGCATCGCCCAGCACCAGTGACATTCTGTCCTTTCAATGGCTGAGTTGCATGAACTCAGAGCCCTTAGGAATGCCAGGACGAAGACGTTGCCGTGCAGCTGAGCCCTGACTCCCTGCAGCTTCCCACGCTGGATGGGAATTGGGTTAAACCACTCACACAGGAACCAGGCATGGCACTGCATGAGGATGAGCCTCGGCTCTCAGGCAGCATCACCGAGCGGTGAGTGGAATGAATCCTGCCTGGCACCATGGAGCAAAAAGAGGGACCGGCTGCTGAGCAGGAAACCTGAATTTCTCATGGAAGCACATCTGGTATTTATTAAAGGGATTGGGGGGATCTAGTTACATCTATTTTTTCCTCCTTAAAGCAACAACTCACCAGGAAGTATTAGTATGAGCAAGCAGCACATGCAAATTGGTGCAAGCCCCCAAAGCCTTTTGCTGTGCACACAGAGGAGCACAGGCTTCCACAGGACAGGGCTCAGCTGCCTGCCCCCATCCATCCCCAGACTGCCAAGAGGTGAGGGAGGATCCACCACAGAAAGGGATTAAAAAAGGACACTTCCATACTGGGAGGGTGTTTGCAGCCCTGCACCCTGGCAGAGGGATTGCAGAGCCAGCGCTGTGCTCCAGCTGCATGCAGCCCTCAGCCTCCCATGGAGATGGCAAGGGGGAAAAATACTCCTCCCTGCACTCATGTACCACTGCCACGCTCACACCTCAGTGCCCCCATCCACACAGGTCAGAGGCACAAGCAGCCAGGTCTCTGCTACCGAAAGGTCAAAAAGGCACAGAAAGAACGAGTGAAAGCTTTCTAAGGTTTACCTGCTCCAAATGAGGCGGTAATGAGGTTTTAATAGACCAACTCCCAGATGCTGCATGGTCTTTTGCCCATCCCCTGTGCCCATTTATGTGCGAAACTGAAATCCAGCTTACAAGAACAAGTCTGGGCTGTGTGCTATGAACATGCCCCTCTGTGCACTGGGATTGAAGCATAAGCATCCCAGGCAATGGCAGGGTCAGGATGTGCGTGTCCACATGTGCAGCTCCCACTCACTTGACACAAGTGCTTCCAGGCTATAAGGGACCCACTGAGGAGCACAGTGTAAGTGTGGGGTCCCCACACGTCCGGCTCACAGGCTGGGAGCTTTCACAGTGTTATTTTATAAATATTTGCAAAGCCTGGTAACAGAGGAAACAGCCAAAAGATTCTTCCTTGGAAGCAGCCCTGAAGTCCTGTTCTGAAGGTGAGGTGTTGGGAGAGGCTCTGCTCCTCAGCTCACCTCCTTCTCACTCCATGGGGTTCCAGAGGGCCAACGGGGCTGAGCACAGACAGCTCCCCATCCATCCCCATAGCTCTGCCCCAAACATCCCCACAGCTCTGCCCCAAACATCCTCAGGGCTCTGCCCCAGCCCTGCAAGGGTCGCAGTACATGCAGAGGCAGGGCTCGATCCTCAGGGCCCATCTCTGGAGCAGGTGGCTAATTCAGTCCACAGGCCGCTTCAGGAGTGGGAAATGAGCTCACTGTGCTTCTCTGCTCCATGCCAGAAGGCCCCTCCCAGCTCAGCAGGGCTGTGCTCCCAGTGCAGGCTTTGATATCCAGCAAAGGAACAGCACCCTAAGGGTGAGGAGATCACAGGCCGTCCTGGGAAATGCTGAGAAGAACAACAGGAAGACTTTTTTCCTTTAAGTCTAGTAGGAAGCATTAGTAAAACCAGCCTCTAAAGCGCACGAAGTCAGGCCCTCCTGTGAGTCCTGGAGCAGGAAGGGCTGTGGAGCACAAGTCACAACCAGGGTCACCCTGCTTGGAGGGGACACACACAGCACAAAGCACCCTGAAGCTCCCCAGAGCAGCACAGAGCATCAGCCTGAGGGGCACTGAGTATGGGAGCTGGATGGGGACACGGCCCATCTCTGCAAACCAAAATCTTCCCCATGCCTTCCAAGCAGAGGGAATATTCCAGCTAGCACTGAATGTCCTGGGGCAAGTCCAACCATCGCTTCTACTCATTAGAGGGGCAGCTAGAAAAGAGAGGCGCCTTCAGAGGTAAGCATTCCTATTTCACAGCCAGTATTTCCCATTAACTGCAATTGGTAGCATTAAAATGGGCAGCTTTGCTGCTCAGCTACACCACTCGTACCAGCCAAAATGACGCGCTGTTAGCTTAAAATGAGACAGAACGAGAGCATTATAAGGCCGGTGTGAAACTCCCCGAGCACCACATCCATCTTAATTCCCCTCCGCAGGAGCCAGTGCAGATCTGGCTGGCTAATGCCCATCCTAACACTGTGCCAAGAAAAACACAAAGCAACCGGCTCCTTCACAGCACTGAGGGACTAGGAAAGATGATCAATTCCCGAATCACACAGCTCAAAAAGCGGTAATTAATGCTCCTTCCAGACACACACGTTTGCTCCCAAGGCACCGGGCTCTGACAGCTGATGGCCAACAGCCTGCAGTAAATGGCTGGGAGGAATAGCAGGGGCTCCTCAGCAACGTGCTGCCCTGCAGGGAACCATTCTGCACTCATTCTCTGTACCATCACCTCTGCAGTGATGTCCATCAGCATCAGCAAACCTCTTCTATGAGAGCTGCAAAGCAACATGCAGAGAGCGAGCTGACAGCCATAAGACAAGGGAGAATGGGTTTGAACTAAAAGAGGGGAGATGCTAAGAGGGAATTCCTTACACAGAGGCAGTGAGGCCCTGGCACTGCCCAGAGCTGTGGAGCCCCATCCCTGAAGGTGTCCCAGGCCATGGATGGGCCCTGGGCAGCTTGAGCTGGGTGGCAGGCAGCCCATGGCAGGGCTGGGATCTCATCCAACCCAACCCATTCGGCAGTTCTAGGTTCCTTAAGGTCCCTTCTAACCTGGCTACTCTGTGGCCCTATGATTCTATGAAGCAGCAGCTATAGATCTTCCATATGGAAGCCTTGAATTTTGCAGCTGAAGGACATCTGCATGAGAAAGAAGAGCCCATATGCCCAAAAATGGGAAGAGTACCAGAAGGCAGGTAGGACCAGACACAAAAGGTCGCTATGGACTAAAAGTATCTGTTGAAGGACACTTAATTAACTCCTCTGGCACCTCTGCCTGCAGTCAGGCTGTGGTCGCACCTCTCCCATGCTCCACAGATACGCTCTCAGTGCATGCACCGTGTCTCCAGATCTAAGGCTATTCTGGTACCGACAGAGGAAGGCAGTGCTGGGATCAGCTCAGCAGCACACAGAGAGCCTCTCCCCTTGGCCGGGAGGTGCCGGCCCCCACATCCCCGCTGCTGCTGGCCAGCACCTCTTGTGCAATCCGCTGCTGCGGCTGTCCTCTTCCAAAAGCATTTGTCAGAAGAAAAACAGAACCACCCAAAATTGAACATCACTCAATTGCTCAGAAAGAAAAAGAATAAACCATGTTCACTTCCAGCCCTCCCAGAAACAGAGCTCATCCGCAAAGCAGCCAGTGCACAGAGCCAAACCCGGCACAGTGACACAGGCAGCAGCAGCCACGGACCCAGGCACGTCCCATGGGCCATCCCAAATCACTGTGCGCTTTGTAGGCTGAGAACATCCCACCCGGCAGTCACAAATCTAAGTCTGACACTGTAGCGGTCACAGCGGGTACCAGGAGATGCTCAGTGCCCAGCCCAGCGGCCCACAGGGGCACAAGGAGATGCTCAGTGCCCCAACCAAATGGGAGCAGGCAGAGAGGGGTCTGCTGCTTGGTGGTGGATGCCGGCACCTACTGCCTGTCCTAGCACCCTTCCAGCCCACCTACCAGAGGCCCAGAGGAGATCTTGCAGCCCACTGCAGGACCCCACGGGCACCGGGCCACATCTTCCTGCAGCTACGCCCAGCAAACCCTGCTCCAGCACCATCAGGGCGTAGCTGCAAAGAGATGTCAGCCTTCCTGCACCTCCTATGTTCCCTGACAAACAGCGTCTGGATGGCCAGCCAAGCATGAGGGCAGAGGGCTGCTTCAACAGAACATGTTTTACCAATTAGGACCTTGTGATATTCACCAAAACATCTAACGCAGAGCAGGAAAGCCACTAATGAAACTCTGTGCACGTCCTGGAGTTTTACAGGCACCGTCTGAAGCTGCAGGTGCTTTGTTCTAAGGCTGCAAGGCAGCTCTCAGAACCCCGTTAAGTCCATGTCAATGAGGTTAATGAAGCACAGTTCTCTGTTATCCATTTTGCCATTTAGGTGCACTTAAAACTTCACTGCCCAGCACCGCTTTCCTTCCCACCCCGTGCTGCTCCCACAGGCACAGTTCTCAGAGCATAACTCAACACACACAGGGTTAGGATGCAGCAGGATCCTGATTTCTCCCAATGCCCAAAGAAACTTCTGCTGACGTTTCCAAGCAGACTGCAGAACTATTTCCTATTCCTACCATCACCTGGCTTCCACACAGCCCCAAGGGAGATATCCTTCCCCACACTCAGCTTAGTTTTGTTCTTATGGAAGTCCAACCCACGCTGAACTTCTGCCCTCAGTGCTCGTACACACGGAGCAGCCACCCAACCCATCCCACAACCCCAATCAAGTATTTTAAAAACAGCACAGCGTGTCAGCACGCTGCTCTTTTGATTTCCTGATGCCAGCACATCAGCCAGGGGCTTAAGGGACAAACTGGTTGGGTGAACTCCTATCCATAGAGCCAGCAGGCATTGATGCAGAGCTGTCACAACACAGGCAGGTGACAGCAGAGCGATGGTGCAGCTCCAATGCTGCCCACATCCCTCAGTGCCACAGTGACACCCCCAGGGACAGTGACACCCCCTTCCATAGGCAGCTGTGCCACTGCCTGACCGCTCTTTGGGAGAAGAAATGATCCTTAATATCTCAGCATGGATCTTCCAGGTTCAGAGGAAAGCGGCTCAGGAACAGCTGTCGAGGAGACACACAGCACAGTGAGGGGCCTCCTCAGTTTGGGCTGCCCCTAAGGTTACAAAGATTCTAAGCCACAGATACCTAGGAAGCATTTGCCCCAATCCCTTAAAAGCAGCCCATGGAAACCAATAACCCATCAGCTGACACCTGCGCACACCGCATGCCTCATTTCCAGCCACCATGAAGCCTACACTTCATCTCCATCACCTTCTGTGCATATCTCAGAGCTCACCCTGGTTTCCCCCAGCCCTGCAATACCATTCCTCTCTCCTAGAAGCCATCTCTGCCCTGCCTGCTCCCTCCCAGCCCCCCACCTGGAGCCCCCCAGCACAGGGACACACAGCAGTGCTGTGCCCCATAGGGCTGGTGCTCCCATGGGCACTGCAGCTCTGCACGACGCCGTGCCCTCATGGCTCCCTGCCTGCAGAGCGTGGCTCTTATTTGGAAATGCCTCATATTGATTTCCTGGCACACGACTCCTGCTGAAATGGGCGTTGGTATTAGCTTCCTGTCTGAGCTGTTTTAAGCCAAAGTACAAAGCCTGATATTTATGTCGGTGTTTATTTTGCTAATATGTAGGAGTTGTGGTTTGACTTATTTATTTTTTTAATCAATATAATAATTTTACTATATTATATGAGAGCGAGAGCTATGCTGCAAACAGCCCAAGCCAACAACTCCCACTGAAGGCAGCGAGAGGTCAATATTTTCACTACCAGCACTCCAGACAGGTGCAGTTCCCCACCCTTATGTCCTACTGAATTGATCAGTGCAGTAAATTGACCAGCAGAGGACATCTGTGCAGGAGGTGAGAAGCCAGCTCTGAGTGCTGAGCAGGTCCGTGCACCACATCCTACAGGCAGCACCTTAGGAAGGGGCTATGCTTACTTTGCCGAATTCAGGTAGATTTAGGAGCCGACCCTTAGATCCCAGCAGGATTCCTTAACTGCCAATGAAACAGCAAACAAAAATTGTTAATAAGATGGGTAGGATCAAGAGAACAACCCATAGAAACAGCAACAGCGGGAGGCTGAGCAGCCAACCTGACCAGACAGAGACCGAGCGCTCAGCATGGATGCTGCTTCACCCCCAGCCCCTCCAGCTGAGGCTCCTCCTGGCCCTGCAGTGCCACAGACCGGGCTAAGAGAGCCCAGGGACTGCAGCACAGCTACACTCCCAGAACACAGGCTTAATGCACCTTGCTCCAAGCCATGTTCCAAGCATTATCTCTCATCCTCTGACCCGATCTCCAAGTTATTCTCTGCCCAAAAGATGTTTTAAGAAGAAACAACGGCAAAACTTTCCACCTCCTGAGAAAGCACCACAATGTAGAAGAACCTCACGTAGGCACTGTGCCAATATAGGTTACTGATTAAAATATTAGCAGGGAGGAAAAAAATCCTTGTAAGACTCTTCTTTAATTAGATTTGTTTACAGCGGCAATGCAGATATTCTGGGCAGCCTCCTGCCAGAAGTGATTTACCTTCCTCAATAGCAGAGGTCAGGCAGGGTGCAGATTTAGCACTTCCATGGACATCTGCTGATGTATCCGGAAAACAAAGGAGGAGGCAGGAAAGGCTGGAATCGGCCAAACCCTCCGAAATATGTTATTGTACAAACAAGTTTTTTTTTTGTGTATCCCAAGAACAATAAAGTAAACTTGGCTGGGTGTGTTCTCCGCTTATTACAACTGGCAGCTCTCTCTCCAGACTCTGCTTTTTATTATTGCGAAACCAGAATGGGGCTGAGCGGTGATGTCAAGCTTTAACACGCTCGGTGAGCAGACAGTGTGGGTGTAGGGAGCGGTGCGGCTGCAGCCGGGGCCAGGGGAAGCTATCCCAGCACTGCCTGCATACCCGGAACACCAACTAATGACAGCACAGCTGGGGCTGGCACACAAACAGCCACCTGAAACTGCTCACGTCTGGTGTGAGTCCTTCGCTTATGGCTCACCGTTATGGATAAACTCCAATCTATCCCTCTTACCACAACGCTTTACAGGCTCTTTCTCAGCAGTGTCCTGCCCAGCTCATTGCAGGATGCACTCTCCTGCAGCGCGCCCTTTGGAGTTACGGACATGCAGCAGGATGCTTCATAAAGCCCTGCATCCCAGACTGAAAACAGGATGCACTTACAGTATGGCGCCGTGCCTGACACCACTCAAGAAAGGCATATTGCTCTGCAGTGCTTTCCCACAGTTACGCTCTATCCTTAATTCCAGCTGCATAAATAATTAGCACATAAGTTCCATTGCCTTTCAAGCACAATAACCCAGTGGGCTCTGGGCTGCAAGAGCTGAGCCCCAGCACAGCAATGGCCAGGCCATGGCGCGCATCCTGCTGGGCACCACTGCTGCCCAGAGCAAACACAGTGTGTTCTGTGGCCTCACCATACAGCAACACAGAACTCGTCCCCATTCACACTCACAGCCCTCTATGGAGGAGCTGTCCGTGCTCCGAGGGGCCCCGTGCTGCCTGCAGCACAGGACAAAGGAATGATTTGGAAGCTCCACCAGTTTCAACAAAAGCAGAATCTGGTCCCGAATAATTCCAGGCAGCTGCTGGTGCCATGTGTATACATTTGCAATGGTAAAGTAAACAATTATCTTTTGGACAGTAATAAGAACAACTTTACATTGGCCCTTTGGCGCTCCACTGCTTAGCTCAGTCCTGGAGCAAAAACACAAAGCTTTGGAAATG
The DNA here is from genome assembly GCF_054131305.1 of Coturnix japonica. Lineage (NCBI taxonomy): Eukaryota > Metazoa > Chordata > Aves > Galliformes > Phasianidae > Coturnix > Coturnix japonica. The sequence continues at coordinate 3,010,070 of NC_140669.1, read as the reverse complement.
CAAACTGAGCACAGCTAGAAACAGTGAGAGAGGCTCTCAGTAAACGAAGGGACGAAGCAGAAGCAGGGCCACCATCCATGAGCCATTTACTAGATAAGTGCAACACAGAAGAAGACAACTTATACTCACCCATGGCACACCAGAAGGACCTATATAAAATATACACTTCCTTTTGATGTGGCAGGGCTATGAAGCTGGTGATGGAGCACAAGCCCTATGGGGAGCAGCTGAGGGAACTGGGATTGTTCAGTCTGGTGCAGAGGAGGCTGAGGGGAGACCTCACAACTTCCAGCAGCTCCTGAGAGTTGGCTGGAGCGAGGTGGAGGACAGCACCTGCTCCCAGGTGACAGTGACAGGGTGAGAGGTGACAGCCTTAAGTTGTACCTGGGAATGGCCAGGGTGGGTATGAGGAACAGCTGCTCCCATAAGGAACAGTCAGGCAGTGGTACCGCTGCAAGGGACTGGGGGGGTCACCGTCCTTGGGAGTGTCCCAGAGCTGTGGGGATGTGGCACTGAGGGATGCAGGCAGTGGGCATGAAAGGGGGTGGGGAGGGTGGGAAGATCCCAGAGGTCATTTCCAACCTTAGTGATGACAAGATTCTATAAGGGAACTGGCTCCTATTACTCTTTTGTGTTTGGCTTGTACTGGTTGTGCACCTGTTTAAAACAAGAGGCTGGTGCACGTGACTTTCAGAAAGGAAAGAAATACACAAAGGACATCCCTTCCAATCTTGCCACAGATTCGCCGTACCTTTCTATCAGCTTCTGATTTGTTGGTTTCCTTTCCTCCTTGTTCCCTCCCCTCCACGGAAAACTTGCTATGTGACAGTGGAGCCCCAGAGCAGCCCATGCCTCATGCAGGGCTGGCTGTGCCTTCCTGCTGCATGCACCGGTGCCTGTAGCAACTGCGAGCTGCAGCAATACACATCAACACTACCTGCTTCAGGGCACAGCCCTGGGGTGTTCAGGACAAGAAAATGGGAATGGGAAAGAAAATTTCGGCAGGGAATGATGTAGGGCTGGTGGGTGCCAGCTGGGAATGCAGCAGTTATAGCACAGCCCCAGCAAAGGTGCAGGCAGTTCTGATTGCTGCGCCCAGCAGTGAAATCAGACAAGTCAGTTCCTGGAGGCGGCCAAAAAAATACATTGACTGGAAACATCTGGCAAACAATGCAGCGTTACCTCAGCTCAGCTGGCCTTACACTGGCTGGTCTCTCCCACCAGACTAAAATGAAAGGTCTCCTTCAGGAACACGTAAGGGATGTGTTTTCCACCAACAGAGCTGAATTCTGCCCTGGTAGCTGCATGCAGGGCTGTTGCAGGCACAGCCAGACCACACACTGCATCTGCATGGGACACTGCTGCAAGGAGAGCAGCATCACATGGTACCATCATTAACACAATTGTAATGAAGGTTTTTGCTCTGAGATGGAGGGTATGCACACAGAACAGGAAAAAAAAGCAGGAGCCATCCTGCTGCAATAAGGATGAGCTGAGGACACAGGCAGCGCTCTTCATTTTCTTTCTGAACTGTTCTGCCTCTCAAAAGAAATGAGGAACTGGGAGAAAAGGACAACTTGATTGGGACAGACAGTAAGACACGGGAGAAGAAAGGGAAGAAAACCTGCTAACTCAAAAGCACCACGTGAATGCCTGCACTGAAGCTGTGCGGCACAGCAACCGCTGACATCTGCATCACAACTTGGGATTGCACTTGGATTTTAAAGGACCAGAGAGGGGACACAGCAACTTCTGTGGGCATCTGTGTGTGCCTTGTAATAAAAGGAAGCTGCATCGCTGGGACCCATCTGAACGCAGCCACATCAAGGGAGGAAGGCAGCAGCCATCAGGGGTCCGCAGCAAAGCTGAGCCAAAAGGAAAGGAGCAGGAAAGGGGGAGCAGCTCCGCTGGCAGCTGGAGCTGTCACAGCCCCGAGACACACTGAGCTGGGGGCTGCCAGCAATCAGCACAAGGGCAGGGTCTGCCTTCTGCATCACTGCTCTGCAGCACTGAGCTTCCTGCCATGCACACACACTGCAACTCTAAGCACTTCGACAGGAAAATTGCTTTTCTTTCATTTACTACGCCTCTATTTGCCTCAAATATCACTGCACGCCACATTCTGCCTTCCTTCCTCGGGGAGTTCCGCCACATCGGGATCTCCATGCAAAACAAACCACGGAAAAGAAATGCTTTGTGTCACTTTATAGTCGCTATGTTCAGTATTTTTAACAGCAACAGTGACCTGGCATACTGGCTTTCAGACCTCTTCATGCCCTTTTATTTTTCACAGCATTCAATGGCTCTCAGGGAAGAAGTATCTCCAGTACTAAATCAGCAAAGGCTCCAAATTAGATTATGGTGCCTTCTCTAAGTTTTATGTCTCCTTCTGTGGATGGTGGCTCTCTTACGGCTACAGGCTTAGTTTTATTTGGCGTTCAGACCTGGTGATCTGAGAGGTCTTTTCCAGCCCTAATGATACCACAGTCCTATGATATAAACCCACACATCCGAGGCTACGGCCAATGCACAGGAGAAGGGCACTCCGTGTCTGACCCCTCAACCCTACCCAGAAGTAAAGCAGCCCAGGCACTCAGCCCCAAGCACCTGCACCTGTCTCTCCATGCACTACACTGACTCAGCTGGGATGTGACCGTCCCCACAGCCATGCACAGAGGGACAGGAAGGCCCTCACTCTGCCCCAGCACCACTCCCCACCAGCTCAGTGCCCAGCGTGATGGATGGATGCTCTGAGACCTGGCTGCTCCTTCACCACTTCAATGGGAGCCGCGCTCCTTGGAAAATCCAGTCCTGAGCAGCCGCTGCGCTCCCTAAGAAAACTGGTCCTTAATCTCCACATCTCAGTTTCCTCACCTTTAATTAAAGGGAATTTCAGATATTAAACTCCTCCGCTGGGCTCTGGGAGGCAAGCTGGGCTCCGTTTCCCTTCCTGGAAAGGATTGTGCAAGGGCTACTTTCAGGGATACGCACAATGGCATTACTCAAAAAACGTATGATCTCCAGGAAGAAAGTCCATGAGCACATCCCACAACTTAAGCATCTAATTACACCTATGGGGATCTGCTATTCCATAATCTGCATAATCAGAACAGCGGCAGCGGGGCTTCCCCTCCATCCCAAGCACAAAATCCCTGCACATTCTGCTACAGGTGAAACTCTCTTCCCAAGGACAGCCACTCAGGAGAACAGAGGGCCCTAGAAGTGACAGAAGGGCTGGACATCCCAGCGAGCCCCCAGCACTATCAGGTACACTCACCCACACCAGCATTACATGTTTAAATAGAAAGAATACCAAACAAGCCCACAGCTACCCTGCCAGCATGCAAAAAGCCACAGCTGACTTAAGGCTGGGCACTTGCCTGGGGAACGACTGCTGGTGTCAGCTGTGACCACATCCCTTGGCAGGAGTCGATCACTGCAGTTCTCAGAGATGGGCTGCATTGGGCTCTGGTTCTCCTGCCCTTGCAGTTGCTCCAGGCTGTCCCCAGCAGCAGAACATCACAGCCACGGCACCTTCTGGCTTTTATTCTGTGCCCTCGCAGCCCACTCCTGTCTCTCAGCCCCAGATGGCAGCAGCTCCATGGAGCAGCAAGTCTGGAAAGTGGAAGCGCTGACGGGCAGGCAGGCATGGAGGAGATGGCAGCGATAAAACAGATTATGTCTTCATCTGAAGCCTGCTAAAGACTATTTATACAAAACACAAAAGCTCTGAGCAAACACCGAATCCACTGCAACCAAAACCAAACAAATATAGGTCTTGGCGAAGCCCAGCCCTGCGGCTGGCAGCCTGAGCCTGCCAAGTGCCTCCAACAGCCCGGCCCCATCTCACTGCTGCTGGTTGAGCCAGGACGGAGAGCAGCTCTATCCCACTGTGCCACAGGAAAGTGCTCGGTTCTCAGCCCCTCCCTGAGCCCCCCTGCTCCTCACTGCAGTGACCGAGCACTCAGAGCATCCTCACCACGCATCTCACCAAGGCCACATCTACACACAGACACAGCAGCATCCCTTCTAAAAGCAGAAGAAAATGCTGCTTTTGCTGCTCTAACTTTTCCCATTACATCAGTTCTGATGTATTTTGTTGCTTCAGGGAGAATGATGACCCTCTTACAGGTGAGGAAGCAGTATAAGGCTGTTCCTTAAATGTTGCAAGTGGCAACAGAACATCACCAAGCGTCAGCCTGCCTGGTCCCAGACACAGGCAGAGCAGGGCACGAACCCACAGCTACGGATCACTGACTGTTTAGAGGATCACGACAGTTTCCAACTGCCCCACACACCAGCTACACGCTTTCATTTAAATCAGATCCTTTAGATGTGCTGAAGGACCGCAACATCAATGCTCCTTTTGTAATCCCTTCGGCTGACTTCATTCCTAGCATACATCCGAATGGAAGAAATTAAATTACATGACAAATCCATGACATTTTACATCTGACGAATGCTAGGGAGAAATATACTCAATGGGATGAAGTACATTCACTGCTGCCAAGCGCGTATCTTAAGGAAACTGATAGTTACTCTGCCAAAGGGTGGGGGGAGACCAGATTCCCTTCCTGTCTATAAATATTTTTCTGCAGCTCCGCTGCCTTAACAGAGCTCTTCCAGATTTATGTCAGAGAAAAGAGGGCTGGAACTGTCTGCCTGACGCAGCCTGGAGCACCTCCAGCCAGGCCCATGCTGCAGAGCAGCAAGACTGTGGGAACACCCCTGACACCCCTCTTTCCATTGCACCTGAACTCCATCAGTTTCCCTGCCCTACTGGGCAGTAACGCTGGGCCATTCAACCCACCCCTGTGTCCCTGAGGATGCTCCCACTGCCCCTGGCTGCACCAGCACAGCCACCAAGCTCTGGGGACATCACTACCCCCTGCTCCTTGCTGCCCCAGCAGCAGCTCCTCTCTCACTCCTGCAGATGACAGCCCTGGTTTGGGGTTCAACAGGACAAAAAACGGTTCCTGCTTGCTGACACCTTCCTCACCTGCACCTCAGGTTGGATGTTAGGAACCATTCCTTCTCCAAAGAGCAGCCAGGCATTGCACAGCTGCCCAGGGAGCAGGAGGTCACCATCCCTGGGGGTGTCCCAGAGCCGTGGGGATGTGGCAGTGAGGGATGTGGGCAGTGGGCATGGAAGGTTGGTAGGGGGGTGGGCTGGGGATCCTAGAGGACTTTTCCAGCCTGAATGGCTCTGTGGTTGTGTGACTCTAAGCAAGGCCCAAGCAGCAGGTGGTTGGCAACACGGACACTGAACACCTCCACCCACTGGCTGCACTTCTGGAGCCTCGCAGTCATTTGAGCAATGTGCAGGGGAGAGGAGCCTAGCAAGATTGGGAACTGTTTCACTAAAGGGAGGTCTCCAGGTCATATTTTTAGAAAGCAAGCAAAGGAACTACTATGCAAACACTGAAGGCCCGTACCTTAAATCTGCTCACCAGATGTGAACTTCAAAAAGTCTCCAAGTACAATTTAGCTGTAGAAAATAGCTGCTCGAATCCTGTGCTGCGTGCATCTGACCTACATCCCAGCCTCATTCTTTTCTTCTGCAGCAAAACTATTTCTTTTCACTTGACCTCTGATTGTTTCCCGTTTTATCCCAAAGGCTTAAAACCCAGAAGAAAGTGCACTGCCAGCAATTTACAAGCAGGGAGGAGAGGTGCGCAGCTCCAAGAAAGCCCTTATTTTTTCCTGTTATACCCTGGAGGGCCGAGCACTTCACAGGCAGACATCTCAGAGCACTCTACAAACAAACCTGAGCGGCTGCTCGGGCACTGGAGGCAGCAGAACAAAGGCAGCTCGCTGCAGAAGTGCCCAGCTCGGATTTTGTCTGCAGGCTCCCCCAGCACACAGCAGGGCACACACACATGCTGATGCTCAGCACATCTTCCAGCCCTGCAGAAGAGCCCCCAGCTCACCCCACATGTGCTCACACAGCTTTCTCCCCTGCTCTGATCTCAAGGATGCCCAACGCGTTCTGCCCACACGCCGCATTACCAGCTTATAGATTTATACATAAATCCTCCAGGGAGCTACCGGCACCCAGCCAGGACAGTGAGAGGCAGCCTGGGAGCCATGGCACGGTGCCACACGGCGTGTCCAGAGCAATGGCAAGGCTGAACAGTGCAGTGCTGGGGCCAGCCGAGGATGCCGACGTGCTGCTGACCCAGTGACACCGTGACCACAAACGGCCCAGTGCTGTGAGGATACGGGCAGGGTTGGCAGCACAGCTGTGAAGGAAGGCAGAGGCAGAGGGTGCCTTCTTGGTGATGCTGAAGGATGAATGGAGAGGCTGAGGCAGCTGCTGCTCCCAGATTTTGGGAAAAGGGCTGCTGCAACATCAGCAGACGTGGGAAGAAAAGTATTTCTGTCTCTGCAGCTACACTCCAAAGTTGTTTACCCCGATATATTATCAATGCTCCCAGGGAAACGCCTTTGCTGGCTCGTTTGCAATCAAGCTCTCCTGATGAGCAACTCCCTGCAGCGGGGTAAGCCGGCAGCTCCCGGAGCACCAACACCACCCGCCCCCAAAGGCCACGTGCAGCACCATGAGGTGTCAGGCATTGGGATACACAGCCCCACACACCCCAAGGGCACGTGGACATGGGGCTCAGTGTGTCCATGGAGCACAGCTCACTGCCATCCAGGTGCCACCCACCAACTTCCCTGGGGTATAATGGCAGCCCCCATCGGATGCTCCCCAGGAGCACAATGGAGGCTCTGCGTTGTGCTGCCCCACAGCTCAGCTCGGGCACACGCAGCCAGGCAGCGATGCAGCCCAGAGCACTGAGCTCTGCCCGGCGCCTGCTGCTCCATCACCTGCTGCTCCATCACTGCACCAACCACAACAAAAGCAGCCATTTGCCGGGGGATTTTTTTTAACGAAAGCCAGGTACGGCAAGGAAGTGAGCAACACGTGGGCGTAAGAAAATAAAGTTTTCGGTGAAGCCACACTTAACATAATCTCTGAAACAAGGAGATCCAGGCGTGTTCCTGCCGTCCCTAGGTGCCAACAGCTGCACGCAGTCCTGCACCAGGGCTGGAAGCGCCTGGCACTGCTGCACATGGCAGGCAGACGGGTAGCACAACTTCCCTGGCATGCAGCTAATTAAGGAATAATCACAAAATCATTAAGGTTGAGAAAGACCTCTGAGATCACAAGTCCAGCTGTCAGCCCATCACCAACTGAACGTCTCCTCTCCCATACGGAGCTGAAGAAACCCAGGCTTGCTTCCCTTCTTCCATCTCGCTCCTAGAAAGCCAAACACCTCGGAGTTCCACAGCCACATCAAAGCATGAGAACTTCATCTACTCAGCAACACAGCAGAGCTGCTTGAATCTAAAAATACCCCAAAACTGAGCAACACAGAATCATTCAGGGAAACAAAAGAATTCACACAGCTGTTTTCAGCTCACTCAAACTCGAGGCCATTTACATTTCTTCATGTCACACCGCGTTTTCTTGCTTCTTTGCAAGAAGCTCATCCTTCAGCCAGACCCAAGGAACAATTCTCTGCCTCTACTCAACAACAGCCCCAACTTGGATGCATCTTAATGTGGCTTAACTTAAGGCAGCAGCGGAGATCCATGAAGCAGCCCCAGCTGGCTGAGAGGCCAACAGGAGCCCAGGTGCCTGCTGAGCACAGCTGTGACACGGCAGCAGGGAGATTCTGCATCACATCTTGCTTTTCACCCACATGCTTTGTACTGAGATGGGGACATGCCGTGTTTTGTGAGTTGGAGGTGACGCAGGGAAGGCTAAGCTTGTTTTACCTTTGCAGATGAGGATTTCTAAGAACTGCAGAACAGCTTGGCTTGCAAGGGACCTCATCGATAGCAGAAGCATAGAATGGTTGGGTTCAAAGGGATCTCAAAGATCACAGAACAGTTGGGTTGGAAGGGTCCTTACAGCCCCCAGCCCCATCCCTTCCATAGGGTGGTTGCCCCCCACCAGCTCAGGCTGGAACTGAGGGGAAAACGCAGCAGCTTCGAGGGCAAGAATATGTTTCAGCAAGTCCAGCACTGAAGGTGTAATTTCACAGCAGGAAGAAGCTCCTGTGAAACGCCTTTCCGTGAAGAGAGGCAGGTATTTACAATGAGCCCAGCACAAAAATGCAAAAAGTATATGTTCAGACATGTGATCTGACTTGGAAGCAGGGATGTGTCTGCGGTGCGGCTCCGGAGAAGTGACTCATGGGAGATGTTCCTCCTCTGGTATCAGCACATAGTTACTTTTAGTTAGGAACCTATGGAATCAGCAAGCCTGGCAGTAAATGGCTCAGAATCCCAGACATTTCAGGATAAAGCATTTTAACCACCCTCTTCCTTTTATTTCAAGGTTACTGACTTGCTGGGGTTTTTATTTCATTTCCAAGCACAGCAAACTGACTTCATTAAACTCAATGAGCCTTCAACAGGGAGCCTTTGTATTGGCATCTATAAATCAGCTCCGCAACAGAGCGGAGAGGGGAAGGAGCCAGAGCCAGCCCAGCGTGAGCTCCATGGCCATGCTTGGGGGCTGCCCCACCAGCTGGTCCCCGGCCTGTGCCAGGTACCTGCACCCAACCTGGCCTCACCCTTATCTCCCAGCCTCTACAGAGCCGCTGCTGCTTCACCTTCTCATCAAAGGGAAGAAGCAGAAAGGTGCAGATCCCATCCTGCTCTTCTCCAATTAATACAACAACTCAAACATAGAGTTGTTCTTTTTTGGTTTCTGATGGCCGGTGCTTAGCACAGCTATACAGCACACAGCAGCAGTTGCCACCACACCAAGCAGAGAGCTGCTCCTTCAGGGATCCCTGCACGCTTCAGAGCACCCACCAGCACAGCCAGGGCCCGCTGTCAGGCTGCACACATTGGCTGTCAGCAGGTTAAAAGCCTGCACATCTGCCAGCACGGCTCCAGCACCACAAGCAGGGCCTGCCGCTGCCCGACATGCATGCGGCACCCACGGGGCACCAGGGCAGCGCCTGCAGCTCACTCTGCTTCACAAATAAGACATCAAAGAAGCAGGAAAGCATCCAAGCTGAAAGGTGCGATTCCTGATTCACTCACATGCACAAACCCAGCCGCAGCCAGGGAGCAGGAGCCAGCCCATGCTCCTACAGCCACCCAGCGGGCACGGCACGAGCAGGTCAGCACCCACTGCGCGCCTCTCCCTGCACACATACAGAAACACAACCCCCAGTCTGCTTCAGCTTGATGCCAAATTAAGAATGTGGAAAGAGCAGAGTGAGAAACTGTTAATGCTGGGAGACTGCAAAACTTCAACATCTATCACCGTTCGTATGCTCGGCTTCACGACCTCCCACTTCACACGCATTTGTGCAGCGTGCAACAATAGCGGGGCAGGAACACTAACCAGATCTGTGTGGGATAGGAATAAATTTGGGTCTGAAATGAGGGGCATCTGTTCTTTGTAATGACAGACACCAGAGCTCCCCCTCCATGAGCCAAAAGGAAAGCAATAAATGTGCACAACCACGGAGAGCCGCGCTGCTCCATGCACAGCCCCTCCTGACGTCAGTGAAGTTGTCTATAAGTTAACTGGAAACAGAATATGACCACAAATATATACAGAGCCCGATGTGAATTAAATGGAAATGGAGCTCTTCTAAGGAGGCTGCGTTCTGCTAAAAAGGAAAACACAGGAAATACAAAGGATGAAACTGATTACTCAGGAGATGCCACCAGAGGGACAAAACTTCCATCCTTCCTGAAAATAAATCACCAACTGTATCTGCACAGATGGAACTTTCATGCGATGGTCAGGAAATAGAAACCTTTGGTACATAGCCCAAAGCTGCTTCCTATATAGCTCTGCAGTGACAAGGTACAGCGTGATGCCATGAAGGAAAAGCTGGTTTCTCATTATGCCACGATCCATCATTCCATAAAGAATGGGTGAGCACACCGGATAAGGGTCTAACCTCAAAGCACTGCTAAGACACAGCAGGGAAAAAAGGAAAAGCCACAAAGTGTATGGATCACCTGCACCGTGTTACATTCTGTGTTACATTCTGTGTTACATTCTGTGTTACATTCTGTGTTACATTCTGTGTTACATTCTGTGTCACCAGTAAAATGCCCCAACACTGATCAAAATATCACTGATGTCACCAAAGAAACGTTCACCGAGGATCACTGAGAGCAGGCCCAGGTGTGTTTAACTAAATGGGGGATGCCTCACCTTCACTCTGACCTCTCAGGCACTATGGAACAGTGAAGTCACCAACAGTCTACAATGACAGAACTAAATGACATTAGGACGCAACTCCTTTGGGATAAGGGTCTTTAGTACCTACAAACTGAGCTACTGCTCCGGAAACCGGGAAACAGCTCATTGCTCTGCAATGCCGAGAGCCTCGCTTACACCCTGCCATTGCAACACAGCAATGCAAACCTTCCCTTTCCCAGAACCAGCACCTCCAGGCTTTGCCTACAGAGATGGCTGTGATTACAGAGCTGGCCCTGAGGCACGGCCAGGTGGCTGCTCAAGTTGGTGTCAGATCTCTATATCCTCTCTGCTGTGTTTTAGGAGAAAAGGCAAAACCAGCTATTACTGCCTCTGCGTCTAAAGGCCCACAGTCTTTCTGCTACTCAGTGTCTCTATTCTCTCCTATCTGCAACGATTAGGAAAGAAAAGGAAAAACTGTTCAAGTTACTGCTGTTCAAGTCATGTGCTGCTTTCCAAGCTATGCCCTGTAGGCCAGGCTCCCAGCAAAACTCAGCCATGCAGCTCCTTTAGTACGGCACCCAAACAGCAAAGGGGAAAAAACACATCGTTATGAAACACATCTTGAGTTCCTGAGGCCAGAAGATTGCAGGTATCCATGGACCTAGTGCTGCTGCTGGACAGGACGATTCCTGAGACGCATTCCTGCAGGGTGCCTGCAGAAGATGCACTAACATGGGGCTGCCCACCCAGCAGTGCAGGCTCTGAGGGCTGCCACAAGCACAGGTCAGCAAGGGGAAACCTGCCCTGCCTTCTCCCTGCTCTGCGTTAAGCAATAACAGCAAAGGGATTTCCCACTGTGCTCCAGGAAAGCTGATCAGCTGCACTAATCACCAGTGTGTGCACTGCCTGCAAACAACATTGCAGCAGGCGTGGAAAAAACCCCATCTTGGGAGTCAAATGAAGATCTGGGACAGAAAAGGAGTTTAAACAGGAGGAAAAAGGAGAGAAAAGAACCTTGGCATTTCACAAAAAGAAACCCAGCCAGAGAGACATGCAGTCTGAGGCTGAGCAAAAGGCCATTGTCTTCCGGAGCTGTTTGTTAACTTGCTGTCATGTGTGTCTTTTGGGTCTTTTCTTGTCCAGATAGACTCATTTATTAAGTCCATCCAAAACCACTACAGCAGTGCAAGCTCCTCACAGGTCCGGGTAGGCTCACAGCCTGGCTTGTCTCACTTGACAAGGCAGCCCAGAGCCAGGCAGGGCCGCAGGGCAGCGGGAGCAGGGCTCAGTGAACAGATGGCCAGTTGAGAAATGAGGCCTAATTAGGCTGAATTGTCTGTCCCAAAGTGTAAGGGCACAGCAAAATGAGCACTGGGCTACAGGACTCTTGGAGCTGGGGTCCTCCAGTGACAACTATCACTGATTTGCTGCCTGCCACAAAGAGATGCCTCTCCATGCCCTTCCTGCTTCAGTAAAATTACTTTGATCGTTCCCTCTTTGTGCAGAAAATCTGAACAGCAATTACATGAATTTACTTTAGCAGAATGTCCCATTTTCCTGATTAACATCTTCCATGCCCAGCAATAAGCACCTTTCAGTGAATCCTCTTTTGCAGCACCCCACTCCAGCAGCTCCATCACCAGGCAACTTCTGCAAATGGGCCAAAACAGGTAACTTTTATACTGCTGAAAACGTGGGAGCACTTGAAATATTGCCTTCTCTTGTCACTGCATCTTCAATCACCAGTTTGCCTTGAGCTGCCCTCAGCCACTTGTTTCCCACCTTCCCTAACAACTGCTCTGAGGAACCAGGCTGTGCCACCCCTCTTAATTATGTATGTTTATACTTACGCATGTATTCCTCCATCACTGAATTACCCCTACCTGAAAGGCCAGGTGCTGTTAGCCAGCATTGGGCTGATGGAGCCAAGGAACATCCCAGTTTTTCCAATCCATGCCTGAAATTAATGACTATAAAGGTTATAACTGCTGCTTTGAGTTCTCACTACGTCATGAATGCTGCTGCCTTCAAAGAAACGCACGGACATTCATCACGAGAAACGCGGCAGGGCTGAGCACTGCTGGGTGTGTTGCACTGCTTGGCTCATTTCTTTAAGTTCTGATCTTTTAGAAATCACTGGAAGAGAAGCCCTGCTCAGAAAACACAGAGAAAACACAAAGCTCTGTGTATCTATTCATGATTCAATCGCATCCTGGCGCTGGAGGAGTAAACTGCATATTGCCTCGCAATTGTATCGCTCTCAAAGACAGCTGTTTGGTGCTACAGTATTCATCACCAAGCATCCATGGCACAAGCTCAACAACGCGGCCTCCAAAGCAATAAAAAGACCATTTTTATTTTCCATAGTCCAGGAGTTAACCCCAGCTGAGAAGGAAAGACAAGCAGCATGATTCATTCTAAACATCTGTGAGCCAGAGGCACGCTTCTTTACGTTGCACTGTGTTTAGGTTGGTTCCCAACCAGCTCTCTTGGCAGAAGGGCAGCGATCGCCAGCCCAGCTCCCACCAGCAGAAGGCTGCAGCTCAGAACACTCTGTCTCCCTGCACTGTTCCCTGCAGCCCACCAGTGACTCTCTGCAGCGAGCTTGGCCCCAAAGCCATGCACCAACCACTTCTGGGGATGGTGAAGTGGTGCTACGTGCTCCACAGTGCAGGGAGCCCAGATTGGAGCACCCCAAGACACCACGGCCAGCCCTGCTGTGCAACAGCAACCCACCATCAGAATGGCTGCAACTGCATATCCCAGCAGGGAACTGCTGGAAAACTCTCCTCATTGCATGCAAACTGTGAAGAGACAGCGCTGGAACCACAGGGGGATGCAGGAGGGGCCAGAGGGGAGAGGAGGGCAGGGGGCTGGTCGGGGATGGAAAGGGGATTCCCAAATTAAAGGGAGTTTTCAGACACCATGCTGCTACCTGAGATAAGGGAGCCCAAATGTTGGTAAATTACATCCCTCACAGTCCTCCGGTTGAGGTGAGAGCAAAGCTCCCTGTGTGTAACAGCGGGGATGCAGAACACAGGGACTTGATGGGGCACACACACTGAAGTTACTGCATCACCGGGGAGCAGCTGATGGAGCCAGAGGTGGCACATGGCATCCAAGCACTCACGGTGCAGGAGTCCTGCTCTTAAATGGTTCCATCCACCCAGTCCACATCCTGCTGGCAGAGTGGAGATGAGGCAGGGATGGACTTTCCCCTCAAGGGAAAAAGAGGAAGAAAGAGACCCTTTCACAGTCACTGAAGGAACGGAAAGAAAAAGGGGGCATCCAAGACAAATACAGCTGAGAAATTCAACAAAAGGAACAGACAATAGCAAATCTCTTCCTTGTCTTCTCAAATGTGAAAACAAGCTGATAAAGCTGCTGCTGCAAGTGAGGAACACGATGGGTATTTAATAATTCATAGAAGTTCAATGTATTCACAAGGTATTTACTGCTTGGAAGTAATTGATTTTGTTTTAACAGACTGTAAGTGTATCCTGAGAAGCTGCTTAGGAGGAAGAAAGAATTCTCCCAGTGCTGGACACTCATATTGGTGACGATAACCTCCACTGTACAGTTCCGTGTAGAAACGTGCTGCATAATTGAACAGCTCTGCTTCATCCCTCCCACCCATGAGAGCCCCAGCCTTCCCCTCCAAGTACAGCAGCACTGCCCAGCATCCCCACCATCCCAGGCTGAAGGGCCAACTTGTTTCCCTGGAGAAAGAGCTCCAGGCCTGGCAGGGCAGCACCGTGCCCAGCTCCCCAGGGCCAGCTGCTGGCAGCCTCTCTCCAGCTGCACACACGTGGTTCCAGCCAATGGAACCAATGGGTTCCAGCTCCCCTGCACAGAGCACCGTGACATGGCCCAGCTGATGGTTCACTTACCCTCAGACTGCAAAGCCCAAAGCCCCGCTGGGTATCATCCTGCTCACTCAGCAAACACATTACAGGACTCTCCCCAACACACCAAGGTTTAACAGGGACATGACCCATTTAGCATTTACCATTTTTCCTAGTGATCTATCCCGGCTGTAACTTCGGTGCATTTCTAGCTCTTCCATTCTAAGTTAAAACAAACACAACACGCTCACTGGACAGCTGGAAATCAGCATTCACATCACGTATTTGCAGAGAGAAAGCATCCCGAGCTGTGCTGAGAAGTGATGCTGCTGGTCACCTGCAATCAGCCATGGCCACCAAAGCACCCTGGGCTGCTCACAAGCCTCTGCTGCTCGGCCCCAACAGGACAGCGCTTCCTTTCTCATTAGGACTTCTCCCAGAAGTGATTATTAAACGTGACCTAAGGGAATGTGAGACTGCCTGCTTTTGGTCTTCATTTCAAAAGCTGCTAATCCATTAGCTGCCAATTAGCAAACATTGTTTCGCTCCAAGTGCTGTTTCTATTACACTCGACCCTTCTACCTCATTTTCAGGATAGCAAGAAGAAAGGGAATACATGAACAAAGCTCTGTGTTTTTTCTATTATTCAATTCATCTTACACATAAATACTGGTAACAGTTTATTAAATCTCATTTGAGGTTTTCTTGGCTTCTCGACACATAAATTAATAAAAATGACTTGACACTCAGAAGAACAGCTTTTTGGGATTTGATATAAGCAGACTGGTCAATAGGGTTCATAGTCACACCTGCAACCAACGCAGCACCAGCCAAGCCCAGGTTACCACCCAGCCGGCACTGTGACCTGCACTGCAGCAGCTGGACTTCACCGTGATGGATGAAAACTGTGACAGTGAAGCTAACATTCCTACCCAAAGAAATACACTAACTCTCTCTGTATATGAGCAGCCCGTGGGCTGGGGATGGTGGACTTAGAGGCCTTTCCCAACCTTAATGACTCTATGATTGTGGCTGGGGCTGTCAGCACCTCTAGCCCTCCAGTGTGATTTCTAATGGGTGACCCAGAGGGGACATCCAGCCTGGTAGATGCATCCACAGCCTTCAGTGTGCCGGGGCAGCAGACCACCATCCCCATCCACCACTGCAAACCATCCTCCAGCAGTCACCAAATCACCACAGCCTCCAAGCAGCTCCTGCTCACACCATCCAGGGCACTTCCACACTTGGCTTTCACGATGACAACAGAAAGTCAGGGCTGGAAACCAACGTTATGCAGCCATTCTCCCTCCTAACCCATGAGCAGCACAAGACACCCCTGCATGCTGGGAGCACCATCAAGCTGAAAACATGTTCATAGCTTTGTGTAACAATCTCTGCTACTCTGCGTCAGCTTTAAAGCAGAAGGTTGAGTCAGTATCTACTTCTGCCTGGTTCTCAGTGACATTACTTAACCGGAAAGAAAAGAACTTGACCTATGAGCTCGCTTACTCTTTGCATGCTGATAGCATCAGGCTCCAGAAAGGAAACATGGGGCATGCTTGCTTTGGTATATTTTGAAGCACTGACTGTGTGCACTTCTAGGATGAATCCTCTCCAATTTAAGAATACAGAGTGCTGTACGTTAAAACTAACAAAACACAGACTAAATTCTGCCCTCAACCGCCTCAGCAGAGTTCTTTGAGAGAACTGTGGGTACTAATTTCATCTTATGTTCCCAAACAAGTGAATGAAAACCATTTGCCCACTCCCTGATCCCAAGTATTACCACACTGTGACAGGAGCCCGAGCTGCTGACCAGGGAGGAGGAGCAGAGGCCACCACTGGGATGCAGCAGCTCCCCCAGGTATGTCAGGTGAAGGCAACAGCTTAGCTTTGCACCTACACACACATCACCACCAACAGCCCTTGCCAACCTTGGCACAAAGACTTCTCACAATTCAGGCCCCAAGCACGACCAGACAGCACAGCTCTAAATCAACTCCAAGCCCAATTCATGTACCCCCCAACCCAGATGCCTTTGTATCACTCTAGGAGTGGGAGAGCCTTTAATGTCACTGAAACCAGGCCCCGTGAATGTAATGAAAAGCATCTTTCAGAAACATCAGCAGCATTCCAATTCAAGGCAATAACCACCAGATGTTCTAAGCAAGCCACACATTTCATGCAACAAAAGCCACCAGGGCAGGGCAATAACATTCGTTTCAGCTGATCTTGTTTATACATGGAGTGCTGGCACACACAGCTTCCAAGTAATTAAAACATAAAAACAAAAAAGCCCTTCTTAGTGCGTCAAGGCACCTGTATAACAGAGTGCCATCACAGCAACACAGCTGTGCTGCAAAGGACAGAATGTCAGCAGCAAGGAGCGTGAGCAGGGCGAGCAGCAGGACAAGCCATGGTGCTCCAGGTGGTGTCTGCAGGGCCCTGGTGGCACAGCACGCACAGCTCAGAGCATCAGGGGGGTAACACACCGTGAGGATGCCGCTCACTGAGCTCAGGCATTCCCAGCATCCAGCTTCGCCCATCAGAATGACGCTGCACTAAGTGCTGTCAAGCCTCTCCCTGCAGCTCAGCAGCACAGCAGGCCCTGCCCCCAGCTTCCCACCAACATCATCCACCAGACAGAAACACCACAGTTCAGCCTCCCACTAACACAAAAACTTCAAGCAGCGCTCGCTCACAGCATGTTGATGTTTCTCCAGCCACATTCCCTCCCACAAAGTCAGAAATGCCTGTAAGATAACCAGGGGCAGAGCGCAGGCAGCTCCTAAGCGGAGCCTGCAATGCCCTGCCCATGGCAAAGCTGAGCCTGCAGTGCAGCCGGGCACCTTTCACTTCTCTAAGGGGCACACATGGTGTGTCAGCCTGCAGCACGGCTCCTCCCTGCAAGCACAGGCTGAGAGCTGGGGCTGTGCAGCCTGAAGGAGAAACCTTTGGGGAGACCTGAGAGCAGCCATTCAATATCTAAAGGGGCTGTAGGAAGGATGGGGAGACTCTTTAGCAGGGTCTGCTGTGATGGGATGAGGAGAAATGGTTTCAAACTAAAAGGGGGAGATTTAGACTGGATTGAAGGAAAAGTGTTCTTTACAATAAGGACTTGGAGGTACTAGAACAGGCTGCCCAGAGAAGGGGTGGTGCCCTGTCCCTGGAGACACTCAGGGTCAGGCTGGACCATGCTCTGAGCACTCTGAGCTGCAGGTGTCCCTACACCAGATGGCCTTAAAAGCTCCGTTCCAACTCAAAGCACTCTATGGTTCCATGGCAGTGAGAGCCATGCAAACACAGCACCTGCAGAGGACCAAAGCGTGCTGCCAGCTACACAGGGACTTGCACAGACACATCCAAGGACGGACCCCGGCCAGTGAAAGCCATCAGCCTCCCGAGCTGCTCTGTGCTCAGCACTGCTCAAAGCCCTCAGTGCTGCAGCTATGTGATGCTGAGCAGCACCCAGGTCCCACCTCTGCTTCTGTAAGGAAAGGCAACGTGTCAAACCTGAAATCGCTACCGAGGGACTGAGAAAACTAACTGAAAGAGGAGGAAGCAGCCAGCGGCTCCTGGCACCTTGAGTAAGCAGCAGCACCTTGCAGCCAAACACGGCATCGCTGGGATCCAGACAGCTTATGTAGGCTTGTCTATGCTGTACAAGCTCACACCGCACACTCAGCAGGACAAGCACAGCCACGTTCAAGGCCTCCATCAGTGTTTTGGCTACGCTGTCTTACAGCTCAGCAGAAGATTCCTTCTGCACCGGTATCTGTGTGAGAAAAGCTCTTGCTGCAACAAACAGTGAGTGATTCTGTACGGCTCAGTGCAGCCCCGAGAGGGCTCCGTGTGAGACACCAGCATTACAGCCCTGGGACAGGGAGTTTTCACAGCAGGTCATTCTGAAACCGACCACTTCTGAAAGCAAAGCAAATCCACACCGGGACTTTTTGTAGTGCTCAGAGCTGGAGCATCCAACAGCAACACGCTGTAGCACCTCACTGATCACTGCTCAAGTGCATCAGGGTAGTTCTCACTTCATGCACTAAACAGATGAGTTGCCTTTAGCAAAGATTTTTCATGAGAAATAAATGTAAGCAAACAAACAGAGCCATGAGCTTTACCAGAAGCCCTTCTCCCTCACAGGTATATCTTGCCTCTCCGAGCCCACTGCAACAGGAACTTCTTGCTCAGTTCATTTGCGCCTCCCTGAAGTCTGTGGGCATCTGAGATCCTCATCTACCTGAAAATACAGCTGCCACCAGTGACCTCCGCATCCCTGGGGCTGCAGGAGCAGTGTCAGATATTTCCAAATTACAAAGAAAAGCATTTTCCCCTTGTGCTTTGTGCATGTCATTCATCTGCTCTGGAGCCTTTGCATTAAAGAAGAAATCAGTTTCCTACTATGGAAAGAAAACACAGAACTCATTCCCAAGCCAAGATGATCGCTCAGCCCCTCACAACTGCCCTCCATCGTCCTTTCCCCAGTGGGACCCAACACAGCTCCTCTGCTTCCCAAAGGGAAGCCACAGCACCAGACAGTTCCATCCAGGTCATTGCAGCCTCCCCCACCTTCATTTGGACTCACAGGTCCAAAAAACACAACATATGCCTGAGGTCACCAGAAGAACATGGTTCAGCACACATGCACACACACACAGGACAAAAAATAACATTTCACCTCCGGATACAACAGAAAACAAAGAACAGGAACAGAAGGTGAAAAGCAAAGAAGAGCAGAGGAGATGACAAAATGAGATTTTTAAATACATCAAAGAGAGAAGATGCCTTAAAATGCCAGAAAATAAACTAAAATGCTGCTCTTCAACTTCTGTGTAACGGAGCGAGACAAATGAAAGACTTGAAAGGAAAGCTCATATGGATCCACAAAGGTGACTTCAAAGAGCCAAATGCCAGCTGCCAGGCCTCACATCAGCACACGAGCTGCAGCACAGCAGGCTTCCCAATGTGTCCAACACATGGCCTGGGGGGCTGCAGCATGGCCCTTTTCCTTCCCTAGTGGCTACAGCAAGTTGGGACACAGCAATTCCCCCCTTAACCCAACCACCTCATGGCTCCATGATGTTTGCAGTCCCTTCCAAGCTAGCTACTCTGCAGTTCTATGCTCTTTAAGGTCTCTTCCAACCTATTTCATTCTATGGTACATCTCCAAGGCAATGCTCCTTGTAGGGGCAGCCATCAGAATTATGACAGTGTGAGCATCACCTGTTCAGGGCCAACCTCTGCCAGGAAGACTGATGCTGCTCCAGGTGGATCCTGGCCCTCAACACACGTTCTATTGTGGGCCAGGCATCACACCAGCCCATGGGTATGGGAACTCCTTTGCACCACTTGCACCCACAGTGTTAGGCTTATTATAATTTTAGATCATTTTTAAGTTCCCTTCCAACTAAGCCAACCTATGATTCTACATCTGAGGGAAGGAAAACACACCAGTCATCTAACACATCCGCAGCCATGCAGAGGGTCTCATACGCCACATCAAAGCTCCTACTCCACCATGCTTTAAGTTAAATATTTGTGATAGTTAGTTTATTTGATCTTCCTCACTTGTGAGGCTCCCAGAGCTGGGCAGAGCCCTGTGAAGCACACCCAAACAGAGAGCTATTGGGAAGGTTTGTCGCAGGACTGCTGTACGCCAGCTCTGCCGAATGACATCCATCATCTCCAAGAGCCTTGGTACTGCACAGCCCTGCCTCCTGTGAGAGCAGCCCACAGAGCATCAGATGGGTGAGCAACCCGAAAGTGTGCAGCAAATCTCTTGCTTCCTCATTTCAATTACTGGCTTCTGAAAGATCCCCAGAAACTCTGCCAGTTTGTGCAACCCTCTATTCTTTGCTTTTGGCCTCGACCGTGCAGTCACTTAGGAGGCAAACAAGTAACAGATGTACAATGTATACTCTCCCCAAGTCCTTTTATAGTAAAATGACTTCTGGCCAGATCATGTATTTTAAAAAAAAAAAAAAAAGAAAGAAAGAAAAGAAAAGAAAAAGAAAAAAAGAAAACAACAACACTGATTTCTGTATTTTAAGATCTCTCCCACAACACCCAAATACACCCTAAAAAAAGCCTAAAAGCCTAAAAAAGCCTAAAAAAGACTGAGGCTTCTTCACTGCCTCCCAGAGGTTTCTGCAACCTCTGTCTGGGAGCAGTTTCTGGCCCGAGGCTCCTTCTCACCTGGCAGCTTTCTCTGTGGCACAGAACAGTCCATGCACGGAGGCTGGAGCATCCTCCTATGCTCATTCCAAGGCACTGCAGAAGTGAAACTAGCACTCATACAGGAGCACAAAGGGCACCTCTCACCATCCTACCTGACCATTTCTTCCACCTGAGCAGCAGGACAGGCTCTGCACCTCTCCTGCCTGACACCCCTCATGCTTCCAGACAGAAGTGCAGGGTGCTGCAGTGAGCGCACCCATGTGCAGAACACGAATGTATGACAGCACCATCTCATGCATTCTATTCCTTGATGGAATCAGTTCACTAAGGTTGAAATAGAACACTACGATCATCAAGTCCAGCCACCAACCCATGGCCCCCACACCACTAAGCCACGTCCCTGCAGGGCTGCATGCTGCTGGTGCTGTCAGATGAATCCCATCCTACCCCAGCCAGCCCTGCTCACTCAGAGGTGTCCCCCTGTCCCCAGCACGGCTGGGCACGCTCCCAGCTCACGTCCCAGCACACAGAGCCAATCTCAAGAGCTGCAAGGCACAGCCCTGGAGGTCCACGCCTTGCACAGAGCTCATCTGAAGACCATTCATTTCCAACACAATATGACTATTGTGCTGCTTTGTGAATATCCTCCCCAAATATATGTTTAAAGATGCACAGTTACAGAAGACAAGCACTTGTTTTGTTACAAGGGATCCCACGGTAGACTGAAAACCAACATGTCTCTAATTTCTACAGTATGTTAGTTACAGCACAGCACGGGCAAGCTCACAGAATCAAGTTATACATTATCTGAGTCCTTATGCAATGAAACACTTGAGAAAGGCAAAAGGACTATTTTAGGAAGAGATGGTGGCTGGGACAAATTAATGCTCACATTTTCAAACATATCCACACATTATGCCGTGCATCCAGAGTTATTAAAAATAGAAAGAGAATGCACAAGGTCAGAACAAGGGAAACCACAGAACCATCAAGACTGGAAAAGCCCTCTCAGATCTCCACATCAACCCCCACCCACCCCCCATATCCCTCAGTGCCACATCCCCACAGCTCTGGGACACCCCCAGGATGGTGACCCCCACTCCCTGGGCAGCTGTGCAATGCCTGGCTGCTCTTTGGAGAAGGAATGGTTCCTCGTTCCCATCCCAACCCTCCCATGACACAACTTCCAGGCATTACATCTCACCCTAATCAGCACAGGTCAGCACACCTTGCAGCAGCCCGAGGCTGGGGCAGAACATGTGTCAGGGCACGGCAGTGTGACCAGGAGCTCAGCCCTTCAGCGGCACCTGATGCAATCACATGAAGCCTAAGAGCCCAAACGCTCCCCATCTCATCACACTGACCCTTCAGAACGGAAACTGGCAGGGTGTGCTGTGTGGAAACCAGTATTTTCCAAAGCAACACCAGCTGAAGTTGGCTTGACCTGGCTGGCAGGCTGAGACCTTCAGCTCCGGTGATGCAGGAGCTCTGGGGTGCTCAAGGCCTGTGCCAGACATTTTTCTAACACAATTATAAATCAAATTAAGTGAGTTGATGTCACTTATTTCCCATACCAAATTCCCAGACGGACTCTTCCAAACAAACAAGAAAGAAAACAAACAATAATTCAACTCAGTTTGTCTGAAACGCAGCTCCACGCTACAGGCTGCAGAACCTCCCAAGCAGCTCCAGTTGTCACTTTGCAATCTCTGCTGGGAAGCGCGATTCAAAGCCCTCCATCAGAAAAGAGAGCATGTATTTCTGCCTCTCAGCCAGCTTGGAGGCTTCCTGTGCATTACCAGAGCAAACCCCTTTGGCAGCATGTTGCATTTCTCTCCGCGGTGACAAAGGCTCCATCTCCACGTGCCGGTCCCACCAAGATGCCCACTTACAGACAAGGCAGAACACTGCAGCAGCCCTGCCCTGCGGCATCACACAGCCCGAAGGGGACCAGCAAACCTAACCACTGCTCTTGCTATTCTCTTCATGGTTTCCCACATCAGAAAGCGTTTTGAGGCTGATCATAACGCGCTTCATTCAAACGCGTGAGACGGCCCAGATGCTTAAAAATAAACTGGTGCTGGAGAGTGTTGCTGAATTAGCATGTTTTGCATAATTGATTTCATTGTGCTGTGGAGAGCTCTCCAGTCGGCGCTTCGTGCAGGGTCAGGGTGCAGCTCCTGCACGTGCTGCAGGCAGAGCTGAGCTCCAGCACACACAGAACCCAGCCCAGGGAGGCGGCTCTGTAAGAAGAGACAAGTGGAACTTAGTACTCATTAAATGATTTTAAATGCGCAGCTTCTGTTATTTAGGAATGGTGTTTAGGAGCAGCCCTTCAGCAAATTGATTTAAAAGCAGCTTAAAGAGAAGCCAAGCTGAGGACATCACTGTGCCCCATGGGACACGGCCAGGCCTGCTCCCAGGCTGCTGCTCCGGAGCATGAATGGGGCAGAGAGAAAGCGAAACTGGAAACTCATGGGGATTTTCCTATGTCTGAGAATGAGAGGTAGAACAGATTCATTTTCACTTTTCTATTACCAAGTTGGAAGGAGTGATGCTGAGAAATGAGCACAAATCCTGACTGCTCCTCATTCAGAATGTATTTGGGAGAAACGTTAAGAACCAGCACTAGATTTCCTAATCAGTAATGCTCCAAAAGCCGAACAAGTGATCAGAAAGTGAACGGCAAAGCTCAGCTTCACTGTAATGAGAAAACCAGGGATTGCCGCACGTCAGTCACAGCCCTGCAGTCAGACCTGCTGGCTGACAGCACCTTCAGCCACTCTTCTGAGCAGCCTGTGAACAACATTGCCCTATGGAGCCGGGCTGTGAGCAGCCTGTGAACAACATTGCCCTATGGAGCCGGGCTGTGAGCAGCCTGTGAACAACATTGCCCTATGGAGCCGGGCTGTGCTCAGGGCAGCTGTAACAGCAAGGAGCACAGGCACCCAAACCAAGCATCCCTTGGAAGGAAACACAACATCAGGATGGCATTAAAAGGATCAGGAAAGCTCTCCCCCACCTAATGCCAGCTAATGCACAGAGCCAGGGGGGAGCTTTCCACACCCAGCACCCCAGGCACCCTGCAGGACCCCCAACACACCACTGCCCCGCAGCCCCCAGCACACCGCAGTCACAGGGAGGTGACACACGCAGTCTGACAGAATGAGTTCATACCTCCGTCACAGCAACCCGACAAATTAAGGTGATTATTTTTACGTGGAACTAAAGCAAGCTGGAAAATAGGTGCATATTGCGCCCATTTGGCCATTTGTGAAGTCTTCCACGTTTCCAGGCACTGAAGTTTCAGCACGGCGACTCTCCTGCTGGTAGCTCAGTACCCCCTGACCACCCCTGTGTCTCAGCCACCCAAACAAACAGGGCTGTGCAGTCTCATAAAAGCATTCGACTGCCATTTCTGGGCAGGAAGGCTTACAAATGTCATTTACTCACATGCCGGCCTGATGGATGTTTTACCACGAAGTGACAGCTCACCCTGTGAATGTAACCCATCAGAAATACCTGGTTTGAAGCAATGTGATTTATTAGCTTGCTTCTTCAAACAAAAAATGTGTCACTGCTCAAATCATCCAAATGAGACCCCGAGGAAAGAGCCCAGAGGCAGAAATCAGCCAGAGAGGCCGGAGCAAGAAAACACATCAGATCCTTCCAATAGTTAAATCTGAGGAATCTGCTTTTCCCAGCGCTGTTCCTGAGGCTAACCCAGCACCTCTCATATCCATTGTTTGCCAAACCCCCAGATACCCAGCACAAACTCTGCCTGATCCAGGACCAGGTGACTGCCACCCATCTGTGAGCCCTGCCGTGCTGAGGAACCACAGCACAGAGCCCAGCGCCCCAGCGATGCCACCTCCCAGATACCTCCTGCAACGATGTCACACTCCTTAATGGTTTGCAGATGCTAAACTGCCTATATTATAAAACAATGCATAATATAGCTGATAGAGGATTAGGGAAAAGAATGGAGAACAGCTGGGAAATGTTACAGAGTTTTCACACTGAGCTTTCAAATTCTTTAGCAATAGACACTACGAAACTCTTGCCTGGATTGGAAAATGATGCTTAGACGCACCTCCCTGCAGGAGGAACCTGAGCCAGCACGAAGGAGCTCCCAGAGGCAGAACTGACACGCTGCCCCCAGGTAGGAGCATCCCCTCAGCTGGGAGCAGGGCAGCAGAACACCCCGTGCCCTGCAGACTCAGCCCTCTGTCCTCCGGCACCGGGCACAGAAACCTCCTTTGTAGAGCAGAGCACCGCTTGGTGGGGGTAAGAGGATATTTCCTGTTAGCCTCACCACAGATATGTAATCCAGCAGTCAAATTATGTCAATCACAGCTCATTAGGCAACAATTCACCCTGCCAACTCTGTCCCGGCTGCTTCCTCCCAACCATGTGTCATTTGCAAACATGTGAACCCGTTACCGGCTCAAGGCAGACCACCCTGCTGCGGGAGCTGCTCACTCCTGCAGCCCCACACTCTCCCCTCACTGGATCAGGTACCGGTGCCGTCAAGTCTATGTGCACACACTGCACAACGGCTTCCCATTCAGTACATCAGGGCTGCTTACTACAATGACTGATTTATGCACACTTGCCCACGTGTCCGTAGCAGAAGACCAGAAAAATCCAACACGGATGATGAGGGAGGGTGCCAAGGAACGGACACTACGAGGCACTGCTGGACTGTCCTGCATCCCTCAATGGGACCTTGGAACGCACAGGAGGGAGGATGGAAGCACAGTGCCACCACACTGGACCTTACCGTCCTGCACAGGCTTGAAACCAATGGGCTGTCTCACGTTCTAAGAAAAGGGAAGAACTCTCATCAGCTGAATGGGATGGAAAAAATGACATTTAGCTCACAGAGACAAACCTGGATCTCTCTCAAAGATACCTTCCACATTTTTCTTTTAAAAAGAATGTTAATATCCCATCATATGCACTGTGTTGAAACGCAGCAGGAGATGACCCCTGTGGGCCTCAAGCAGAAAAGAGTAAAATCTCATTGCCCCAGGGAACCCAGGGAAGCACATTGACTTCAGCAGGCAACACATTCCCAGGGAAAACCCAGGGAAAACCCAGGGACGGGAAGCACGGAGCTGGCACCACCATCCTTTACCTGTGTGCTGCGTACAGGCTCAGCCCATCCTCAGTAATGCCAACAGCACCATTACAGGTGAAGGAGCACATCGGCACCGATGGATTTGAGAGATTCACTGAAAAAGCAGCAATCTGGAGCACTTCTCCATCACATCCTGCAATGTGTGGATCTCAGACCTCAAAGCACGAGGCCAACAAGGAGGCAACAAGATGAACGTGTGTGCTGGAGGCGGGCAAACTCTTCACCAGAGACCTTCAGCCAAAGGATGGCTGGTAACAGCAAGGACCAGCTCATACACATGTGCACCATGCCAAGTGCAGTGCTGCTGGGCTGCAGGCTGCACAGACCACAGAGGGATTGCAGAAGGTCAGGGCAGCGTGCTCCACATGGAACAATAAGATAATGGTTAAATCACAGCATTTACAGTATGAACGTGGCCATTCTGCACCCACTTATGGGTGTGTGTGGTTCTGAAGGCTATGGATCATCACGCTGGTTTTGCAGAAGAATGAAACTTCCCAGTGCTTTGGTGAGGCAGCACGGGAAGAACCTTTCCTGCATGGCCCCACTGTTTATACACAAACGGAGCACGCAGCTGCAATATCACTAAGCTGCGTGTCTGTCAGCATCAAAAACGGTCTTTGGGGCACCATTAGCAAGAAGAAAATCACTGCTGTCAGCAAAGCCCTTCTGGATCTCAGCGCTGTTCAAGGCATGGCTGTGTCATGCTGAGAGGTGAGATTCAGTCCTGCAAACTTCAGCCTTCCTGCCTCCACACTCGGCTCTCACTGCAGAACACACTCGTTCCTGGTTTGCCCCCAGCCGCCATTCCTTTCTCATTAATCTCCGCTTTCCTATGGCTGCCCAGTGCTGGGGGTTAACCAGCAGCACAGCACTCCGAGCTGCAGAAAAAAAACAACTAATCACAGCCTTGGAGTCTGCTCCTCCAGAAACCTTCCCCAAATGACGTCTCCTCGTTTAACCAAGCCAGACACTCAGTCCCAACTCAAAACCACCACTTTGCTCTGCACACACGGCCCCAGCCAGCTCCTTTTGGTAGCACGATGACCCAAAGCCTCCAACACATCCCAGCAGCGCAACCACCGCTGCTCTCCCCGACAAAGCAGGATGAGATCAGGCTTTTTCCAGCACACTAATAATCATAACATCTCACTCGCCATTTGGCTCACCAGTGGGGGTTCCCGGCTGAATAGGCTTATTCTTTTCTTAGACACGATAATCTAATTGGGTCTAACCGGCAATAATCCCGAACGTGCCCGCACGGTCCCCACCGGGGCGCTCTGCAGAGCGGTGATGCCGGCGGGGGCTCCTGGCAGCCCCGCTTTCAAAGAGTTACGGCGAGGAGTTACGCGTTGCCGCAACCCGCCGGCGCTACCCACCGACCGAATACACCGCGACTTCAGCTGCCGGCCGCAGCGTTACCCTTCCCCGGCAGCGGCCGCAGAAGCGCCGTTCCGGCCGCCCGGCCCTTTGTGCTCCCCAGGTGAAGGGAGAGGCGACGAGAGCCCAAGTCCCCGAGCCGCCCGCAGGTGTCCGCCCCCCGGCAGCGATCCCCGCGATCGGCTCGGCTCCGGGCGCCGCCAGACAAAGCCCCGCGGCCGCTGCCCGCTCCGCCCCGCCGGCCCGAGCCCACCTGCGGCCGCTGCCCGGCACGGCTCGGCACAGCACGGCACGGCTCGGCACGGCTCGGAGCGGCCCCGCCCGCAACTTTTCCCGTTTCCAGCCGCTTCCACGCCGCCCCCCGGCCCCGCAGCCCCTCACGCCGCCACGGAGGCCGCCCGCCCCGCAGCCCCGCAGACAATGGGGCCGGCACTCACCAGCACGACGGCGAAGCGCTCCTCCAGCTCCCCGGGCTCGGGCATGGGCAGCTTGAGGGGCACGCTGTGCGCCCTGAACTCCGTCTGCTGCGAGTCCACGCTCCCCGCGTTCCCCATGGCGGCGGCGGCGGCCCCTCCGCGCTGCTGCGCGCCCCGCGCTCGCCCTCTAGCACGCCGCGCCGCCGCCCGTCATGGCTCGCCGCCCTCGCCCTCCCCCCGGGGCGGGCTCGCTCGGGCTCCGGCTCCGGCTCCGACTCCGGCTCCGGCTCCGGCTCGGCGGCGGCTCCCCCGCATGCCGCCGCGCGGCCCGCACAAAGCCCGCTCCGCCCTCCCGGCCCGCGGCGCGCTGGGACTCGTAGTCTCGCCGCGGGCCTGTGGGAGAGAGGGAGGGGAGGAGGGGGCGCGGACGGGGGCCGGGGCCGGGGCCGGGGCGGGGATGCCCGGCCTCCATCTTGCCGCGCCCGCCGCTGCGGGGAGCGCGAGGCCGCAGCCGCTCGGGGGTCCCGTGCCGTCGGGGCTGCGGTGATGGCTGGGGGCGCCCCGGGAGTCCGCCGGGGGCGGTCCCGCTTTGCACGTTCAAAGTCGCACGACGAAGCGATAAATCCCGCAGAGCTGAGCACGAGGCTCCAAAGCACGGCCGGGCTCTCACCCTGCACGTCGCCCTTCTCACCGAGCACCGAAGGCTTCTCTCTCAGATGCTTCGGTTCGACTTTTCCACCGTTTCCTGCCATCACTGTCCCCATAAGAGCGCTGTGAAGGCCAAAGCCAAGCCCCGTCACTCCGAGTTGGGCCACTCGCCACTCTGTACCCCACTGTGTGAGCCCGTAGGTCAGCATCCGCTCACACGGTGACAGCAGTTCTGTAGTTCATCACAGTCCTAACTCTGTCCTCCCAATGCAACTCTGCATCCCTCTGATGTAGCGTTCCATCACCCTTCCAACAAGGATCAACTGCCTCTGAGCTTCGCCCCCATGAGGGCACGCTGCCTGCAGGGCTCCTGCTTCAGCATGACAGAAGGGTTTGCACGTGCTCACCCCACCACAGTTTGAGGCTACGAGTAGCACCACAAGCACACAACTGCTGTGTATGGAGCTCTGTGTTCTGCTGCCGCCTGGTTCGGGAAGTTCAGTGCATGTCAGGAATCCGTGACACGGGGACTTAACAACGCTGTTACCTGGCAGGAAGCAGTGAGTGTGATGCACACAGCAGCTGAGCTCAGCCACATCCATCCATTTCTGCTGGAGACTTTGTGGCATCACCCGGTAGGAGATCCCAGCCATCCATATGGAGATTGATTCTGGGGAAAGAGCAAGTAGAGATGTGTCATTATTTAGAAGCAGGAGAGGTGCCATGGTTGGAAAAGCTCCTGTCCAGCAGATGAGAATTTCCTAAGACCGCTTTGCTAAAAGCCTCAAATGCTTACAATGGCATTAACAGACCACGTTTTAAAACCATGGATGGCTGTTAGGATCTAATACAGCACTGCTGTATTAATAATAAGGCACTGGGGCCCAGGAGCCGCTGCTGGCCACTCATACCTGGGGAAGGTGAGGATAACTGCAGGTCAGACCGGATCCCTTGGCTTACACTAAGGTTGGAAGCCCAGAGCTGTCCTTCAGCTCCAAATGGTGCTGTAAGGTATATTCAGTTCAAAACCAGACTTGCAAAATCTCTAATGAAACTTAACCGTGCAGACGTGCTGACTGCTTAACATAAAAGCAGCACGCACAAAGGGAAGGAATTCTTTTAAGAGAACAACATGATTTTTGAACAATTTGTTGTAGTCTGTAGCTGGGATGTCAGTGTTTGCAAGCATGAAAATTAGCACGGCAGCATTGCTGAATAGAAAGTTGTTTAGCTGGCTCGTGCCTGAGCTAAAGAAATTATTCTGGGATAAAAAATGAACAGGACCTGAGTTTATTATATTATTTATTTAATAAGCAGCTACACCGTGCGCAGCTTACAGAGCTCATCCCAGGCATGCAGGGTGCTCTCAGGGTGATGTCACTGTCTGAGCCGGGGCTGATGGCTGCAGCCGCTTGGCCAGGGCTCCGGGCCGTGATCGTATGTGGAATTTCACTGCGCGGTGAGACAAATAGTGCTCAGCCTGCAGCACAGCAGTGCTCTGTCACCAAGGTCTCTGCGTTACAACAAAGCTAGGAGTTTGTGTTCAAGTCTTCCTTACATTTCTCTTAACCAGTGTCTATATATTTATCTATGGAAGAAATTCTGAAGGGAAAAAAAACAACTCATTTTGTGAGGCTTCAATGCTCAGCATTTCCAGACGGATCCTCAGCCGTGGAGTTCCAGACAGTGTGATTTAATGTTGTTGAAGCTGGAGGGTCAGTGTCAGGTTTTAATAGATAGCAAGGAACCAGCTCAGCAATAGCAAAGGTGCTGTTCATTCCTAAGAGAGATGTAGTGCAGCCATAAACTCCCCTCTGAGCTGAGCGGTGTACGCTTAAGAAGAGATTATTGATGGCAGCACAATAGCAGCTGACCTTGCCTGGGACACTACAGAGGTCGTCTGAAACACGTGCCAAAAAAAAAGAGAATGGGTTGCATTCTGAATATATTCTTCTTGAGGAAAATCAGCTTCTGTGATGATCCTCCAACAGAGGGAAATCAGGGACCTGGCACATCATCTTTGTCTTGGTGCACATCGGCTGTTTGGAGGAGGTTTGCTGAGGTTTGCCATGCTTTACCCTGTACAGTGTATCTACTGATGGTGCCTGCTAGGCTTGTACTGATAGCAGCTTCCTACACGTACCAGAATCCTGCCTTGTCTGGACTCACCAGATTGTAGAAATAAGTTGTAAAATAATGGCCAGGCCTGTTAGCCTTAACAGTACTGCAGGTTGTCTTAGAACAGCATGTATTTGGCTTGGAAATTCATTAAATACCAATCTGAAAACAACCCAGAGCCTGAAAAGTTGGCAGTCACTCAGCAGGGCCTTACTGCTCATCACACCGACATCTCTCCTAGAAGCATTTGTACATTGGCTTGGGTCTGCCCACCTGCTAACAGCTCCTTCTGCACCAGCATCCACCTCCTCCTCGCACAGCTTCTACATCTTGTGCTGAGATCTGAGCTTGTGATAACAGATGCAGATGAGTCCTGGTGCACCAAGTTATAAGGTTCATATCTCATTAGCCCAATGATTTTAAATCCAATTTACTCACAGCATCTACGCTCTGCTGGAACCAGCTGTGCTGACGTAGGACTCACTTCCTACATTTGTTTGGGCAGATGGGTGGTTTGCAGAAGCCATGCCATGCCATTGACAGCACTTTCGTGTTCTCAGAACCATCTCGCACAGCACCAAATCCCACATCCCATGAGACATGCACCCACCCAGCCCAGCCCCAGCAGCACAGGGGGGTACAGACCAGAAGGGACCAGCTGGGTGCCACTTCCTCAGCAGTGAGATGCATCATGGAGTTGCAAAGAAGGCAGTGGGGGTATCTGGCACAGTGATTTTGCATCCTTCCTCCAGCTGTCGGTTTGCTCCTTAGAAATATGTAGGCTCAGACCCCAGTGCACAGCTATGTGTCAGCAGAGCCATCCAGGACACAGCGGTGAGAGCTCTCTCTAGAGTTCACAAAGTGTAATTTTCAGAGCAAATCTGAACATGGATGTAAGCTCGGTGGAAAAACTGCAGTAATGGCAAAAAGGCCTATTTCTGCAGTGCTGGGTTACTGACCTGCATTTCTGCAGGTGAGACAGCGCTGGTTCAGCAAAACCACAGTTGTGTGCCTGCACTTGGGGCAAACCTGCCCAGCACTGTGGGCGGTGGAGATCCAGCCCAAGGCATTTGCATTGAAGCTCCTATTTTTCTGCTTTCCAGGATAGCCAGTCTGAGCAATCAGCCCACAGTGCAAAGGAAAATTCAGCTTCAGAAAACAGCACTAGCATTTGTTCTGTGGGATGGAGCGCAGTGTCTGCTCTAAAACATTTCTGACCCCCTGACGATGTCCTTGCAGACACGGTGTGCTGGCTCACCTGTCACATCCCTTCAGGACCCTTAGAAATCTGTTCAATTCATGGTCTGGCTGTTCCATGCACCGAACACAGATTTGCGCCAGCAGGGCACAGGAGCTCAGTGCCAGTCTCAATGCAAGCAAAAGCCTCATGGGATTGTTTGGGGAGCAATGTGCCCTGGCTGGGAGCTCTCCGTTATTGATGGGCAGGAGGGAGGGCAGACAAAATGCAACTTCTGTATGCCCAGAAAGGCGAAGAATTTTAAATGCTCATAAAAATGAGATAATGGAGCAGAAAATAATGGGAGGGAATGAGTCAATATTTAATAGTGCTCATATCTGAATGTAAAGCAGCACTTTCTGCATGCACACGGACAAAGGCCAGGCTAGATGCATATCTGTATACCCCTCTGCCATCTTCAAACCATCTGCAAACACTGCGGCTATCAAGGAAGTGTCAGAGTCAGTTTTAAGGCAGGGACATCTTTTAGCCGCGGTGAATTGTTTTTACTTATTGCAAAAATCTTCTCCTCTCCGTTCTCTTGCAGTGTGCCCGGTAGCACGTGGGCCTCAGAGCTGCCCCACAGCCCCAGTGCGGGACAAAGCCGTCCTTGTGCCGGACGGCAGCGCGGCTCAGGGCGCTTCCACGCAGCACTTGGGTGCGAGTGCCGCACAAGTTTCCATTGTTTTGCTCTTGACAAAGAACTCCCCAGGACTGTTAGGCAAGAGGAATAAAATTAATTCATTTTTTTTACAGCTAATAGAAGCTGTTTAGAGGCCTTAAATGAGTTTGAGAACTCACGAGAAAAACATAGATTTCAGTTTGAAGGGCTGATGAATAACATTTATCTCTGGACAAGCAGGGGGAAGCTTTGTGAGCATTGAGATTGCTTATCTCTGCAAACACCATGAGCAGAGCCTGCATTCTGAAGTGGGTTCCCAGGTCCTGTCAGCTCTCTGTGCATGGCAGCATCCTTTTGCCTTTGCTCTAGAACTGTAGAACCGTAGAATCATTAAGGTTGGAAAAGATCTCTAAGGTCATCAAGTCCAACCACTAAGCCATGTGCCTAAAGGCAGGGACCTCCAGCTCTCCCAGTGAAGGACGCCTGTACTCACGCCAACACAAGGAACACGATGTGAGCTCTGATGGCAGAGCTTTTGGGGTCCCAACAACCTGGTCACCGGTTAAGGATGGGATGCAGGTTCTCCATGTGCAGCTGCAGCCCTCATGGTTCTGCCCTGCCCCAAGACCATGAGGAGCAAAACCAGTGTCCCAGCCCTGGTCATCACAAACTGCCATGCCTGCCATGCTCTTCAGCACAGCTTTTGGTTCCGAAGCTTAATGGAATGAGAAGTCAACAATGCAGATGCTCCCATGCAGCTTCCCCTTTGTAACAAGTTCTAAACGTCCCCGTTTCTGTTTCAAGGCAGAAATAGCAAAAGTTTGCACTCAATCATTTACTGCCTGGGCGAAACAGGGCTGAAGGCAGCCCGGTGTGCTTCGGCTGAACCCAGATGAGAGGGGATGGATACAGGGAGGGTAAGGAGGATTTGCTGCTTCTCTAATAGCTTTTTAAAGAGACTAGTCCTGAGGGTTTGCCAATGGTTGGCCCCACCTGTGAAGTCCCCAGTAACATCCCAAACTACAGCACATCTCTGCCACGTGAGGAGGGCAGCAGCAACACAGAAACACCACAGCACTGGGCAATTACACCCCAAGGCCTTGTGCACCTGGAGGAGCACCCAGGATGTCAGGACTTGCTGCACACAGGCTTCAAGACCCAAGCACAGGCTGCCTGGCAATCTGCAGCGTAACTAAAGCACACTGCCCAAAACAGAGGATGGGGTGACATATTAGCTCTTTTCTTTGCACAGTGTAAAAGCTGGGCTGAATAGAGGTGTGTGGATGTGTGTGCCCCATTGCATGTCTTTTCAAGACGTGTCTATATTCGCATGCATGCTCGATCTTCAGCCTTTCTCATGGTTAAAAGGAAATGAAACTGTTGCAAGAGAAAACACTTAGAGATGGCAACATTCACTGCACCCTTTTGGCTGGTGTAGGAGTGCTGGCTTTGCAAATCATAGTGTCCAGCCAAAAAAACAGACCGAGCTGGCAGTTACTGCTGGTGATGTGAAATGGGAATTAGTGTGACCAGTGGCCGTGCAAAGTGCTAGGATGTGTGTCAGGGAAAATGCTTGCTCGGAAGGGTTTTAAGCAGTGTCCTGGAATGGACTGTAGCAGTGTTACCGAAGCCATCAAGCAGAGCACTTTTCCATCCATGACTGCTGCCCGATTCCTGCCGACTCAGCTCCTCTTTGTTTTGCTTCTCCTTGCTGGCCAGAACAGAGATGCTGCAGTGCACGGCTGGGTGGGTGACCTCAGCCTCAATGCCAAATGGATGACTAAAATGAATACTGAAAACACAATCCATTGTCGTCTCTCTGAAATGCCAGCTTTGTTCCACGTGGAGCTGTGGCTTATCAGTATAACCCCTTCGATGCTGCACCAGGACACAGGCCCTGCAGTCCCCATCCCATCAGTAACTCTGCACTGACAAAAGCAACGGTGTCACATCAAGGCTTGCCAGGACATGGGATAGACACGTGTGATGTTAGGTGCACAAAGCAAATATCGGGTTGGGGTCCCCACCTGGGGACTGGATGTGTGTGATCCATGCAGGCTCAGGATGTTAGTGGCTAATTCTCAGTAATGATTCCATGGTGGGATTGCAAACAGGAGAAGGGTTACTCACAGAGCAGTGCAGGTGCAGCCTCAGAGCACAGAGGTCCCTGAATGCAGGGCTGGGATACTCCAGGTGGCAGATCAGTAGGGGAACCTCTCTTTTACACACACATTGCTCAGCTCATCCCCTGCTGGCCATTCCCAGAGGTACCAAGCTGGCTGGATGGGTCACATCTGAAACATGAATGAAACATGCCTGGTGAGACACCATCACCATTTACCAGCAAATAACTTCCCACTTTACTCTTGTTTACTGCTCACTGAGTTTAAAGGCCACATGCCTGGATCAGCCCCAGCACTGCTGAAGCATTTCTGAACTTTCTTTGAGTCGTTCCCATCGCTCTCTGCAGACTCCTGCCCCACCATGGCTGCTGTTCTTGCAGATGGAAGAGCAGAATTTGGTCACAAAGGCTCAAAGCAGACACACACCTCGGGGGTGTCCCTGCTCCTGGGATGGATTCACATCACCACTGTCCATCTGTCCGCCCCACTGTGCTTCCCAGAGGCCACGTCCTGCTCTAAGAAACACAGGCATGTAAACAGCCAGACCGAAACAGAATCCACCCCAGCCAGCTCCAAGCATGCCTTCCTCTGAGAAAAATGTGTTCATTGGTTTTTCATGGCGTGGGTGTGATTAATGAACTTAATCACAGGACACTTTGATCCAGCTCCTGTTTGCAAAGGATAGTCAAAAACAAGAAGAGCTGCTACCCTTTGTGCTTTTGTAATTTTGTTAATCATGGAAACCTGTGAGGCTTTTGCATAGTCAGCAGTTGCATGCATTAGAAAATACATTTGCAAAACACAACAACATTTGCTTTCATATTCTGAAGCCAGAGAGTATATCCTAGTTGGCAGAAAGCTCAAAGGCAATTTATGAAGACCCAAAAATCTTGCAGGAATTTAATTAAACTTTAAAATCGTGCTAACCCTCATATATAACAGCATACACAGTGTGATCATAAGGCAAAGTCCTTCATGCTCAGTGTCTGTGCTCCCCACACTCTGTTTTCTGATCACCCTGCCTGTTTATTCACTCCTGCCCTAGCTGTCCTCGTCCCTTTTGCAGAGGAAATGGCCTTTCCCTGCACTCCAATTAGCAGGGTTGTGTCTTGGTCTTGCACAAGGTGCTACTGAGCAAGCAAAACCTGCAGCTGGAAAGCAGCGATTTTTAGTTAATTTGCATTTTGTTGGGAACAAAACACAGCTGGGGCTGCATCTCTGTGGCCTCTGGTGTGGAGCATGCCCACATGTGCCACCATCCCCAAGGCAAGCTGTTCCCATTGGATCCGCTGAAGGGTCATTGCTGGCTCTCAGCCTCACCTTTGCCCCTCGATGGTGAATGTTGGGTGGTTTTAGTGAAGTTTGGGCCAGTTTGGCCTCTCTCGTGGCAGTCTGTGCTCCAGCCAGCCCTGCCCCCTTCCCACAGGCCCCAGTCCTGCTCTGCCTGAGACTTCCAGCTCCACCGCTCTGAGAATGATTTTACTGGGGTAAATGCTGGCAGAGAGAGATGGGATCCGGCCATGCCCACAGAAGCTGGGCAGAACGTGTATGTAAAGGGAGGAAATGAGGGCAAAATTTAGACTGAATTTAAAAACTAAGCTTTTTTAATCAGTAAATTCCTTAGTAAATAATTTACATTGGCTAGTATGTGATTCCTCATTGCTTAAGGGATTTAAAACCAGACTACTCTCTGCTCCAAAAAAGTGCTATAAGCAACAGTTCTTTGCTTATAATGAACTGGAAATACTGGCAAGTCTCCATTCCCTTCAAATATTTTCCCTTGTCTCTTCAGAGGTTAAAATAAATTATCCTGAGACGTACCAGATGTAGCAGGCAGGCAGGGACGTTCCTCCAGCCTTCCCAGCCCATTTTCTCCTGTCCACGGTCAACAAGCATCAGCAGTGGTTGACAGGGGTGCCACAACATAGGGACTCAGCACAGTGATGTCCCAGCACAGCAATGACCCAGCATGGGGACGTCCCAGCATAGCAATGTCCCAGCACAGTGATGTCCCAGCACAGCAATGACCCAGCATGGGGACGTCCCAGCATAGCAATGTCCCAGCACAGAGATGTCCCAGCACGGCAATGAGCAGCCTGGTGATAACAGCACAGTGATGCTGCAGCCTCTGGCACTGTGGTCCCCAGGACACTGGGGGGTCCACTCAGTCCTGAAGCCTTGTCCCCATCCCAACACTAAACCAAAATATACTTTGTTGCCTGAAATATCAGCTATGCAAATCACTCCATTCATCACCACTGGTATCAATTAGCCTAGATAGCACTGCTGTAATAGTGGTGTTCTTCCAGCAAACTTCTGTGACATATTAACAGTGATAGCTATGGTAGTAGGGACAGGAGCAATAATAACAGCGATGCCAATTGAGGGCTCATGGCATTTTCTTACAAGCACAGCCACTGCACGCCCACCTGTGTGCACACTGCTGGGCTCCCTGTGACCTGCATGGCATGGGACGAGCTGCAGCCCCACAGACACTCAGGAAAGTGACATTTCATGGTTCTGTGCTTAAGGCAGGACCCAGTGCAGGTAGAAGCAGGACTCATGGAGTGGCTATTGCTAGGAATTAGGGCTGCAGCTGCCTCTGGGAGCATCCAGAGCTGAAGCTTTCCTGGTGGTGTAAACAACGCAGCAGCAGCAGCAGCCCCTCTATAATTTAAACAACCCTTGGCACCGTGCCTTTTATTTCTATTTTTACAAATGCCAGAAGAATTTTCTGTATAAAAATGAAAATCACCGGTGGCCAAACCACCAGATTTGCACTGTTGGTCCCCATCCTAATGGGGTGTGAGCACTGGCTGCTGCCTCGGGAATGCAGGTGGCCAGCAATGCTTATTTGCTACTTTGTGCTCATAAACCCTTTTTCATCTGAGGATCTCAGAGCAGTTTATAAACATGAATTTAGCCACTAGATGCCCAAGCAGGCCCTACCTCATCATACCTGTTGAACGAGTGTGCAATCAGAAATAGGTCTTGTCTGGGTTTGCACAGGAGAGGACATCTCCTTACAACTGGGAGAATCTCCTTGAAGTCATACACAGCAGGTCCAAACTACACAAAAGACAAGGCTGCAAAGCCAAAGGAAACATTTTCTCCAAGACATACTTCTGTGGGAAATGCAGGCAGTCTTCTTCAGTGCTGTGTTAACTGCAATTAACACTGAGAAGAAGAACATTCCAGCAGTGGGTATAAGACCTCTGCTCTCAGGGTCCTCCTGCAGGTACCTGGCACAGTGACAGGACATCACTGTCTTTGCCAGAAACTGAGGCTGACAGAAAACAGCAGCTCAGGTGAACACTGCAGCATTCACAGCACTGAAGCAGCAGCTGTGCAGC
The DNA here is from genome assembly GCF_054131305.1 of Coturnix japonica. NCBI lineage: Eukaryota > Metazoa > Chordata > Aves > Galliformes > Phasianidae > Coturnix > Coturnix japonica. The sequence continues at coordinate 2,972,813 of NC_140669.1, read as the reverse complement.
TGGGATTTCTCCTTAGCGCGGGAGGAGTGAGCCCAGATGTCTCGCCGGATGCAAGTTTGTTTGTTTCCTTGTCATCCGGTGACTGCTCTGGGGAGGCCCTTTGGCAGGTTATACTGTCTGAGGCTGCCCAAGGAAGATGGGCAAAGAAACACAGTGTACAAGGGCCTGGGGCTGGCAGAGGGATTTCCCTATTCTGACATATACTCTGGCAGTTGTAACTTGTGTGACTGGTTACATGCAGAGATTCATACTGTCAGACTTGCTAATTTGTTCCAACTTCTGTCTCATGAACTTCCAAGTCTATTTCTGACACGGTTCTGTTTTGATTTGTTTTGTTGAAGGAGTGGAACAAGACGCACAGCACAGATCAGATACCTTCTGTAATTGGAAGTCAGCTGGCTGCCAGGCGGACATGACACAGACACACTTGTGTGCACCTCTGACACAGTGACTACCTGTCTCGGTGCTGTTTTCTTTCCACGTAAGCATCCACGTGGGCGGAGTGTTTGTGTTCTGAAATAATTAAAAACGTACATCTGCATGTTGGATGCTGTCTTGTTGATTCCATACTTCAAGGCACACTAAGAAGAGTGTAGGCATTCGGTCTTATGTTAGGATGAGCATTTCAGATTAACGCACGGCCTTGCTGCCCAGCACTGATCTCTATTTGCTGCCACGGCTCTGAAAAGCACGAGGCAGCCCTCTAAGGATTCTTAGCAGTTATTTGTTAGGGATGTGTTTTACATGGAACAGAGCAAAACTGGAGTTGTCCCAGCACTCCAAATACACTCAGACTTTAACAGAGATTCAGACAGACCCAAATCCAGTCTCCGGATCTACAGAAAGAATTGCTTACGTGCTGTCTAGGCACACGCTGCCCAGAGTAACGAGGTGCCTTTCATCCACAGCCCAAACGCTTGCAGTGAAAGCACAGTCAGCTTTGTAACTGGGGAGAGGAAGCATCTGATCCAAAACTTGGCTTGCACTGTGAAACAATTGGGGATGTGTCGCAGCCACATTCCTGGCTGGCCGTGCCTTTGTTCAGCAGCAGGACGTGGCTGCAGGCATACGGTGCCCAGAGAAAAAGATTTGTCAACACAACCTGCAACTGTTTAGCATCTATTGCCATATGGGGTGGGCATGGAATTCCCTGCATGACATCCATTTCAATTGCCTCTCTGCACTCTGTGCTGCATTGGGATACTCAGTGAGTGCTGTGCATGAAAGGAGGGGGGAAAAGCAGGATGCATCCACACTGGCTGCCAAATCTCCTTCTTTCTCCATGGTGGCAAGTATAAGAAAGAGAAGTAACACTGTGAAACAAGTACAAGGAAATAAAATCTTTAGCTGGAAAAATAAATGTATGTATGCCAGTTAGACCAGCTTGCTTCCAAGTATACTGCAATGGCCATCCATGAAACATGCCTAAGATGCTTGTATGAGGAAACTTGATTGCTTGAGCTGAACAACAAAATGAAGGCAACAGTACTGAATCAAAGTCTTTAAGCAGTAAGGGTATGTTCCATCCGAGTGGCATCAGGCTGTGGGTAAAGTAAAATGTATTATGAAACATGCTCAGACTTTTCCATACTTGTTTAATGCATCTTTTTGCATGCAAGAGCACGGGGGATACAAAGTCAGCCCATCTGCTGAGCAGAAAGCAGTAAAAGCACAGAACGCTAACACTTGCAAGAGCGTGCTTCTCTCTGGTTTCCTTCATCACAAGCCTCACCTAATAGCAAAATCAGTACTGAGGGGGAGAGAGTCCTCGTGCACATCTTGAAATGCTTTATGTAGAACTATTTTCAGCATTTCTCTGCTTAACCAGCTCCTCTGTTTGCATGACTCCTACACAGAGCACTGAGGGAGAGAGGCCATTATAAAAAGAGGAAAAAATATCTCAGTAAACCACAGAAACTGGCCAGTGAACTCGGGGGCAGCCAGAGAAACACAGAGAACTCAGTCAGTTACAAAACAAAAGTCAAAGTCCTAGTCAGGCACTTCTGTGCTTTCAGGCACTAGGAAAAAAGCTCCCGAAAGAGCCACCCAAGTTTTCTAAAAGCAAACATTTTGGACAATATTAATTGTTCTTTAAAACATCCATTATAAAAGTTGAGGCTTGAAATTAAATATTATGACAACACATTGTTACAAAAGTGACGTGGAAAGATCAGAGTTGGCCCCTTTGATGTGTATATGGAAACCCAGAGGGAGCAGCAAAGCCCTATAGATCTGCTACGGGTACAGACAGCAGAGCTTGCAGGCAGTCCCAGTGATGGTAAAATATCCACATCATGGGGGCAAGGAGAAACTGCCAGGTCTGGAGTCAGGAAAAACTAGTTCAGAAGTAACTTTATTATTATTATTATTGTCGTTTTTCTGTCCTCCTCAGCAGCACTTCCTCAGAGTTCTTAATATGAATAGCTTGTTCCTGCAGGACTCAAGATAATTGGCAGTGCCCTAATTTTTTTCTTCCCTTGTCTTTTTATTGTGGATTTAATTATTTATTGAGGAACTCAGGTTCATTAAGCACCACTGGGAAATACCCTGAGGCTCTGGTTGTGGTGTCACCTAGAGAAGGAGCTCTGCAGGCACTTCTGTACAAGTATTTGGAGCTGGGGGGGCTCAGACTCAGCACCACAAGTCCTGCCTCATTCTTCATTTCTAGGAAGTGGGCCAGCAATATGGTGCCCCACTGCAGCCAGGTAAAAAGTGAAGCAAATGTTTAGGAGCTGATTCACCCTATGCAATACCAAGGTGACCGTAACAACATTGCAGGATGGTAAGAAGTGACAAAATAGCCATTTACTTGCCTGAGCAGCTGCTGCGATAACTGCACCACACGCGATACTGTGGAGAAGAACAGAGCTGAAGTTAATACAAATGAGAACTCATTGTCTTCTACAGAACTCATTACATTTTTCTATTTCAGCCAGTCGACATTAGTGTTTATTGCATTTCTGTACAGATCACAGAATCACAGAATGACCCGGGTTGGAAGGGACCCCAAGGATCATGTAGTTCCAACCCCCCTGCCTGGCAGGGCCACCAAACATACACCTTTACTAGATCAGGTTGCCCAGGAGACCCCATAGATCCCCATAGAGACCCCATAGACCCCATAGATCCCCATAGATCCCCATAGATACCCCATAGACCCCATAGATCCCCATAGAGACCCCATAGATCAGGTTGCCCAGGGCCCCATCCAAGCTGGTCTTGAACACCTCCAAGGACGGGGCATCCACAACCTCCCTGGGCAGCCTGTTCCAGGGCCTAACCACCAATTGATTCGTCCTGTCTTTTTAAGGCAATCAAACAAATTAATGAAGTTTTGACTCCGCTTGATTCACTACGTGAAATCATCAGTTTCGACTGAATTCGTAAATTTAAGGTCGAGGGAAAAACACTCCGTTTTGTCATCAAAATCCTCCAAAGTGGGAGAGCGGTGCCACCTGCAGACTGCTCCAACACAGCCACCAGCACAACGGGAGCTCCGTGAGTCATTAAGCTGCTAAGGCAGCCACAGCGCCAGCAAAGCTAGAGGGCATTTGATAATTAGCCCGATGTGGTTTAAAATAAAAGCAAACTGCCTTCATTTGTCAAGAAACGTCCGTGTGTGCTTCAAGTTAGACTCCATTTCTCATATACAATCCAGAAGTCCTTGAAAGTATTCACAGAATCACAGAATGAGCCGGGTTGGAAGGGACCTCAAGGATCATGTAGTTCCAACCCCCCTGCCTGGCAGGGCCACCAAACATACACCTTTACTAGATCAGGTTGCCCAGGAGACCCCATAGATCGCCATAGAGACCCCATAGACCCCATAGATCCCCATAGAGACCCCATAGATCAGGTTGCCCATGGCCCCGTCCAACCTGGCCTTGAACACCTCCAAGGACGGGGCACCCACAACCTCCCTGGGCAGCCTGTTCCAGTTCCTAACCACTCTCCTAGTGAAGAACTTCTCCCTAACATCCAACCCAAATCTTCCCTCTTTTAACTTAAAACCATTTCCCCGTGTACTGCTATCGTCAGCCCTTTCGACAACCCAGTTACAGGGGGATGAGAAGTGAACACCACACACACCACTCGCTCCTCGCGTCCCGCCTCAACATGGCTCCTCCCAGCCGTGACGAAGGGCCGTGGCCGAGGCTCCGAGGTGCGGGGCCCGCCCAAACCCCGCGAGGTCCCCGGGCTGCCCCGGCCGGTGCCTGATTCTCCCCGCCGCATTCGGCTTTGGGGCCCGGTGTGAGGGGCCGGAGCGGGGCCGGGCGGCCGCCGTGGAGATGCCGCTGTTCGCGTCCAACCCCTTCGAGCAGGACGTGGGTGAGTGAGCGGGGAGCGGTGCGGAGCTCGGCGGGACGCGGCTGGGCTCGGTGCAGCGTTGGGCCTGTGAGCGGTGAGCGGCGGCGGTGCCCGGCCGCATCTCGGGTCGGCGGGTCGGGCTGGGATTGTGGAGGCCAAGATCGGCCTTGGTGGTGCCGGCGGTGGGATGGCGCCCACCGAATGGACACAGCCACACTTCGGCCCGAGCCGCCGCTCCGTCCCATTGCAAAACCGGGGGCTGGTGCGGCCGTGACTCAGCCGGGCTGGTCCGGGTCGGGTCGTGATCCAGCGCTGCCCTCGGGGACATCCAGCTTGTGCCGTGTCTTGTTGTTGGCTTTTTGTTCTTTAAAGGCCCGCTGCTGAGTTGCAACACAGCAATTAAAATTTCCCCCGTCGTTGGTGGTGTTCAAGACCAGGTTGGACGGGGCCCTGGGCCACCTGATCTAGTAAAGGTGTATGTTTGGTGGCCCTGCCAGGCAGGGGGGTTGGAACTACATGATCCTTGAGGTCCCTTCCAACCCGGGTCATTCTGTGATTTCCCAAGGCTTTAGGTACGAGACGCATTCAGCATTACCGAATCATGGAACCAGAGGAGTTGGAAGGGATCTTGGAGCTCCTCCAGCCCAGTCCCCCGAGAGCTGGTTCCCCAGAGCTCATTGCAGGTTCCCTAGAGCAGGATTCTGGCCACTGGCAGGAAGAAGTGGTGGCTGTCAGTGCTCACGTTAACACCCCAGTTCCTTGTGGTGAGTGTAAGTCCTGCTCCTCTGCTCTGTGCTGGTGAGGTTTCACCTGGAGTGCTGCGTCCAGATGTGGAGCTCTCGGTACAGGAGGGACATGGAGCTGTTGGAGAGCGTCCAGAGGAGGGCTACAAAAACAGTCCATGGAATGGAATGGAACACTTCTATAGGACAGGCTCAGAGAGCTGGGGCTGTGCAGCCTGGAGAAGACAAGGCTCCGAGGTGACCTGATAATAGCGGCCTCTCAGTATCTACAGGGGAGCTACAGGAAGGAAGGGGACGGACTCTTTAGCAGGGTCTGTGGTGACAGAACAAGGGGAAATGGCACTGAGCTCGAAAAGGGTAGATTTAGGTTAGATAAAAGCCTTTTACAGTGAGGTTAGTACTGGAACAGTGGTGTGGTTGATGCCCCATCCCTGGAGACTTTCAAGGTAAGGCTCAATCAGACCTAAGTCAGGCAATCTGACTTAGCTTGGTGCCCCTGTTGGTTGCGAGGGAGCTGGACTAGATGGCCCTCAGAGGTCCCTTCCAACTCTGAGGTTTCACTGTTATCTTCATGTGCCTTCAAAGTTTGTTTATTGAAGGCTTTGCCTTCAGTTCTCTTTGATGTTGACCTGTGGCTAAAATGAAGTAGCAGCCGCTTAGGCCAGCTGTACTTGTTTCAAAGAACTTGTGTGTGTTCTGTACCTTTCTCATAGCTCTGATGTATTTGCACAAGTGAAGACTTCTTGAACTGGGGACTCACGGCTGTACAAAATCCTTTGTCAAAACTGAAAAGCTGCAACAGCTCTAAAAGCATAGGGCTACAAAGTGATGGTCAGTGTGCCTCTAGTTTCTTAAACTCTGTATTATACATAGCGAGTAGAACTGCTCACACATGCTGCTATGAAACAAGAGCAGTGGGCTGGGAATTTCATAGTTATTGAGGCTAAATCTCGCAGTGCCTTGCTAGGAAGAATCTGCTTTTGTGCCACTAGGAGCTTTTTTTCTTTCAGCTATTATTACTTAGTAAATCAGACAACACGGAGCAGCAAATAACTGAACACTGTTGTTCTGTACTTTCCCTGGTGGTACTCACCTGAGGCTGCTCGTGCTGCTGTCGAGCTTTAACTTTGTGATTCGAGGTTTTATTTTCTCATTCATCTTTTTGATTTATAAATAATAAAGGTGCGTACCACGAGGGCAGTCGAGCTCTGCTGATGTCCTGATGCTACTGGGAAGGAGAGCTCTTCCGTCTTCTTGTCCACTCAAGTGCTGTGGGTTGCTCTCTGGGCTGATTCAGTGCATTCTTTTCAGCAGAAAACAGATTGCAGTGGAGTGCTTGGCTGACAGTTGGGATCATCTGTGAAGGCGATGGAGTTTGGTGGCTCGGATCAGCTCATCAGAGGCTGCAAAGTGGCAGTGAGGGGCAGGGCTCCCTGGGAAGGTTGAAGCTCTACTTCTGCTGGCAGCAAGAAATTGGGTTGGTTTGGATATCTGTTCAGGCCATGCCTTCGGTATTGCAGCTTTCTTGGGAGGGGGCCTTTAGAAATTATAGATAAACACAGCTGCAGCTGTTGTTTTCTTAGTTCTAAGCTTGTGTTTGCTTTGCAGCAGATCTGCATAGGGTCTTTCTTCCTCAGCATTTGCTTTGGTTGCACTGTCTATAGTTGCAGTTCCATGAGATGAACCTATGGGATAGTTTCAGGAGTTCCATTTCTCTCACCTGTGGGTTTTTTAAATATTCTTATTATTTCGGTAGAGAGAAGTGTTTTGTTTTTTTTTAAATTATTATTATTTTGGTAGAGAGAATGCCACGAGACTTGAGTTCTTTAAAGGGTTTGGAACACTTTAATTTCCTACCTAAATCTATTCATCATTAGTTCACACACACTCGCTGTTTTCCCCCATTGTCAGCCTTCTTAAATAACCTTCATCTTCTAAAAGTAGTTGCTCCTCCAGCAGAGGACAAGCCTCCTGCTTTTCATCCTTTGTTTAGTCAGCGTTATTGGTGAGGTTGTTAACACAATCAGGGAGGTTGGAAGTATTTGTGTAGTTTGACTGGCATCCAGAATTACATGCCGTGTCACAGGTTGTTGGGAACTCCTATGATCGCATTTTGTGTTTCCTTGTTCTTTGCTGGAGCATTTACCTGCTGTGTTGTTATATTCTAGTGTTATATTTGCCTTCTTGTTTCTGCTTCATGTGCTGTTCTTCATCGTCTTGTACTTGCGCTTGGCATGCTCGTGCTTCTCCTCTTGTTTCCAACCACTGACATCTTGTTCCTAGGAGGATCTTTGATACACAGGCTGTGTGAGTTTGCATTTTGTCCTGCTGCTATCTTGGTCTGTCTAACCCACTCCTCAGTAGCCTTCTCCTTATGTGATGCTTTAGTTTTCCCTGTTGCTGATAATACCTTCCAACTCCATTAGCTTCCTTTGCAGACCCTTACTCCTGCTGTCAGTGCCTGCCAAAACACGTTCATTTCATGACTAATTCTTGAGGCGTTGGGCTCCCTACCCTCATAGTGCTTTACATCACTACGTGTCTTCCTTATAATGTGGAGTGATCCAAGAACTGTAGCTGATAACCCACACATGGTTTCCTGTGAAATATTTCACTGAGTGCTGGACAGACCGGTTGATGCTTAAATTAACCCTTGGCAAGGAGTCCTGCCTGGAGGAATAGCTGCCTTCTGTTGAAATTCACTGTGGTTCCATTGCATTTCTCAGCAATAATTCATGTCCTTCATGTTTGCTCTAAGGTCTCGCAAATGTTTGTGGACATGCTAATTGCTGTGGGGTTTTCTCTGTCGCTCGGGTCTTTTTCTCTTCTTTAAATCTTCCCAAGTCTTCAGTCCATGACTTTACTTTGATTGGGGTGATACAAATTCTTGGTGTCAGTTCTTTCTCATTACCGAGATTGCTGCTCCCAGCCTCAGCCCTGCCTCGATTGCTGCATGTCTGTAGTGCCCACGTTCCTAAGCACTAATGAAGTCACAGCTGGGTTATTATATTTTTGCCTTTTCACTAATTTGGTTATACAAGGGCAAAGCAAGCAGAAGGTGTGCAGGATTAAATTCCTGCTTTCTGGAAATTCATTTATGTGGCTCTGGTTTCTCTTTGGAAAAACAGCAATCTGGAGTAATTCTCTATTTATTTTCCCCAATCTTTCCCTTCTGTGATACAAACTTACATATGCAGAATGGCACTGAATAGAACTTGAAGCATGTGTGCCCCTCCAGGCTTTAGTGATCAGGCTGTAATGAACATCACATCAAACTGAAAGGTTTGCACAGCCAGTGCTTGAGTGCTTGTTTTACTCTCTGTAGTGTAAAGGTTGACAGGAGGAAAAGAATTGCTGCGTTCTTGTACTTATTCTTTCAGTTTACACGTGCTTAGGCACTGTTGGCAGGCTTTGCTCAAGGGAATTCATAGGAAATAACAAAAGTCCCTTGCAGGTGTGAAGGCTGAGTCTGCGGAGCGTGTAGAGGCAGAGCTGCCAGCAGAGCAGGACTGTATGATGTGCACTAAGTGGGATAGAGATTTCTGGCAGTATCGGTCAGTGAGACATGTATGTGATGTGTGCTGCACGTTGGTAGCATGTAGTGTTGTGCTGGTTACGGTGGCAGAGATTTCTAAGGAACTATGTAATGCTTGGAAGCTGTGAGGTTCCCGCAGTGCCCTTACTCTTCTTTCTTGTGTGTTCACATGTGTTGGAAGTTCCCTCAGTTGCTCATGTGATGTCCCTTGCTTCCTGCTCTGGTGTGTGTGGATCCAAGCCCACAGCAGTGACCGTGCACCAGCACTCAGTTGTTGCTGATCTGTGCACGTGATTTGACGTTGTGCCAGGATCTTTAGAGATGGAGGACTTGATGTTTGCTGAGATGTGGCCAGGAATGCATTTGGAGGTTTGCCACGCTGCTTTGTTGCACTCCTAGTAGTATTTTTTTTCCTGTCTCTTAGTGTTATTTCTGCATATTACTCATCTCTCGCTTGGGAAATAAGGGGGGGGGGTTGGAACTACATGATCCTTGAGGTCCCTTCCAACCCAGGTAATTCTGTGATTCTGTGATTCTGTGGGAACAGAATGGGTGCTGTCAGGCAGGGATGGGGGCCTTCAGCTCCCCTTTCAGCTGCAGCTGGGTGCTGTGTGCTACAGGGAGGGCCCTGTTAAACTCCAGCAGCCCCCCATTCTGAGGCACTGTCTTTGCTCCATGAAGAGCTGGTGGCAGTGTTTAAAGGCACTTGAGTTGGCAGTAATACCAGTGAACGGTTCCCATCCCCTCCCCAGCAGCTCATTTTAGTGCTATCTCCACTCTTGCTTTGGCATGATTTTTTGTGCAGCTTGCATGGCAAAGCAGATCAGGGAACTGATCCAGTTGAAAGTGATTAATTGTGGGCTGGGGGTGGTGGTAGGGCTTTTTTTTAGTATTCAAACCAGCAGTAAAAATAAATACATTGTAAGTTTACCATCATGTGTGCAGAGTTAAGCTTGAGTTCAGTGTTCCCTCACCAGCTGGAGAGCTACAGAGCATAAGTCGTGCCTCTTTTCTTTTTGTTCCCTTAGCACAGGAAATATTGGAAAATGCATCTTCCCACATGTGTTTCCTCTGATCACAGCCCATGTCTTTGCATCTGTGAGGTAGTTATCCTTCAGGACTGTTCTTCAGCTGGAGTTCATGTTAAGCGAAGCGACAGATGCTGTTAGATTTGTCATACTGGCAAGGAGGAGAACCTCAGAAGTTGTAAGAGTTTGCCACAGGACAGCCTTCCTATTTCCAGCAGGACCACATCTGCTCTTAGAGCAATGAACATGGGTGTAAGGGGGAATCTGATACATATCTGTGTATTTATGTATCCATATTTACGTGTCAGGAAGTCATTACTACATTCTTTTGCAAGCGCTTTTGTTGGATCTGCATGACTAGGATCTGCATGACTGTTTACAAAGAGAAGTGCTTGGTTCAGCACTGCTTATGCTGCATGCTTAGTTTCCAAGCTTGCACTTCACTGGCTTATAAACAATCAAAGCCACTCTGAATTTTCTGCGTGTTTTTGTACCCAACTATAGTGATGTGCATGATGACCAGAGCACAGAGCCCTGGCAGTGCCCATTGCTGGCCTTGCTTCCTAGTTGTGCCCACCTGTAGCAAAGCACTCGGGTGTTGCAGGTGAGTTTTCATCCTCCTGAGCCAGCGGGCATTGCTGAGCATGGGGAAAAACCAAAACGCAGTGTTGGGAGTTTCAGAGGAAGACAGACTTCATGTCAGTGTGACTGATGGCAGGCAGCGGGATTAAATAACATGCCCGCTCTGTTCTGTTGGTATTGGTGCCATTTGTCATCGTTATCTGCACAGCTGATGGCTGCTCTTGTCATGAGATGGGTTTGTGTGACTGATGGGCTCTGCTGGGAGGGCTGGTGCATGGCAATGCTGGTAGAAAGCAGCTCCAGCTGCCAGAGCTCTGGAGCCAGCACCGGGCTGCCCTGTGTGCACTGAGTGCTGTGCTCTGCTGTTCTGCACATGTCTTTGTGTTTGCTCTATGCGCTCAGCTCACATAGCCAGGAGCTGCTGTGCATGTAGGCGCTCTTTGTTTTCTTCAGATTTATTTTTTTTAAAGGAAATTGCACCTTAAACTGTATAAAATTGCAGGTGCTCATTTCGTTTCAAGAATGAGCAATGAATGTTGTGGTACTGACCTAAAAATATCAACGTACCTACAAGAAAATTCAACAACTGTGTCTTTCCAGGATAAGTACTTTAAGGTTAGTGCTGTAGGAACGTGCTTTCAGCACAGCATTTGCTTTCCTTAAATAGTTATTGTAGACTGTAAGGATAATGTACGTCCAAAATTGCACATTTCTATTCTCTCCTCTTTGGCCTGCTCTTCCATCTGTAATAAAAGGCTTCCAGAGGCACTGCTGTGCTGGTGTTTGCTTTGTGGAAGCCGTTCTGCTGCCAAGGATTTCTGCAACTTTTGACTGTAAAACTGTAGTGTTTTACAGTTTAAGCAACTCCTCATCAGAGGAGCTGTTTAATTGCACACCCAGAGATGGGTTTGTCCTGAGGTAGCATTGCTGTCAGCAAGCCTTGTCATTTGGAGACTGCTTCTATCACAGAACGCCATCGCATTAATAGCGAGGGTCCATTACATTCTGCTTTAGTCTGCTAATAGCCTTTAACGTACTCAGTCCCAAAGGGACTTTGTGGGTTCTCAGGCTGAGACAGATGTTAAAGTAGCGATGAAAGTACTTTCTTGATTGTTTATGAAGTGCATTCTGATGGAATTAATATAGGACATAAAAGCTTCTTCCTTTGAATTTGGTCAAAATATTAAAAGAGCGTGGTAAAATTAACTCTTAATGCAGCGAATGGGGTGCATGAAATATTTCCTGAGTAATTCTGATCCTATCGTAATATTAACCTGGCATGAAGGTAACATGATGAACTTAAAGGGAGAGCACAAATAAATAACATTAAGCTTTATCGGTTCGTGTATTGATTAAAATGCTGTAAGTATTGAGTAGAATTATACTTTTTTGGAAGGGTGGTTTGGTTTTTATTGGCTGCTTCTGGGACCTTTATAACCCTTTATAACCCTTCCATTTCATTTCTCGTGACATTTGTTGTGATGTTTGGATGCCCTGAGAATCTCACGGGCTGTTCTAATGACAAGATCTTTTCCTTTAGAGACTTTAAGAGATTTATCTGATTCACTTGGAACACCCATGTGGAATACGTTGTGAGTGCCAAGATGAGAAGACCTTGAGCAAGCTCTGAATTAGGGCTCTGACCTGAACCTGGGCTAACTGAACCAACTGAGCAGAAGCAGTTTTATGTTCTTTTTTCAATAGCTTTACACTTAGAGTTGTTTTGTTTTTCAGATCTTTTAACTACTGAATGCATTTATTATTCCAGTACCGCTCTTCCTATGTGAAAACACACGCATATCACTTTATAAGATACCAAGTAGCAGCACTAATCTCAGTATCTTCTATGTGGATTATGCTTAATGAATCTTCTTTTCTTTATAGAAAAGGCTACAAATGAACACAACACCAGTGAGGACTGGGGTCTCATAATGGACATATGTGACAAAGTTGGAAGCACTCCTAATGGGTGAGCTGTACTCGCCATCGTGACGTGTGATTTCATGTTGATGTGGATATGGAACACATCAAAACACTCATCGTAGTCAGCTACACAGAAAGCACCACAGCTGCGACACTTCTGTGAGCCCTACAGATGTGTGTGGTTGGCTTTAAAGTTCTTGGAATGAAATACTCCAGCAGGACTTCCAGTGGAGCAACTGGTAGATGCTGAATGTGTTCCAGTTTTAGGAAGTTTTGCCTAGCAGACCAAATTATTCATATTTATTAATCTTGCATATGTTTTGCAAAGCAACTGTGCCAATAGGAAGAAGTGAACTAGATTCTTTGTGGGGGAGAAAAAAAATACGTAGGGAGTTGGTTATTTATGATTGGGAATTTGTCTGTTCATTAGGAAGAGTGGGATTGATGGAGGAGGAAAAAGGAGTAAAATTTGGGATCAGGACTCAATTTGAATCAGTTTACATTCAGTGGTTGTATTGACACAAAAATGGTAATTTGGTGATCTTATAATTGATGAAAGTGAAGGAGATCTTTTGAGTTATAACATGTAGATTCTGTAGTCATCTTGAACCGGTACATCCCTTGAATTCATAAGTGATGGTAGATTTCTGTTCTTGTAATTTAGGTGTAATATTTCAGGTTACTACAGTAAGTTCTTTATACATTCTAGAAAGAAAGATATATTGGCTACCCTTAAACGAGTACATACTTTAACAATGAGTTTGAACTTGTTATGGTCATGAATTACAAACAAATATACTCAATATTAGAACTAAACTTAAGCTTCTCCAGCTGTGTGCGAGTAATCAACAAGTAACTCAGCACACCAGGACTGCAGTGATGGACCAGGGTAGCTGGTACTGAGGCCAACACATCCATCCAGTGGAGCATTTGGAGGTTTTCTTTCCCCTTTGGAACAGGTTTCATCAATTCTGAACTGAATATCCACAATGGCAGTGGTGCATGTGTTTCTGTGGCACCTGCTGCTGGCTCTGACCCTGTGGCTCCTTGTGAGTTTGGAGTGCATGTGTTGTGCACAGAGGAGCTTCTGGCACAGCTCCTTCTGACAGCAGAACTGTGACCAATTCTGTCAGTATTATGGATATCAATGTAGAATGCCAGCATAATAATGGAGTCTTCCAATCCAGTGCACTTTTAAGAACAAGTGATGCGTTAAGTATTCTTCCAGACTTGTTCTGGGAAAAGTATGGGTTAGGTTATGGTTTTTTTGGTTTTTTTTCTGCAGAGCCAGTTTTGTTTGCTTACAGGACATGAGTATCTGGTAAAATTTGTTCTATAAAGTCATTTGTCACTAATACTTTATTCTTTTAGGGCAAAGGATTGCCTTAAAGCCATCATGAAGAGAGTAAATCATAAAGTTCCCCATGTAGCTCTGCAAGCGCTTACAGTGAGTAGCCTATTACTACCTTCCAGAACTTCTATATTTCTCCATGTAATGTAGCTATGTGTGCTGATCACTTAATAAGTTTCTGTATATCTTCAGTAGACGTCAGTGGGAGCGCTCTGAACAAAGGGTGGAATTTAATTTTTCTATGTGCTTTTGTTTTGGATTATTGTTGTCCTACATTTTCATAACTGTGTTTCTGTTGTCAGCTTCTAGGAGCCTGTGTATCAAACTGTGGAAGGATATTTCACTTAGAAGTTTGTTCTCGTGATTTTGCTAGCGAGGCTCGAGGTATCATAAATAAGGTAATTCTTTATAACTTCACATAGTGGGGTAGAATTATTTTTATATCTGCTTTGCTTTCTCTCAGCATAACAATGAACTGGCAAAACAGATGTTTGAGAACTGAATGAGAAGGTAACCAAGAAAGGAAGACCAAAATGGTTGCTGTCATGCAGCTGATGGCATCTAAACGTGGATGTAATGTATTGAATAAGCAGAAGCAGTTTTCCTATAATTACTGCTCCACTTGAAGACAAAAATGGCTAAAGAAGATAGTTTTCAAGTATATGGGAGGCCTGGAAGCATCAGAGGTTGAGCAAAGCAATTAATGAAACTAATAAAATTGCCGGGAAGCAAAATGAGTTCACAGCTCTTCTGTTTCTTGCTTTCTGTGGAAAAATAGGTCTTGAAGTCCTCCCCTTTATTCTCGTTAGCTGCAGTCTATTCTGAAATAGAACATTGACCTTCATGGACTAACAGCACTTGTGAATGTAAAAACAAACCACTAAAGAATTGCCTACAGGAGTATAATGTATTTTGTTGTTGGGAAATGCTTGTGTTTTCCCGGGTCCTTGACCCATGTGGAGGAATAGTCATCAGAGGGCCTATAAAATTGTGCTTTCTTCCTTTTCTCTGAAAAAAAAAAAAATAAATTAGTTCAGACAAGTGTAACAAATAGCTCTGTGCTGATAATGAACCTACCCAGCTAAATGTCTTCTTTCAAATAAGTGCATGCTTGAGCCCATACTTGTTGCTGTTCTTGCTGCTCAGCATGTGTTTGGCTGTGAGCTGCAGGCTTATGCTGTGATCTGAAGTACACTTTAATGGGAAGTCTTGGCCATACACTGCAGTTGTGTGGTCCCAAGCTCTGTATCTTCTTAACTTGCTTTGTATAGATGAGGTGACCCACCAACCCCAGAACTCTTATTCATCAGCCTGTGGTTAGTTTGTTTGCTTTTGGTTTAGGCAATAGTCTTCGTTAACTGGAAACAAAAGCATAAAGTGTATGGAGTCTGAAGTGCTTTGGTCTGAGTTTGACCCTTGCAGTGCTGGCATAGCCATCACATGTAGTAGCTGCTGTAATGAAGAGTCAGACTTGTTGCTGTAATATTTTTAAGACTATTAGGAGGTTAGCAGCAGCTCCAGTGTAATGTTGCTGAGGTATGCTCAGAAGCATGTCCTTTAGCTGAGTTGGAGACTAATGCATGGTTGACTTCTGCAGGTGGGTTATTTCTTGGCATGAGGCTGTTAGCACATAAAATTTGCATATAGTCTTGGTTGTTTTCAGTTCTTTTTTTTTTTTTTTTTTGTTATTCAAAACAGTTGTGGATATTTATAGTAAGATGGTTTTGGTAGCAATGTTTGAAGACTATTTCTGCTCACTTTAAGGCATAAGCATCTCTTTTTATGCAATTTTGTCTTCTAGGCTCATCCAAAAGTAAGCGAGAAGCTGAAAACTCTAATGGTGGAGTGGTCAGAAGAATTTCAGAAAGACCCACAATGTAGCTTAATATCTGCAACTATTAAATCTTTAAAAGAAGAAGGTGTCACTTTTCCTGCAGCTGGATCCCAGGTGAAAGCTCAATTAGGAATACCCAGTAGTTCTCCTGTTAGACCTCTGTTGGTGAACAGCAGGAAAAAGCTGTCCTTTTGATCAGAGGGAAGTAGGACCCTTGTTACAGTTCACTTGCCTCCTGACACAGAGGTTCATTTCATTCTGCTTTGTAATTTCCTTGCCCACTAAGGAAAAGTGGGAACAGACTAGTTATTTCTTACTGTCTTCAAGTTGTTTCACTTTAGATCTGTCTTTCCTTCAGATCATTTTTTAGAGTTTCATCAACCTGTCATACCTTACAAATTTAAGCAGTCCTACACCCACACCTTGTACTTGGTGTTTCATGGTTCTAATTGCTGACTTGGAGCACGCTATTTTTCCTTCACAGAACCTCACAAAACAATTGGCAGTATCTGAAACTGTGATGTTTTTGGAAATGATGTCCTGTGCTGTGCTTTCCTTTTCTAAGTCCCCCTTTCTTGTTCATGTTTTTTGTCCATATCAGGGGTTTTCCATCTCTGCAGTGCTATGGTGATGGTTGCTCCAGTCCCTAACCTCATTTGCTCCTTTTATTGTACTCGTGGTAGTATCCTGTGCCTGATCATCTAGCTGGCAGATATGGTGTCAAGTTTTTTTTTAATGCTTTATTATTCTTATGTTCAAAATGAGTTAGGTGCAGAACAGTCCTTAAATTTAGAAACATATCTTCTGTTCCGTATCCCTTCCATGAAGTTCACTTTTCTCTGTATTAAACACAGGTGGTGGGGTTTTTGTCCCTTTTTTTTTCTTTTTTTTTTTAACATTCCACAGTCTTTCCTTCCTCCACAAAGATGTTTTCACCTCTAAATCTAGGAGAAGTGTTAAAACATATGGCAGAAACGTGGAAGATGGAGAGTGCTGGCAACCGGTTATGCTTTCTTCCTACAGATGCATATAAAAATGACATCTTGATGTCTTTTCATCATACGCTTCTCTGCAAAAAACCAAAACTGAGGTTTATTGGTATACTTGTACAGAATTGTTTCCTAGAACCATTGATAATTCTGGTATCTGAAACCAGCTTGTTTGTTCTTGCAAGAGGTCTTTACTGTTGAAGTGAAGGATTTCATTATGCTCTTGTGGAGACTCAAATTATTCAAGTCAGAAGCTCCTGACTTGATATATATAAAACAGAGGAGGAGGGTAGCTATTAGCTGTCATGAGGAGAGAAATCTCCTTTTAGCAAGTCCAACTCCTGGTTAATAACTTAATAACTTAACAAATGTAGGGCTCCAAAGAGCTTTTCTTCCCTTTTGAGAGGTGAGGTGGAGGACAAAGGTGGGAAGAGCAGTCTTTTAAATGCGAGTTGTTTCATCTGAGTAATGCTGCTAACATGGTTATTTAAATAAGATCTGATTATTTATTTTACTTTGTTCCTAAAAGTGGATGAGGTTCCAGAGTGAAGTAATTTTTCTTTTCTAGAAGGTCATCCTGGGTCAGTTCTGAAATGCTCAAAATAGGGAGCTAACAGGGAATGGCTTTTTTTTTTTTTTTAAAGTATATAATTATAGGACTTCCTTTCTCCTTAATTAACATGAACTTATTCTATTGTTAATACATCTGCAGGCTACCACAAATGCTGCTAAGAATGGTTCTTCACTAAGCAAAAACAAAGAGGATGAAGATATAGCTAAAGGTAAATCCCTTGTCACAGCCTTGTGTTCGACTTTTACTCTGGGCTGTTATGCCAAGTGCATAGCAATAAGAAACTGCACTTTATTCTGCTGCAGAGAATTGAAGGCAAGGGCTCAGCAGGTTGAGGATTGAAGTTTGCTTTTGAAATGTTTCTTGTGCACAAGCACTGCTTGTCTTTTAATTCTGTTGCAGAGCAGAGTAATGCCCCATCAACTGTAGTTTAGAGCAAAGATTTTAAACTTACACTGACCATAATGCTCATATATTTCTTCTGATTAGGAAAGCAAACTACCTTTGTGTAGAGGGATAAAATACACAGACTTAATGTTTTTTTCCCCGTATCATTGTTGTAGCTATTGAATTGTCCTTACAAGAGCAGAAGCAGCAACAAATGGAAACCAAACCCTTGTACCCATCTGCAGAAGTTCAGCAAACCAGTCAGAGCCTGAGGAAGGTGCGAGCTCTCTATGACTTTGAAGCTGTCGAGGACAATGAGCTCACCTTTAAAAGTGGAGAAATTATTTTTGTTTTGGATGACAGGTACAATACATTCAGATGAAGGTGCCTTTATTCTGCATCTGTGTTAGGCTAGCAATTTTTCCCCTCCCCGATGCTTTCTTTTCGGCAGGTGTGTATTGTCACTCTGGCCTTCTTCATACCCCTTAATCATCCACTATTCTTTCCATTCTCTGGATTATTTTATCCCTTCAAAACATTCTGAATCTTGCTTTTCTGTGGAGCCTTCCTTGCCCTCCTTGTATCCATTGATGAGGTGCTTCTTTGCCTTTGTGTTTCATTAGGTACTCATTCTATGGTGTAGGCCCAATTTGTAATTTTTATTCTAATTGATTATAACATGTCATAAGAATATACGTACACACACTTTACAGTGCTGAATTCTAGCTAGTTCCAGAAACTGTTGAATCTCTGGCTATCAAGCACTGCATGTGTTAGGAATAACACTGGAGAGAAATGCTTCAATAATTACTGTTGTCACTGTTCCTCCAGCAATAGCTAAGACGTAGAACTTGCTTACGCTGTTTTAATTTAATAGACTTTGACAGATCAATTATATTTCTAATGTTAGTCCTCACTTGTGTACCTCTTGCAGACTTTGAGGAAGTTATATTGGGCTATCATCTAGTCAGTCTGAAGAACTGAGTGTTAAAATTGAAGTGATTGCTGCTTAATGATCTCCTCCACAACCCATTCCCAGCTCCTGGCTTTGGGTTTGCTGCTGTGCTAATCTGTACCTGGGTTCTCTTCTGCTGCTGTTGCTGGGCATGCAGGGAAATAGTGCCTTAGATATCACAGGTTTCCTATCAAAGCACAGAATGTCATTGATGCTGAGTGTTAACATTCCAAGTTTGTAACACAGCTCTATTTCCCCAGTGACACCAATTGGTGGAAGGGTGAAAATCATCGAGGAGTGGGGCTGTTTCCATCTAATTTTGTGACTTCTGATTTAAGTACTGAACCCGAGGCAGGTAAGTTAGCTACAAAAAGCTAACCTGTTATGTTAGAAACGTAGGTTTACAGTAGAACTGCTAATTACTTCATAATCAGCATAATTTCCTGTTACCAGCCTGAGAAAAGAATTGAGGGAGAAACCCTGAAGTTGTTTTGAACCAGCAAGCAAGCATTTACCACTGCTGTAGCTCACTTTCATGATATCTTTTGGTTCTAAGTTGTTACTTTCTTCTTACTGTTGTAACTGACACACCATTATGTGAGAGTGTAAGGTATTACTTCCCTAGCAGATAGATGTGGGCCTGACATAAAAATACTCACTTCAATTTCTGTGTCCTTTAAGAGTTTGATGCTGAGTGGGCTGAAAACTAATAATACAGAGTAGCATAAAGCTAACACAGTTTCTTTCTGCTGATGTGTTACTGGTTGCTTCTTTCAGCATCTGTAGATAAAAGCTGTGTTCCTGAGGATGCTGCAGAAGAAATTAAGGAAGCAGAACCTGAGCCAGTTTATATAGATGAGGTATGCAGTCACTTCAGTGTACAGAAGTGCTGATATTTTAAATTGTTTAAAACATTATTATGGTGCTGACTGTTAAAAGGTAACTGTTTTCTATAAGACTTCTAACTTGAAGTTTAAAAGGGTCTCTGCCATGCTTTGGAAATAGCTGTTCTTAATCTTCTGTTCCACCATTCAGGATAAGATGGATAAAACGCTGCAGGTGCTGCAGAGTATAGACCCTACAGACCTAAATCTTGATTCAGATCTTCTGGACTCAGAAGGTATGTAAAGCACCACATTTGCTAGTTCTTGTATTGCTTCCTATGATTATTTTCCATGGATTGAGTTGGTAGTTCTTTTGTATTTATTTTAAGCACAAAGAAACCAGGATGTGTATTATTGGTGTACTGTAGAATAGTTAATTTCACAGTTGGAGCATGGAGCTATATGTATGCCTCTGCATTTTCTAATGGTTGCCAAGCCAGCTCTGTGTTTAACCAAGCAATTTGCTGAACTTATAGTGAGAGTGCTTTGCCTGATCCTTGTAGGATTTATCCATCTATCTAAGCTCTGCAGAAAATAAGCTATTAATTGTGTGTTTAAAATATATATATATATACTGCTTGCTATTGCTAAGAGGGAAGAGAAAGTTCTGCTTATTTATGATCTGATCAGTTCAAAGCATATAGGAACAACTAAGTGTACTTCCAGGGGGGCAGAGGTGGAGAGGTGGGAGGACGATCTGGAGAGATTGATAAGAAGTCCAAGTATTCAATTAAGAGATAAGTCATAGACCTTGCATACGGCAAGCAGAAATGCAGGATTTTGTGTGACTTTCATCACTGTTTTTTTGTTTGGAGTGGGAAAGACAGGAAAGGATAACAAAGCAAAATAACCAAAGTATTTTCCTTCTGTTTGGGCTGGAGAACTTGGACTTCCGTGACAACTATATCTCTGATTTTTGGATGCTTTCTTAGTGTAGTTGGGTAAAGTATTTTTTGATTACATTATAAAATTGGTTGTGCAGTATGTTAAGTACCTTGGTTCTTTTGTCTTTACAGTTATTTGTCAGCAGATGGGTCCAATGATAGATGAAAAACTGGAAGAGATAGATAGGTGAGTCATAACATAGCACCTGCATAATTTACCAGTACTTCAAATCGGGCCATTACATTCATTTTTTTTTATATATTCTCCTTCATCTCCCAAGGTAGGAAGTGTTGCAAGAAAGAATTAGACCATTCTGCCTTTGGGTGTTTGACACTTAAATATAGAAATCCCTGTTTGTGTACTGAGGCTTGGTTGCTGCTTTCCTGGACTTACTGCACAAGTTATTGGGTGCATTCTGTGGTAGCACTTTCTGCTTGTCGGCTTTTGCTGCCTGTCTGGATATTCTCAGTCTGCTGTTTGCTGTCCTCTGTGACAGAGAAATCGGTTAAACAGTATCTTTTCCCCCTTCTCCCTCAACCTCTATAGGGATGTTTAATGATGAACAGGTAATTCCTGCTTTATTTTGACTAGGGAAGGATCATTGTTCACCTTTTAAACTCTTCTTCCATTACAGTGGTGTAAGAAGCAGAGTAGATTCTGGAGGTTTTGCGGTACAGAATTTTGCATCTACCTTTGAAAATAAACTCAGATCCCTTTAATGAATCACTCCTGTGTTACTATCTAACACTAGATGTTAGAGAAACTTAGGGTTTGCTTGTATTTATTTTAAAACAGAAAACATTCCGAATTATCTGAACTGAATGTGAAAGTTCTAGAAGCTCTGGAGCTCTATAACAAACTGATGAATGAAACACCAATGTATTCAGCCTACTCCAAACTCCATCATCCTGCACAATACCCACCTACATCTTCTGGTGTTTCAGTGCAGGTCAGTATCCCTGTCTGGAAATAGAGACTTTCCTAATATAGTTTTTCTATTTAAAAAGATGACAGCAAAAATGAAGAAGTGTAGACTTCCTGCTAGCCTACGAACAATCTGACATTGCCTGGTGACTTTCTGTAGCTTTTGGTATAAGATAGCATTTAAGCAGTCAAACCACAGTGTTTTAATTTGCAGCTAGTAGCTCGTGCAATAAGCTAAATATCTTAATTGTACTCTCTAATTAGAAAGGTACTTTATTGAAAATACTTAAACAATTCTTTGTGATTTCCCCCCCTTCCCCATTAGAGTTCTGTGTTTCAGTGTCGTTCAGCAGCTTGGAAGATATTCTTGCTCTGAGTCATGTTCTCACTCTTAAAGTAACGTTACCTTCTTATCTAATAGGGATGTGAGTGAACTTTAATATTAGTGCATTAATCACGAGTGCAGTGCACTTTTGCTAAGTATAAAAACCTCGGTCTGGTTTTAGCTCACGATTTCCTAAGGCGAGGGGCTGGGAAGAGTATTACATTAGTGGGTGTAGTTGCTCAAAATTGACTTACAGTATCTCTAGGGTGCTACATTGGTGTTCTAAGGAAACAAAGATGAGAAGAAAGAGGGATTTTAAAGGTCTTTTTTTTTTTACAGGAAGCATAGAGTGAGTGGTTTTACTTCTAGTGAATTTTATTTAATGTTAATTGTTCCCTAGGAAAAGAATAGTTGCTATAGCAACTGCTAGATCTGAAAATGTCAGTTAGAAGTAATTCTGTGTCCTTAACTTCTGGTTATGGTGGAAAATATCATTGTATTTGGAGGTTAAAAAGTAACTGAAGCCAAAAGGCAACAGGAGTTTACTTGTTCTTTCAAAGGGAATGCGCCCAGCAGTGAAACACAGAAGATAATGGTATTTGTGCTGGGCCTAGTATTGACTCAAGTGTCTGTTCCTTTGGTGTCGATACGCAGCCATACTGAGTCCAGAAGCAGTGGGCAGTGTAGCCTTGTGTTAGCAGGTTCTACCGCTTGTTCGATCAGATTTGAGTAAAGACTTAACTTAAACTAGAAATATGAGAAAGTGAAGTTTTTGCTTTCCTTCTCTTGTAATCTGGGACTATTTGTACATTTTGCTATTTTATACATTTTGGGGAATCAAATTTTGTATGGTGCTCATCTTCCTGCTCAAAATATGCTGAGGACTGAAAGGCAAACTGGTGGAAAAGAAATAAGGTTTCTGGGAGGTGGAAGAGTGGTGTTAATGAGCAAAAGGGTTGTTCCCAGATAAATGACCACAGACCTTGTTAGCAGTGCGTTTTTGAAAGAGATGCCTGGTGATGGAAGAAAGGATGGCTGTTAGAAACCCATACGTGTGTTAGGAGAAGTTGTGTGTTTTATTGTTAGACGCGTGGTAGGAAA
Organism: Coturnix japonica; assembly: GCF_054131305.1. Classification (NCBI taxonomy): domain Eukaryota; kingdom Metazoa; phylum Chordata; class Aves; order Galliformes; family Phasianidae; genus Coturnix; species Coturnix japonica. The sequence goes on along the minus strand of NC_140669.1, from coordinate 2,950,488 downwards.
ATAAATTCAGAATCAGTTTGTTCAGACTTTGAACCCTAAAGTATTTATTCATTGCAGTTGTATTCTGTGCTACATTTACTGCTACTTAAATAAGTTATATCTTTATTATTATTATTATTTAGCCGTATCCTGTACAGCCACCTAGTGGGAACTACATGATCCAAGGTGTTCACCAGGTCACCGTTTCTCAAGGTTATGGCCTAGGACCTGACCAGATGGGGCAGCTCAGGTCTCTGCCTCAAAATATCAATTCGTCTGGAGCAACTCAGCCTGTACAAACTGCTTATTTAAGGTATCAGTCATTTCAGCAAACTCTCACATTGCCCTTTGCATAGAATTGCACAATGGGTTGGGCTGGAAGGAGCTGCATAGACCATCCACTTCCAATCCGCAGCCATGGGCAGGGGTAACTGTCACCAGGCCATGATGCCCAGAGCTCTGTGCATGTCCTGGAACACCTCCAGAGATGGAGCTGGGCAGCAGTGCCACAGCCTCACCACCCTCCTAGAGGCTGCAGCTCTGGGGTGTTTACAGTGATGTGTAAGTCTGAAAACATTCATACAGCTAAGAAAAAATTCTTATCGGAGAACCAGTTTTGTGAGCTTGTAACAGTTGGATTTGCTTTGTTTTGTTACAGCCCAGGACCAGACTCTGTGTTAAACCAGACATTCGTGACCCAGAGCCCCGGCCTTCCTGCAGCTGCCAGCACAGCAGTGTACAGCCAGCAGCAGATGGGCTCGGTGGATATGGCTGCTTACCAGAGTAACACGTCAAGTTTGCCTCAAGGACCAGGTTATCCCATGGCAGTTCCTGCTCATTCCGTTCTACAGCAACAAACCAACTACCACCAACAGCCTCTCCTTTAAAAACAGACCAGGCTTGTTTCCAAAATAATGAAGAGTGATTGCTGAATCTAATGGTTTTTATTAATACCTGTCACAGATATCAAAATACATTTTCCTTTAAAATAACCCAATTTAGGGGTGATGCTGAGTAGCAGTATGCATCGGATCTGATTGTTAATCATTTCCTTAATGATAGTTTGAACGAGATGAGCCGATGATTTAAAATAATTTCACATTGCTTTGAGCCCTTGTTTCAGTGGTTTCAATGAAAGAAAAGCCATTTGTGTGTCTGAATTCAAGTAAAAACATGTCCAAAATTAATTTTATGTGTTTCTAGAAACGCGAGGATGCATAGTGATGCATAGTCACTGTTATGTGTTGCTCTCGTTACGCATCGTCTCCTCTGGTGTCTTGCTGTAATCTTTCCATCCAAGTAGCTTTAAAGAGCTTCTGCTGATTTAGACACCTCCTCTCTGT